>NC_091434.1:178393474-178993474 GCF_964237555.1 Oryctolagus cuniculus
TCCCCTTGCCCATTTCTTAATTGGATTATTTGCTTTATCGTGGTTGAGTTTCATGAAATAAGCCAGTTACAAAAAAAGACAAAAATCATGTTTTCTTTGATTTGTGGTAACTAATATGTAGAGTACAAAAAAAAAAAAAAAACACTCTGAATGTATCTAAGTGAAATTAACTTCTGATTTTATTATTATTTATATAGCCCTTGTCTATACTCCTGTAGAAGAGTGGTATTTTTACATATTATTGGTTGGAAAATATAATTTTTTTGACAGGCAGAGTGGACAGTGAGAGAGAGAGACAGAGAGAAAGGTCTTCCTTTGCCGTTGATTCACCCTCCAATGGCCGCCACGGCCGGTGCACTGCAGCCCGCGCACCACGCTGATCTGATGGCAAGAGCCAGGTACTTATCCTGGTCTCCCATGGGGTGCAGTACCCAAGTACTTGGGCCATCCTCCACTGTACTCCCTGGCCACAGCAGAGAGCTGGCCTGGAAGAGGGGCAACCGGGACAGAATCCGGTGCCCCAACCGGGACTAGAACCCATGTGCCAGCGTTGCAAGGCGGAGGATCAGCCTAGTGAGCCGCGGTGCCGGCCCGGAAAATATAATTATTATGGCAATAAGCCTGTGATTATAAAGTAAATTTAAATTATTGTGTCTCAAATATCAAATAAAAAAGAATTGAAGCAGAGGTAGGGTGATAGAAGTACTTTTATGTTCTTAGTATTCTATCTATGAAATACATGAAATCAATTCTGTTTATGTTAATATGAAATAAAAAAAATAATCTATGTATGGATTCCAAATAATTTTATACCAAATAAATTAACCTTTTGATTTAAAAAAAACACCTTGTTTTGCTTCAACTTTGATATGCTTACAAGTGTACTGGTCGTGATTGCAATAGCATCTTTCTCTTTATCATCATTCTTATGAACGAAACCTCTTCTGAGATAAGTCAAGATCTTCTTTTGACATATTGCAACTTACCTTTAAGGAAATGTGTCTGTGGTATCATGAGATGTTTTAATATTGCAGAATTGCTTATGGTAGCAGGTTATGGGGAACCAATGTCCATCTATATGTTATGATTCAAAACATAACAGAATGTTAACACAATAAGACTATAAAGTTGCAAAAAAATGAGAAATCTATAGGTTGCTATGGAAAAATCTTTAAAATGCATTACAAGGTAAAAAAAGCAAGGGACAGAACTGTTTACAAGATATGTGGTCTTGTGTGAAGAAAAGATTACAGTGATGATATATATTTGTGTTTGCTTATTATTTCAGAAAAGGACTCAGAAACAAAACAAAGTCACTTCAAGTGTAAAGCATAGAATGTAAATGAACAGAAGCCCTATGCTGTTTTTTATGTTGTCTGTATTTATGAACCATATGAATGTATTTCCTGTACTTCTGTTCCGGGAGTGAGCAGAATAGTGGACTGTACAGACCCATTGTTTCTTTGTGTTCCTGTCTTTTGGGTTGGAAGTGCTGGTCTTCTTCTTGAAGTAACAGAGAAACATCACCAGCTATGTACACTCTGCTCCAAATTAGCCATACAGCTCAGTCTTCTAACAGTTCAAAAGTTGGATATAGCATATAGAGAATCACACTTGGAATCACAGAGAACTAGAAGTCCTCAGAGTGAACTTCCGCTGCATTTTCCCACTCTCGTTTAAGCAATATCAATAAATGCAGATAGCATATCTGTGCAGGCTGTCACATGCTGCTTCTCCTACGATCATGTCAGGCAAATGTATATCACCACTTTATCCGAATTGTTGGAGACTCTAGGAGGTGGGAAAAGGAAATGCCCTATCAAAATATTGTTTCCTGTGCATAATTTACCAGAAGCAAAAGCTTACACCAATGAAATACTTATTGATAGGAATCATCCTTTGGTCTTCTTTATGTCTCTATCTCCTAAGATGATGCCTGTCTCATAATAGCATTTATGGAATGATTGATGGATTAATAAGTGGATGAATGATAAGTTATGTCATGTTTTAAAACATTGCAGAAATATCATAGTCTATCTAGCTAATTCTTCTATACCTTGCTTCCTATAAACTTAACTATATTTAAAGCATGAATAATTAGATTTATTATGTGATTCAACTGAATTGAACTCTTTGTCTCTAAATTCATGACGTAAAATTATTATCCCTTATGTTAAAATAGCAATACCAGCTTTTTCATGTCACTATTTGTAGCAAGAGTAATACCAAAAATAGCTTTAATTATATCATTGTTTATTTGTAATATTAATACCAAAAAAACTTTATTTGTGTTTCCATGGGCTTTACCTCAATTTTTCATTATTCATGTAGAACATATTGAATTGAAGCCAGCATCATGGCACAATGGGATAAACTGTCACGTGTCATGTCAGCATCTCATACAAGTGCTATGCATGTCCCACTTCTGATCCAGCTCCTTGATAATGCAAATGGGAAGGCAGTAGAGAATGACCCAAGTATCCTGGCCATTGCCAACCATGTGGGAAATGAGATGGAATCCTATACTCCTGGTCTAGCCTCTCCCAGCCCTAGCCATTGTGCTATTTGGAGAATGAACTAGAAGATCTGTGTGTGTCTGTCTGTCCCTCTATCTCTTTCTCTAACTCTGTCTTTCAAATAAATTTAAAAAATTTAAGAAAACCCATAGATTGAATTGTAAACCACACCTGTTTACATCCCTATAATAATCTCATGGAAATGGAACATGTGAGAGATCTTCAAATTGTTCATGGAAAAAATGTATATTTAAAAATGCATTAATTTCAATTTTTCATCAAAATAAACTTATTTTTAATTCTATATTCCTTGAACTTCTGGAAGTATCCTCATATATCCATGGAAATCACTCCAAAATTTCTGATTTAGTGGGCCTGAGATGGGGCCAGATAATTTATATTTGCAACAAATTACTTGACAATGCTGATGCTTTTGATTTAGATCACAATTTTAGAAACATTGTGTTATGCGTGTTCCTCTTGCAGAAGGCAGAGGCACAAGAAGGCAAGACCTATTATCATGCATGTTTTATGTTTCTGTTTTGCCTTGTGGCTCTCATAAAACTCATTGACCTAAGCAATTCACAGGATGAAGCTGAAAGTCTAGGCAAAGGGGTCTGTAAACACAGCAAGCAATCAGGTGATGTTGAAGCTAGTTCAGAAGCACATTCGGAGTAGCACTTGTTCTATCTCTGACGTTCTCTTTTCAATATCCAGCTTTCAAGTTGATTTTTCCAGATAAATTTTCATTTTTATCTTCCTTGCAGTATCCTCTTCTCTCTTCTTCTATGTTCAACCTGTTGGCAAATATAATTATTACATTTTTAATTTGGGTTATTATGCTATTACCTAAATTCTGTCTGCTATGTCATATTTATAAAATATTATAAATTTATAAAATATATATTATGCAAGTGTTATCTGATATTTATATATTTAAACAGAATAAGCAAATATTTTAAAATTTATATCTGACATTTGTAATGCATGTAGTCTTGCTAATACATATATTGATGATTCTGTTTTTAAATGTAGCTAGTCATTTTTGATTAAGAATCATCGGATTTGATCATATCCTGGGAGCTAGAATGCATGAGCCCTCTTTGAAAAATAATTTACTTGTGTTTTGAGCATGTGCACAAAGTCACTATAAGTTAGAGATCCCCTCAAATAAACTTCACAAGCTGAGATTCCTTTGTCACCCCTGGGTAAGCATATCTAGAGAGAAAAACAATGCAAAGGCAGGTCCTCAGGCACAAATTCTTATTTTCTCCTTTCTGTTTTGTTCTGCCTTGCTCGGAGCCATGATCGGCTTCTCTGAAATTTCAGGATGGTGTGTGAGAAGAGGGGGATTAAATCTAGGACACTATTATTCAACAGGCATGAAACTTAAAGTCCTCATTTTACGGTGAAAAGGGAATCCTGTAGAACTCTCAAACCAGACCAGGTCCCGAGTCTTACCTTCCATCTCTTGGACTGTGTCATGAAGTCAAATCAACGCCCAGGAGAGCTTGATCTGCGAATGTTCCCAAGGTAAAAGTACATTTAGTATTTATATCTCAGACAACATAATTTTTTACAGTTAGTCCTTGGAGTTCCCCCACTGTTTCTCTGACTCCTCATTGGATTATAAGATTTTAAAAAAATTCTTCTCATAATTGTTTTTAGTTGGAAGTTTAATCCAAGTAATCTTATTTTTCTTTACCAATCCATGGAGCTACCCTTCATCTTAAAATATGTGTTTCAGTGAGAATAGAGATAAGGTTGATAGACGCTAGCTTAGAGGATCTGCTAAAGGAACACCTTTTCCCAATCTACCTTAATTGGCTCTTTTCACTTGAATGATAATGACCCAACTGCGAAGCAATTTAGGCTGGCAGTTAGGTGGCTTTGCAATCAGAATTCTTAATTGTACAGTTAGTAAAAGGTTTTTATTCTATTTTATAATTGATGTTTTACTATAAGATTATGACCTTTTACTTACCAGAAACTGCAATAAATATGTTGTAAAAGAAAATCATAATTTCCAGATACTATAAGGGCAAATAAAATTTCCAACGAAGAAGCTTGCAGTGGGCCTACAGCACAGGGATTCAGACACCGCTGGGGTGCCTGATTCCAGTGCTGGATTGTCTGGGTTCAGTTCCTGGCTCTGCTTCTGATTGCAGTTTCCTGCTAATGTGCAGCCTATCATGGCAGATATCCTAGGTGTTGTGCCCCTGCTACCCATATGAGAGTCCTGAACTGAGTTCCAGGCTCCTGGCTTCAGCCTGACTCAGCCCCAGCTATTAAAGGCATTTGATGGCCAGCGCCGTGGCTCAATAGGCTAATCCTCCACCTTGCGGCGCCGGCACACCGGGTTCTAGTCCCGGTCAGGGCGCCGGATTCTGTCCCAGTTGCCCCTCTTCCAGGCCAGCTCTCTGCTATGGCCAGGGAGTGCAGTGGAGGATGGCCCAGGTGCTTGGGCCCTGCACCCCATGGGAGACCAGGAAAAGCACCTGGATCCTGGCTCCTGCCATCGGATCAGCACGGTGCGCCGGCTGCAGCGGCGGCCATTGGAGGGTGAACCAACGGCAAAGGAAGACCTTTCTCTCTGTCTCTCTCTCTCACTGTCCACTCTGCCTGTCAAAAATAAAAAAAAAAAATAAATAAATAAAATAAAAAATAAAGGCATTTGATGAGTGAATCAGTGGATGGAAGATTCATTCTCTCTCTCTCTCTCTCTCTTTCTCTCTCTCTCTCTCTCTCTTCCACTGTGTGGGTGTGTGTATTTGTTCTAACTTTCAAGTAAGCAAATAAAAGGACTTGGGAAACTCTTATTTGAATAATCAAGGAAATACAGTACCCCATCTCTCAGTTTCTAGGAAAAGAAAGGAGCCCAACTTCAGAGGCCTCTCTCCAAATTGCACAACTAGTACTATCCTACAGATATGAAAAGTTTATTTTTTCCTTTACATTGAGCCAGTAAATACAGATGATCACCTCAACTGCCAAGTAAATTTATAAGGAACAAATTATACTGTCAAGGTATTTTATTTGACATCTAGTTACTGTTTATCTCAAGGGCAAGCTCCAATACATGTATCTGCTTGGGTACATAATGGAGCACGATTCTTAACTTTCTTTGCAATCCCCTTAGTGTATTGTTTCTGACACACATCATGTTCTGGTTTCATACTTACTCAGTAGTAAGATTTTCGTTTTTTCTCCTAAGCTTATAGAGAAGTTTCCCAGGTTTATTTCCCCCATTAATGTCAAACTACTTTATTAAACTGCTACTAAGTATATAATAAAATAAATATTGAGAAATCCTTAGAGAAACTAGAACACATAAAAGAAAACTTGGGGGTAAACATTTAGTGTAGCACACAAGTCATCGGTTGGAATGCCTGCATTCCATATCAGAGTGCCTTGGTTTGAATTCGGGCTCTGCCACTGATTCTATTGTCCTGCCAACAAGCATCCTGGGGGCCATGTATGCTGGCTCACGTAACTGAGCTCCTGCCATCCACATGGGAACTGAGTTCCAGGCTTGATCGAGTTCTAGACTCCTGACGTGGGCCAGGTTCAGCCCTTATTTCCAGTATTTGAAGAGTGAACCAACACATGGGGGCTTTCTGTCTCTTTCCCTATTGGTCTCTCCACTGGCCTCTCAAATAAATAAATAATTTTTTAAGAAAACAAAATTTCCATTGACACCTAGCTAGACTACATACAACAATGGATAGACTTAAATATTTTAATCTAACTAGAAATGCTATGTTAGTATTCCTTAATAATAGATATACATTTTGAAATATTTAGAGCAATAATGTAACTACGCTAATAACTATCTATGTTTTATACTTTGAAGCATTGTAATTTATAAACCTGTTTTAGTTTATAATAGACTAACAATTTTAATACATAAAACAATTGATATTTTGTATGTTAAATATTGAATAATTATGTTAGACTCATACATATTCTACCAATTAATATTTAAGGAAAGGATCTGTCACTGTGGCATAGTAGGCTAAGCCTCCACCTGCAGTGCCAGCATCCCATTTGGGCTCTGTTTCATGTCCCAGCTGCTCCTCTTCCAAACCAGCTCCCCACTATGGCCTAGGCAAGCAATGGAGGATGCTTGGGCCCTTGCACCCATGTGGGAAACCCAAAAGAAGTTCCTGATTTCTGGCCTCAGATTGGCTCAGCTCTGGCTGTTACAGCCCTTTGGGAAATGAACCAGTGGATAGAAGACCTCTCTCTGTGTCTCTAGCTCTGTCTGTAACTATGCCTCTGAGATAAATAAATAAATCTTTAAAAAAAATTGAGGTTAAAATATTAGAAAGAGGACTGATTAGTACCATAATGCTAATCGATGACAAAATTAATTATTATTTCCATATACATCCCAACTGGCCATCTCCATTTCCAAAATCCGATTCAGACTCACACCATTCCATTTCTTAATTACTACAATACTTACCTAACCTATAAATATAACAAAAATAAATATTAGTGCCTCTACAAACTATGTGGATAAACTTCGAGCACTGGCAAATGCAGTGTCTGGTGAAGGCCTGTCTTGCCAACATCTGCTTTTTTGTTTTTGATAATAGCCATTATACCTGGGGTGAGGTGATACCTCATTGTGACATTTATTTGCATTTCCCTGATAGCAATCTTGAATATTGTTTCAGGTGTGTGTTAGGCATTTATATTTTATCCTTTGAAAAATATGCATTCCTGGGGCCAGTGCTGTGATGTAGCAGGTAAAGTCACCACCTGCAGTGCCGGCATCCCCTATGGGTGTCAGTTCAAGCCCCAGCTGCTCCTCTTCCAATCCAGTTCTCTGCTATGGCCTGGGAAAGCAGTAGAAGTTGGCCCAAGTCCTTGGGCCCCTGTACCTGCATGGGAGACTGGAGGAAGCTCCTGGCTCCTGGCTTCAGATCGACACAGCTCAATTCTCTTATGAGTTATAATAGTCTCTTTTTAGAGTCTTTTGGTTCTCTTCTATAAATGATCATGAATCTGCAAACAAGGGTAATTTAACTTATTCCTCTTTAATTTATACTCTTTGATTCCTTTTTCTTGCCTAATGGTTCTGACTAAAATTATATTGAATGATAGTGCTGAGAGTGCAATCCTTATTTGTTTCTGGATCTTAGTGGAAATGCTTCCAACTTTTCTCCATTCAATAAGAGGTTGAGACTGACTTTATCAGATTTTGGCTCTAATATTTTGGATATGTTCCTTTTATACCTAACTTTTAAAATATTTTTATCTTAAAGGATAATGTATTTTATCAATTGCTTTCTCTGCATCTATTAAGATAAACATAAGGTATTTATCTTTCATTTTGTTGACGTGATGTATCATATTTATTTACACATGTTGAACTATCCTTGCATCCTTAGCATCCTGAGATGAATCCCACTTGATCTGGATGGGTGACATTTTTTATGTATTATTGGATTAGATTGCTAGTATTCTGCTGAATATTGTATTCAAAGTTTTTCTTTTGTTATATCGTTGTCTGGTTTGGCAATTAAGGTAACACTGGTCTAATGGAATGAGTCTGGATGGGTTTTTCTGCCTTTCAGTTGTTTTGAATACTTTATGATTTAGGTTTAGATATTCCTTAGAAGTTGAGTAGAGTTCAGCAGTGAACACATCTGGTCCTGAACCTTTTCTTTGTTGAAAGGACCTTTATACTGATTCTATCTCTGACTTGGTTATGTCTTTGTGCCTCAGTTTGGTAAATTATATGTGTCCAGAAATGTATCTATTCCCTCTAGATTTTCCCGTTTGTTGGCATATAACTGTTTGTAGTAATTCCTAATGACTGTTTATATTTCTGTGGTATCATATGTACCATCTCCTTTTTCATATCTAATTTTTTTTATTTTTTAAAGATTTATTTACTTATTTGAAAGACTGAGTTACAGAGAGAGAGAGAGAGTAGGTGAGACAGAGAGAAATCTTCCATCTTCTGGTTCACTGCCCAAATGGCTGCAATGGCCGGAGCTGGAACAATCCAAAGCGGGAACCAGGAGCTTCCTCCGGATCTCCTACATGGGTGCAGGGGTCAAGTACTTGGACCATCTTCCACTGCTCTTCGAGGTGCACGAACAGGAAACTGGATCAGATGTGGAACAGCAAGGTCTTGAACTGGCACCCAAATGGGAAGCTGACAATGTCAAAGGTGGCTTAACCCACTATGCCATGGTGCTGGCCCCATCTCTAATTTTGTTAATATGGGTTTTCTCCCTGTTTTTTGCGGGTTGGGCCAATGGTTTCTCAATTTTGTTTATTCTTTTGAAAAAATCAGCTCTTCATTTCACTGATCTTTTGTATAGTTTTTTATTTCTATTTTCTTTATTTCTTATCTAGTTTTTTATTATTTTTTCCTTCTACTAATCTGAGGTTTGGTTTGTTCTTGTTTTTCTAAGATATTCAGGAATTTTGTGAGATCTTTTATTTGGCTCCTTTCCAGTTTTCTTAAGCAGGCACTTATTGCTATAAAATTTCCTCTTAGCAATACTTTTGCTGTCTCCCATAGATTTGTTATGTTTGTTTTCCTTTCCATTCAAGAATTATTTTTATTTCCTTTTGATTTCTCCTATGACCCACTGTGCATTCAGGAGTGTGTTTTTCAGTCTCCATGTGTTTGTATATTTTTCTAAAATTTCTTTCTGTTGCTAATTTCCAACTTCATTCCATTGTATTCAGAAAAGATACATGATGTGATTTCATTTATTTTTAGTTTGTTGAAGCCTGTTTTATAGTCTAGGATATGATGTGTCCTAGAGAACGTTCCATGAACATAAAATAATATGCATTCTGCAGGTGTGGGATGGAATGTTCTGTAGACACCATAGGTCCATTTGGTCCAGAGTGTAGATTAACTCTGTTGTTTCTTTGTTGAATTTATGTCTGGTTTATCTACCCATTGATGAAAGTGAGTTGTTCAAGTTTACCAGTATTATTGTATCGGAGTTTATATCTCTCTTTTTATCAATTAATATTTGTTTTCTAAAACTAGGCACCCTAGCTTTGCATACATATTCATATACATTGCATACATATACTGTATACTATAGTCATGTCTTCTTCTTGAATTAACCCCTTAATCAAAACATAATGACCTTCTCTGTCTCTTTAAAGAGTTTTTGTCTTAAGCTGTATTTTGTCTGATTATAGCTACTCCTGCTCACTTATGATTTCCATTTGCATGAAATATCATTTTTCATTCTTTCGGTTTCCATCTGTGTGTATCTTTATTGGTTAAATGTGTTTCTGTTAGGCAGCATGCAGATGGGTCTTTTTATATCCATTCAGACTGTCTGTATACTTTATTTGTGGAATTTAGTCCACTTATATTAAGGTTACTATTGATGAGTAATGACTTGGCCATGACTTTTTTCCATAAATATTTCTATCGCTTACTTTAAATCTCCTTTGTTCTTTTACTAGCAGGCTTTCTGCTTTCAATTCTTTCACAATGCTGATTATCTTTCTGTGTTTCTGTGTAGTACATCCTTAAGTATCATTCTTTCAATTTTTGCTTGTCTTGGAAAGTCTTTGTTACACCTTCACTTATGAATGAGACCTTCATTGGGTACAGTATTCTGAGTTGAAAGTTTTTTTTTTTTTCTTTTAGAACTTGGACTATAGCTCTACATTCTTTCCAGGTCTTTAGAGTTTCTCTTGAGAAATCTGCTGTTTGATGGGAATTCCTTTAAAAGCGACCTGGTGTTTCTATCTTGCAAATTTTAAGATATTATCTGTATGATTTACTTTGGAAACTTTGACTATCATGTGCTGTGGTAAGGATTTTTCTGATTGTACCATTTTGGGGTTCTATGTGCTTCCTGTATTTTGGATGCCCATATATTTCTGCAAATAGAAATTTTCCAGTTATTTCACTGAATATGTTACCTAAGGCATTCTTTTTCTATTCCTTCAGGAACTTCTAAGACTCATATATTTTGTCATTTGATAGTATCCTAATGATCACAAATACTGTTTTAATTCTAAGTTTCTTAATCTTTTTTCATTGTTACTGAGATATTTCAAAAGATGTGCCTTGTAGATCAGATGTCTGTCTTCTGCCATACAGGTCTGTTAGGATTTTTCTAGTGAATTTTTTATTTGACTTATTGAATACTTCATTTCTTATTTATGTTTGGTTGTTCTTCAATGTCTCTAACTCTTGCTGAATTTCCTTTCAAAGTCATGTATTGATTTACTAATTTTATTTAACACTTTGTATTATTGAGTAACTTTGCAATCATTCTTTTGAATTCTTTTTCAGGCATTTCATCAGTCTTCCTGTCTTCACAGTACAATAATAACTATTTTTTGTTCTGTTAGGGGAGTCTCTTCCTTATTCATTTTTCATTTGTGTGTGTGTTTCTACATTGAGGTTTTTTGTTTGTTTGTTTGCTTTTTGTTTGTTTGTTTGTTTTGACAGGCAGAGTGGACAGTGAGAGAGAGAGAGAAAGGTCTTCCTTTGCCATTGGTTCTACCCACAATGGCCACTGTGGCTGGCGCACCATGCTTATCCGAAGCCAGGAGCCGGGTGCTTCTCCTGGTCTCCCATGCGGGTGCATGGCCCAAGGACTTGGGCCATCCTCCACTGCACTCCCTGGCCACAGCAGAGAGCTGGCCTGGAAGAGTGGCAACCGAGACAGAATCTGGTGCCCCGACCGGGACTAGAACCCGACGTGCTGCCACCACAGGCAGAGGATTAGCCTATTGAGCCATGGCACCAGCCTCTACATTGAGTTTTGTACATCTGGGTGATCTTTTATTTCAAACTCTTTGTGAGAATGATTTTTGTGTGTGTGTTTGTTTTTGTTTTTCAATTGAAGGCTTTACTCTTGAAGTTGTACTCTTGGGATTCGACAGATAATTTAAGACTTACAGTTGAGTTAGAGGACTATGTCCTGGGTGGGGCTGGAGAGCTCCCACCACTATTTGTGGGTAGAGCAAGAATCTGAAGTGATACTCAAGATGGGCATGGCAAAGCACCTCTGGCTACAGACAATGTGGGTAGGATTGTTCAAGGTCCAGCTTTTCTCTGTGCCAGGTAAAACTATCTGATTCACAGCTTGGAGTGAGTTACAGTGCCAGCACACTGCACCCACCCAAGCATGTGCGCCATGCAGAGCAGTGACTTGCGCTATAATGTGTCCCCTGACCCCACCCTGAGATCTGTTCCCAGTGAGCAAGGAACTTTAATTCTCTGCCTACAGCCAGTGTAGGTGCATAGGAACCCAGCTAGAGCACTGTGATTTTTCTTAGCTCGGGGCTTATGCACAGAACTCCCACAGTCATGGGGTGCAGGGAGTCTGCCCTCTCCCTGTAAACTGCCCTGTCTTTGACCCTGCTGGCTTTCTGTAGCAGCACAACTGCTTGCTAATCACTGAGTGAGAACACAGGTCAGCAGCAACTCTACCCCAGAAAACTGAGTCCGGTACTTTGGTAGGGAAAGGGGAGGAAGGCACTGTAGCTGCTCCTTTCAGAGCAAAGCAGTCATTCAGACCACTGCCCGTTCTCCAGACTGGACTTGGGGTCAGGGGGACTGTGGGATTCTTCCTCAGTTAAAGCTTCCGGTGTAGGGGATATGACACACACTACTTACTTGACAAGATGGAATGTTGCGCCCAGGAGCCAGTTGCAGAGATGTGGGGGTGGCTAGCAGCACGGCCTTTGTGGTGACACGTATGTCCTCTCTCAATGCCTCCTGGAGTCTCAGTTCTGTTCTGTCACTCTCCACTGAGTATTCCTCTCAATCAGCCCCATAGGAATGCAGTCCTTCCTTTGTATTCCTGGTATATTTTCCAAGGCTGAGGTCAGTGCAGCTTCCCACTCTTCAGATGTCTTCTGGTGATCTCATGATATATTTAATCCTCCAACTGCACTATCTGGCTATTAGAAAATGTCAGTTCTTCCAGGCTTCCCCACCAACTATTTCCTCAGCTTGGAATGCTCTAATCTGTTTTCTAAGATTTAAACTATTCCTCATTCTGAGCTAAAGAGAGAGAGAGAGGAGAGAGAGAGAAGACAAAAAGAAAAATTCAAGGAATCATGTCAGAAGCAGGACAAATAGGGAAGAAAACCAAGATGATGGGAAGGTTTGCAGGTTCAGTCATGGCTGTTTCCAAGTTTCAAGTCAGCTTCTTTGTTACTGCCTCATCCTTCTATAATTTGGTAAATTACAAATTAACCGCAATTTGTACTATCCTTTGTTCCTCTCCTTGCACAAATATGCTTTACTCTAAGTGTATTTTTTTCTGAAAGGAGCCATATTTTTATTATCAAACATTCAACAATGCTTTTAAATGTACCTACAACACTCCACCCACTTCTTCACCTGAGTATTTCCCACTCAGATGTTGATGGCATGTATTTTTCTCCATGACACCATCTCAGACATCCCATGTGTTGTGTTGGACTTTTCCCATCCAGTTCCAGACTGTTCTAGCAGCACTCAGGAATTCCTCATTTATGATGCTTAATATTGATTGGAATTTCCCTATTAATTGGGGCTCTTTAGAGCCTTAGCATACAATAACATTCATTGAATTAAAGAAGGGATGAATAAATCAGGTGGCTTCCTTGTGATTTGGGGAGGCATATGGGAAAAACAATCCCAAAACAGACACCTACGTTGCAGAGATTGACAAGATGATGGGTTAATGACAGTAAAGTTAAGAGAGTGATTGAGGGATTCTGCTTCCTTTTAAGATGTAGAAATTCACAAAAGAATATCATTCCTATTCTGACAAGAACAAGCTGGATAACATAAAATCATGATTATTTTAAGCTTGTCACAGAGCTGATGTCACAAAATAACCAAATGAACTAAGCTCAAGGAAGGTGACAGCCCAGCCCCTAGAAGGAAAAATGAGACATAAAACTCTCTCACCTTTGGCGAGCTGACAGAGAAGGAAGTCACTAGACAAATAGGTAAAAGAAGAAACTGCTAAACATTTAATGCATGTGTAGAGGCCAGTTGTTACTGTCGCTCCCCGTCTTCGTGGAGGAACGACACAGGACCCTGCATTGTTCTTTCGTCTGCTCGGCCCTCCCCGGGTTTGCTGCTGGTTCTTCCCGGGTTGGCTACCATCCCTTCCACTTCCGTGGAAGGGCGGTTCCCCCTGCCACATTCCCCACTTCCGCGGGGGAGCGGCACACCACCGACCGGCTCTCTCGGGGGCTGCACAGGTGTTCCTTCAGATAGATGTTCTCTTTAGATGTTCCTGGTGCATGTTGTCTCTCTCCTCCTTTATAGTCCTCTTCCGCCAATCCCAACTCGGCTGCCCACACGCCGAGTATGCTGCTCTCCTCCAATCAGGAGCAAGTCCTACAGTTTATTGGTTGAACTGGAGGCAGCTGTGTAGAAGCTGTTTTTCTCCTCTCCCAGCGCCATATTGTGGGAGAGCAGATGCATAGAATAAGTCTTAATTCCAGTAACTTAGTCTAGTCCGGGTTGCTCCCCACAGATCCCCCTTTCTTTTTATTTTTGGCGTTGATACACGCCTGTCTTCGGTGCCCCACGGCACACACTCTGCTCTGCTTGCTAGAGTTGCCCACAGGTGCTTACAAGCCCTATCAATCAGGCAAACCGAATCCGGGTCCTCTCTTCGCCATGTTGTGAGGAGGTTTTTAGGCGCTGATGCGTGCCTGAGTTCGGTGCCCTGCAGTGCATGCTCTGCTCTGCTAGAACTGCCTGCAGGTGCTTACAAGCCCTATCAGGCAAACCGAATCCAAGCCTTCTCATTGCCGTATTGTGGGGAGATTTATTGGTGTTGATTCGTGCCTATCTTTGGTGACCTGCAGCTCATACTCTGGTCGAGCTGCCTGCTGGTGCTTATCGCCTCCCTAATCAGGCAGACCGAATCCAAGCTCTCTCATTGCCATGTTGAGGGGAGGCCTTATTTTTCTCTATTTCTCTATCTCCGGGCATTCCTATCTCTCCCATTTTACTTCTATCTTCCAGCATTCCTATTTCTCTCATTTTACTTCTAAATTTCTGTTTCTCTTATCCCTGCGGCTTCCCAGCGCCTGCCCCGAGGCTGCTTCTTGGCGCCTCGCCCCACGGCGGTGGCTTCCCGGCTCTGAGCTGCTTCAACCCGCGCTTCTCTCATCTGCGCGGCTTCCCGGCTTCGTGCGCCCGCACCACGGCCTCGCACTAGCCCCACGTTCCCTATCTATTCAGGCCCCGTGCTCTCTCTGCACGCGGTAGCTTCCACGAGTCACACAGCGTAGCTTACGTTTCCGCCACCACTGGTATTCAATCTAAGTTCCCCGGGCTAACCTGGAGAATTCAACCTAGCTCACGCATCTGCGCCTTTCAGTCTGGCTTCCCGTCCTTTGCTCCCCGGGCTAATCTGACGGATTCCAACCTGGCAGCCCATGTCTCTGCCTCTGGTTCCAGATTTTCGCCTTTTGCCCCCCGGGCTGACTTAAAGAATTCCAAACTGGCTTACGTTTCCGCCTCGGCCTGCCCCCCGCGGCTTCAATTTCCCTAACATTTTTCTCTACCCTGTATATTTCCCTAAGTTTTCTTCCAACAATATTCCTCCCTCATTTCTCCTGGCCTCTCCCCACAGTCCATATCCAAGTCTGTTTGTTCTAGCTTTCACTTTCGCTTTTGACCTTAGAGATTTCTCCCAGCTTCCCCCCGTAGTCCGTATCCGAGTCTATGCCTAGGCTTTCAATAGCTTCTTCCGGCACCTTTTTCGTCCGGCTTTCCCCTATGCTCTTTGCTAGTCTCTCTCTCCGGTATTTTCCACTTCTTCCCTCCTAGGCTTCCTATCCGAGCCACGGCACCATTATGTCGCTCCCCCTCTTCATGGAGGAACGACACTAAACCCTGCCTAGGCTTCATATCCGAGTCACGGCACCATTATGTCGCTCCCCGTCTTCGTGGAGGAACGACACAGGACCCGGCGCTGTTCTTTTATCTGCTCGGCCCTCCCCGGGTTTGCTGCTGGTTCTTCCCAGGTTGGCTACCGGCCCTTCCACGAAGGGTGGTTCCCCCTAGCCACTTTCCCCACTTCCACAGGGGAGCAGCACACCACCGACTGGCTCTCTCGGGGGCTGCACAGGTGTTCCTTCAGATAGATGTTCTCTTTAGATGTTCCTGGTGCATGTTGTCTCTCTCCTCCTTTATAGTCCTCTTCCGCCAATCCCAACTCGGCTGCCCACACGCCGAGTACGCTGCTCTCCTCCAATCAGGAGCAGGTCCTACAGTTTATTGGTTGAACTGGAGGCAGCTGTGTAGAAGCTGTTTCCTCCTCTCCCAGCGCCATATTGTGGGAGAGCAGATGCATAGAATAAGTCTTAATTCCAGTAACTTAGTCTAGTCCGGGTTGCTCCCCACAGTTACTGTGTCTGGCAGTGGAAAAGACTTAGGAATCCCAGAGAAGTGGGAATCTGCATCTAGCACTGATTTGTTTTTCTCCAAACGCTTCATGGTAAAGGTAGGGGAGAAACTAAAGAAAGATTTTAATGGAGCTACACAGCAATGTGAAGAGTAGTTATTACAAAATCCACCCAGAACTTTCTCCCTTATGAAGTAAAAGGCTCAGTTTACAGCAGAAAGGATATCACCCCAGGGCAGAGGTAAAATTTCATCCCAGCTCATAGAATGAAACTCCTCCAGCCCCAGTCTTCTGTCACACCTGAGGGAACTAAAATCTCCTCATCTCCAGTGGAGAGTACCTCTAGGACAAAGATGGAGATTTCATCAGAACACCAGCCTCGTGCTAACCAGTACAGCTGATAGAACTACATGGAGAGAAATCCGAAGGCAAATGGGGGAGAAGCTCACTGGAGAAATTTGTAGGTTCTGATGCTCACAGCTATAACTTCCTTCACACATAGCATAAATTCTGAGTAAATTAACATATATTGCCATATTAAAGATATACTTACTTAGTGTCTACTTCCCTGAAAATGTCCAACCACATATAATAAGGCACTCAAAAATTAAAAAAAAAAAAGGCAATCTGAAGAGACAAAGCAATCATCAGAACAAAACTCAGATATGGGACCAAGATATCCTAGTGATCAGATATGGAACTTAAGATAGCATGTTAAAAGCTATAATGGAAAAGGTGCACTACATGCAAAATTCTTGAAATTTTCATTAAATGTAATGGAATATTGGTATTCATTGACATTCATTCAACCACATGAGCTGAAGGACTCAAATTTGTATCTTGTTATTTCCTATGCTACTTTCTTTTGAATTCCTACATCATAGTATAGGTCAAAGAAAGATTCCTCCATCACTTCATTTTTTCTTCAAATGTTCAATTTTTAATTCCATTTCTTTCTAGGGAATGTTGTTAGCTAGAGAGTCCCTTTTATAAAAATTCTACAAGACACCATGGCCAGGTCTGGAGTCAAAACAAATCATTCTCCTAAATAAAATAAACAGAATGTGATTCTTCAGAAACACATAAAAAAGAATAGACCACAATTGTGTTTTATGATAAATACTTGTGAATTTTATGTAAATCCTCAAAAAACCCAAAATGACAAATATAATTTAGTAGAAAGTGAGCATGATCTTGATATTTTATTCACACAAAATAGAGTGGATTGACAGGCAATATTTAATTCTTATGATAATGCCTGATAGCTGAAAGTCAGAAATAAATCTGCTAATACTTGATAGTAATAAATAAAAACAGGTTGCAAATCCATCACATTATACAATGAATCTAGCCTTTCAATGAAATATCTCAGTTACTTATCAGAATCCAGGATGAATTACATTTTAAGGTATATTTTCAGCAATTTTTAAAAATTTTAAGATGAACAAATTCCATGCGTTTCATATAAATAGACTTAGGGGCATGGTGATATTTCCCTACTCTCCCTCAAACCACACTCCCATCTTCCACCCCTCCTTCCTTCCTTATTCTTTCTTTTAATTTTTTACAATTATTTATTTCTGTTTACTTGTTAATCATAAGATTAACCCTACACCAATAAAGATTTTAACAAATGGTAAAGAAAAAAATGCTGTTCCTCAACAGTAGAAATCTGGGCTGTAAATAATCATCAGACCTCAAATAGTTAGTTTCACCCATATAGATTACATGTTTTTGGTGATTTTTAGTTACTACAGATCAGAGAAAACATGTGGTATTTGTATTTTGGAGGCTGACATTTCATTAGGTATAACTGTTTCCTGTTGCATCCATTTGTTGCAGAAGACAATATTTCATTCTTTTTGTATGACTGAGTAGTATTTTATACTATATCTATATATATAAATATATATAAATATATAAATATATATATATATATATATCTCACAATTTCTTTAGCCAGTCATCAGCTGATGCACATCTGGGATGAAGGCATGACTTAGCTATTGTGAGTTGAGTTGCAACGAGAATGGGGGTACAGATAATTCTTTCATCTGATTTCATTTTGTTTGGGTAAATTCCCAGGTGTGGGATTGTTGGGTCACATGGTCTATCTATTTTCAGCTTTCTGAAATATCTCCAAACTGTCTTCCACATGGCTGTACTAGTTTACATTACCATCAGCAGTGGATTAGGGAAGCTTTTTCCCCGCATCCTTGCCAGCATTTACTGTTTGTCAATTTTTAACAGCCATTCTAACTGGAGTGAAGTGAAACCTCATTGTAGTTTTAATTTGCATTTTCCTAGTGGTTAGTGATCCTGAGCATTTTGTCATGTGTCTATTGGCCATTTGAATTTCCTCTTTTGAAAAAATGCCTTTTCAAGTCCGTTGCCCATTTCTTAACTGGATTGTTTTGTTGCTGTTGAGTCTCTCGAGCTCTTTATAGATGCCAGATATTAATCCTTTATCAGTTTCATAGTTTGCAAATACTTCATCCCATTCTGTCAGTTGCCTCTTCACTTTCCTGAGTGTTTCTTTTGCAGTCCAGAAGCTTCTCAATTTGATGTAATCTGATTTGCCTATTTTTGCTTTGATTGCCTGTGCTTCTGGGATCTTTTCCAAGGAGTCCTTGTATATGCTAATGTCTTGCCAAGTTTCCCTAATGCTCTCCTCTAGTAATTTGATCGTATCAGGTTGTAGATTTAGACTCTTGATCCATTTTGAGTTGATTTTTATATAAGGTATAAGGTAAGGGTCTTGTTTCATGCTTCTGCAAGAGGAGATCCAATTTTCCCAACACCATTCATTGAAGACACTGTCCTTTCTGCAGGGATTAATTTTTATATCCTGTGTCAAAGATTAGTTGTTTGTAGATTTGTGGATTGATTTTTGTGGTTTCTATTCTATTTCAAGGATCTGCATGTCTATTTTTGTGTCAATTCCAGGTTGTTTTGATTACAACTTCCCTGTAGTATATCTTCAAGTCTGATACTGTGTTGGCTTCAGCCCTGTTTTTGCTGTTTAAGATTGTTTAAATTAGTAAGAATATCCTGTATTTCCACACTCATTTTAGCATCATTGTTTCTAGATCTGAGAAGAATTTCATTGGTATTTTGATGGGGATTTCAATGAATCCATAAGTTGATTTGGGTAGTTTGAATATTTTGATTATATTAATTCTTCCAATCCACAAACATTTTTGTATGTCTGCTTCTATCTTTTTTTTCTTCAATGTTTGTAATTTTCATCATAGTGATTGTTGACATCCTTGGTTAAATTGATTCCAAGGCATTTAAACATTTTGTGGCTATTGTAAATGGAACTGATCTTACAATTTCTTTCTCAGGCATGACATTGTGTATACAAAGGCTGTTGATTTTTAAGTATTAATTTTGTATCCTGCAATTCCACCAAATTCTCTCATGAATTCTTTTTTTAAAAGATTTATTTTATTTATTTGAAAGAGAGAGTTACAGAGAGAGGTCTTCCATCCAGGGGTTCAGTCTCTAGATGGGCACAATGGCTGGAACTGGGCTGATCCGAAGCCAGGAGCCAGGAGCTTCTTCTGGGTCTCCCATGTGGGTGCAGGGACCCAAGGACTTGGGCCATCCTCCACTGCTTTCCTAGACCATAGCAGAGAGCTGGATTGGAAGAGGAGCAGCCGGGAATAGAACCGGAACCCATATGGGATGCCAGTGCTTCAGGCCATGGCTTTAACCCTCTGTGCCACAGCACTGGCCCCCTCTTGTGAATTCTAATAGCCTCCTAGTGTAATCTTTTGGTTTCTTCATATTTAGAATCATGTCATACACCAACAAAGATAACTTGGCTTCCTCCTTTCCAATTTGTATCCCTTTGATTTCTTTTTCTTGCCTAATGGCTCTGGCTAAAGTTACTAGAACTCTTTTGACTAAAAATGACTAAAGTGGGCATCCTTGGTGTCAGCACTTTGGTAGTGTGTAAAGCTGCCATGTGCAGTGCTGGCATCCCATGTGAGCACTGGTTTGAGTCCCAGCTGCTCCATTTCCAAACCAGCTCTCTGCTATGGCTTAGGAAAGCAGTTGAAGATGGCCTGGGTCCTTGGCCCCTGCACCTATGTGGGAGACCCAGAAGTAGCTCTTGGCTCCTAGCTTTGGATTGGGCCACCTCTGGCCATTTTGACCATTTGGGGAGTAAACCAGCAGATGCATAGTTTTTCTCTCTCTCTCTCCCTCCCTACCTCCCTCCCTTTCTATAACTCTGCCTTTCAAAAAAAAATCTTTAAAAAAATAAATTAAAGTGGCAATCCTTGTCTGATTCCAGATCTTAGTTGTAAATGCTTCCAACTTTTTCTCATTCAAAATGATGCTGGCTGTGGGTTTGTCATTTATTGCCTTGATTTGTGGTGAGGAATGTTTTTCCTATACCCAATTAGCTTCATGTTTTAATCATGAAAGGATGCTGTATTTTATCAAATGCTTTATCTACATCTATTTAGATAATCATATGGTTTTTATTCTTCACTTTGTTAATGTGATGTATCACATTTATTAATTTCCCAGTGTTGAATCATCCCTGTACACCAGGTATAAATTCCTCTTGGTCCAGGTGAATGATTGTTCTGGTGTGTTTTAGGGTTCAATTAGTCTAGTATGTTGTTGAGGATTTTTGAATCTATGTTCATCAGTGATATTGAACTACAGTTTTCTCTCTCTCTTTTGTAACTTTTTCTGGTTTTGGAGTTAAGGTGTTGGTGGCCTCATAGAAAAAGTTTTGGAGGATCCCCTCACTTTCAATTGCTTTCTATAGCTTGAGAATTGAAATTAATTCTTCTTTACAGTCTGGTAGAATGTGGAAGTGAAGTATCTGATCCTGGGCTTTTCTTTGTTGGCTGAGTTTTTATTACTGATTAAATTTCCACCTTGACTATTTGCTTAAGTTTTTTATATCTTCATAACTCAGTTTTGGTGAATTCTATGAGTCCAGAAATCTATTCATTTCTTTTAGATTCTCCAATTTGTCAGCATATAGCTGTTTGTAGTAACTTCTAATGATTTTTTTATTTCTTTGGGATTCCCTTGTTACATCTGCCTTTTCATCTCTGATTTTATTAATTTGGATCATCTCCCTCTTTTTTTTAAGATTTATTTACTTGAGCTGCAGAGTTACAGATAGAGAGAGGGAAAGAAACAGAGAGAAGTCTTCCATCTGCTGATTCACTCCCCAAATGGCTGCAACAACTGAGACTAGGCCAGGCCAAAGTTAGGAGACAGGAGCTTCTTCCAGGTTTTCAACATAGGTGCAGGGACTCAAGCACTTGGGACATCCTTCACTAATTTCCTAAGTTCATTATTAGGGAGCTGCATTGGAGTGGAGCAGCTGGGACTCAAGATGGTGCTCATATAAGATGATGGTGCTGTAGGCTGGGACACTAACCCACTGTTCCACAGTGCCAGCCCCTTCTCCCTTTTTTTCTTTCTTTCTTTCTTTTTTTTTTTTTTTTTTGGTTAGTTGGGTCAATGGTGTGTCTATTTTATTTATTTTTTCAAAAAAAACAGCTCTTCATTTCACTGATTTTCTTTTGTATTTTTTTTGTTTACTTTTCAATTTTGTTTATTTCTTCTCTAATTTTAATTATTTCTTTCCTCCTACTAATTTGGGGTTTGGTTTGTTGTTTTTCTAGGTCTTTGAGATGCATTGAAGACTCATTTATTTGGAACCTTTCCAATTTCTTCATGTAGGCACCTATTTCTATAAACTTCCTTCATAAGACTGCTTTTGCATCCATACCTTTTGATAATGAAGTATTGTCATCTTCATTCATTTCCAGGAATTTTTGATTCCTCTTTTGATTTCCTCTATAACACACTGTTCATTCAGAAACATATTGTTTAATATCCATGTGTTTCCATATGATCTAGGGATTCTTGATTGATGGTTTCCAGCTTCTTCCCATTGTGGTCAGAAAAGATGCATGGTCGGATTTTGAATTTTTTGAATTTGCTGAGACTTGGTAAATGGCTTAGCATATGGTCTATCCTAAGGAAAGTTACACACAATGATGAGAAAATGTGTATTCTGTAACTGTGGGCTAAAAAGTTTTGTAGATACCAGTTACATACATTTAGTCCATAGTACTGGTTAACTTTGTTGTTTCTTTGTTGATTTTCTGTCTAGTTGATTTGTCCATTGATGAAAATAGGGTCTTAAAGTCCACTATTATTATTTTATTGGGGTCTGTGTCTCCCTTGAGATCCATTAACATTTGTTTTACATAGCCAAGCACCCTGGCATTGGGTGCATACAAATTTATTATAGTCACGTCTTCCTGTTGAATTGATTTTTAATAATTACATGGTGCCTTTCTTCATTTCATTTAACAGTTTTTGTGTTAAAAGTCTATTTTATCTGAAATTAATATGGCTATACCTGCTCATTTATGCTTTCTGCTGGCATGGAATATATTTTTCCATCCTTTCACTTTCAGTCTGTATGCATCCTTGTTGGGGAGATGTGTTTCTTTAGGCAGAAAATAGATAGGTCTTATTGTTTATTCCATTTCGCCAGTCTGTATCCTTTTTAAAAAAGATTATTTTTTTGAAAGGCAGAGTTACAGAAAGGCAGAAGCAGGGAGATAGAGAGTTCTTCCAGACTCTGATCAGCTTTCCAGGTGGCCACAGTAGCTGGAGCTGTTCGGATCCAAAGCCAGGAGCCAGAAACTTCTTTCAGGTCTCCCACATGGGTGCAGGGACTCAAAGACTTGGGCCATCTTCTACTGCTTTCCCAGTCCATAGCGGAGAGCTGGATCAGCAGTGGAGCAGCCAGGAAACGAACAGCACCCATACTGGATGCAGGCACTGCATGCAGCAGCTTTACACACTGGTCCCCAGTCTGTGTCTTTAATTGGAGAATTTACTCCATTTATACTCAAGGTTTCTATTGATAAGTAACAACTGGAGCTGCCACTTACCTGCCATCCCACAATGCTGGCCCTGACATTTTTTTCAAGACTTGAACTATGTGTCTCCATTCTCTCCAAGCCTTTGTGGTTTTCACTAGCCGTCAGCCGTAAGTCTAATTGAAGATCCTTTGAAAGTAATCTGGCATTTCTCTAGTGCCCATTTGAAAATCTTTTTTTATGTTTTACTGTTGAAAGTTTGACTACAACGTGCCACGGTAATCTGGCATTTATTTAAGGTAAATGTGCAGCATTTAAAGAATATGTTTCAGGACTTCAAGTGAAAAGTAGTCTGTACTTTTCCTAATGCTACTATATCTGTTTATTTTTGTGTTAATGCATAAACCTGAGTTCACATTGTGTTATTACTTGCCTTCAAGTACTTCAACTGGTCTCTTCTGAAAATTAAAATCCTCAATTTGATTCACAGTATCTTTGTGGGTAATGAGCTTTTTCAGAGCAAGGACCTTGCACATATCCTTAAATGCTCACACAGAATAAACTTTACAAATATTCATTAAATTAATTATAAATTCTAGAAGTATTCAACACAACTTTATTGGTCAAATGGAGAACTGAGAACACTTGATTATAGAGAAATCACTCAATTTCATAGCTGTTTGATGGCAAAACTACAACTAATACTCTATTAATCATATTCCCATTTTAATGTGTTTTCAAAAATTCCAAGCTGTGGTATATAAGTTTAATAATAAATTTAACCATAAGTATTGTTAGCACACAAAAGGCATTTGGACAAAAAAACCTGGATGTAACAATAATCCTTGGTTAAGTCAGTTCCATTATTTTTCTCCAATGCAGCCCCTAATTGAGACAAGAGGTAGCATAGAGGGAACATTTTTTAAAAGTCTATACCTGGATTGAATGAAATCCATTTGAATTTTAAGAAACTCATGGCAATGAAGGGACCATGATTTCAGTCATCAGACCTTCAGTGTTAATAGATAATCAGCAAAAATTGATTCTGACTTTTCCTATTCTGGTAGTTGGTTCAGCTAACCATTGGATATTTTCAAATATATTTACAAAACTGAACTACAAATGTACAGCTTCATCTTTTCTGGGATAAAGTTCACATTGTGTTATTACTTGCCTTCAAGTACTTCAACTGGTCTCTTCTGAAAATTAAAATCCTCAATTTGATTCACAGTATCTTTGTGGGTAATGAGCTTTTTCAGAGCAAGGACCTTGCACATATCCTTAAATGCTCACACAGAATAAACTTTACAAATATTCATTAAATTAATTATAAATTCTAGAAGTATCTTTGCTGGAGACATCTGCATGATCAGATCCCAGAGGCATGCTCTTGTTCTTAGGGAGTATATAGAAATACTGAAGATTCAGGAACAATGAGACTTTAAAATCTGGGAATAATCGGGGCCGACACCATGGCTCACTTGGTTAATCCTCCACCTGCAGCACCGGCATCCGATATGGGTGCCAGGTTCTAGTCCCAGATGCTCCTCTTCCAGGCCAGCTCTCTGCTGTGGCCCAGGAAAGCAGTGGAGGATGGCTCAAGTGCTTGGGCCCCTGCACCCACATGGGAGACCAGGAGGAAGAGCCTGGCTCTTGGCTTCGGATCCGCGCAGTGTGCCTGTCACAGTGCACCGGCCATCGCAGCCATTTGGGAGTGAACCAACAGAAGGAAGACCTTTCTCTCTGTCTCTCTCTCTCTCACTGTCTATAACTCTACCTGTCAAATAAAAAAAAAAATCTGGGAATAATCTATGGTTAAAGACAAAAAAAAATATAAGTGTCATGAGAGAGAGAGAGAGAGCTCCTGACTTCACATTTTAGCTCTTATCTAACAGCTCTACCCTTGTTAGATCTCACGATTAGTTATTGCAACATTATCCTCTCCAGGACACTCAGCTCATGCATTCATCTTGTCAACCTACCAGCTAGCTATTTTCACTGCTCTCATTTCTGACTGCTGAGAAGAGATAGAAAAGATAAAAACAAACAAACAAAAAAACCATCAGGACACTCTGAGATACTCCACCACAAATTAGCCCTAAGTTATTTCAATATTTTATCTTTTCAGTCTTTGATTCCTTTATATGTCCTTGTTCTGCAAAAGTGAGCTTGAAATGGGGAATCCCGTTTCAAGATTTATTGGATTTAATGCCTTTAGGAGACAAATAGTGGAAAACAGGATAAAGAAGAGGAAAACATCCAACAAGAATGTGTATGCACCTGCAGGGCAACTTCGGTCTGATCCCACAGCAAAACCAGATTATTAATAGCACCCACAAATTGGTCTCACCTTGAGTCATGGATTATAACAATCTGTTTTTTAGCCTCTGGGGTTATGTAGAACATATGCTATCAAAGATAACTGTGTAAACACCAAATTCAGTCATATTTGCTCAGTTCAAACCTCCTATACAATATTCACCACTGTTGACTAACTCCTTTTCACATTTCTCCTATTGAGTGAAATCTAATGGAGAAAATTATAAATCATCTGATTTAAATTATTATGGAGAAAATGTCATTTCTTTCTGGATTGACCACTTTGATAAACCAATTAACAGCAAAATAGAGTCCTTTTAGGTAGGGGACATTCTGCTAATTGTCAGGGTGTTTGCTGGATTGAAAACTTAGATTCAGTAGGATGCTCATGTTTGGCTCCAGAGCAAGATGCTTCTGCCAAGAGAAGACAGAGAAACCAGCCACATGGACACTGCATGGAATAAGAATGCAAACAATTAGTAGTAGTAGATAAAAATCAGGAAAATTTTAAATGACAATGTTTATGTAGTATTTTTGTGAAATGCTGTATACTCTAGAACCAGATTGCTTTGGCTGACTCCATTAGTCAGAATTATAAAATGTGTGGTAGTTCTCAGTTTCTGATAGAAACAGGAATTTCTTGATGGACAGCAACCAGCACATGTGAGTAGAAAACAGATACAAGGGTTAATCTTGACTTGCGCAGCTCTACACTAGACTCTACTCTTCAATGACATTTACTGGTCATAGTAATAGTAAATACTGATGGTGGTGGCAGTAGTAGATTGACAACCGCAACTGTCATTGGTTACTTACAATTGGACAGGCACTATGAAGAGCATTGTGCATGGATTATCTTACTTAATACTCAGAATCAAGATGGAAGTTGATAATTCACCCTGTTTTTGAATGAACTGAGAGCTATAATTATAAATAACTTGTTGTAAATTTTTCTCTATCCTATGTTCTTTCATATAAGAAACATTCTTATTAGCTAGTTGCTGTATGTTTATTTATCTTTTTATCTCCACTTATCCCAAATATTTCTATAGTTTGCAAAATAGAAACCATATCTGATGTTTCATGGTATCCTTAATGCCTAGCAGAATTTATGAAACTGAGGATAACTATTCAGTACATGCCACTGAAACATAAAAAGTGCTTGAATAGATTCAAGACAAACAGAATAAGAGCTGTAGACTTAGTTTTTAAATGAGTTTTATGACTTTTTATTTAAAAAATTTTTATTGATCTTAAAATAATCCATGGACCATTCATTTAAATAGAAAATCCCTGGGAAAAATCACAGGCACAAACTCTGTGTGGGCAGGAACTATATCCGTTAAGTATATCATTAATTAATATATCCGCTGTCAGTAGTGATACAATTTTGGGTACTGATGAAGCACAACATTAAGACATTAAAACCAGTCAACAGAGATGCTGGAACACACACATGCAAACGTATTTACACACTGCACATGTTCAGTTCATTCAGGCCTAGTGCATGCTTCTCCATATGGGTGTTACTTCATAAACATTGAAATCTTTAAAAAAATAAATAGTGGAAGGAAGGAAGGAAGGAAGGACAGAAGGAAGGCATGTAGGCTTCCATAATTCTAAAATAACTGGCTGATATATAAATGCCCAAAGGAACAAAGCAGATAGCTTCCCTGAGTTTTCTTTTCAGGAATTAAAATATTTATACTGATTGCTATCATCAAAATTCTTGTCAAAAGTAGTTAAATTCTTTATAAAGATGCATACTGTTTCATCTACATTATAGAATTTGAGGTATAGACAGGCTGTTTTGATTTTGACTAAACATTTAGAAACATTGTTCACCCCAGAAGTGATACTTTAAGAGTGCAGATTTAGAAAAATCAGCTTCATCCCCTTTGAACACCCTCATCTGTGCTTCATTGTATATTAATTTCTTCTCTTTTAAGATATTTAAGTCAGTCTTCATTTTAATAATAGCATAACTTTTATCAACTCCTTAGTTAGAAAAATCACACACTCTTATGTATCAAAACTTAACAAATCCTCTGTGGAAGTCATGGTAAAGGACAAACAGACTCCCATAACACCATTTTTACCAACTCCCTTTTATGGTTACAGCTGAGTTTAAAAGGCAACATGACTGTCACTGATCCATCTTGGGATTCTGCCTGATCCTCCACGTAGTCAATCTTGCTGCTTTAAACCATCAGTATCTGTAGTGCAAGGATGTCAAGTCACAGGAATAGGGAGTTCAGCATTTCATTGGCTGTCTAAATCAATCATTTTGAACATGAATAAGTCATGCCTAAATGGATGGCTTCAGCCTACATTAGGAAGCGCTTGTGTGAAGAGAAGGTTGAAAAATAGAATAAATTCAGGTTTGGGAAAGCCACGATGCATCCTCTTCCACCAAAATGATAGATATGCAATCATTTTAATACAAATCCTGCTGAAACTTCATGGAGCAGCTTGTAATATTTTAGCACAGAACTCATCAAGGAAATTCAAGATTCTGAAATCAGAATAGCGTTGCTTCCTTTCAGAATATGAGATGATGGAAACCTCTTGCTATGTGTTTACCAGCAGACAGGTGTATTTCACTCTCTGGATGTTTTTCAGGATTGACTTCTCTCTTTATAATTACATCACCAATCTGTAATTCATTTCAGGCAGTGTTCTTTGCTGGGCATCTGTCTCTGAGTATTTCATCGGTATCCTTTGAAGTTCACACCTTTGTATTTTTCCTGTAGCAGAGCTGAGATTTTGCCAAGAGCAATGGCTACATGCAGAGATATCAACCTCGCTTCCCCAGCTTCTCATTTTTCCAAAGCCTGTTTCACACTTAGTTGCAAATAAATGCAAGAACACGGCACTGCATCCTCTTACCTCCATCCCACCAAGAAGCCTGAAAGATCAGGAATGTAGCTAATGATTGGAAATGAATAAGATATCCAGGCTGCAGTACATGCCCTAAACTAACCAACATAATGTTTAGGGGGATTTCCAGGATTCTCATTCAGTACTTAACCCTGCATTTTAGACCCACTGTCCATAAGTCTAGTTGTTGTATACTTTTCCATTCTGAATCAGATTACAGGCATCAAACCAGATAACCTATGAAAGAATGTCAGTAAATGCAGGGGAGGAAAATCTAGAGGCATTTACATTGGAGATAGTAGAAAGGAAACTAAGTGAAGTTCACAAAGGACATCACATTCCAATAATAGAATACTGCGTAGTAAGCAAACTGAAGGATCCAAAATGAGAATCAACAAACTTTTTCGGAAGACCAGTTTAATTATTTTAGTGTTTAGACCTTAAAGACCATACAGATTTTGTCATAACTGCTCGATTCCACTGCCATAGCAAAAAAGCAGTCATGGAGTATATGTAAGCCAAGCCATGTACCATGGTTAAGGTTTCAAACTTTAGTTACAAAATCAAGCAGTGGTTCAGATATAGGCTGTATACTGTAGTGTACTAAATCCTGATAGAGTCAGGTGAAGAAATATGGAAAAGTCTCAAAACATAATTTAGAATTCAAAAACAAGCTTGAGAATTTTATATATATATATGGATATCATGTTTTAAAATATGAAGCACATAAGTTTTTGAATCTACACGCATAATGGAAGAGAGAAATTTTGTGCAATGGGGCTGTCATCTATAACTAAAATGATTCTTTTTTCTAAATTCTCCATTGGCTACAAAGATGTTCATTGTATTATTCTCTGTACATTTTTGTAGACTGAAAATATGTCATAATCTAAAGGACAGGCATTTTAATTCAAGCAACAATGCATGCTTGGGCAATTTAATAGAGGCAAAAAATGAAGTAGGCAACTTAATGTCTGAGTTTATCAACATTTTGCATATAGCAAAAAATGTACATAAAAATAATTATAAACTTGAATGAAAATTAAAATTATGGGTAGTACAGACTTCTGTTGAGGAATTCCAACCGTTTTAAATATACTTTGGAGAACAAAAAAGTTAACACTTTGAGCTACAATGTATTGGTGCTTATAGTACTTTCTGTTATAGATAATTATATATGTGAACCATCTCATCTATGAAGATTTAAATAATAGAGTTTTTTGTTTTTTCTTTCTTTTTTTTAAAGATTTATTTATTTATTTATTTGAAAGTCAGAGTTGCACAGAGAGAAGGAGAGGCAGAGAGAGAGAGAGAAAGAGAGAGAGAGAAGGAGGGGTCCTCCATCTGCTGGTTCACTCCTCAAGTGTCCTCAATGGCCAGTGTTGTGCCAATCCGATGTCTGTAGCCAGGAGCTTCCTCTGGGTCTCCCATGCAGGTGCAGGGGCTCAAGGGCCTGGGCCATCCCCCACTGCTCTCCTAGGCCAGCGTAGAGAGCTGGATCAGAAGTGGAGCAGCCGGGTCTCAAACCAGCATCCATATGGATGCCAGCGCTATAGGTGGCAGCCTCACCTGCTACACCACAGTGCTGGTCCCAACTAATAGTTTTTACTCTATTGCAGTTTTTATTATCTAGCTAACCTTATTTGTAAAATTATGCATGTAGACATTCACACATGGATTTATAAATGTTTTGCACCAAATAAATTCAATCTTAAGTCTATTGTCCATGAACTTTTTTGAGGTTTCTTTGTATGTCTGTATTCTATAAAAACCTCAACTTTCAGGGAGTCCTCCCCTGACTATTCTATATAAAAATGTCCATATAAACAGCTGGACAATGCAAGCTCACTCACTTATTGTGGGTTCCACCTTTAGCAGATTTCAATCAAAAGAAAAAGTGATTTTCAAATCAAGGAAATTATAAAAGTTATACTATTTGGTATTAATTGCCCCAAGCGTGTCTTAGAAGACATTTCCAGGGGACCAGCACTTTGGCATAGTAGGTAAAGCTGCTGCCTGTGGCACTAGCATCCCATATGGGCACCGGTTCAAGTCCTGGCTGTTCCATTTCTGATCCAGCTCCCTGCTAATGTGTCTGGGAAGGCAGCAGAGGATGGTCCAAGTGCTTGAATTGCTGCTTCAACGTGGGAGAGCCAGGGGAAGTTCCCAGTTCGTGGCTTCAGCTCCACCCAGCTCTGGCCATTGCAGCCACTGGGGTTGAACCAGCAGATGTAAGATAACTTTCTCTCTCCCTCCCTCTCTCTCTCCCTCTCTCCCTCTCTCCCTCCCTCTCTCTCTCTCTCTCCCTACCTCTCCCCTCTCCCCTCTCCTTCTCTGTTTCTGTGACTCTGCCTTTCAAATACATAAATAAATCTTTAGAAAAAAAGCTTTCCAGGCCTGATAGTCTACAATCAAGCATTAATAAGGATAATACATGGCAAGGAAATTTGTTTCTTCTAAACATGCGATTTTAAGAATTGTTTCTGGGAGGTATAAAATATTCTGTCCAGGGGTTGGGGTTGTACCATAGCAGAAAAAACCACTGCTTGTGATTTCCATATGGATGCAGGTTCGTGTCCTGGCTGTTCCACTTCTGATCCCGCTCCTATCTAATGGCTTGGCAAAAGCAGGGGAAAATTAACCAAGTGGTTGGACCCCTCTCACCTGTGTGGGAGACTGGGATGAAGCTCCTGGCTTTGGACTGGCTAGCAGGTTGAACCCCTCTCACCTGTGTGGGAGACTGGGATGAAGCTCCTGGCTTTGGACTGGCTAGCAGGTTGAACCCCTCTCACCTGTGTGGGAGACTGGGATGAAGCTCCTGGCTTTGGACTGGCTAGCAGGTTGAAACTCTCTCTGTCTCTGCCTCTGCCTCTCCCTCTCTCTCTCTAACTAGGAATTCCAATTAAATAAATAAATCTTTTAAAAAATGCTATCCAGTTACTAGGAATCAGAACAACACATCTTTAGAGGAAGACAAAAAACAGCCAGTTTTCATATACATATATTTTCAGTAATCAATGTATGGACAGTATTTTAATTCCTGAAAAGGCAAATGTGTGCACAAACAAATCTACTCTGCCAGGTGAGAGAACTTGCAAGCAAACAACACACCCGTAGCCATCAGCACACCTGGCACCGGGAGCTGGGTTTCTATCACCACTGTCTAATAAAAGGAACCGAGACTCCAACCCTTAGAGAAATGCCTGAATCTGGACAAAGGATATAAAATAGATATTTTCAAAGGAAGAAACACAAATGACCAACAGACACATGAAAAAAATTCTCAGGATTACTAGACATCAGGAAAATCAAATAAAAACCGCAACGGGGTATCATCTCATCACAGCTTTGGGTTATTATCCAAAACTAAAAAAAAAAAATTATAAATGCTGGCAAGATTGTAAAGAAAAGGTACACTAATACATTGTTGGTGGGAATACAAATTAGTACAACCATTGTGGAAAATAGTATGGATATTCCTCAAAAAACTATAATTGGATCTGCCATATGACCCAACTATCCCAATTCTGGAACTATATCCAAAGGATGTGAAATAAGCATACAAAAGAGACACTTGTGTTCCATGATGATAGCAGCTTAATTCACAGTAGCAAAGATATGGAATCAACCTAGATGTCCCATCAAGTTATAACTGGAAAAAGAAAATGTGGTGTATATATACCTGAGGAAATACTACTCAGCCATAAAAAGAGTAAAATCCTGACATTTGCAACAAAGTGGATGAAACTTGAGATTGTTATGCTAAATGAAATGAGCCAGAAACAGAGAGAAAAATATCATGTTTCTCTTATATGTAAAAGTTACATGTAGAAGAGAAAGAGTGTAAAAACTGAATGGATGTCATATTACTTGGTGCATACTTGTAAATGTTATGTTCCCTGAAGCATGCCATTTACATAACAATACACCCTTCTTTACTCACATTGTGACCACTATCATGAATCCCATATTTTGAGATCTTAATGTCCCTGATTTCAAAACAATAGTATATATGTGTATGTATATAATATGTACATATGAAGTGAATATGGAAAATGTTAAAATTATTAAATCTTAACCTTAAAGATAAATAAATTAAAATTGGCTTTACAAGGAAAAAAGTCCAGCTTCCTCAAACTAGTAGATAAAGCCCCTGAAAAAAGCTAATCTTAGCTTTGCAGCTATTCCGAATCTAAACTATGCATCAGGTCAATTATACTTAGTTCCTTTCTTCAAACTCTTGCATTTCTCTCCTACTAAACATGACTCTCTTTTCCTCCCTCTACTTAATAGCTGTATTTCCTTTTCCCTTACAAATATTTTTCAACTTTTCTTAATGCCTATAGAGCAACTTGTCAATCCATTTCATATAGAAATCAGGTACTGCTTTGTAATCTTACTTGGTGTTTCTCTTGCTAATACTAAAGTTCTCATGTCTTGGTTTCCCAAAAATCAATGATGAATATATATAATACAAATTTAGAAAATACTTAATGCTAATAAGTGCCAACCATGACATAAGCTGAGAGAAGAACATTTTATTTTATTTTTTTCATCTTTTTAATTTATTAATATAAGAACAGCTTAAATTGATTAAATTACAGATGAATGTCTTAGAAACGTCATATGTGGTACTTAGAATAGTACTTATAACCTAGGTTCTATCTCTGATAGCAATTTCCTTTATAAGTCATTTTGCAGGCCTTTCATTAATTTATCCAGAAAAAAATACACGTAAGTCATCTTAGTATTATCTACAGCACCACAATATGAACATCAAAATTCACACACAGAAAAGGCTGCATGTAAATACAAAACATACTATGAAATTCTGTATGACCACAAGCACCAAATTAAGTAACTTTTTAAAGTGATAGTATCATTTATGCATTGTGACTAAAAAAAAACAAATGCATGGCTGGCGCCGTGGCTCACTTGGCTAATCCTCCGCCTGCAGCGCTGGCACCCCAGGTTCTAATCCCGTTTGGGGGGCTGAGTACTAGTCCCGGTTGCTCCTCTTCCAGTCTAGCTCTCTGCGATAGCCGGGGAGTGCAGCGGAGGATGGCCCAAGTGCTTGGGCTCTGCACCCCACGGGAGACCAGGAGAAGCACCTGACTCCTGGATTCAGATCAGCGCAGCACTGGCCCTAAGGCCATTAGGGGAGTGAACCAACAGAAGGAAGACCTTTCTCTCTGTCTCTCTCTCTCACTGTCTATAACTCTACCTGTCAAATAAAAATAAAATAAAATAAAATAAAAACAAATACATGATATTTTGCATACAATCCAATATAATCTGTCTAAATAGCATTACTCACGAAGGAACAATATTGTATTTGCATGGCTTAGCATCACATAGACATTCATGTCATACCCATAATTTATAATAAACTTTGATACAATTGTGCAAAGAATCTAGGAAAGTGAATCTATTGTTACACACTACTCTCAGACAACATATTCTCAACATTAAAATTTGCAGTTGTCTTTCATTTAAACTACAACTGAACAAATTAATTTTTTTAGTATTGTTAATCCACTTTGGCCATAGTAGCACTATTCTAATATATTCTCACAATTACAACAATGATGTGTTTCTAATAAAACAATGTATCATTATATATTATATATTATAATGTATTTATATATATATATTGCTTTAAGATCATTTCAGTAGTTCTATTAGAAAAAGTAATAACTATAGTGACACTTCTAGAATCTCAAGGAGAAATCTAAATGGGATTATAGAGAAGAAACATTACTTTTTAATATAATATCATCAACATAAAGAGCCTTTTTAAATTAAAAAATTCTGTGCTGGCAAACATCTTGATACTTCAGGCTAATCCCCGATAAACATATTATGGAAGATAGATGTTGACAGTAAGTGAGGATAACGCAGATCTCACCGTGGCGAGTCTCCCTCACAGAGCCACATTGCCTGTTGCTCAGAAGAAAGTCAGGAGTCAGGGATAGCATCATGGTATAGCAGGTTAAGCTGCCACCTCTGATGCCAACATCCCATATAAGTATTGGTTTGAGACTCTCCTGCTCCACTTTGGATTCAGTTTGCTGCAAATGTGCTTAGGAAAACAACAGAATAGGGACCAATGCTTGGACCCTGCCATCCATGTGGGAAACCAGGGTGGATTTCCAGGCTCCTGGCCCCATTGCAGCAATTTGTGCAGATGAAAGCTGGCTCTCACTCGCTCGCTCATTCTCTCTCTCTCCCTACCCTTCTTTGCTCCCTCCTTCTCTTCCTCCTCCTTCTTCATTCCACTCTCTCTATAATCCTGCCTTTCAAATAAATAAACACATCTTTATTTTTCCCCAGAGAAATCTTTTATTTACTGAGTACAGATTTCATAAGTACAACTTTATAAATATAGTGATTCTTCCCACCATATCCACCCTCCCATTCCCACACCACCTCCTCCACCCTCTCCCATTCCCAGTCCCATTCTCAATTAAAAAAAAAAAAAAAAAAAAAAACCTCCTGGACAGTCAAGACAAGCACTGTTCAAGTCATTGCTTCTCAAGTGTCAATTTCACTTCTACAGATTTCCTTTTACATGCTCTGTTAGTTATCACAGATCACGAAAACATATGCTATTTGTTCTTTTGGGACTAGTTTACTTCACTAATTATGATGTTTTCGAGATTTATCCATTTTGTTGCAAATGACCAGACTTCATTTTTTTTACTGCTGTGTAGTATTCCGTAGAGTTTGAATCCCATAATTTCTCCATCCAGTCATCAGTTGGCAGGCATTTAGGTTGATTCTATGTCAGCTGTTGTGAATTGAGCTGCAATTTGCTTATTTCGTTTCCCAGGAGTGGGATGGCTGGGTCATATGATGGGTTTATATTCAGATTTCTGAGGTATCTGCACACTGATTTCAATAGTGGCATTACCAGCTTACATTCCCACCAACAGTGGAGTAGGGTATCTTTTTCCCCACATCCTCACCAGCATTTGTTGTTTGTTGATTTCTGTATGAAACCATTCTAACTGGATGAGGTGAAACCTCATTGTGGTTTTGATTTGCATTTCTCTGAAGGCTAGTGATCCTGGGCATTTTTTCATATATCCATTGGCGATTTGGAATCTGTTTAAGTCCTTGGCCCATTTCTTAACTGGGTTGTGAGAAGAGCATTTTAAGCAGACAGTGGGTGAAAAGGCTCTCAGATAGAAAGGGGGTTTCTGAGTTGGAGAACCAGACAAGGAGAACAGAGTAGCTAGAAATCAATGGAGATGCAGAGTGGTAAATGATAAAAGTCAGAGAAGTGTAAAGACCATTAAAAGGCTTGAAAGACATTGAAGGTGTTTAAGCTTTTCCTCAGAGAAATGCAAGGTCAATGAATGGATTAACAAACAAGGCAGTCATATGCTTCCTTCTACTGTTGCATAAGCTCACTTTGGCTAATCTGCTGAAGAATGGGTGGGAGAAAGCCAAGAATAGAAACAGGAAGAAGAAATAGGGATTACAGGAGAGTTGAAATGGGACAATGGTTGAGGTCCCCTTTGTTTTACGACTAGAATATCTGGTAAAGCTCCATATTGGCAATTGAATATTAGTTGGAAATGAGAGAATCTGAATTTTCAGTAAGAGTGTGTATTTGAGGCCATGTAGAAAAATATCATCAAATATCCAAGTAGTTAAGAACAGAGGAATTAGGGTTAATCGCTGAAGATCCCAAATTTTAATGTTGTGATAGAAGAGTGACTAAGAAAAACCCTGATAAAGAGCAGGCAATAAGGAATGAGAGAGGCCAGGAGAGTGTACTGTCGCAACGGCCAGTAAAAGATTATTTAAAGAAAGATGGAATAGTGTTGTGGGCTGCGTTGACTATTACAGAGAAGACAGGTTTAAAAAAAAAAAAAGAAACAAAGTTATCATAAACTTTGGCAACATGCAGAATAGTTAAGAGGGAAAGTAATTTGAGGAGTTAGAGACAAATTTTCCTAGAAAATATGGAAAAATATGTGATTTGCAGCCTTGTCAGTGAAGTACATTCCTAATTGTCTGTATTAGCAAAAACCAAGGTCAACATAGATTCAACTTAGCATAGCACCAATTCCCATTCTGACCATGAACATCAATCTGCCCTATTTCAAATACTAATTTATTTTACATTCTTGACTGTTCGAAAAATATGAAATAGGGTCAATGTTGTGGTAGAGTGCATCAAGCCACCACCTGCAAAGCCAGCATCACTTAGGAGTATATGCCCTGGCTGCTCCACTTCCTTTCCAGCTCTCTGATAATGTGCCTGGGAAAGCAGCAGAAAATTGTCCAGGTACATGAGACCCTGCACCCACATGAGAGATCAGGATGAAGTCCCTGGCTCCTGGTTTCAGCCTGGCCCAGCCGTGGCTGTTGCAGATATTTCGGGAGTGAACTTAAAGATGGAAACTTTCTCTCTCTCTCGCTCTCTCTCTCTCTCTCTCTAACTCTGTCTTTAAATAAATGAATAAATATTTAAAAAAAAAAACAGGAAATATATGTAATGGCATGCATCCTGCATTTACCTGACAAAACTTTTCTGTATGACTCAGCACATGGACACATGTATAAGAGCACACACACGCATGCATGAATACTCATACAAAGATATATATTCAAACATATTTGTCAGTTTCCTTTCCATGATCTTTCCTTGGGTCTTTTTCAGATCAGGGTTGTACCAGATGAGATTAAATGACCAGAGAGAGGCAGAGCAACTAGTCCAATCAAGCCTAACACATGCCTGTCAGTGCTTGAACCCAAACAAGAGCTCAAGGATGAGAGTGAAGCTGAAGTCCAAGCACCACTACAGCTTCCTCAGAGGTAGCCAGAGAAGTCTGACTGTCCATCAGAATTGGATTCCCATCTTGTCTGCCTGAGACTCACAAGCTCTGTGAGCCTCGGTGCTTCAGGTCACCCCTCTGAGATTCAATAAAATGGCCAAACGACTAACCTATAAGGTTGTGAGTGCAAGCCCTGGAAAAATAACAACTAAAAAAAAAATCCTTGCTAGTACATCCTCACTTCCTTCATTCCATCTTCTAATCTACAAACATAATTGTTTAAATCAGGTAGCAACTCATTTATTAGAAACATAATTTTTTTGAGATTTTTTGACATCTTTATTTGCAAGTAGCAAAGACAGAATATGAATATAAATTTCGAAAGTACAGCTTATGGATTACAATGGCTTCCCCCCCATAACGTCCCTCCCACCCGCGACCCTCCCCTTTCCCACTCCCTCTCCCCTTCCATTCACATCAAGATTCATTTTCGATTCTCTTTATATACAGAAGATCAGTTTAGCATAGATTAAGTAAAGATTTCAACAGTTTGCTCCCACACAGAAACATAAAGTGAAAAATACTGTTTGAGTACTAGTTATAGCATTAAATCTCAATGTACAGCACACTAAGGACAAAGATCCTACATGAGGAGTAAGTAAACAGTGACTCCTGTTGTTGCCTTAACAAATTGACACTCTTGTTTATGGCATCAGTAATCACCCTAGGCTCTTGTCATGAGCTGCCAAGGCTATGGAAGCCCCCTGAGTTCACTGACTCTGATCATTTTTAGACAAGGCCATGGTCAAAGTGGAAGCTGTCTCCTCCCTTCAGAGAAAGGTACCTCCTTCTTTGATGACCCATTCTTTCCACTGGGATCTCTCTCACTCGTGGAGATCTTTCATTTAGGGTTTTTTTTTTCCCCCCAGAGTGTCTTGGCTTTCCATGCCTGAAATACTCTCATGGGCATTTCAGCCAGATCCACATGCCTTAAGGGCTGATTATGAGGCCAGAGTGCTGTTAGGACATTTGCCATTCTATGGGTCTGCTGTGTATCTCACTGCCCATGTTGGATCATTCTCTCCCTTTTTGATTCTATCAGCTAGTATTTGCAGACACTATTCTTGTTTATGTGATCCCTTTGGTTCTTAGTCCTATCATTACGATCAATTGTGAACAGAAATTGATCACTGGGACTAGTGAGATGGCATTGGTACATGCCACCTTGATGGGATTGAATTGGAATCCCCTGGTATGTTTCTAACTCTACCGTTTGAGGTAAGTCAGCTTGAGCATGTCCCAAATTGCACATCTCTTCCCTCTCTTATTCTCACACTTATATTTAACAGCAATCACTTTTCAGTTAAGTTTCAGCACTTAAGAAGAATTGTGTATTGATTACAGTATTCAACCAAAAGTAGTAAGTAGAACAAACAAAAAAAATACTAAGAGGGATAACATATCAAGTTGCTCATCAACAACAGGGTGAGGGCTGATCAAGTCACTGTTTCTCCTAGTGTTCATTTCACTTTAACAGGTTTCCTTTTTGGTGCTCAGTTAGTTGTCACCTATCAAGGAGAACAAGTGGTATTTGTCCCTTTGGGATTGGCTTATTTCACTCAGCATAATGTTTTCCAAATTCCTAACAGGGATCACTTTTCAGTTAAAATTTAAACACCCAAGAATAATTGTGTGTTAATTACAGAGTTCAACCAATGGTACTAGAACAACAACAAAAAAAAATACTAAGATGGATAAAGTATTACATTGTACATCAATCGTCAGGACAAGAGCTGATCAAGTCACTGTTTCTCATAGTGTCCATTTCACTTCAACAAGTTTCCCCTTTGGTGCTCAGTTAGTTGTCGCCGATCAGGGAGAAGAAACATAATTTTTCTAATATCTTGATGATTTTGAGCTTATCGCTCACAAAATTGAGACTTAGCAAACAACTACATGTTCTGAAGAACATATCCAGAATAGTCTTTCAAATGACTGCTTGAAATAAAAGCTTGTTGAATAAAATCAGTTACAGGGGAGGGCATGGCACAGAGCAGTCTATATGCTATTTGGGATACCTGTAAACCCCTATGGAGTGCCTGGACTGGTGTCCTGGCTCCACCTTTGATTCTAACTCCAGCCTTATGCTGATGTGCACCATGGGAAGCCACAGGAGATGGCTCAAGTATTTGGGCCTCTGCCACTCACCCACTCACGTGGGAGAACAGGAGTGAATTCTGGGCTCTTGACTTCAGTTTGGCCCAGCCCTGGGGGCTGCAGACATTTGAGAAGTGAGTTAGTGCGTGGTTTATCTCATTCTCTTTATCTCTCCCTCTTTTCCTCTTTCAACCTCCCAAACAGAAAAATAAGTAAAATGTAAAAAATAGCCTTTAAAAACTCACTTATACCATTATAATTAAGAATTAATTTTTAATACTCAATACTATTGGAGGGATGTTTACAATGTATCTTTTATGCTTTCCTAGTACAAAGATGTACTGCTTCACATTAAAAATAAAAAAGTAGCTTTGCATAATTAACTTTAAATCCCATTTTTATCTCAAGATAAGTGAGAATACACTGTAAAATTTTTAGTCACTAGCAAACCCTGTTTTTCTGCAGTGTTCTCATTGAAAAACTAATTTCCAGATCTTAAATCTGATAGATCTTTTTGCATTTATTATTACTTTATTTTAGATTTTTATAATTTTTAAGTCAATAACATGTTTTGGCTATATTAAACATGTAAAAATATAACATGTTTTGGTTACATATATTATATATGCTACATATATGCAAAGTAAATTTTTTTGCCTTTAGAAATATAAAGTTTATTATCAATACAAAGTGAAAAAATATTTTAAAAATAATAATAAATGAAGCTACTCTAAATTTTGTGAAGATGATTTTTAAAATGGTTTTAAAAATGCCAGTAAAGAAAAGCAAAGATAGACTGTGTGTGTTTCCATACCTCAATGATTTTTGAAAACCAAATTAATTTTTCAAAATCATTTTGGAGTTTGACTCATTTTCATAAACTTGCCGCTACCGTTCTTTGATTATCCGGGGGAAAAATCACATAACTACTTTAATGGTGCTTAATTAAGTTGTATCCCTTTGTATCTCGGTTTTAAAATTTTTAATTATGTTGTTATATAATACTTGTAGATATACCTATAATAAAAAATGAAATTTTTTTAAAACCCACATTTTACTGCTTCCCAAATACTAAGGTTGGGGAAAAACCAGTTTCTTATATATACCAGCTACCCCGAGGTGGTTGGTTACAGTAACAGGCATTCTAATGAAAATGGGGACCATGCCGTATGGTTAGCCTGCAACAAGTTCTGGGCTGCACACTGGACAGATCAGAATTTGAAAAGGTAAATCAATTTTGTCTTGGAAAAATAATTTTTCCCTTCTCACTACAATGTGCAAATTTTACTCAGAGGCTTGAGGGCTCAAAGAATGAAGATCTGAAAATCATAAATTCTCTGAATTATTTTTGGTATTGTCACAATAGCAAGTTCGAGGAAAAATGGCTAACCGAGGTTGTGCTGACCTAGAGAATGTTATCAATAGTTTGGCCAAAATTACTTATTTCCCTGTGTCTGGTTGCTATTCATCATAGAAGATAAGAGGTGAAGAATTAGACCCCATACACGTGACTCAGTTGTGGAGAGTGGAGAACTGAAGAGCGCCTATATCACAGAACAGGAAACACAACTATTGTTTGTATTATGAAGAAGTTAATTCTCCGGAGTTTAAGTGTCTTACACACACACACACACACACACACACACTGATGAATGAAAGTCCATATGTTCTCTACAAGATAATACCTTTTCCAAATTATTTGACGATTCTACCAAATTTACATTTATATTTCCGTGATGTCTTTCCTTTCAAATTAAGGTGACATAAGTCTCTGTTTATTGTTCATCTGCATTTTCTATCCGAAGTTGTATCTAAGAAGTTTTCCTGAAAACTACTCAATAGTGAGGACCCTGGTAACAGGCACTAGAGACTGACAGACCCTGCTCCTCACGTGGAGTCCCTGGAGCCCTCATTGTTTCCGTCTTGGTTGCAGTTAAGAGAATAACCCTCCCTTTCCTCACAGATGTTCTTGTAGCAATTGCACATGCGGTAGAGTTTGCTTCTTAAAATTAATACATACCTACAATTACTACTTCTGATCACAAAGATAGTAATTCATGACTATCATTAGAGATCTGGGAAGGAACAGGAAAGAATAGCAATCAATCGCAATCCACTGTGGTGGGAAATTTTGGCTTGCTTTCTCAGAATCCACTGCTACTTCCTATCAAGCCTCAGCTTTATTTTTGAATCCACATATGTTTCTGGGAAAGCAAATCCCGTGGGGTATCCAATCGATATGCATTCCACGTCCAAACCCACAGTCATAGTTTGGAGAAAATTGTCTCCTAATCCAAGTGTAAAAATGCCTTGTATCATGTTTTTTCCTAATATTTCCCCATCTGTTTTTATTTTGTAATTTTTATATTTGACATAATGTTTGAAAAATTATAACATTGTAGATATACTATTTCTTTTGGAATTTTGTCACTGCTTTTATGCTTAAAAGTCTAATAATTCCTTCTAAAATTGAGCCATATCCACTTATATTTTTTATGAGGTTTACAGTTTACTCTTAGAAGTTTCAATAGCAGTTCTAAAAGTAGTTGAGAAATTGTAGGAAGTATTTCCTGCCCAGAGAGTGCTGAGATTACTTGTTTTTTCCATGTTATATTAATTCCCAAAATATTTAGCATTTACCCAAAATATGGTATTGAGTTCACACTGAATATTACAAATAATGGCAGGTACAAAAGAGTTAGGGGTAGGCATTATGGCAAAGCAGTTTAAGCACCTCTTGGGACACCTGTATCCCATCTCAGAGTGCTGGTTCAAATTCCAGCATTTCTGCTTCTGATCTAGCTCCCTGCTAGTGCATCGTCAGTGGCAGCAGGTAATGCATGCGGGTCCCTGCCACCCATGTTGAAGACCCAGATGGAGTTCTTGGTCCTGCTGTAGGCATTTGGGGAATAACCAGCAAATGATGGCTCTTGCTCTTGCTCACTCTCTCTCTCTCAAGTGTATGAAAATAATTTTTAAATAAAAATCAGAATATAACAGATGTCACCAAAATGTATTATGGAGTATTGTGGGAGAGAATTGTCCTATTCCACCATGCTTGTGGTTTTGTGAAGGGCTCTGTGAGAGGGTGTCTGAGCAAAGGGACAGAGAGGACTTTGAAGTTGGAAATTCAAAAATATACTGGCTTCAACCACAGGAAAAGGAGGGAAGGAGTAGTAACAGGAAAATTAGTTGCCTTTGCTGGAACTTAGGATACCTGGTGGAAAGTAGTTGAAAATAAAGAGATGGACATCACACAATGCAAAGGCCTTACAAGCTAGGCAAAGGAAATCACATGATTAGCCTGAGGAATTTATGAATATATTATATTCTCAGGGTCACAGCAAATGCATCATGATCACAACACAATTCGCATCATGTGTCCTGTTAATGTGATAGTTATACAGAGAACAGATTCAATGCAGTTCATAGATACATTTCTTTTTTAAAAAAAGATTTATTGCATACTAAACTGATCCTCTGTAAAAAAAAAAAAAAAAAAAAAAAAAAAAAAGAAAAGAATAGAAACTATCAACTCCCAACTTGACTCTCACTGGGATTAAACATGACAATAGGTCTGATCTGATTTCATCATCATTAAAAAAAATCATCTATTATTTTTCACTTTATGTTTCTGTGTGGGAGCAAACTGTTGAAATCCTTACTTAATGTATACTAAGCTGATCTTCTGTATATTAAGATAATCGAAAATGAATCTTGATGTGAATGGAAGGGGAGAGGGAGTGGGAAAGGGGAGGGTTGTGGGTGGGAGGGACGGTATGGGGGGGAAGCCATAGTAATCCATTATTCGTACTTTGGAAACGTATATTCATTAAATAAAAGTTAAAAAAAAAAAAAAAAGAACAAGAAAAAAAAAAAAAAGATTTATTTATTTATTTGAAAGTGAGAGTTACAGAGAGAGAGAAGAAGAGACAGAGAGAGAGAGAGGTCTTCCATCCGCTGGTTCACTCCCCAAATGGCCGCAACAGCCGGAGCTGTGCTGATCCAAAGCCAGGAGCGCTTCTTCCTGGTCTCCCACGTGGGTGCAGAGAGCTGGATCAGAAGTGGAACATCTGGGGCTCGAGCTGGTACCCATCTAGGATGCCGGCACTGCAGGCAGTGGTTTTACCTGCTACACCACAGTGCCAGCCCTGCATAGATACATGTCTAAGAATATAATAATACTTCCTTCCCTCATTCCCTCATTCCCTCCTTCCCTCCTTCCTTCCTACCTTCTTTCCTTTCCTTCCATCCTTCTTTCATTCCTTGTATTATAATTTTTGAGATATAATTTACATTTAATTTTTAATTTATATTATAGTCAAAGGTTTAATGCTGTACGAGAGTTTTCAACAAGTAAAAAGTAAAAAGACCATAGTTCAGTAGAGATATAGCCAAGGCCTATAAACAATAATTAAATGAAAAGATGTCCATTTCACTTATGTACAGTAAGTTTTAAAATAATCACAGATCATTAAAGCCATAGTAGTGTATCATTCTTAACCATTGGTTTGACAAAGACATAAAGTTTAACAAAAGTGTATTTGAAGCAGTACTGATACACAATGGTATTTCTTTGGTTTGTTTTGTGTTTGTGTTATGATTTCTTCTTTTTTTTAAATTTTACCTCACACGCATAAGAAAGAACATGTGTATTAATTACAGAATTAAACCAGTCATATTAAGTAGAACAGACAAAAAAACTACTAAGAGGGATAATGTATTAAGTTGTTCATTAACAGTCAGGGCTATGCTGATCAAGTCACCGTTTCCCATAGTGTCCGTTTCACTTCAGGAGGTTTCCTTTTTGGTGTTCAGTCACTTGTCACCAATCAGGGAGAACATATGGTATTTGTCCCTTTGGGACTGGCTTATTTCACTCAGCATGATGTGTTCCAGATTCCTCCATTTTGTTGCAAATGACTGGATTTCGTTGTTTCTTACTGCGGTATAGTATTCTAAAGAGTACATATCCCATAATTTCTTTATCCAGTCTACAGTTGATGGGCATTTAGGTTGGTTCCAGGTCTTAGCTATTGTGAATTGAGCTGCAATAAACATTAGGCTGCAGACCGCTTTTTTGTTTGCCAATTTAAATTCCTTTGGGTAAATTCCAAGGAGTGGGATGGCTGGGTCGAACGGTAGGGTTATCTTCAGGTTTCTGAGGAATCTCCAGACTGACTTCCATAGTGGCTGAATCAGTTTGCATTCCCACCAACAGTGGGTTAGTGTCCCTTTTTCCCCACATCCTCGCCAGCATCTGTTGTTGGTAGATTTCTGAATGAGAGCCATTCTCACCGGGGTGAGGTGAAACCTCATTGTGGTTTTGATTTGCATTTCCCTGATTGCTAGTGACCTTGAACATTTTTTCATGTGCCTGTTGGCCATTTAGATTTCCTCTTTTGAAAAATGTCTATTGAGGTCCTTGGCCCATCTCTTAAGTGGGTTGTTGGTTTTGTTTTTGTGGAGTTTCTTGATCTCTTTGTAGATTCTGGTTATTAACCCTTTATCTGTTGCATAGTTTGCAAATATTTTTTCCCATTCTGTGGGTTGTCTCTTCACTCTCCTGTTTCTTTTGCAATACAGAAACTTCTCAATTTGATGCAATCCCAATAGTTGATTTTGGCTTTGACTGCCTGTGCCTCCTGGGTCTTTTCCAGAAATTCTTTGCCTGTGCCAATATCTTGAAGGGTTTCTCCAATGTTCTCTAGTAACTTGATGGTGTCAGGTCGTAGATTTAGGTCTTTAATCCATGTTGAGTGGATTTTTGTGTAAGGTAGGGGTCTTGCTTCATGCTTCTGCACGTGGAAATCCAATTTTCCCAGCACCATTTATTGAATAGACTGTCCTTGCTCCAGGAATTAGTTTTAGATCCTTGATCAAATATAAGTTGGCTGTAGATGTTTGGGTTGATTTCTGGTGTTTCAATTCTGTTCCATTGGTCTATCCATCTGTTTCTGTACCGGTACCATGCTGTTTTGATTACAACTGCCCTGTAGTATGTCCTGAAATCTCGTATTGTGATGCCTCTGGCTTTGTTTTTGTTGTACAAGATTGCTTTAGCTATTCCAGGTCTCTTGTGCCTCCATATAAATTTCAGCACCATTTTTTCCAGATATGAGAAGAAGGTCTTCGGTATCTTGATTGGTATTGCATTGAATCTATAAATTGCTTTTGGGAGAATGGACATTTGACTGGTTTAATTCTGTAATTAATACACAGTTATTCTTAAGTGTTGAAATTTAACTGAAATGTGATCCCTGTTAAACATAAGAGTAGGAATAAGAGAGGGAAGAGATGTACAATTTGGGACATGCTCAAGCTGACTTGCCCCAAATAGTAGAGTTAGAAACATACCAGGGGACTCCAATTTAATCCCATCAAGGTGGCATGTACCAATGCCATCTCACCAGTCCAAGTGATCAATTTCAGTTCACATTGATCATAATGAAAGGACTAAGAGTCAAAGGAAGCACATAAACAAGTCTAGTACCTGCTAATACTAACTGATAGAATAAATAAAGGGGAGAGTGATCCAACATGGGAAGCGAGATACTCAGCAGACTCATAGAATGGTGGATGTCCTAAACAGCACTCTGGCCTCAGAATCACCCCTAAAGTCATTCGAATCTAGCTGAAAAGCCCATGAGAGTATTTCAAGCATGGAAAGCCAAGACACTCTGGCAAAAAAAAAAAAAAAAAAAAAAAAAAAAAAAAAAAACACCTAAATGAAAGATCTCTGTAAGTAAGTGAGATCCCAGTGGAAAGAACAGGTCTTCAAAGAAGGAGGTACCTTTCTCTGAAGGGAGGAGAGAACCTCCACTTTGAATATGACCTTGTCTAAACAAGATAAGAGTCCGTGAACTCAAAAGGCTTCCATAGCCTTGGAAACTCATGACTGGTGCATAGGGAGATTACTGATGCCATAGACAGGAGTGTCAATTTGTAAAGTCAACAATAGGAGTCACTGTGCACTTACTCCTCATGTAGGATCTCGGTCCTTAATGTGCTGTACATTGAGACTTAATGCTATAATGAGTACTCAAACAGTATATTTCGCTTTGTGTTTCTATGGGGGTGCAAACTGTTGAAATCTTTACTTAATGTATACTAAACTGATCTTCTGTAAAAAAAAAAAAAAAAAAAAGAAGAAATTATCAATTCCCAACTGACTCTCACTGGGATTAAACATGACAATAGGTCTGATCTGATTTCATCATCATTTAAAAAATCATCTATTATTTTTCACTTTATGTTTGTGTGGGAGCAAACTGTTGAAATCTTTACTTAATATATGCTAAACTGATCTTCTGTATATTAAGATAATCAAAAATGAATCTTGATGTGAATGGAAGGGGAGAGGGAGTGGGAAAGGGGGGGGATGCGGGTGGGAGAGACGATATGGGGGGGAAGCCATTGTAATCCATAAGCCGTACTTTGGAAATTTATATTCATTAAATAAAAGTTAAAAAAAAAAAGAAAGAACATGTGTAATTGTCATTCTATGTCTGACTTACTTCACTCAACATGAGATCCACCAGTTGTATCCATTGTGATTAAAATAGCAGAATTTCATTCTTTTAATTTTTTATTTATATAAGGTGAACAAACTTCATGTATTTCATAGATAGATTTAGGAGCACTGTGATACCTCCCACCCTACCTCCCTGCCACCCATGCTCACACCCTCCCTCCTCCTTCCTCTCTCATTCTTTTAATTTTTACAATGACATACTTTCTTTATTTTATGATCACAAGCTTAACCCTCCAAGTAAAGAACTCAAAAAATAGTAAAAAAAAAAAAAGAAGAAAAAATACTTTTCTTTAGCAGTACAAACAAGAACTGAAACAATAATCAAATAATAGATCTCAAATGTCAATTTTGCTCAAATACATTATATTTTTGTACTCTATTAATTACCACAGGTCATGGAAAATATATAATATTTTTCTTTTGGGGACTTGCTTATTTCACTAAATATAATGGTTTTACTGCATAAAGATGTGATATATATGCACTATGTAATACTGCTCAGTCCTAAAACAAAACAAAACAAAAATGAAATCCTGTCTTTGCAACAAAATGGATGCAACCACAACAGGAATTTCATTCTTTTTATAGCTGAATAATATTCCATTTTCTTTATCCATTCATCTGATGAGGGACACTTGGTTGACTGCATCTATTTTCTATTATAAACATCGTTGTCATCAACATGGTGGTGTAAGTGTCTCCTGGATACAACCTGTTCATGTTTTTTGGGTATATACCCAGTAGTGGGATTGCTGAATCCTATGGCAAGTCTATTTATAGGTTTTTTTTTGTTTGTTTGCTTTTTAAGAAATCTCCATGTTGTTTCTCATATTGGCTGTACTAGTTTACATTCCCACCAACAGTGTATAAGAATTCCCCTTTCTCAACATCCTCACCAGCACTTGGATTTAGCCATTCTGTCTGTCCTTTGGGTAATAACAATTATGACAATATTGAGGAAATACCTCATTATGATTTTGATTTGCATTTTTCTGATGTCTAGTGATATTGAGCATATTTCATGTATTTTGGGCCATTTGCATTTCTTCTTTTGAGTACTGCCTATTGAAGTTCTTTGCCCATTTTTTACTAATTGGTTGGATTTATTTGTTGTTGTTGTTGAGTTTTTGAGTTGATGATATATTCTGGATACTAATCCTTTGTCAGGTAGCTTGCAAATATTTTCCCCTTTTGCTGGATGTCTCTTCACCCTATTGATCATTTCTTTTGCTGTGCAGAAGCTTCTGAGTTTGATAGAATCCCACTTGTGTAGTTTTTCTTTGGTTGCCTGTGCTTTGGCAGTCTGATCCTGGAGTCATCACCTACATCAATGTCATGCAGTGATTTTCCTACATTTTCTTCTAGCAACCTCAGTCTCAGGTCTTAAATTGAGATCCTTGATCCATTGTGAGTTGATTTTTGTATATTTTGTAAAAGGATCTAATTTCATTCTTCTACATATATAAAGTAAGATTTTTTGAAGGAATATGCCACTGACATTTATTGAAAGGACTGTCTTTCTTCAGTGAATAGTTTGGGCATTTTTGTCAACAACAAGTTGGCTATATGTACATGGATTAAATTCTGGACCCTCTATTTCTGTTCCATTGATTTATGTGTCAGTTTTTATTTCAGTACCATGCTGCTTTAATTACTATAGCTTTGTAGTATGGTTTTTTTTGTTTTTTGTTTTTTGTTTTTTGTGTTTTTTTTTTTTGCCAGCCTGAGTTACACAGTGTGAGAGAGAGACAGAAACAGAGTTATAGACAGTGAGAGAGAGACAGAGAGAAAGGTCTGCCTTCCATTGGTTCACTCCCCTAATGGCCTTAGGGCCAGTGCTGCACCAATCCGAAGCCAGGAGCTGGGTACTTCCTCCCAGTCTCCCACGTGGGTGCAGGAACCCAAGCACTTGGGCTATCCTCCTCTGCCCTCCCAGGCCACAGCAGAGAGCTGGACTGCAAGAGGAGCAACCAGGACTAGTACCCGGCACCCCAACTGGGACTAGAACCCTGGGTGCCGGCGCCGGAGGCAGAAGATTAGCCAAGTGAGCCATGGTGCTAGCCTGTAGAATGTTTTAAAGTCAGGTATTGTGATGCCTTCAACTTGATTTTTTTTTCCCCTTCAGGATTGCTTTGGCTGTTCAGGGTCATATTTCCATTTGGTTTACGATTACATTTTCTAATTCTGTAAGAATGTCATTGGTATTTTGATAAGAACTATATTGAATTTGTATGTTGCTTTAGGTGGTATAGACATTTTAATAATATTCATTCTTCCAATCCATGAGCAAGGAATACCTTTCCTTTTATTAATCTTGATGACTTCTTTCATCAGTGTTTTATAACTTTGATAGTACATACCTTTCACTTATTATATTTATTACTAAATATTTTAATTTTATTGCTATTATGAAAGATTTCTTTCTTGATTTCTCTTCCAGTGAGTCCATCATTACCAAACATAAAAGCTACTATTTTTGTACATTTATTTTGTAACCTACAATTTTACTGAATTGGCTTATCAGTTTGAAAAGCTTTTTGGTAGAATGTTTAGGTTTCTCCATTAACAACAAGATGTCATCTGCAGACATGGATATTTTGATTTCCTCTTTTCCAGTTTATATGCCCTTTATTTCTTTTTCCTACCAAATTACTCTTGCTAATAATCCCAGTACTATATTGAATAAGAGTGTTGAAATAGACAGCCTTATCTTATTCCAGATCTGAGGGGAAATGCTTTCAACTGTTCCCCATTTACTATGATACTAGCTGTTGGTTTGTTGTATATTGGCCTTCTGCTAATTTTGAGGGTTTTTTTTTTCTTGTTTTTCTATTTTTCAAGATACATTGTTAGAATATTTGAGACATTTCTCTCTTTTAAATGTAAGTAGTTAATGCTATAAACTTCCTTCTTAATACTGCTTTTGCTGTATCCCATGGGTTTGGAAACATTTCATTTCATTTCATTTATTTCAAGAAAGTTTTTTTAATTTTCTTTTTAATTTCTTTAGTGACCTGTTGGTCATTCAGTAGCAAGTTGTTTAATTTCCATGTATTTTTAAATGATCTGTTGTTCTTGTTGTTGATTTCTAGTTTCATTCCAATTATGCTCTGAGAAGATACATAGTATGATTTTAATCTTTTTAAACTTATAGAGACTTGATTTGTGGGAATTGTTCATAATTAAAAAGAGAAGGGTTTTAGGAAACAAAAAGTTGCATGCACTGTATTTTTGAAAAGGCACTGACAATTACATATTGCTAAACTTTGATACTAAAAATGTAATTTTTTATTTAATGGCATTTTTATTATATAGACATTTTAATGAAATTTAATGACATATTTTAATAGTCAAAGTATTGGTATGGTAGCAGATAAACTGAATCACACCTATATTTTTTAATCTCAAAAACAACAAAGATCAATCACTAATTTAGACTACAAAACAGCCCTAAATGCAGCAACTCTAGTCCCTCCTACACCCTGTTAGAAGCCCAGAGTCGCAAAAAAGAAGTCTCCTAAAATTCTCATGAGGTATTAGTCAAATACAAACAAGAAGAGTAGGTGGGTATAGTTTTGTCTGCCATTTAGGTCCCTAGAGATTTGCAAATATTGCATTTAACTTTAATATGAATACTGCTCTTCCTTTACATTTTAAACAATGCCTTATCCTCCTAGTTTTATCTCTGGAGAAATCAACAGTCACATTTCAGTCACCATGGATGTCTGATCTCTACTCACACACTGGACTCTTTGCGACTGTGAAGCTCAATTTGAGCTTAAAATGGAATTTTTCCCCTGCTGCATTAATTCTGTCTACCACACACAGCATAGTTCAGATCACATTGCTCTTCTCAGTTTCTCCTGGGGGCAAAGTGAACTTCATAGAGCCAATTTATGCCCCCCTAGCAATTTTATGAGCCAAAAAGTATCGAGCCATCCATGTGTGATTTTCATGTACCTAGGAGAATCACATTCAGACATAATAGAATTAATCTTTATATTATTTTCCTTGAAATGCTGGTATTCATTTTGTTGTTCTACGTATAATGCCTGGAAATAATTTACCTTAATGCATTATGTATTGACAATTAAAAGAGTTCTACACTGATCAAATTCAGACTGAGCAAGATGCCCAAATATAAGAAAGATCTTTATTTGAACTAAATCCAGGTACAGAGTGCTATTATAAATGTGACCCCTAGTTTTTTATGGCCAGGCTATAGTTTGAGTGAAAAATCACCTCATTTAAACATAGTTTCAGGTAATGTTTTTCTTGACTTTTATACAATGGAGTGTTTTACTGCAGCTGCTGGTGGATAAGGCACAAATTTTCGAATCAATGTACTCAGCGCTTTTGGAGAAACTAATTCACTTTTCATAGAGCTAAAATCATATAAATTTATACTCAAGCGTTAAATTCCTAGAAATGTCTATTTCATGACAATTTCCTACCACAGTAAATGAGTACTTTGGTTCCAATTCAATCATTTGTACATTGTGGTTATATTTTTATAATATAAAAAACAAAATGCTCAAAAGAGATAATTGTTAAAATATTTTAATAACATGATAGAAACAACTCAAACTGTGTGTCATGGTTGAGTAAACATGTGTAGGCAGTGTTTGATTATGCATTAGTGTATAATTAAGCAAATTTCTGCATAAAATGAGCCATTTTATAACTAAGTAAACATTTATGAAACTTTCCCTATAAAAGCTCAGTTCTAAACTTCAGAAAAACAATATGCATACATTGAAACAAACACCTGTGTAGATAGTATCTAAGCAAGTGATTTGATTATATGAGTGAAAGCTTAATAACAAAAGGTAAATTATCAATCAAAAGAAGATATTCAGAAAAAGTTACATGCTGGTTAGTGATTATAAAGAAGTTACTGAGAGGGTACCTGATAGGAGGTGTGAGAAAATAAAAAGCAGGCCATCTACAAAAAGTTTAAAAGCAAACCTTAAAGGGACCACACTATTTAAATACAAATAATAATGTATACAGGGTATTCCTCAACGTGTTTACATATGAAGTACTTGACAACAATAGTGAAAAAAAAGAAAGGGGAAAATGGAATTATATTTGCTGCAAATGTATGACACTCTGTAAAGTGGCACACTATTATGTGGAGATAGACTTAGAAGTTAAAGGTATATACTGAAACCCCTAATGAAACCACAATATTCTAAATGAAAAAAATGAGGTATAATCAGTAAGACACAAAATGGAAATAAATGGACTCAAAGACAGAAAAAAAATAAATCAAGAGAAGACAGAGAAGAGTATAGTTGGAACAAAAAGAATATGGAGCATATTTAAAACTAATAATAAACTGGTAGACTTAATTCAAATCATATTAATAATTATATTAAATATAAACAGTATAAATGAATAAAGATCTGAAATTTTCAGTTTGAATTAAAAAACTAAAAGGAACTATCTTTGTCTACAATAAATGAAATTTAAATATAGGGACATAATTTAGATAAAGTAAAAGATGTGGGAGCAGAAGTTTAGCCTAGCAGTTAAACTGAGTGCTGGGCTTGAGTTCCAGATCCACTCCTAATTCTAGCTTCTTGCTGATGCTAACAGAAGGCAATGAGAGGCGCAGGTGAGAGGTCAAGCAGTTGGGTCCTTGCCATCCAGGTATGAGACCTAGACAGGTTCCTGGCTCTTAGCTTCAGTGTGGTCCAGCCTGGTCACTGTGGCCTTTGAGGAGCTAATCAAGCATGGGAGATCTCTCTGCTCTCTCTCTCTCTCTCTCTCTCCCTCCCCCTCTCCCTCCCCCTCTCCCTCTCCCTCCCCCTCCCCCTCTCCCTCTCCCTCTCCCTCTCCCTCTCCCTCTCCCTCTCCCTCTCCCTGTCTCTCTCCCTCCCTCTCCTTCTCCCTCTCCCTCTCTTCCTTTCCTCCCTCCCTCCTCCTTTCATTCATTCATAAATAAAAGCATGTGGTAAAATGAATAACTAATATAGTATAAGGTTTTGTTTCTTTTTTTAAATTTTATTTAAGGTGTACAAATTTCAAGTTTTTCCTATATGCAGATTTGGTAACACAGTGATACTTCCCACCCTACCCTCCATCCCGCACACGCTCCCACACTTCTTTCTCCTCTCTCTCCTATTTCCACTCTTATTTTTACAAAAATCTATTTTCAGTTAACTTTACACTCATAAGATTAACCCTGCACTAAGTATAGAGTTCAACAAATAGTATGAAGAAAAAACACTGTTTCTCAACAATGGAGACAAGGACTATAAACAATCATTGAATCTCAAAATGCCGATTTCACTCCAATACCTCACCTTTTAGGTACTCGATTAGCTACTGCAGATAAGGGAAAACATATTGTATTTGTCTTTTGGGGATTGCCTTATTTCACCAAGTATAATGGCTTTCAGGGGATCCATTCTGTTGCATAAGATAGAATTTCATTTTTTACTGCTGTGTAGTATTCCATGGTGTATATAAACAATAAGGTTTTTTAAAAGTAAATTACCAGAGATAGACATTTAGTAAAGACAAAGGAATTAATTCATTAAGAGGATATAAAAGTCACAAATTTATATGTACCCCCTAAAAAAGTTTCAAAATAAATGAAACAAAAATATTGAAGAACATTGATGGAACTTAAAAGAGAAATAGAAAAGTCAACAATTTTAGTTGGAAATTTCAACACGGTTCTCTTAGTGGTTGATAGAAAAAGTAGAGAAGTTACCACTAAGTATGAGGGAGTTTTCAAATAGTTCATGGAAGTATGCATTGTTTAAAAAGAAAAGTATGGTTTCAAATTTTGCAACAAAATAAATATATTTTTAAAGATTTATTTTTATTTATTTGAAAGTCAGAGTTATAGAGAGAAGTAGTGCTAGAGAGAAAGAGAGAGAGAGAGAGTCTTCCATCCACTGGTTCACTCTTCAAATGACTGAACCTGCCAGAGCTGAGCTGATCTGAAGCCAGGAGCCAGGAGCTTCTTCCAGGTCTCCCATGTGGGTGCAGGGGCCCAAGGACTTGGGCTATCTTCAACTGCTTTGTCAGGCCATAGCAGAGAGCTAGATCGGAAGCAGAGCAGCCAGGATTCAAACCGGCTCCCATATGGGATACCGGCACTGCAGGCCGCGGCTTTAACCCGCTGCACCACAGCGCCACCCCCCAAAATAAATATTTTTTAATTCACCTTTCCACAGACTTTTTGAAGTTCTCTCATATAAAAGGCCTTAGTAACACTATCAATTTAACCCAGTTACTACATGGAGATCTCTCACACCACCCAGAAATCCCTGATCACAACTTTTAAGCATACTTAAAACTTTCTCCAAAATAGAAAAAATACTGGACCATACAACCAATCTCAAAAACTTAAGAAGACTTAAAATATAAAAAGTGTGCTGTCTAGTCAAAATGAAATTAAACATTAGATCAATGACAAGAAGAAGTAAAATCAGCCGGCGCCGTGGCTTACTTGGCTAATCCTCCACCTACGGCACCGGCACACCGGGTTCTAGTCCCCGTTGGGGCGCCAGATTCTGTCCCGGTTGCCCCTCTTCCAGGCCAGCTCTCTGCTGTGGCCCAGGAGTGCAGTGGAGGATGGCCCAAGTGCTTGGGCCCTGCACCCGCATGGGAGACCAGGAGAAGTACCTGGCTCCTGGCTTCGGGTTGGCGCAGCGCACAGGCCATGGCAGCCATTTGGGGGGTGAACCAACCAACGGAAGGAAGACCTTTCTCTCTCTCTCTCTCTCTCTCTCTCTCTAACTCTGCCTATCAAATAAAAAATAAGTAAAATCCCAAATGTATAGAAAATAAAGAACATAATTCTAAATTACACATGAACCATAGAAGAAAGTCAAGATCTGAAAAATATATCTAAAAGATTAGATTAATTTGAAAAAAAAATAAAGGAAGACTTTACAGTGCTCATATCACGAATGAAGAAAGGGACCTGTGGACCCTTCCTGCGAATTCCGCACAGCTGGGGAGAGCGGGGCCACGCTGTGCTTCCACAAGAGTTCTAGGGACAGACTTGAGTGAGCATGTCTGCTTCATTCACAGCTAGGTACACTGTCAAAGGGCAGGCAGAAGGGGCGTAACCAACTCAGGGCAACACTAACTCTATAGGACAGAACCGACACTGGCGTCATTATGCCTCTCCAATCAGCTTGAAGGTCACATAGCTAGGGTAGCTTTCCAGGTGGGCCTGGGCCACACCCAGGAGCAGTTTACCTGATTGGCAGAAGACGGAGGTGGGGAAAATGTGCCTGGGGTTCCCACCGCCTCCCAGCAGCCAGGCTAACTGTAGGGGCTAGGCAGGCAGCCTCACATGATCGCCCACAGGGATCGTTTCAGATTACATAGACATTAAAAACAAAAATATTATGAGCAAATGTATCCCAATAAATTTGAAAGACCTTAAAACATTATTTGAAAGATACAAACCTTCCCAGCTTATTTTATAAGAGCAACATTAACTTTATCTAAATCACAGGGAAGAAAATTAAACTGCAGATTACCCTTCATAATGAAAATATTCACAAAATCCTTAATGAAGCTTTAGTAAATTAAATTAGAAACAATTCTTTTAAAAACATATTGGGATGGGTATTTGGATGTTTCTTATCATTTTCTGCCTTACAACAGGGGAAATTTTCCTAAGATTGCTCAATATTGAATAAATAAATGTTTGCCACATGAGAATAATCCCAAGTACTAGGACGATTCTCCACAATGCTTTCAAATCTCAACTGGTTTCTCTTGCCGGCTCCTCATTGTCTAATCTGACTGGCTATTTAACTAGCTGAAGTTTCCCAGAGAAACAGAAGTAATAGCAAATGTATATATGGACATAGGAATATGGGAAGAAATTTACAATGGAATTGTCAATGGCAGATTGAGAGGCCCCTGGATTGGTCATCTGCTAGCTGGAGAACCAACAAACCTAGTGATGTAATTCAGTCCCAGTTCAAAGGGCTAAGAAAGTGGAGCTGCTCCCAGTGGGAAGTGGAACAGCATCGATCCTGGAGTATGAAGGACTGAGAAACAAGAACCAGGATATGTAAGAGCAGGAGAGAAAGCATGCTGTCTCAACCAGGAAGACAGACCGCCTTCCTCCACCTTTGTGTTCTATTTGGGTCCTCAAGACACTGAATGATGCCCACCTATGTGGAGAGGATGAACTTCCTCCATCTATGGATTCCAAGTGCTAATCTCATCTAGAAACACTCTCACAGACACACCCAAAAACAATGTTTTAACAGAAATCTGGACACCCTTTGACCTGATTAAGTTGACACATGCAATCAACATCATAACTAGTGTCTGAGATATTTGATGCAACATTTTACCAATGAATTTTACATTCCATTGTATTTATTCTTATAGTAGAATAGGCTTCATTCTCCAAAAGCTGTTTTTGACTATGTTCATCATATGTGTTCTTGATGCACTCAAACATAACACAGAGAAATTTTAACTTTGGAAGTAGTGTCAATAAAGAGTATGCATTATCTGGGGCCAGCATGGTGGCATAGCGGGTAAAGTAAAGCTGCCGCCTGCAGTGCTGGGATCCCATATGGGAATTTGAGATCTGGCTGCTTCACTTCTGATCCAACTCTCTGCTGTGGCCTGGGAAGGCAATGGAGGATGGCCCAAGCCCTTGGGCCCCTGCACCCACATGGGAGACCCAAAAGAAAATACTGGGTTAGTTGGGGGGTGAACCAGTGGATGGAGGACCTCTACCTCTCTGTCTCTGTCTCTCTCTCTCTCTCTCTTCTCTACCTCTTCTTCTCTCTGTGTGTAACTCTGACTTTCAGGTAAATAAATCTTAAAAAAAAAGAGTATGCATGGTCATATTTCATATGCATTCCTTCTTTTTAAGATTTATTTTTAAAACAGGGGAGTTACAGAGAGAGATAGAGAGACACAGAGAAAGATCTTCCAACTTCTTGGTCACTCCCCAGATTGCCACAACAGCCAGAACTGGGCCAGTCCAAAGCAAGGAGCCAGGAGCTTTTTCCAAGTCTCTCATGTGGGTGCAGTGGTCCACGGACTTGGGCCATTCTCTTCTGCTTTCCCAGGTACATTAGCATGGAGCTGGATCAAAAGTGGAGCAGCTTGGACTTGAACCAGCACCCATATGGGATGCCGTTGGCTTTACCCACTACACCACCGCACCAGCCCCATGTATTCTTTCTGAACAAACACAAATGCATACAGATGTGTGCATACTAGTTAAATATAGACATGACCAGATGCCACTGAATATCATTCCACAGGCTAGCAGTATGTAATCCAACATTAAATTTCCAGAATCCTAGTTATTGGTGAGGGCCTTTGGCACCTGAGTTAAGATACCTTTTGGGACACCCACATCCTTTGTTGGAGGGCCTAGTTTGAGTTTCAACTCTTCCACTTCTAATACAGCTTCTTGCCAATAGACACCCTGGGAAACAGGTGGTGATGCTTAAGCCTTGTGGGAAACCCAGATTGAGTTCCAGGCTTCTGGCTTCAACCTGACTCAGTCCTAGCTGTTTTGGACTTTTTCCTTGTGACCCAGCAGATGGAAGAACTCAGTCTCTCTCTCCTTGTCTCTGCCTTTCAAATAAATTGAAAGTAAATTATAGCTTTAAAAATAAAATCCCTGTTATTAGAAGTATATATTCTCCCTTTTTGTTTTAAATGAAATTTCTTTTTTTTTTTAAACTTTTATTTAATGAATATAAGTTTCCAAAGTACGAATAATGGATTGCTATGGCTTCCCCCCCATACCGTCCCTCCCACCCACAACCCTCCCCTTTCCCACTCCCTCTCCCCTTCCATTCACATCAAGATTCATTTTCGATTATCTTAATATACAGAAGATCAACTTAGTATACCTTAAGTAAGGATTTCAACAGTTTGCTCCCACACAGAAACATAAAGTGAAAAATAATAGATGATTTTTTTTAAATGATGATGAAATCAGATCAGACCTATTGTCATGTTTAATCCCAGTGAGAGTCAAGTTGGGAGTTGATAGTTTCTTTTCTTTTCTTTTTCTTTTTTTTTTTTCTTTTTTTTTTTTTTTTTTTTACAGAGGATCAGTTTAGTATGCATTAAGTAAAGATTTCAACAGTTTGCACCCCCATAGAAACACAAAGTGAAATATATTGTTTGAGTACTCGTTATAGCATTAAATCTCAATGCACAGCACATTAAGGACAGAGATCCTACATGAGGAGTAAGTGCACAGTGACTCCTGTTGTTGACTTTACCAATTGACACTCCTGTCTATGGCGTCAGCAATCCCCCTATGCACCAGTCATGAGTTTCCAAGGCTATGGAAGCCCCTTGAGTTCTCCGACTCTTATCTTGTTTAGACAAGGTCATAGTCAAAGTGGAGGTTCTCTCCTCCCTTCAGAGAAAGGTACCTCCTTCTTTGAAGACCTGTTTTTTCCACTGAGATCTCACTCACAGAGATCTTTTGCCAGAGTGTCTTGGCTTTCCATGCCTGAAATACTCTCATGGGCTTTTCAGCCAGATCCGAATGCCTTTAGGGCTGATTCTGAGGCCAGAGTGCTATTTAGGACATCTGCCATTCTATGAGTCTGCTGAGTATCTCACTTCCCATGTTGGATCACTCTCCCCTTTATTTATTCTATCGGTTAGTGTTAGCAGGTACTAGACTTGCTATGGGAAATGGTGACTTGATCAGCATAGCCCTGACTGTTAATGAACAACTTAATACATTATCCCTCTTAGTATTTTTTTTGTCTGTTCTACTTAATATGACTGGTTTAATTCTGTAATTAATACACAGTTATTCTTAAGTGTTGAAATTTAACTGAAATGTGATCCCTGTTAAACATAAGAGTAGGAATAAGAGAGGGAAGAGATATATAATTTGGGACATGCTCAAGCTGACTTGCCCCAAATGGTAGAGTTAGAAACATACCAGGGGACTCCAATTTAATCCCATCAAGGTGGCATGTACCAATGCCATCTCACTAGTCCAAGTGATCAATTTCAGTTCACAATTGATCATAATGAAAGGACTAAGAGTCAAAGGGAGCACATAAGCAAGTCTAGTACCTGTTTTAAATGAAATTTCTATCACAAAAGTTTTAAATGTATAGAAAAGTCAGAGATCATGCACAGAGTTCCAAGACCCCTCACACCGAGTTTCCCTGTATGTTACTATATGTTCCCTATATGTAACTATAAGTTCCCTATATGTTACTGTGGTGCATCTGTTGGAATTAATGAGCCAATAAAGATACATTGTTACTATCAAAAGCCACATATTATTCATATATTATTTGTATTGTGTTTTTTTTTTTACCTAATATCCTTTTTCTATTCCAGGACCATACCCAGAATATCACTCTTGTAGTTAGTTGTTAATTCTCTTTAAATTCTGTTGAATGTAACAATTTCCCACATTCCCTTTTTTTTAATGGACTTTTAAATTTTTTTACGTATATAAATGGAACATGCTTCATGCATACAGTTTCAAGAACCTAATGATACTTCTCACCCTCCCCCACTCCCTCCTCCTTCCTTTCTTATTTTTCTTTCATTTTTTGCTATGACATGCTTTCAATTTACTTCATAATCACAAGCGTAATCCTCCAGTAATAAAGAATGCAACTTGTGATAAGTAGCAAGACCACTTTCCTCAGTATAGACCAGGGCTGTCAATAGTAATCAAATACCAGGATGCCAATTCATTTATATACATTGTTTTGATAGTATTCCATAGATTAGTTACCACAAATCAGAGAAAACATTGTATTTGTCTTTTAGAGACTAAGCTGCTCATACTTGTTTAAAAACCTATCACTATTTCTAAATTTTTTACAGGATGTATATTTCTGTGGGGAGCAACTCAGACTAGACTAAGTTACTCGAATTAAGACTTATTCTATGCATCTGCTCTCCCACAATATGGCGCTGGGAGAGGAGGAAACAGCTTCTACACAGCTGCCTCCAGTTCAACCAATAAACTGTAGGACCTGCTCCTGATTGGAGGAAAGCAGCGTACTCGGCATGTGGGTAGCAGAGTTGGGATTGGTGGAAGAGGACTATAAAGGAGGAGAGAGACAACATGCACCAGGAACATCTATCTGAAGGAACACCTGTGCAGCCCCCGAGAGAGCCGGCCGGCGGTGTGCCGCTCCCCCGCGGAAGTGGGGAAAGTGGCAGGGGGAACCGCCCTTTCACGGAGGTGGAAGGGTTGGTAGCCAACCCTGGAAGAACCAGCAGCAAACCCGGGAAGAACCGAGCAGACAAAAGAACAGCGCAGGGTCCTGTGTCGTTCCTCCGCGAAGGGGGGAGCGACATAATGGTGCCATGACTCGGATAGGAAGCCTAGGAGCGACATATTTCTATTTTTAATACTCACTTCTTTTTGTATTAGGATGCATTCAAAGTGATTCATGCATAGACTGAACTAAAATTAAGATTCCAAGGTCACATAGAAATTGCTGAAATCAGTGATAATGATTTATATTAATCTATGGGCATATTCATGTCTATTGGGAGATAATTTTTTCATAACAATTGAAATTCTACTTAAGTATCTTTGTATCTCTTGATACTCTCAGGAAAGAACATTATTGCTCACCGTTCTATCATCCTTAATAAAAGAAAACCTCTTAAAACTTAGAAATAAAGAAGATGAATAGATACACCTGGTTTTGTATTTGAGAAGTCAACAGGAGGGGAGGACAAGGAAGTCTTGCTGTCCATTTTCAAATCTAGCTCATTGGTCCTCTCAGACTTCAGGAGAGTGGAGAGCGGAGGAAGGAGGGCTTTGGGGTTGGGGAGCAGCTTGATTGACTCAGGCACCTGGTGTGGGCAGAAATCCACAAAAGCACTGGAGCCTCCCCACCTCCCAGGGCAGCCTGCATTCTGGGCAGCCTCAGGGCTCACTGATCTGAGTCGCTTTTCCAAAGCTGTCCCAGTCGTCCTGTCCCTGCTCATCCCAGCAGACGTTCATGGCACTGTGGAATAAAGCAGGATATTGAGAATGACTGCAGCAGACACTGTCACTGGGGCAGATCTTATAAGAATAAAAAGCAAGAGAATTAGCAAACACGGAAGTGTGATTTCAGCACAGAAATGAGTGTAGAAAGCCAAATGGGAGTGGTTCTGAGTGAAAGTTAAAGATGAGGTCAAGTTTGCAATTCTCCTACATTGTCCTTCCTGAGTAAACACAACAGCATGTTCCTCAAAACCTTTACTGCTGTAAGAAACTAGGAGCACATTTCAAAAAAATTCATGGAAAATGGAAGCAGAAGATAAGCCCTGTGGCACAGTCTTTTAAGCTGCAGCTTCAATGCTGGCATGCCAGATGAGTGCTGGTTCAAGTCCCAGATGCTCCACTTCCGATCAAGCTCCGTATTAATGAGCCTAGGAAAGCAGCAGAAGACAGCCCAAGTGCTTGGGCCCCTGCCACCCACATGGGAGAACCAGATGCAGTTCCAGGCTTATGGCTTCAGTTTCAAATAAATAAATAAATCTTCAATGAAAAAAGTTTATTTGGATGCAAAAAAAATGGAATGCACGCATAGTAGGGGTCCATGAAAAATTCATTCAAATGTGTATTGTAAAAAAATTAATGGATTTAAAATATTTTTACACCAAAATAAACTTAATTTTCCATGCAATTTTGAAGTTCTCTCATATGTAATCTATACACACTAACATCTGTGAGCATTTAGATGTTCCTAATGTACCCATGGATATCAGGGTGCCATGTGAAAGCAGTGAAGTGATGTACGAAAGACATTTCCAATTACATTTCAAAAGAATATGCATTATCAGAATGATAATAAAAAACAAAGGAAACCATTCTTGTCAGAATATCTCCATTTTCTCGCATTAATCCCACATACACATGCAGTACCTTCATGAAGCGAGCTGGCGAAATCAGTACTGTAAATGAAATATCATTGGCAGCTTCTTCTCATCTCAGCTGTGTGAGTGAAGCGCAGTAATGCCTCGATAAATAATGCGAGATCCAGTCTCTTTACCTTCATTTCAAACAGATGAGCGATTTCTGAGAAGCAACTGTGGAAGATGCACTTTTACCTCTTCATCAAAAACATAAAAATGAAATATACTGGGATATTTATTACCATGTGTATTATAAACCACCATGGCGATCCAGTACGAATGGCTTTTTTCTCTGTGGCACCGACCTTCAAAAGTGATGATGTGCAAAGCCCTAAACTTTATGACAACTTAACTAGAAATGCATTACAGCTGCTATATTAATATGTAGTTGTGGCTTTGCTATAAAGTTTGAATATGAAAAGAAACTGAACCTGCGCTGTGCTATAAACTTTAAATATGCAGAAAAATATCTTCATGAAGATAGCGAGAGGAGGTTGAGATAATGTTTATAGGAAAAGATGCCTCTCCTTAGTATCTAAACTTCATGTTAGTTTTTGCATTCTGTAAATTTAATGCAAATAATAGAATGACCTGCATTGTCTTTAAAATAGGAAATTAGAAAAGCCAGCCACAGTATGAAGATACACATATCACTTCACGATTGATAGTAATGCCTTTAGATTCCTGGGTATGGTGACATGGGAATCTTTAAGTATAGACATATATAAGCTCCATATTAAATCGTTAAGTATGTATCAGTGACCAAATGCTGAGTCACAGAAAAACTGATAAGCATTAGAATATCACTTTGGAAGTAAAAGGTATTTCCCCTGTATATCTTCAAAGTATTTGCATATGCATATATTTCTCTACACTGTGTTTTTAGTGGTTGAATACCTTTAATCATTCAATATGTTTCTCTTTAGTGACCCCGATTTTTCCTGACATGCTAACGATGCCATGACATACACAAACTACACTTCATAGGCTCTCAGAGTGATCTGCAAACATTCCCAAACAGACATAGAATGTATTCTTTTCTGATGGTGAAGGCAGGCATGAGATATGCTTAAAAATGTGCCCTCAGATTGAGCCACACATCGGAGGATCTAATTCTCCTCTGTCAGTGTTAATAGCTTCATCTGCTTCTGCAAATCATCTGAACTGCAGGAATGGGAAAGAAACATGTTGGGGCCGGTGCTGTGGCACAGTGGGTTAATGCCCTGGCCTGAAGCGCCAGCATCCCATATTGGTGCTGGTTCGAGACCCGGCTGCTTCACTTCCTGTCCAGCTCTCTGCTATGGCCTGGGAAAGCAGTAGAAGATGGCCCAAGTCCTTGGGCCCCTGCACCCATGTGGGAGACTGGGAAGAAGTTCCTGGCTCCTGGCTTCTGGCTTCGGATCCGCGCAGCTCCAACCATTGCAGCCAACTGGGGAGTGAACCATCGAATGGAAAACCTGTCTGTCTGTCTGTCTCTCTCTGCCTCTCCTCTCTCTGTGTAACTCTGACTTTCAAATAAATGAATAAATCTTTTAAAAGAAAAGGGAAAAGAAACGAAACATGTTAGGTTCATTTTTATATTATTCAATATTTTTAAATGGTTTTGTACAAAGTGAGCATTTGGTGTCTTGGAGGGTTACGTTGTTTGTTTTCAACAATAAATTTCCATAACTTATCCTTGAAAGAATTCTCAGAGACCGAAAGGGCAAGGAAGGTGTGGGGAGCAACTGAGACTAGACTAAGTTACTGGAATTAAGACTTATTCTATGCATCTGCTCTCCCACAATATGGCCCTGGGGAGGAGTAAACTTCTACGCAGCTGCCTCTCGCCAACTTGACTGATAAACTGCAGGAGCTGATCCTGCTCCTGATTGGAGGAGAGCAGCGTACTCGGCGTGTGGGTAGCAGAGTTGGGATTGGTGGAAGAGGACTATAAAGGAGGAGAGAGACAACATGCACCAGGAACATCTGAAGGAACACCTGAGCAGCCCCCGAGAGAGCCGGCCGGCCGTGTGCCACTCCTCCGCGGAAGCCGGGAAAGTGGCAGGGGGAACCGCCCTTCCACAGAGGTGGAGGGGTTGGCAGCTAACCCAGGACGGCGTCGTTCCTCCGCAAGTGAGGGACCAGCAGCTAACCCGGGAAAGAGCCAAGCAAACAGAAGAACAGTGTAGGGTCTAGTGTCGTTCCTCAGCGAATGGGGGAGCGACAGGAAGGTCCAGGTTGTCAGTTTGGGACATGATTTACAATAGTGTGAAATGACACTAAAATTATGAGTTTAGGATGAAGGGGAAAAGCAAATGATGTGCCATACCCAATGGTGAGCATGTTAAGCCTATTATTTCAGTTACTCCCCAAAACTTTTCAAAGAAAGATAAAAGTAACATTAGCCTCGTTTTGCCTATGAAGAAGTAACTTGCCCAAAGGTAAAACCACTGATAGTTGTGGAGCTCAGAATCGAACCTCAGCCTGCGGAGCTTCAGAGGGAGGAGAGCAGATAGTTCCCGAGCTCTTTAAAGACTCAGAAAGAAATGGAGAGCCGGCTGTATTTTTTAATGAAAGTGCTAAGTGTGCCAGAATAAAAAAATTTACGGTAATCTGAGAATGACGTTTGAGACGAAAGAGGTTGAGATAATAATTCTGCACAATTTAAATAATTTAGTCTGTTTTTTTTCTCCTGTGTGCTTTAGAGCTGATTATTTTATTTGTTCTTTGAAGTTACATTGTTAAAAAAGCTTTATTTTAATCATCACTAGCCTATGCCAGGATGACTAGAATCGTCATGCATGCCAGGGTCAGTTTCTACCTGTTCAGTGCACTAGCCACTAAGCAGATGCGGCTATTTTAATTGAAATTTAAGTAATGTAGAATACAATTTAAAATTTAGTTCCATGGTCACATTGGCCACATGTGGCTAATGGCTTTTATATTTGGAAGCACAGGTAAACAACATTTCTATCCTGCATAAGGTTCTATTAAACAACACTGCTCCAGAGTAAGGATTAGCAAACTGTGCCCTGTGGGCCAAAGCCTGACTGTCACGGGTCACTGCATGCACACTTTTATTGGAACGCAGGCACATTGATTCACATGTTGCCAGTGGCTGCTTTTGTGCTAACACAGCTTTGTCGAGTAGTTGGAAGAGATTGCGTATGCCCTACAATGTCTAACATATTTACTGTCTAGGCCTTTACAGAAAAATTAGTTGCTGGCAACCCCTGCTCTTGAAGGTGGATTTCATGAGTCCTCATAGCTCAGGTGAACATCCTGTGACTTGAATTGCCAGAAAGTAATTTGTCTAAGCATTGTTTTACAAAACTAGAATTATAAAAATACCAATCATACATATTCATACTACATATCTCACAGAGTTTGGGTGAATAAACTATGAGAATGCATTTAAAACAGCACAGTGATTGATATATTGTAAGTCCTCAAAAATATTCATCATTAAGTTTTCATTATTTTTATTAATAGTATTCTTGCAACTGGCAAAAATGTGCAAATCTCAAATCAGAGTAATAACTAAGGAAGCCGCACATTGGGATGTGCATGCAGCCTCGTGGGTTAGATGCCAGTGTCCAGCATCAGAGTGCCCGGGCTCGGTTTCTGACTCCAGGTCCTGATTCCAACTTCTTGCTGTTGTGTACCCTGGGAGGCAGCAGTGATGGCTCAAGTGGTTGGGTTCCTGCCACCCACATAGGGTATTTAAATTGAGTTCCTAGCTCTTGGGTTCCCAGCTATGTCAGGCATTTGGGGGAGTGAACTAGCAGTTGGGAGTGACTGTTCACTCTTTCTCTCCCTCCCTCTCTTGCTGTCACACAATTTTTTTAAAAAAAGCACTTTTAAAAGTGACAAAGGCACAAGGACCCAATTTTTCTAGGTATGATTGCTACCCTAGTTTTGTAATTTACTTCAGACAACATATATGTATTTTTAGCAAGTGCACCAGACATGTAAATACTTCTGAAATATTTTATACCTATGAACAAATAAGCTTAGCTGTATCTGGTGCTCTTTTGGTTTGTGCATTCTGTGTAAAGCTGTGGATAAGTTAAATCAGACATCCAAGTTTGATAACATCCTAATCTTCAATTATTTTATACTCAGGGGAAGCCAGTTCAACTGCTTGGCTTACTTGTAATGGCCATAGACAGTTTCAGTGCTAACACTTTCTTTATAGAAGTCTGCCACCTAACAATAGCCCATTCTGTAAAAAGATGAGGGGGTAGTGAAGTAAATACTTACAGGATTTCGCCAGTGAGAGAGTCACCTACAAAGGTGGAATCAGCCTTTGGCACATCACGAGCAAGCTGAGAAGCTGCAGAGGAAGCTATTCCAGCGAATGTATCTCTCACCTCTCTTAATTTGGATGCTTCTTAGATCCCTTGAAGCCCACCTGGACCAATGAGCTCCCTGCTCTCATGAGATCCCCTCCGCCATGGCCTGGAGATCTTCCACCCAGGTATTATCCTCAGAGAGAGGCCCCATGCATATATGGGCTAGTAGATGCTAGATCAAAGTGAGCTCTAGAAAGATCACAACACAGTAGGCTACTCTCAATTTTATCTTTTCCTGCATTCATTTGTTGTCCACCCAAGTTGAGGGTCCACTTCTTGGTGAGTAGAAATCAAAGTCTTTTCCAGAATCAGTTGGCACAAAAAAAATTCATTTGCAGCAAATGAGGGGACCATGTGAATCACCTGCCTGGCTCCCCAAGACAGAGCAAGGTGTATCTTTTATCTTAGGGGAAGCAAATACGCACTAGGAAAAGTACTTCCCTTCCTATGTGCAAGTGGATACAGCCACATGGAGGTGCACTTGGGAACTGTCCTCAGATGTATGTATATTGCATGTTATGGTAACAAGGCTTAAGCTTCTTCTGGGCAAGGAATTTAGCATTAACATTAGGGAGACATTAGACCTCAGTTAATTCTTGGACATTTGCATTTGCTCAGTTTGTCAAGGCTGTGGTCATGACTGGTTCCAGCTAGATTCTCAGGTTGATTGAAGCAATTTTCCTTGTTTGAAGCCACCTGATTCCTCTATCTGGCCCTGAAAAACAACTTTTGATGAAATATTACCTTTTGCCTGGCTACCCCCTGGAAAGGGTTCCATTCATGTGTGTTCCCTAGGTTACTGTTTCTCACCTATCATGAAGGATGTTAAATAACATTTATGCAGCAATGTTTATCATCCATTGCATGGATTCACCCTCTTTACTAAAATATTTTGCATCAAAGTTATTTCCAAATGAGTTTTCAAGTAAAAAGAAAACAGGGGAAGGCAGTGGGGGATGGAATGCTTGTACAAAGAAAGGATAGAATATAAAAATAAATTTTTGTTGAATTTGTTTTATAGCTGACATACCGGGCAATTTATAAATGGTAATAACTAGTTTTGTCAACACATATCTGAGATAGTTCTTAAAAATTAACTTTTATTATTGGCCAGCACTGCGGCTCATTTGGCTAATCCTCCGCCTGCAGCGCCAGCACTCCAGGTTCTAGTCCAGGTTGGGGTGCCGGATTCTGTCCTGGTTGCTCCTCTTCCAGGCCAGCTCTCTGCTGTGGCCTGGGAAGGCAGTGGAGGATGGCCCAAGTGCTTGGGCCCTGCACCCGCATGAGAGATCAGGAGGAAGAACCTGGCTCCTGGCTTCGGATCTGCACAATGCGCCAGCCATAGCAGCCATTTGGGGGGTGAAGCAACGGAAGGAAGACCTTTCTCTCTGTCTCTCTCTCTCTCTCTCTCTCACTGTCTAACTCTGCCTGTCAAAAAAAAAAAAAAAAAAAAAAAAAAAAAAAAAGCTTTTATTACTGAAAAAGCTCAGGTTCAAAAAAGTATTTTGCTAGAGTTAGGATTCAAATTGAGTTTGTCTGATTTCAGAATTCATTTCCTTTCACCTTAAGTGTATCATTTGTTATTATTTAAAGTAATCTGAAGTGCAAACCGTTTTATATGGTAGAATTCTTTTATAAGTGAAAAATTATCCTGCAATTCACCTTTTGTAAATTTGGAATAAAGCACAAATTTGGCATGCAAATAGATAGTCATAAATCCTAACAGTGGATTTGAACTACAGAAGACACATATAATTCTTTAAACAACTCAATTTCCATTTGAAGGCCTTGTCTAAGTAGTAGCTGGTGGAGCTCCTGTTTAGGTTCATTGCCTGGCACTGCATCTGTGTATGACATCTGGCCTGGTCTTTCTGAAATACTTGCTTCTTAGAGACCCCCAGGGGTTGTCATAATTTGGAGCACCTGGAAATAAGTGGGTCCCCAGCACTATCCACCAGATGAAACTTGGCCTTGTGGATGATTGCTCACGACTTGAGATCAGATCTCTCCTAGTAATCATCTTGGCAGGTGATTTCAGACTGCTGCTTTTTGTACTTAGGGAAAAAGTATTAAAAAATATTTTGGATGTTTTGTTTGTGAAGAGCATTAACTTTAAAATTCTGCTCTGTCAGAACTTAATGAAGCTGGAGGTTGGTGACCTGCAGAACATTTCACATTCTAACTTGAACATCCTTTCTAGGTTGCAGCAACTGAATCCCCAACGCGGTCCCGGAGGAACCTGAGTCAGATATGGCTGGTAAGTACTGCAGCTGCGGCTGCGCTGCTGCTGTGGCTACTTCCGCTTGATAGCTCAGGCTGCCCTCATGAGTCTGCCATGCGTATTGCTAAGAAGTTCGTGCATTGATTAAACAGCATGAGAACTCTGAGATACCCATGTCATTTTTCCCACTTTACCAATCAGTAAACAGAGATTAAGAGAGTTCAAGTAACAGTAACAATAGATGTTGTCTTAGTACCATTGGGCTGCTATAACAAAAACACCATAAATGGTAGCTGAAAACAACAGAGATTTCTTTCTCACAGTTCAAGATCAAGGTGCTGGCAGAGTCAATCATTGATGATGACTTTTTTTTAAGATTTATTTACTTGTTTGAAAGCCAGAGTTATAGAGAAGCAGAGACAGACAGAGACAGAGACAGAGACAGAGACAGAGACAGAGAGGTCTTTCATCCACTGGTTCCCTCCTCATGTGGATGCATGGGCAAAGCTGGGCCGATCAGAAGCCAGCAGCCAGGAGCTTGGGTGCAGGGCCAATGGATATAAAATATCAAATTCTCTAGAATTTTCAGAGTTGAATTACTAGAATCCACATCATTGTCTGCTGATATTGCCATAGACCCGTCCTCTATTCACCAAAATCCTTGTGAAGCTCTGTGTGTCCTGACAAAGTAGATAGGAGGTTTAGCAAGTATTTTGTAGAGCTGCTCTACAAAATACTTGAAGAATAAATGAAGCTATTCTGATATTCATTTGTTCATCATAGTTGCAATGAAGCATTTCAAATGCTACTCGCCTTTCAAAAAAGCAAATTTTATTGGTAAAAAGTTTTCACCCAGAAAGATCATGATTCTTCTTAAACAAAAAGAACAATCAATGCAACAAATCTGGAATTCATTGGCTCAAGGTAGTGTCAATGCCAGCACGAGAAATTTCTGTTTTACAAAGTAAATCGGACTTGAGTGAATTAAGACCAAAGAACAAAATCACTTGGAGTTTTATAGAGCTAACTTGGGGAGGTGCAAGTCATTTTAAAATAGATCCTTAGCAAATACTAAAATATCTACCACTAGGACAGCAGTACCCTCCCAAAATTATTTTTTTAAAGATTTTATTTATTTTATTTGAGAGAGGAGTTAAAAAACAGTGAAAGGGAGAGACAGAGAGAAAGGTCTTCCTTCCGTCGGTTCACTCCTCAAATGGCCACAACAGCTGATCTGAAGCCAGGAGCCACAAGCCTCCTCCAGGTCTCCCACATAGGTGCAGGGGCCCAAGCACTTGGGCCATCTTCTACTGCTTTCCCAGGCCATAGCAGAGAGCTGGACTGGAAGTGGAGCATCCAGGACTAGAACCGACACCCATTTGGGATGCTGGCTCTGCAGGTGGAGGATTAACCAACCCACTATGCCATGGCACTGGCCCCCCTCCCAAAATTCTTAATCACTGTAGGTTATTACACATATCTTCTGGAGAATTCAGTTGACAAGGTCCAAGAAGGAATAGTGCACCCTTAGTAAGTCAGTGACTCACTGAGAAAATTCAAAGTTTCTACTCAGAGGTGTGGGAAACTCATATACATCAAATAAATTCTCACTTCATGGGAAAAGTATTAAAGCAATCTGAATATAGATAACCTCAAAGTAGTTAAGGAAAACCACAGGCACCTTTAGGAGACCACTAGAAGTCTGTAGGAACATTATACATAAATTGCATGACCCTGTGTGTGAGCCGTAAACATCCACTTTTTCTGCCCATTTTTATTACATTCCTGAGCCAGATTGAAATATCAACAAAATCTAGGTTTAAAAAAACAAAATCCCACAGCCTTTCAGCATGAGCAAGACTTAGCTATTGACGTCTAATTAAAGCTACTGTCCCAAGTACTTTGTAAAACATGAATTCAACAAGTGAATTCACATAACAGATCTCGAAGACTCGCTCATGGGGCCTTTCATTTCAGCCCAGAGAGTAAAGATTCCCCCAGACTGGATTTAGACACAGGTAAAAACTTGATGCACACACGCATTGGCAGCACACTGGAGAGTTTACCCCTATTTTGTCCCTAAAAAAAACACCAATATTTGGTTCAGTCTACCACCAGACATTCTAAAATTTAATTGGTATAAAAATATGACCTGGCATTTGGAGTTTTTAAAGATTCCTAGGTGATTCCAATATCTGCCAAAGACTGGGAATCACTGTGTTGGACTAAGTGGGTCTGCTATTCGTGGATGAGTTTCTGATTCTTGTTAAAAACTCCTACTATGGGGCCAGCTCTGTGGCCTGGTGGATAAAGCCACTGCATGCAGTGCCAGCATCCCATATGGGCACCAGTTCGAGTCCTGGCTGCTCCACTTCTGATCCAGCTTTCTGCTATGGCCTGGGAAAGTAGTAGAAGATGGCCCAAGTGCCCTAGAAGAAACTCCTGGCTCCTGCTTTTGGATCAGCCCAGCTCCGCCCATTTGTGGCCAAATCGGGAGTGAATTAGCAGATGGAGACGTCTCTCTCTCTGCCTCTGCCTCTCAAATATAAATAAATATTAAAAAAAAAAAAACTCCTGGTCTTTGTAAAACAGTAATTCTGGCCTCATTTCTTGTTCACTTCCTTCTAACTTCTTATCATCTGCCCCACATCACCTCCCTCTTTGTGACTGAACTTTACTTTGGCCCCTGAATCACATACCAAAAGCAACGATTAACTAAGTTCACAATAATTTGGGAGACTCTAGCACCTGGAAGCCACTGGTAACAAGTTTCTTCCTGAGTCGTAGATTTTGCAAGGATTTTAAGTAGTTGAGGATAATTTTATTTCCTACTGGTTCATTGAGCTTCTTTAACATGGTAGCAAAGCCACATTCCATCACAAGATATCATTATCAAGAGAGGCACAATTGGAAGCTTTCGGATTTTCTTCAAAGGGGGTACCGTGTGATACCTGCTGTCAGCATTGGGAGTTCTTTATATTCTGTGATCTAAAGCCCATTAGCTAATTTGTAAATGTCCATGTGGTCCCAAGTCACCCCTGACATCCAGGTACTGGCCCATATACCACTTTAAGTCATTGTATATTCTCACTCAGTGTTCTGGCATCTTGCATCATAAGTCGTTAATTGCATAAATTATATACGATGGTTAACAAAATAGAGCCCTTGCCCATAAATTATCAGTGTTATCTAACATATAAGCAAATCCCCTCGATGAAAGTTAGAGGGAAAATGCATGAAGTGTTATTTTTTCATCATAAAAGCTCCTAACCAGGAAAGCAAAGTGAAATTCTGCTACTAGACCTTCAGGTAAGTTCTCCACCCTTCATAATTATAATCAGAAAACCAACAGAAAATTTAGGTAAATGTAAAAATCTGTAACCAGTCATCTTCATTCATTCAGTTGCACTTACATATTGGCATGTATTCAATTGTTGAAACCAGACTATTATTTTGAGATTAATAAAACATGTAAGTCATAGTCAAGTAAAAGAGGGGAGAGCACATTAAGTACTCATGTCAAAAATAAGAAAGATGATTTTTTTTCAGATTCTGCTCACAAATAAAGATTTAAATGACAATTTTTAGAGTTTTTGTGCCAGTAATTGACAACTTATATGAAACAAAAAATCCTTAATATATATTGCCAAACTAAATCAAGAAAAAATATGTAATGTGAATCATTCCATAGCTATTTTAAAAGTTATTTCAAGGAATAAATATTTGTGGAAAAGTAGAAAATTGTATAGATGAATGATGCTAGAAAATTAGGATATCTATATGTGACAAAATGAACTATGAGCTAAGCTTAACATTATGCTTTATGGAATAAATGAATTCACTGTAGCTTATGGACTTAATTAAGTCAAATGCAATAGATAAATCTTTTTGATGCTGAGTTAGGTAAAAATTTAGGTATAACAACAAAAGAATAAACAATAAATTGATATAGAAGGCTTCACCAATTTTAATAATTTCTGTTCTTCAAGAGGTTTTGTTAATATAATGAAAAGACAACACACAGACTTGGAGAAAATATTTATAAATCAAATATCTGACCAAACCATACTACCTCTAGGTATTTTCCCAAGAAAAATAAAAAGCATGTATCTATTCAAAACTTGCATATATGTATTCATAGCAGCTTTGTTAATAACAGCTAAATAATTGAATTAATCTAAATATTTATGGACAGGTGAATGGCTAAGCAAACTGTAATAAATTCCTTCACTGGAACATCATTCAGCAATAAAAGCATGAAATATTGATATATACTTCATATAAATGAATCTCAAAATAATCTTGCTCATTTGAAAAAAAAAGATAGACATCCTTACCCCAAAAAATATACACTGCATTACTCTATTAATATAAAATCCCAGCAAATTCAAACTAATCCACAGTGACAAAAAGGCATGAATCTTCTTTTGGAAGTAATAGAAATGATCAGTATGTGGATTGTGTTTATGATTTCACATGTATGCATGTTTTTGTGTGAGGGATAAACTCATTAGTCTGTAGATTTTAAGTATGTGTAGTGTATTGTAAATAAATTTTAACAGAACAGGTGTAAAATGGATAATTTTCTCAGAGGAAAAATGAGAATAAATTAATGAACTCCCTAGAATAATTTCTGAATGGAAGATCAAAGAAAAATTCCAAACAGGACTACAAAGGTTGATAAATTAATTAAGATATAAAGGAATAATTATGATGCTAACAGCTAATATGCATGATTCAGTTAACATGTAAGTGGTGTTTTATTTATGTTTTATATCACAACATTGTTTATTATGTGAAATTTTTTTTACAATAAAAGCCAAAAAATAGAAAAAGGTAATATAGATATATAGCTAAATGCTTAATGATGGCTTTTTTTTCTCTTCAAGAGACCATTTTCCCCAAAGCTAGTCAAATAAACAGTGCATATATGTAAAAATAGATCATCATTAGCTTCACATTTTGCCCAGAAATGATCTATAAATGCGTTTCTGCTATGCTTCTTACCATAAAGTGTAAAAATAAAGTAAAAGGAGAATTTCCTTGTTGGTTCCTACAGTTTGAAAGATGCTACTTCCTAATTTACAGGGCCAATACATGGAAAATACCTAAATTAAATATTATTTCAGGAATGAGCTTTAATGAGATGCTGGCAAAAGAGGGCTGTAAATGAGGATAACATGTTTAAAGAATCAAAGGAAAGAAAGATTTTTATACAAAAGCTGTAGGTGCACTGTAAACACATGGACTTTTTTTCGATGTGTATTTTAAACACTGGAAGTGTCAATAAATGGAGTGAACTATGGTAGACTAAATTACACTGTTGTATATGCTGCACTAATTATCAGAGAGAAGTGTAGTTTGCGTCAGATTATGCCAATTAATCCTCAGTGAAAATTTTCCAGAATCCTTTCATTTTGGAATATCCTGTCAACAATCAAACTACCAGAAGATGATTGTACAACAGTAAAATATTCTCTTGCATTAAATTGAAGATATCTGTTTAATTTTAAAAATAAAAAACAAAGGTACTTATTTAAGGTACTTTAATTTTCATCAAGAACAGCAAAAGAAAATTTTTGTCCTGTTAAATCTATCGTTGTGTTTAAAACTTGCAAACTGTTCAGACAGATCCAATCAACACTGATGTCCAAGCGGAGATATTCACAACTAATACCTCAGTGGTTGTCAGCAGAGTTAGAAAGATCTTCATTGTCTTCTTGTTCTTTTCCAAGGTTCCTGAAGAGTTCTGTTCGAAAACATGTTGTTGAGCTCCCTGTTTTCTTTCTCATCCTCAAACTGACATTTTTCCTCTAATTCTTTTTCATCTGCTCACGAGTTGATGAAGCTCAGCTTCAGGGTCCTCCAGTCTAAATTTTTTCTTTGACTTTCGTTTCAGACACCCGCTTCATCTCCATCTCTGCTTTCTTCATCTTAGCTACAGGCCCCTTCTTTCTTCTCCCACTTGTGCCAGAAGTCTCTTAGTAAGCTGCCCTTTATTCTTGTTGTTATCAACGCCACTGTAAGCCACAGCTGCCACTTTTATGCTTCTGTAATTCTCATAATGAACATTATTAGTAACATATTTCAAGTCTTTTATCACCATATTTCTTAGAATAGTAAAATCACAGTGTTTGTGATTTTCAACTTTAGCAACAGCCCAAGGACACTGCCTTCCTCTGACCTTTTAACTTCAATGATAGAACTACTGCCTACAGGGCCAGCGCTGTGGAACAGTAGGTTAACGCCCTGGCCTGAAGCGCCGGCATCCCATAAGGGTGCCAGTTTGAGGCCTGGCTGCTCCACTTCCAGTCCAGCTCTCTGCTATGGCCTGGGAAAGCAGTGGAGGATGGCCTGTGTCCTTGGGCCCCTGTACCCACGTGGGAGACCCAGAAGAAGCTCCTGGCTCCTGGCTTCGGATCGGTGCAGCTCCTGCCATTGTGGCCAACTGGGGAGTGAACCATTGGATGGAAGACCTCTCTCTCTCTCTCTCTCTCTCTCTCTCTCTCTCTCTGCCTCTCTGCCTCTCTGCCTCTCCTCTCACTGTGTAACTCTGACTTTCAAATAAATAAATAAATCTTTAAAAAAAGAATCACCGCCTACCACAGCAAGAGGTAAATGGTCATTTATATTTTAACAAGCTTATCAAGCTTATTTTCTCCTTCAGCATGTGCTTCTGGAAATTCATATATTTAATTTTTTGTTCTTGGATTTCTTTCATTATCTGCCTTTTATACTGTTGGCATTTCTCTGGTGTGAGTGTGTCTGCTTTGGCAATACATGGGATGATGTTCCCTTTTTCAAGCAAATATGTCCTAAACAAGGTATCCAATGGCTTCAGTCCATGCCCTGAAGGAACAAGGAAGGAACAATGAAGGACAAACAACAGTGAGCCCTGTTATCAGGCATCTGGCTTCTGTTCAGAGATTCTTCCTTTAGATTGTCTTCAGATTTACTATCAGTGTAGTTGAAAACAGGCGGCCAGCAATGACTGTTATCCACTGCATCTCCAGATCCTGGGGTATCAACTATTGTGGGCAGCAACGGAACACCACCTTCTTGGATTAAAACTTTGGATTGTTCCTCCTGTGCAGGTTATTGTTTTTATTCTGTGAGAAGGACCTGGATACTCTGGAGAATAAAAATCTGTGAGGAGGGCCGACGCCGCAGCTCAATAGGTTAATCCTCCGCCTTGCGGCGCCGGCACACCAGGTTCTAGTCCCGGTCAGGGCGCTGGATTCTGTCCCGGTTGCCCCTCTTCCAGGCCAGCTCTCTGCTGTAACCAGGGAGTACAGTGGAGGATGGCCCAAGTGCTTGGGCCCTGCACCCCATGGGAGACCAGGAGAAGCACCTGGCTCCTGCCTTCAGATCAGCGCAGTGCGCCGGCCACAGCGCGCTGGCCGCAGCGGCCATTGGAGGGTGAATCAATGGCAAAGGAAGACCTTTCTCTGTGTCTCTCTGTCTCACTGTCCACTCTGCCTGTCAAAAAAAAAAAATCTGTGAGGAATAACGGGTTGATTAATGTGGAATTTCCCAGTCCAAATTCACTGTAGTTTATATCTCAAAGTGAGGATTCAGCTCATAAGGAATAGCCTGCAGTTTTTAAGTCAAAAATATTAAAGCAAGATCGGTTTTAGTGTTCTTGGATTTGTGGACAGTGCAGCTATATTCAGCCTAATGTCTACTGCCATGAGGGTGGATTCAAACTCTCTCTTCACTGATTTTCTGTACAGTTGATTTGGGAGATAGACAAATCCCACATGGCCTTCAAGGTTCCTCTGTTGAGCTACCATGGTGCTGCTGTTGATGGAAGCAGGGTTTTAACAATCATTGTAGTGAACACTGTTGTGACAACAGTGTTGACAGCTGAAGTTGAGTCCTTCTCCAGTATTGTTCTCAATCCCGGAAGGTTGCCCAACAAGGCTATGCCTCCCTCCTGGGGCATTTCCTACATCCAATGGCTGATTGGTCTAGGCAACAGTGCAAAAAACTTCCTCTTTCTTTGATGGAGACACCTTAGGATATCCAGTCCAATGCTCCTTGTACAATCTTTTGCTTCTTGTGTTTCACTTGTTGAGCTGTTAGCTTTCCCTCTACCTAGCTTTCACTCTGTGAAAGTGAGCCACAATCTCCATAGATGTTGATTCTCAGGAAGTTTTCCAATTTACCTCATGCATGCAAATCTCAGAAGCTAAGAATCAGTTTCCCAAGGAACCAGATCTGAGACAGCGATTATGCTATTTCATCTGCCAAACAACTTTCTGAGGTATGTTCTTTAGTTTTTATGTTTTACAAGTGAAGAAAGAATTTAGGTTAGGAAATGTAAGTGAGTAACTTGTCCAAGCTGCTTGGACATATGAGCATAGTTGAAGGACTTGATGAACAAACAAAGGCCTTTGTAGTGTGAACTGTACATCCTCCAGGAGATGGTTTTGTTATAAATGAATCTTAATATCTATTTTAAACATTTTTAGTTTGGCAGATTATATAAATCTTAAAGACATAGTTTATGTATCAAAGTATCTCTAAGAATAGCTCTATAAGGTAAAGTGAGATTTACAAATTATATCACAGTTAGTTAGCTAGTTGAATCTCTGTACCCAATAAGTTGATTAATAGGGCCATGTGAAACTATCCTGTGCATTTTTTAAGGACAACATATTGCTAATACCTACCTAAGACTGCCATATATTTAGCACTGATAAACGTTTGTGGAGTTTAATTGAAGCTCTAGGGAGTCCATGATGGATTGCCATCAAGCCCTATCATTGAGCTTGTCTTCTATGATATTTGTATCAGTGGATTGAATGGAGCCTGTAATCATAATTATAAAATCTGCTCTAAGTGTTCCATTAAAATAGGACTGACAAATTACATATTCAAAGAAAATTCAGATGTCTAATTCATCAATATTTATTCTAAAAACATTTATTGAGCAGCCAGTATTAACTGGACCCTCTTCTATACACTGAAGCAACAAAAATTATTAAAATGTTTTTATTATCTGTTACAAGATGACATCTAATAGATTTTGTGTGGAATGCTAGATTTATTTTTTAAAGGAACTGCACAATTTAGAATAACTGGTCAAGATGTTGGGTTTGCATTGGGACAAATACACATTTTTGAAAAACCTAAAAATATGATCCTGTTATCAATGTTATCTGAATCAAATTTATGTAGCATTCATAGAAACATAATGTCTAGACAAATCAAAGGCAGAATCACCACCTCTCTTCTGACCTTGTCAGTATATATCCATGGTACTATATTCAGTCTGAGCAGCGCATTAAAATGGGGGTCATTAGCCTTAAGAAATGAAAGCTAGCAAAAGGCATGGTACACTCCCTGACAGTTTTGCCAAGAAACTGGAGGCTTGCTCTTTGATGCTTCATAAAGAAAAGTATAAGGAAATTGCAAAGAAATGAATTTGGGCTTTACCTGTGAAAGAACTTTGTAACAGCTATGCTAACTTTGACAGAGGAATATTCTCTCTCAGGACATGTGAGTTTTTTCTTTAATGAAGTGTGTTTTTGAGAGTAGCTGAATATTATTTGTTGAGCTCAATAACTTCTAAACTTTCTTTTAAAGAACAGAGACTTTTTGCCTTGAGATAAACCACTTAATGGGATAGAATGGCATGATTTTATAATAGAGTCCCTATATGCTGAAAAGAATTGAGTATATTCTATTTCCTATAATTATTTGTTTGATCTCAAAATATAGCCAAATAAACTTACTGAGGAAAATGAAATTCAAAATTCAGACATCCTTGTGGAATAAATTCTAACAAATGGACTCTCTACATTATTCTATATATCTGAAAAACTCACGTTATTAACAATACCATCAAAATAATTCCCTATAACATAAAACAAGGATGTTAATCATTTGTCATATTACTTCACTCTGCCTTATATTTTATAGTGTCAATTCAACTCATAGGGGAGTCTCTATGTATCATTAGTATGGTGTGTGTGTGTTAATTTAATAAATTCTAGCAATAACCAAAACATTTTTTCAATGTATATCATAGATATAATTTACAAACAAGTGGTAGATTGATCAATAGCAGTTACTGGACAATTCCAAAGCAAAGGCAGATTATCCATGGCCTCCATTGGTATAGTGGCCTCTTTAAATGAAGAAATTTCTTTTTATATAGTTCTATTTGTTTATTTGAAAGGCAGACAGAGATCTTACATCTACTGGTTCACTGTCCAAATGGCCGCAATGGCTGGGGCTGGGCCAGGCCAAAGCCAGGAACCAGGAACCTCTTTTGGGTCTCTCACATCAGTGCAGGGGTCCATGTATTTGGGGCATCTGCTGCTGCTTTCCCAGGTGCATTAGCAGGGAGATGAAGTGGAAGTGGAGCAACCAGGACTGTAAACGGTGCCTGTATGGGATGCCAGCACTTCAGGTGGAGGCTTAACTTTCTATGCCCCAGCTCCAGCCCTGAAGAAATTTCTTAAAAGAGCGATAGAAAACATAGAATGCCAGGACAAGAATCGTGGACATCGTTTTATTCTGCATGCAATAACATTTTTTGGACAAGGAAATGTATTTTGGAAAGACAAGTTCACAAATATATAAGAGAACTTCTGGAAACTCAAGGTAAAATTAACAAGCTAAATTGAATTCCTGGACAATTCTTCCAGGAATGTATACAGAACCATGAAACATCATGTTTTGAAAAAAATAAAAAGAATGTGTTTTAAATAGGAGGACTGAAGAGAGAGTCACCTTAGATATGTGCTGGAGCATTTCATTACTCCAGACCTCATTTAGAACTGGCAACTTAATGGGTTACACCAGGTAAATGGCTCACAACAGTGCACCCGACCATAGTATGTGTTGCCTTCAGAAGGAAGCATTAGCTGTTGGTTTTAAGTTGACATTGATCTTCAAAGATTCAACATATGACATTGGCTTTCAGAGTGGGGATGTTAAAAGATCACATGTACTGGGAGCTTATAAGTAGTCTGTCTTACAGTGAGTCCAGTGTTGCTGAAGGGCCACCTTGAGCTTCTAGAATTTCAAACACACTATCTAATTGTCCATCTCCATGCAGTTTGTGTTTGGGAAGTGGGGTTCTCTTAGTAGAAATGACCAAGAACAACGTCCTATACCAGAATTCAAAACAACAAACAACATAATATAATTTGTATTATATATATAATATATACATACATATGTATAATATGTAATATGTATTATATATAATATATTTCTGGAGGATTTTAAAAAATCAGTGCCAAAAGTAGAGAAATTTGGGTGTTAATTCCTATCATATGCCTGTATAAACTCAAATCTTTGGCTTATACAAGGATTTAATGGATCTTGGAGGGTGACGACAGATTATCATCAACTTCATCAAAGAATATTGTGAATAACAGCTTCAATTGCAGATACAATCTCTTTACACATGCAATTTATTGGAGGTCCTTGCACTTGGTATACATTTGTGTACCTTTTAAGCTAGTAAATGCTTTTTTCTCACTGCCAATTAATACAAATAAATAAAAAGATATTGACCAATGACCTTTATCTTGCAGAATCAACAGCACAGGATTTCTGTCTATGTCAGGGTTGCCTATATTCTCCTTATCTTTGTCACAGTATTGTCTTCAGAGACCTCATGTATCCCAGAGTAGCATCATAGCCTTTAGCATGATCACATTGTGCTGATTAGACTTGGTGAAGTAGTATTCTGTTAGTAAGACTTAGCAATACACATATAGGTCAGTAGGTGATAGATAAATCTGAGGAAGAATCAGGGGCTTATCTTATCAATACATTTGCTAGGGCTCACTCTTCTAAAACATATCAAAATAATCCCTGTGACAGTCAAGTAGCAGAACTTTCTGGTCTCCTAAACATAAAGATTAACTCCAAAATTCCCATCTCACCAAAATTTGTAACAACTGTCTTTATGGCAAAGAAGTCAGCAAACTCTTCTTGTGAGAGTCAGATGGTAAGTATTTTATATTTACACACCATATTCTTTTGCAATTTCAACTCTGCCATTGTAGCATTGAAGCAGCCCTGAGCAAAAAATAATGAATGGTGTAGCTGTGTTCCACTTAACTTTATTGGTAGGTAAAAGCCATATTCCACCTGGGGGCCATAGTTAATTGAATTTTCATTTATGATATGCCAGGAAATTCCAGCACCCCAAGATTATTGATTATAGGATCTACATTTACATAAATCTAACCCCCCACAGGGAGCCAACCGACTGCAGCAAAATTGGCAATATGGTCCCTAGAAAGCAGTCTCTGTCATATGGTAGATTTTTTTTTTTTCAGATTTCTGAGGAATCTCTATACTGTCTTGCATAATGGTAGAACTAGCTTAAATTCTAACCAACTGAGTATTAGGGTACCTTTTCCCCAACATCCTTCCCAGTATTTGTTATATTTTGATTTTTGAGTGATGGTCATTCTATTTGGGGTTATGGTTTTTACTTGCCTTCCCCTATGCCTCGTGATCCTGAGCATCTCTTCATGTGACGGTTGGCAATTTGTATTTCACCCTTTGAAAAATGCCTGTTCATATCGTTAGCCCATTTCTTATTGTTTATAGCTCTTTGTCTATCTTCTTGAAGAACAGTGGTTTTTCTTGCTATTTGAATCATTTACTTAGTGGAAGGTTAAGCTTGTGATTATAAAGTAAACTTAAAGTATATCATTGTAGAAACTAAAAGAGAAATAACAAAGGGATGAGGAGGAGGATGGGAATAAGAAAGGGAGTATAGAGTTGGAAATATCATTTTGCTTTTAAAAATATATATATGAAATACATGAAATTTGTTCCCTTTATCTAAATTTTGTTTAAATTTTAAAAAACAATCTCTCTGGTCTCACCCAAATGAGTGACCATGAAAGCATTTAGAAACTACATCTAATACTTAATACTCTGTGAGCACTGTGTATCTTCTAAGACTTTTCAGGTGTAATGTTCTTACAGTATAGAGCACACACACACACATAGGCATACTACACTATTCAACATTGAGGAATACACTTCTAAAATATTTCCTCCAAATTTCTCTGCTTCTTGCTTTATGGTAGATTGACAGTTTTTAATGAACCGTATTTCTAGAGATGGATACTATAAAATTTGCTGTTGCCTTGGAAAGGTAGTAGATTTCTCTTCAATTTTAAGATCTATGCATGCAACATTTCTGATCCTTCTTGCCCTCACCACCATCCAAATGAATTTTTTTCATATATAATGTTAATAGTTAAGCAGTCACCTTTAATGAGTATTTAGTTGACTGTATTTCTTTCATTATCTTGCTTATCAGTGTTGATCATCTTAAAGTGTAAGGATAGGTCATAGATCATAGGGATATTATTTGTTTGTATCCCACTGAACAAAATCCCATATCTAAAACAATACTGAGAGATTATTAGCACAGGCCTCAATGACTGTGATTTTCTGTGGCAGGGACCTCTTGACATGACAAAAGGGGAATAAAAGGTCATCATTCAACTTCTAGACAGATCTCATAATACTTCAGTCATTCCCAGACAGGTAACTGATTCCTTTCACTGTTTCTGCTGGGGATTAGGTGAGTTGCTTATTACTGCCCTTTTAAAGGCAATTGATTTTTTATGCACTCCTTGTCATCATTACTGTCTGAGTAATGTTAATGAATGCTCATTATTATAAACTATTATCTTTGCTTTAATGATTTTTTCCAAAGAAGTATTGAGAATCAGGAATCTTTAACTCTTGTCCCTACTCTTCCATTTTCTGTTTGTGTGACTTCAGTCAAATTATTTACCATTCCAAGGTCTTAGTTTCTCATTTATAAAAGGAATAGATGGTTGCAATTATTCAAGCTATGATACTTTCTAAATTCATGAAATCTCTTCACTAGTGTCAAATTACTTGCTCTTCTATGAAAAGATTAACATGTCTGCTTGTAAAGTGAGAATAATTTTTTAAAATTTGTGATTAACTTAAATGTTAACTCCTATTTTATCTTATGCTTTTCAAAGATATTCCATATATATTGCATTGTACTCTGATTTTTTAAATACTATGAAGACTTGTTTGACAAAGACCATTTCACCCTTTTGCACTTCTTTGATTTCTCTATTATACTATATTTCTAGCCACCCCTTTTCTAAATCTCCTTCTTTGCTCCCCACCTTGCTTTCCCCACCACGCCTGCATTCTTCAAAACTCAGGCCTAGGTTTTCTTTTCTGGTGACTCTATACATCCTCTTGGACAGGGTGTGCACACAGATATTTGGAATGTTGTCTGTACATTGATGACTGCTAATCTACATCTCTAGTCCACATACTGCCTTCAGCTCTCCAATCAGATATGCTACAATAACCTCAACCGCTGTATGCTGATGCTGAATCCATCGCCTCTCTCCAGGAGTCTACCTCTCCTCTGTTTTGCCTGTTATTACATATCACCATCACTCATCCAGTTGCTCAGAAACCAGGAAATCAACTTTGAACCTTCACACTCTCAATTTCTACATCAGTGAATCTCTCTGAAGAGTATGACAGTATAAGAAGTTAAAAATTAGACAATTTGACTTTTCATACAGCATAACAGACCCCTGTGGACAAAACCCCAGCCCAAACAGAGAGCACAAAGCCTTGGCTATGGAAGATCAAGCACAGAATTCACTTTATAAAGGTGGAATTAACTTTTAAACTGTAAATTCCTCTCTGAATTTGAAATTACCTCCAGGCTAAAATTAGTGAAATGATCTGAGTGAATTTTCATGCTCTAATTGGCTATTTTTTTTTTAGTTAGTTTAATATGGAAATATTTCAACCCAGAAGTAAAAGTTCTTTTACTTTTATTCAGGTTAAAACAATATATATCTTGGTACAATTATTCTTTTTTGGAAAAGAAATCTTAAAAGAGATCCTATGACATTAATTATTTTTTTGCTGAATAAGAGAATTATGAAAAAATCTGCTTCTTATTAATGTAGTACACTCTGTTTCCTTCATATAAATAAGGTTAAGGATTTGTTACAGTGATCTGCTCCATCTCAAGTTACCAGAAAACTACATAACTTTTATATACGCAAAGCTTTGAACTGTGACACATGCAGACTATCCAGCTGTATGGCACATGTGTTTCATTGCAATGCCAGAACCCCAACATTGTGTGAAATCAGATTTCAAACTCAAAGTGCACATGCTATATTTCTTGGGAAATTTTCAGGATATTTGACTTATTTTACATGAATTCTTAGAAGAACAGTAGTGAGCTATAAAAGTATTCACAACCTATATGCAAGGCTTCTGTTTACTATTAGGCAAAGGAGAAATGGTTTTCGTGCTACTCAAATATTAGTTTCTAGAAGATGTATTTCTGACTTAAATTTAACTGCAACAAGATCAGGGTGAGATTCAGAGAACAGAAGATTGTTTAGAAGTGGCTCTAGACGTAACAGCACTAGATAAGAAATGTAGTTGAGGTTTAAAAAACAGAAACGTAGAATGGATTATATTAACAATTCACATAGAAAGCTGCCACATATGGAAAATGTTTGTAGGCAGAACCTGCCTAGGTGGCTTTAAATAAATTTGACAATATTTTCATAAACATCAGTTGTGTTTGGATGTTTTGGGAAAGACATCCAACAAGAGCTTGCATAAAAGAAATGTTTTTAACATATGCTCTTAATGTTGACATAGCCCCAATCCAAGAATCTCAAGGACAATGTTTCAAGTTGGGACAACGTTTCTGTCTTTTTAATATAATTTTTTTAAATTTATTTGAAATGGAGAGAAGAGATCTTTCATCTGCTGGTATACTCTCCAAACACCTAGAACAGTCAGGGCTGGGCCAGGCTGAAGCCAGCAGCTGGGGACTCCCTGGGCCTCCACACTGGTGGCAGGGATTTAGCCATTGGAGCCATCACCTGGTACTTCTCAGAATGGCATCAGCAAGAAACTTGATCAGAAGCAGAAGAGCAGAGGCTTGAACCGGCACTTGGATATGGGATTGGCCATCCCAAATGGTGGCTTAACCTGCTATGCCACAATGCCTGTCCCCATTATTTCTGATTCTTAAATAGTCATTTGATATTTCTCAAGGTTCAGGAGGTAGGATTATTTTGTAAAATTTAGGCAAAGCCACCATTTAATTAATTTTGTTAATAATAGACTGTTGTTAATAATACACTGTGGGAAGCAAATTGGTGAAATATAATTACACATGTTTAAAATCGACAAAACTAATCATAAAATGTAAGCTAAAAATATCACATCTCTACTGTTTAGCCTACAAAGTTTGTACAAATTAAAAAGATACAATTATATGACTCTTATTTACATTCAGAGACGAACATACAATTTCATTGTTAATTTCATCTTTGTGAAATGAATCAAGTACTTGATTCACATGGACCAAATTTTTGTTCTGTTTGGGCTGGGGTTTTGTCCACAGGGGTCTATTATACTATGAAATGGCAAATTTGCTTATTTTTCCTAAATCAAGTCAGCTAAAATTAGTATTTCCAGTATTTCTTCTCTAATGAACAAATTTTAGTGTCAAATTTAGCTCATTCAGTTCCTTTCTGAGGGTACCTTGTGATTGATGGGTAAGACCAAATTCTTTGGCCATTCTTAGCATCTCCCCATTGTCATCTTCTAAGTGTTATCCCTGTAATTCCTACAGCTGCTTTACACACAAAAAATGCTAGGCAATTTATTTTTCCATATGTGTAAGATCCTCAGAACAATGGAAAAGGTTCACAAATAAATCAACATTGTCAATCTCACAATGCCAAATTAATAAACTCCATTTAATATAACTAAACTCAGAGGTAAATTTAACTAAAACATAATCTGTGGAGAGTTTAAAAATACATACTTACTTTTTTCAATATTGTTGCCCATTGAGAACTTTTTGGATTATCATTAAATAAGTCTATCTACAACATCTTTACCAGTTATTAGTCATTCTTCTTTTACATAACTGATCACTTAAGATGGATCACTCTGAAAGCATGCTCTTAGGTCATCTAATCTTACATTTCCTTAATACTCCCTCCAAGAATGCTTGGCACATTGTAGACTGTGAATGTACAAAAATAAGTTTACTCAATCCAGTATCGACTAAGCTTGTGGTATAGACCTGACCCACTTTATGGTATAGGACCACTGACATGGCTCTGCCTTCGAAGAGCTGTCTAATAGAAGACATCAATATAGTATAATAGATTTTCCACAGGAGTAGGCACAAATTCCTGAAAGAACACATAGAAGCTGCACCACCTAAGAGGAGAAGGTGGTACCCTGAAAATATTTAGCTTATGTGACAAAGACAATGAACAAAGAGCAACATTTTCAATGTTACTGAGCACGAAGAGAATAAAGTTCAAGATTTCAAGTAAATTAATAACTGAAGGATAGAGTATGAAACGGCAAGAGCTGGGCTTGGGGTTACTGAGGAGGAACAGTAAGAGACTGAAGCAACAGATCCAGGAACATTTTGAACAGTTTTTAAGGGCTTGGGTTCTATCAGAAGCCTAGGTGAGCTGCCTTGTATCTATTAAGCCGTGAAACAATGGGATTGTCTGGAATTTTGGAAATAACAGCAATGTCCAGACTGAATCCAGGGGAATTGGAGGATACTGTAATGACTCAGGAAAAAGTAACCATGGCCAAAATTAAAGCAACGGCCATAAAAAAGGATAAAGAACACTGTAAGAGGTACTGTGGAAATAGAATATATAGGACATCAAACTGGTTATGAGAGAATGGAAAAGCCAGTATGTCTCCCAGGATTCTGACCTGGTCAGCTGTGTAGATTCTGGTACCATTCACCAAGACAAAGGATATGAGAGGAAGAATACATTTAGTGAAAGATGAGAGAAATAGCAAAAATTGATACTTGAATGTGCTGAGTTTTGTTGTACTTTTGTAACATTTGGAATGGTGGAACAGAATAAAACAGTGGTTAAGAAAACATTCTGTCAAAGGCGATGATTATAACAGTTCATGTCCTATAGTGATAATATGAGCGGCAAATTCATCAGTGTATGAAAAGCACATAATACATGGCCTGATGTATAAAGGGTGTCCAATAATAATTTTCATTATTACCTAACAGGAGGAACCCATGCAGTTGAAAATAGGTTCTGAAATTCAATAGAAAAATATGGGTCAAAGAAAGAAATTTTGGAATCATCATCTCTTCGGACAGTGTTTCTCAACACTGCTGTGTGTTAGAATCATCCAGAACATCAGACAGTGCCCTTCCCAGGAGCTTTCCCCTGGTGTCTGTCACGAAGAGCCAGCAGTGGGAGCATAGGTCAGTAAGAGGCAGAAGACAGAATCACACACGGCATGAGAACTCCCAGCAAGAGTGGGCAGAATGAGGCAAGGCCTTAATGTTCGAGTTTTCCAGACCCAAATCATTTTTCTGAAGATCTGTTCTTTCCCCAGATGCTATAACTTTATTTGTCATAAATAAAACTCAGACTGTGTGCCAATGTGAATTAGAGCATCATAGAGAAATGTAAAGATGCTACTCTTCAGAATGGGCCTTGGGACCTGTGCTTAAGACACTAGTTGAGTTGTCTGTATTCCGTATCATAGGACGGGGGTTCAAATCCTGGATCTGCTGATGGTAGCTTCCTGCTGAGGCCCATCCTGAGAGGCAGCAGTGATGACTCAAGTAGATGGCTTCCTGCCACCCACACAAGGAACCTGGATTGAGTTCTGGGCACCTGATTTTGGCTTGGCCAAATCCCAGTCTTGGCAGGCATTTGAGGAGTAAATCAGTGGCGGCAAACTCTCACTATCTCCCTCTCCTTCATTTTTTTCTATCCCCCCATCCCCTTCTCAAATGAAAATAAAAATAAACTAGAATTCATTGTTTTGTACTACCTGCCCCTGTAACGTATCATATAATTTTGTGGGCTCTAGGGATCTAATAGTCAAGAAAAGCAGCAAAGTTGTTGCCACCATGAGACTTAAATTCAAGTAGAAAGGCAGAGAATGAACCAAGTTACATTCATAGTTAGTCTTGAGGTGACAATGCTGTAAAGAAATACAAAGAGGCTGATGGTGGAGGAGGAGGCATGCTGTGTTCTAGGATGTAATTTCATGTGGATGGCCTCTCTGATACAACCCCCTCTCAACAAGACCCCAAGGCAAGGAGGAAGGTGAGCTGTGGAGACATCTAGAAGAGCAGGGAGAAGAAGCGAAAAGGCCCAGTGACCCAAAGAGGCAGCCATGCCCTTTATTTCCCTGAGTCTGACATGCTGGCTGCCAACGCCTTTCTCTTACATGAATGCCTACATTATTTACTACAGGGTTTGTCCTTTTGTTTTGTTTTGGTTTGGATATATAGGATTTTTCACAACATGGGGTCTTTGAGAAGAATAAAAAGGAACAGAAATTCTCTCTATCCTCTTTGTCCTCTGGAAAGATTAGAGCCAAAATAACTGTTTAACAAATCTACCACCACCGCTCCTGTCTCCAAAGCCTTACTATCATTTTTTAGCACACCAATTTTCTCTTTTATTGTCTGTCGACTGAGGATATATGGGAGCAGCCCTTTATTGTCATAGGAAACATTCCCTGCAATTTCGGAAGGCCGAGTTTTCTTTTTGCACTTCTAATTATGAAAGGGAACCTGGACACAGCACGATGGAGGATATCAAACGGCTGAAGAGAACTTTTCTCCGATGCTTTTGATTCATTAAAAAACATTTTGTTCCTTTCTGAGTAATCATGCCTTAGAATTTCTGTAACACAATGATATTCTGGCCAGTTTGGTAAAATCATCCATGTGAAACTTGATTTTCTTAGTATTTTGAACAGAGGCACAAAGTTACATGACTTTCTGGATGTTTTAGAGGACACAAAACACCTCAGAGAAAACTGTTTCTTAGTTCTAAGTTATGGTTTCTGTGAAGCTAGTAAGAGTTCCAAGTTTACTTGTGTTTTACAAATTGGAAATATTAGAAGTTTGATTGTTTTTCTCCTCATGTCATTGTGGGTCTTGCTCTCTTGATACTACCTAAATTCAATCTAACTGCAGTCCAACAAACACTTCACGGCTTTTAGCTCTCTTGAAAACAAAGGGCTATCTGGGCGTAACTACCATGGTGGACCATCCTTCTAGCCTCTGATGACATAAGTTTCTAGAGGACATAAAAATGGCAGAATCAAAGAGAAAATATGGTCTTGAATTCAACTTTGATTGACCCTATTACTGAAATTGAAACAAGGCTGTCTTTAAACCATGACAGTGTTGGTAAGATAAGGTCTTGTTGTATGATATGACATACAACACACCAGAAAGTCCCCTGCCTAAAATATTATCCTTAACTGACACTCCATTAGTAATCCTTTCCTTTGGATTAAAATGATCCTTTATCCCTACAACTTACTTTAAAAAGTGTTTATGGAAGGATGCAGGTGTAAAACATTGGGGTCTTTTGACAATTGATTCTGTGCTTTCGTGTTCTTGAGTAATGAGGATATGGGAATATAAAGGTAAGAGTAGGAAGGGACATTTACGGTGCAAGGCAATGATGGTGAAACCACACCAAATCCATTTATCCTAGAGGCAGCCCTACACCAATAGCAGAAGTTGCTGCTCTAGGGGCGGGCATGAGGTGTGGCAGTGTAATACAACTCTTGGGACTCCTGCATTCCAAATCTCCCATATTAGAGTTCCTGGAGTGGAGCACCTGGATGCGAGTTCCAGCTCCACTTTTGATGCCAGCTTCCTTCCAGTGCACATCCTGGGGTGCAGCTGATGATGGCTCAAGCGGCTGCTTGCCTGCTGCGAATGTGGAAGACCCAGATAGAGTCCCCAGCTCCTGCTTCAGCCTGGCCCAGCCCTTCTTGTTGTGAGCAACTGGGGAGTGAACCACAGATGGAAGATCTCGGTGTGTCTGTCTCCATCTCTCTGCCTTTCAATTAAAAAAATAGCCATTCAACAATCTTAGCATAACCACAGAGGGTGGGGAAGACCACTGAAGTTCCTAGTGAATGAGCTCCTCTGATTAGAGAATGTAAACAGGAAACATTCCCATTTTCACCAAGTTAAATCTGAAAGGACACCCACCTGGATGGTCTCTAGTAATTTTAAGGGCATGTTTTATGTCTTCTACAACACAAAAGAGCACTGTAATAAAAAGGTGACTATCTGTCACTTATAGGCAAGTGAACAGTGGGAAATTACTGCAACTTGGCAGAATAGGTTTTTTGAAAATAATGTTGGGATTACCGCCTTTAAGGAAGCAACAATTTGAGGGTCTAAGTCCCCCAAAATAAGAGATAAACTGTGCAATAGAAACGTCATAAAATATTTGCACATAACCACACACATCTCCATAGCATTAAAAAAAGAAAAAAACCTTCCTTTGCTTTTTGCTTTGCCCACATCAAGTGTTGGCAAGAGATAGATTATTATTGTCATTATTTCTGTAGCCTTCTTCATTATCCAAATGCCTTATAGACATTCATTAGTTAACTCTTCTACAAGCCCTGCCATAAAGGTCAGTATGATTAACCCAAAGGTAGAGCCAGAGAGCCCCGAGGTCAAGTGATTCATCCTTTCCTCCAGGATCAGGGGAGGGCAGATCTAAACTCTGCAGTGCCTGGTGTGAAGCCGCTCCTATCCTTGCTGACACATCTAACAATGAAAATGCTTCCCTAATACAACTGATGCAGAGAAAATAGTGTTGGACATACTCATTAATAAATAATAGCATTCTATCCTTTGTGAGATAAAATACAAGTGACCTTCAAAGAGGTAATAGAAAATGTATATTATGAAAAAGCTTTGCATGATTTCAAAACTGTTTTGCAAAAAAATAAACATCACCCCTTTTTTCCATTTTTCCATGAACTTTTTGAAGTATTTTCATACTCTTGGGGAAAAAAAATTCAATCTGTGGCTAGCGTGTTGTAGAACCACAGATAAAACCTGGGTTTGTTCAGTATATGTGCAACTGTTATAGGCTAACTTAAGCCAAAATTTCATATTTCGGGTTCTTGCTGTTTACTTAAATAAAAGTTCTAAGCACCGGCTCTAACAAGACAGCAACATGGTGAAGTTTAGAGTTTATTTAGAAAGGGAAATACACAGGAACATGAGTGCTTTATTAAGGGAGCGTGGTCAGAAAGAGTAAACAGGGAGTTCCATACCAGTCATTCCCAGGGAACCGGCCAGAGGCTGCAAGGGAGAGGGTGTGCAGGTCAGAGAGCAGGCAGGAGAAGCACAGGCCCAACGCTGCCAGGCCTCTTATTCACTTCCCAAAGGGGAGTGGTTATAGTCTGATTGACAGGTAGGCAGATACAGGTGAGATCACTTAGGGGTAAGAGGTGTGGCCGACAGCTCATCAATCTTATCCTATCTCCCTGACTAGTTCCATATCACAACAAGCCAATCACTGACATTGGGATAATGGGGAAAGTAGGTGTTAATTTTGCCAAGTACACAGCAAGGAGTTTAGGCAGTTTGTCATTCAGTTCCTGAACTCCCTAAGACATTAACGGCAATGAATCATAGATTTAAGCTGAGGTTGAAACGTGCATGACCCATGACCAGCTTATATGCAATTCTCTGGTTGGTCCAAAACACTCATTGTTTTCCTTTGAATGGTCAGCAGTAAGATGGCCTGCATGTTCTTCTGCAAAATGCTGTAATGTCATAGGGGGCTTTGATCAGTCTGTGGTCAAAAGGTAGCTGGCTATTACTTTGCTTGAGAAGGATCTGGGGTTTCTATGAAGCATCTCAAAATGAGGTCTTGCATTAGGAGAACTCATAAGTAGGATAAATTATAATTAGGATAACTATAGAGGTGATTACTGAATTATATCTTGTGACCTGGGATCTTGTGGGGCTCTCCTGACCTATGTACGACTCCCTTAATAGAGTGAGTTTATCTTTGGTAAGAAGTTGCAATCATCAAAGTGGAGACAGGACTGAAAGCTAAGGGGGTGGGGGTGGGGGGCTAACAGTCATTAGGAACAGGGACTCAGCTTCCAGTGGAGACGTTTCAAATTCAGTTTGTCCTTTTTCCATTTATCAAGGTTGCTGTCAATCACCGTCTAGGATCCTGGGGTATTGAAAATGAATCTGAGAGCTAATATCCCATTTCCATGATGCTTACATTCTCATGGGGTGAGGGCAGCAATAAAATCGTTAGAGAATCAAGAATAACAAATAGTGATATGGACAAGGAGAGAATTATCCTAGCATCTTGAAGAAAGAGATGACTGAGGATCTGTAAGACTGAGTAACCCAGGAAACTCTCTGAGAAGATGACATTGACAGTGAATGACAAGGAGACAGCCAGTGGAAAGGAAGGCAAAGAATGTTCTGGACAAAGCTAAAAGCTAAGCCAGCAGTAATCAAATAGAAGTCCCAGAGTAGAAATGCCCTTGGTATGGCCAGGAACCTGCAAGAAATTCACTGGGGATAGAGGATAGTGAAAATTGAGAGGGTGAAATAGTTTAAGGTAAAAAAAAAAAAATAGTTTAAGGTAAAAAAAATAAGCCAGGCCAGAGTGTGTAAGTCAGAAAGTAGCTTGGAGTTTAAGTGACTTTACAAACCACTGGAAAGTTGTAAGTGGTGATGTAACAAAATTTTATTCTTATTTGCTAGAATTGCTTTATTACTAGGGGGTTGCAGTGGGGGAAAACAACAGGAAAGGAGCCAGTAAACAGACTATTGCACGACCAGGTGATAGAAAAGGGTGACCTGTGTAGGGACAGTAGCAGTGAGCTAGAGATAATTGCTTGAATTTAATATGGATTTTGAGGGTTCAGGTGACAAGACTTAGTAATAAATGTGGTGCATGTGGACAATGAAAAATGAAAGACGACTCTTCTTCAGATGGAAGACATGGAAGAAAATTAGTAGTAAGTGTTTGGAGTCTAAAGATTTTATCAATGCATTTTAACTCAGAGCTTAGAGATCCTTGTCCTATTAGTTCTAATCAAATCAAGCACAGGATTAAAAATATTTCAAATATATTGATGATGGCAATGGGAGTGAGGCTTCTGATTCTTCACTACAGTAGATGGAATAAAGTCAACTGGTAGATGAGATGCACCATTGTTTAAGAACATCTTAGAACTATAACTGTTTTAACCCACTTAATGTATGAAATGGATTTAAGTAAATTTTATGAACAAGCATTTATTAAACATTTATTTATATTGCAAAGTATAAAGGTATTTTAGTAGAAACATAGGGGTAACTCTAGACTTCATGAGAGCTACATTTTAATGTGATAAAATTAGCAATAGACAATTATGACAATTGATTGTTTAATTATAATTGTTATGAAGGGAACAAGGGGAAATTGTATCACACGGACCTGACCTGTCTAGAAGATCATCAATGAATTCTTTAGAAAGTGACAATAAACTAAGGTCTGAAGGACTTAGCTGGAAAGATGCTGTGACAAGCATTGGTATACGAAGTCATAACTCACAGATCACAATTTACTGATTATAGCCACTAGGTAGCCTTCAAGTCCTGGAGGCAGAGGGTCTGGACAATTGATTGTCTGGCCTTAGGGCAAGTGTCCGTTCCTGACTTCATTGCAGTGTGGGAATGAGGGTGTATCTGAGGGTACAGGGTGTGTGGTCTCCAAGGCCTAAGTGGCAGGCTGTTAAGCTGGGAGAAAAGCTAGGTATGACAGCAAATTAACTGATATTTCTAATGTAAGCCTTTGTTCACCTTTGCATTCCTAGAACTCCACAGAGTACCAGGCATACAGGAAGCATTCAAAGTCGAGTGATGAGTTGAATGAATAAACGTAATTAAAGATGGAGTGGAAAGCAATTCTTGGCTCCTATTAAGTACTAAGGATGTCTATGCATCAGATCAATCATGGCCCTCTCCCAATAGACTATAGCCACCATACTCATCATCACTGGAACAGTGCACTGCTAATAAACTTGCTAATAAATTTAGACTGGGAAAATTTTGGTTATTATTGACTTTTTTTTCAAATGTAGATTCAGTGTTTCTCAGACTCAACAAAGTATAAAAATCCCCTGGTAGTATGTGTTAAAATGCAAAATCCTATATTTCACTCATTGCAGTACAGACAGAAGATAATCCTAGAACATGAATTCTAACAGACCCCAAGTGAAAAACATGTACATAACTGAACCTATTGTGAGAAATTGTCCAGTAGCCAGTTTCTTCCCAGATCCCATCTATTGCATATCTAAATGTTCTGGAATTCTCTTTGCCTTCCATTATCATCATCAATGATGATTTAGACTTTTTCACTTACCAGTTAGATTCCAATAGCCATGTATCTGTTCCTTTTCCTACACCAGTCTCTCTATCACTGTCCATCTTACACTTTCAGCCAATGCTATCTTCCCAAAACAGTGATTTCTGGGTGGAAAATATCAAATGACTACAAAAAGTGGCAGAATCTAGTATGTATATCTTAAAACTGCAAACTTGAATTCTGTCATTTCTGTATGGTAACATCCTTGAACTTAAAGTCTTTTACTTCATATGACTACAAAAAAAGTTCCATTTGTTTGCATCACCAAATATTTCTTTGTTTCATGTGACCTTATACTCCCTAAAAGGCAATAAAAAATGAGAATAACTGAGAAGCCTGATTTTAATTAAGTCTTTTTCACAAACTAGATGGGATCATGTGAGCAGTTTCCTTAGTTTCTCTGGGACCCCTATGTTCCATCTGCAGTGGGAGATAACTGGTTTAGACCAGAGGCATTCACACATGTTGATGGCCCACCCACTGTAAAAGAATTTTGCATTGTAATCCATGCCCATGAAGTTTCATTAAACCCTTACTGCCTGTGAAGAATTCTGATATTTTATCATTTATCCATTCTTTTGGCTGCATTTTTAAATGCTTGTGGCAACACTCTAAATTGATTTCCCAACACTCTCTTAGATCATGGCCACAGCTTGAAAAACAATGTTGGAGATGATCTTTATGGTAATATTCTATGATAATGAATAAACATGGATGTTCTTTGCATATTTGTGAATTTCCTTATTTATAAATTATCTCTTTATGATAAATTCCTGTGAAAGAAGCAGTTTTCCTAAAATTATCTGACAACTCTGATAAAATAGCATAGACTCATATTATAATTTTATGAATTTATAACATAAAACATTTATTTAATGATATAAGCCTGTGGAAAATAAATTAGATTTCTTTTCTCATTTTCCCACTGAGCAAAATCTAAATTGCATCCCAAACATTTTTCTTATCATGGTTGAGGAAAAGGCACAAAGAGAAACCCAATATACCTTTGTGTCTTGTCTAAATCAGTGGTTTAAATCACTTGATTCTCAACCCTGATTTTACTTTAAAATTACCTGGGGAATTAAACAATTACCTGACCTTTTCTATAACTATAAATTTAAAGTATAAAAGAAGGATCTGAATTTTAATGTTTTCAATCCTTCTAGGTGAAGACTGAGAACAACTAGACTAGTGGACTGCCACAAAAGACAAAGTACTCCAGCCACTCAATTAACCTAAAAACAGAACCATCAAGGACCACACCAGCCACTTTCCCTTTTTATTTCTTTGCCCCAACTTTCCTTCTAAACTTCCTGCTAATTCTCCTTCCCCTCCTTCCTTCATTATCCATAACTGAGAACTGCTACCTGCTATCATTTAAGCAAGAAAGCTTTTTGACTCTGGACTATCCTCGATGGGTCCTGCTACTGTGTCTTACAGTCCCTGAGTGCAAATGGCACAGGAGAAGTGTAACTATAAACAGTTGATCCTTTCCTGTCAGTTCTCCAACTCACTCTGAGGGGACATAGTTGTAAACATCTTGTATGTGTGTCATTTTGAAGAACTGACAGCTGAAAGTAGGGGAGGAGTAGGAATCACAACCATCTCTCATCACCCAGGTAAGCATTGTGAAAGGTGGACTAAAGACGCCAGAAACCTTGGAATACAAACAGGCAGACAAAACAGCCACACACACACAGACTAAAAGGAGTTAGAACTAATGATTTGGCTTTAATATAAAAAAAAAAAAAACTTAACTTTTGGATTAACACATTGAAAAGCAGTTCACTGAAGAGAAAATATGGAGATCAGGGGCAATGTATGAAAATAAGTTAAGTAAAATAACAACAGATGTTTGTTTTGAGGGGTTCTGGTCCTTTTGGTTCTTACTCTGCAGTCTTAATGTTGTTACAGTTATTAGTTTTCCTTAATCAAATTAGAAGGGTAATTTAAAAAAAAAATCGATTTCTTTTAGAGGAAAGCTACTAGCATTTATATGCTTCCTTATCGCCACCTGGTGTGTGTTAAAATAATGCAAGGGAAAGATAGTGTAGTAGAACTAATTTATCAATGGAAGATCAAGGCCGGAGACTAAGTTATTTATTAACAGACAAATACCCTAGATGTGGCTCAATAAGCTCCCGATCTAATGTGAGAGCTGCTCAGTTCATTATTGTGGCTTTCTTTGAACTGCAGAGACTGGTGACAGGGAGAACTTTAGCTTTGAGATTATCATATATTCATGATGATACAGTATATTTTAATATACAATTATAAATAATAAGTACATAAATTAGAATAAATATAAGTAAGTTGGAAATTTAATAAATACTACAAATATGATCATCTATATGATCATCTTTTAGTTCATTATGGATTTTTGGTTGTTTGTTTGTACTCGAGAGGCAGAGACAGAGTTCTTCTATCTGCTGGTTGACTGCCCAAATACCTTCAATAGCTAAGCCTACTGGACCAGGCCAAAGAGAAGAACCAGGAATTCCATTTGAATCTCTCACATGTGTGGCAGGGGCCAACTACGTGAGCCATCACTTGCTACCTCCCAGGGTGTGCATTTGCAGGAAATTGGAATCCGAAGAGGAGCCAGGATTTAAACGTAAGCATTTGGATACAAAATGTGGGAATCCCAAGCAATGTCTAACCACTGTGTCAAATGCTCACCTGTGTCACTATGCTTTGATTCTCTTACTTGACAAAAACAAAATTAGGACAGGAGATGAGCCTTCCTGTATGAGAGTAAGAAATGCCATTAGAGATTCCTGGGTACCACTTCTTGCCTAGTCCCTCTCCTCTCTCCTCTGCTCAAACCGAGCTGGGGTAAGTCTGGACCTCTGGCATCTCCTTAATAAAAGTGCCCAGATGGACAGTGTAACTGCTTCTTGGATGGTGATAGAAATGCAGCAATAGGCTTTGTGACAAAGCAAGAATTGAGCCTCTCGCAAATCTGAGAAGTCCCTGTCATCCTGGAAAGTATCACCAGCAGGCACACGCTCCACAGAGAATGAATGGATACGAGGGAAGCTTTACTGAAATTTGAAACTGCCTCTTGCCTATTGATTTCTGTACAGTGGCTCAACAGTTCAGGGTCATGCAGCTTATGTGTTTGAGTGGGTACGTGAGTGTGTGTCCGTGTTCTCTTCCCAGCATTCCAACACTGAACTGACAGCTCCATTTTACAGCCACCATTTTTTCCTTTCACTTTTCCACTTTTTTGTTGTTTGTGAAATGTAACTGGAGGGGCCGGCGCTGTGGCTCACTTGGTTAATCCTCCACCTGTGGCGCCGGTATCCCATATGGGCGCCGGTTCTAGTCCTGGCTGCTCCTCTTCCTGTCCAGCTCTCTGCTGTAGCCCAGGAAGGCAGTGGAGGATGGCCCAGGTGCTTGGGCCCCTGCACCTGCATGGGAGACTGGGAGGAGGCACCTGGCTTCTGGCTTTGGATCCGCGTAGTTCCAGCTGTAGCGGCCATTTTGGGGGTGAACCAATGGAAGGAAGACTTTTCTCTCTGTCTTGCTCTCTCACTGTCAAACTCTGTCAAATAAGCAAAAAAAAAAAAAAAAAGTAACTGGAAAATAAAATCAATCATCTGTGAACTCTTTATACAGTTAATAAAAATAGCAGGAAGCAGGAGGAGTGAACTTTTCGAAACTCTTACTCTCTTTGGTCTCTTACTAACAGGAGCATAAATAAGAAACACAGAGGATAGGCCAGCACAACCCAGTGGATGGTGGGCAAGAGGGGTTCATGAGGACTGGGGTATACGTTACACAAATTTGGCAAGAGAAGTTGAAATTAAAGCCCAAGACTAGGATTCATGTCACAATTTTGCATAAGACCTGTGCCTGACCTTTAGTGTACAATAATCTGTGAGTACAGGATTTTGGGCAGATTTCCTCAGCAAGACACAAATTTTGAAAATAAAAACCTTAGATAACAGAGACACAGGTAACGAAACCTGGCTCATAGCCTTTAGGTTTTATACGATAGGGTCACGTATACCTCTTAGCTTTCGTCCAGTGAGGCATCCATCATGAGGTTGTTGGGGTGTTTCCCCCCTTCACATTTTCCTTTAAGCAATATCATAGTAAAAACTTACAGAAAAAATTTAAATGTAGTTTGTAAAACTCTTTAAAAATATACCTGCTTATAAAAAATTGCCTTAATTCTGTTCAAGACATCAATTTTAAACTTCTCTGGTTTTTCAAGAGATTCTTATTCTCTCTGTCAAATATTTGTCTGTTGTTGCCAGAATTCTGACAGCCTCCGAAGCTTCTTTAGCAAAGCTTACCTACTTGGTTTATATCAGTCAATGCTTCTCTAACTCAACTAGATCAGAATCCCGCTGCCAAAATTAACCTGGTTAGCATAGAACTATCTCTCTCTATCTGCAACTGTCATTACTCCCAGATCACAGCACTCAGACTGTCAGTCTCTTCTTTCCTCTTCCCACAAAGCCTGAGATCCATGGAGCTTGTACAGTTTCTGGCATTTTATAACACTAGGGTCATTGAAAAGGCCAGATACATATTTGCTCAAATTTAGTGTAAGATGTTCCAAGTAGAGTGTTTTAATCTAATAGAGTTATAGCAATTATCCCATTTTTAGCCCTAGTAATATTTATTTCAGGTTGTGTCTTTTAAATGAATAGTTACTATATTTGAGTAAAACAGAAAGGGAAGTTATTATTACATTCTTCCAGTGGGTCTGTCTTTCTTTTTTGGCACTGACTCAATCACTGGAAAGAGAAAAGTAGCATGCGTGGAAAGCAGTAACAGTACTTCCTTATTCTGTAATCACTGAAGAGTGGGAAATTGTATATTACATGAGTCTTTATTAACACTTGTAAAGGCAATATGTCAAATCTGAATACTTTTTTACATTTGTACCAAATTAGATTCTTGTTGCTTTTTTTAGGTATGCTGGCTTATAAAGCACAAGTTGTATCTGTAGAATGAGCAGTTAAGTGTTTTATTGATGAGAAAAATTTAAGTTGGAATGAAGATACATTCCTTAGAACCATAAAAGGACTGAGCTGGGAGATGAATTAAAGATGGTACACTCTAATGCTCATTTTGAGTCTTTGTTTTCTTGTTTTGCATTTGAGGAAACTGAGTCTCCATGAACTGCTTAACTCCACAGCTCTAATCAGTAGAGGAGGGAGAAATATGCTTTATTTTTCAAAGAAGCCAGTGATATACATTGTCTTAGATTAGATGATAAACAGAATTTAATTTCAAACTCTAAATAATAGGACTATTCAGCATATGTCTAGTGTTTAGCAAGTTATTTCCTATGGACTTAGTATTATAAAATTCCTTATGGAGTAAATTGATAATAGATGGAATCATTTACATTATTGAGTTCTTCAGAGATATTTATAGTAGAATGAGATCAATATTTTCAAAATTAGTATTACTTGGATTGGCTGTACTTTGTGTTGCTGAATAGATTTTGAATAAGTAATTGACATTTGAGATAAAGCCATATTTAATCTAAACCTAACACAGGCAGAAATACATAGGAATCTCTAGGACCAAGAAGAAAAAAACCTTCAAACTTGAATCCCATAGGAAAAACAATGCCAGACCAAAGCATTTAAGGTGACCTACCTATTTTTCAGAAGAGAAATACCCTAACTTCTAGCTCATATCTTGTAAAGGAAATGTTAGATCTATGTCAATCTTGAGCAAACTGCTGTTTTCTGTAGCTTCAGGCTTTATTGTCCCCGAGAATGGCCCTTGAGAACTGTCACAACACTTATCACTTGGCCTTTTTCCTAGAAGTTTTCCATCTTCCATACTAACTTCATCATGTAGTACAACTCAGTGTCTGTTTTCCTGTAGATAAAACAAACTTCACCAACTTGTATTAATAAAATACAAGTTGAGATTAATCCTGGACTTTTGTTTCACAAACAAAACTTTCTTTTAAAGGACAGAAAGTAAAACATAGTCAACAGAAGCCAGTGTTGTTGTGTGGAAGGTTAAATCACTGCTTGTGACACCAGCATCTAATATCCAAGTGCTGATTTGAGTACCAGCTATTCCACTTCTGATCCAGCTCCCTGCTAATGTGCCTGGAAAGGTAGTCGAAAATCGCCCAGGTACTTGGGACACTGCACCCACATGGGAGACCCAGGTGGAGTTCTTGGCTCCTGGTTTCAGCCTGGCCCAGTTGCAGCCATTTCAGAAGTGAACCAGCAAATTTAAGATATCTCTCTCTCTCTTTCTTTCTCTTTCTCTCCCTCCCCTCCCTCCCTCTCCCTTTCTCTCTCTTACTGTCTCTCTGTTGCTTTCCCTATCATTCTCATTTTCTTTTCTTTTCTTTTCTTTTCTTTTCTTTTCTTTTCTTTTTATTTTGACAGGCAGAGTTAGACAGTGAGAGAGAGAAAGGTCTTCCTTCCGTTGGTTCACCCCCCAAATGGCTGCTACAACTGGTGCGCTGCACCGATCCAAATCCAGGAGCCAGGTTCTTCCTCCTGGTCTCCCACGAGGGTGCAGGGACCAAGCACCTGGGCCATCCTCCACTGCCTTCCCAGGCCACAGCAGAGAGCTGGACTGGAAGAGGAGCAACCTGGACAGAATCCGGCGCACCAAGCAGGGCTAGAACCCTGGGTGCCGGCGCCGCAGGTGGAGGATTAGCCAAGTGAGCCGCAGTGCTGGCCCTGCTTTTCAAATAAATTAAATCTTTTTAAAAATCATTTTAATGTTCAAAAATATTCCTTGTAATCTCTCCAGCAACTGAATAGCTTACAAAAAGAAGACCCCTTTTTTCCATGTCCTCTTTTCCTGGAGTTCTTGGGTTTGTTTCAAAGTGAGCTGCTTCCTAACTTGATGTCCAGCTGCCATGATCTTTTCCTTAAGAGCAGGGAGGAAGGTGCCTGATGCCTGCCACCATAGAGACATTTTTTTCTCAGGAAGTATCCATTTGTGCCTTGCCTTGCATCAAGTTTCTATCAGATGTGCCAAGTCCAGTATACCTTTCAACAAGCAAGGTTGTACAGCCATCAACAGGAATCCAAAAGAAAAACAAGAGATGATGCGGCTTTTCTAAAGAGAAACCCTAGTTTAAGTAATTGAACCCGAACAAAGCCAAAAGCAAATGAAAAGCATTGCTTTCCCCATTATTGCCTGCACTTTCTTACCCAACACTGATGAACAAGGATCTCGAGTCACTATCATTGGGTTTCACAAATCGGCCACGAGCTGAAGTTATGGTCATTTTTAGTGAAAGGTAGATTCTAAGGAAATCTGGAAGATTTTTACCGAGAAAATTTTTAATTGACCTGGGAATGCCCTTGGGAAAATAATGTTTCATAGACCCTGTTGGACCCTTCAGACTGACTTTTCCCTGAAAAGGAAAGGAAAAAATGTAATTCAATTGCACGACAAATTCAACTAAAAGTAATAAGATTTTAAAGCCCACTCTCATGTATTTGGAGTTTTCATGTATTTGAGTTTTCAAATCTGCTGTTGATCTTTTAGTTCATAGTCACATAGTATTTAATATCTTTTCTAATAATAGAGTATGTCAGAAGAATAAGAAATCAGAAGTTGTACTGAAATTGAAATGTGATGAAACATTTTAGCTTCTTTTTCCTTAGAGATTCTCAAATGTATTAGTGCATTCAATCAATTTAAGGCTATTTATTAATTAGTTCTACAAATACTGTCTGAAAATTCATGCCTGACAGCACTGTAGGCTCTGGTCCACGGCTGTGGTCAACATGGACAATGGTCTTCCCTTCATTTCCCATTCTGTGGGACAGAAGAATGAACATGCAATCAATAATCACCAAAGAAACCATCAATACTCTACCTTTCAAATTGCATTTCAGAGGCAGGCAGTTAAGAAACCAGTCAGGATACTTGTGTCCCACATTACAGCCAACGGATGGTAGCCGTGGCTCCACTTCCAACTTCAGCCTGGTGCTAATGCAGACCGCAGAAGGCAGCAAATGATGGCTGAAGTGGCTGGCTCCCTGCCACCCACCTGGCAGAATGAGTTCCTAGCTCTTGGTTTCTGGAGGCCCAGCCTTGGCTGTTGCAGGTTTTTGAGAAATGACCCATCAGACTCTCTCTTTGTCTCTTTCTCTGTACCTCTCAAAAAAGAAAATCATATTTCTGGGATTTTGAAAAGATGTTCAAATTTTGACTGAGTGGTAGGGAAGGGTCCCATAGGCATTAAATTCTACACTAAAGCCTGAGTATGGACAGAAAAGCCTAAAGACGGGCGTAGAGAGCGAATGTCTCAGACAGTGGCCTTGAGATCCAGAAAGAAAAGTAAAGATTTCATAAAATAGAGACTTTGAGGAATAAATACCTAAAATGAGATTTAAGGGCTTGGAAAGACTTCTGTTACCTAGAAGGACTTTAGCCCTTTTTCTAAATGCAAGAAAAAAAAAAACTCATAGAAATTGGGTTTTCAGTAGAAAGAATGGGCCATCAAAGAAGGAGGTACCTTTCTCTGAAGGGAGGAGAGAACTTCCACTTTGACTATGGCCTTGACTAAATAAGATCGAAGTCGGAGAACTCAAAAGGCTCCCATAGCCTTGGCAACTCATGACTAGAGCCTAGGGAGATTACTGACACCATAAACAAGAGTGTCAAATTGTTAAGTCAACAACAGGAGTCACTGTGTACTTACTCCTCATGTGGGATCTCTGTCCTTAATGTGTTGTCCAATGTGAATTAATGCTATAACTAGTACTGAAATAGTATTTTACACTTCATGTTTTGTGTGGGTGCAAACTGATGAAATCTTTACTTAATATATATACTAAATCGATCTTCTGTATATAAAGACAATTGAAAATGAATCGTGATGTGAATGGAATGGGAGAGGGAGCGGGGGATGGGAGGGTTGCAGGTGGGAGGGAAGTTATGGGGGGGGGAAGCCATTTTAATCCAAAAACTGTACTTTGGAAATTATATTTACTAAATACAAGTTTAAAAAAAGAAATTGGGTTTTTATTTTATATTTTTATAACTTCTGATTCACATGTAATATTCATGCATGTTTGTGGGGAGCAGTGCAACATTTCAACACATGTATACACCCTCAAGTCAGGACATCAGCACCTCCAGCCCCTCACCCTTTTGCAATGGAGAAACAGAATCTATTACTTATTTATAAATTGTATATCTGTTTCAAAGGCAGAGTGATGAAGAGAGGGAGGAAAGGAAGAGAGCAAGACAGACATACAGAAAGATAAAATGAGGTAGAGGGAAAAAGAGATTGATCTTCCATCTGCTGATTAACTCCCCAAAACATCTAGGGCTGGACCAAGCCAAAGCCAAGGGCCTAGAATCCACTCAAGTTTGCCAGGTGCATATCAGGGGCCCAAGTAGCTGGGTCATCTTCCACGTCTTTCCAAGGAACATTAGCAGGAAGCTCCATTGCAAGTACAACATCCAGGACTCAAACCAGCTTTCTGAAACAGGCTGCCCAGATTCAAGCACTGGCTTAACCTGCTGCACCACCACTCTGGCCCTTACTATCTGTTACTTCTATTTGAGTACATTTTGGTGCCTGTTATCCATCCTCCCTCCATGCCCCCTACCTCCACCCTTATCATCATCTGGTAATCATTATTCTAAGTTTTAAAGAGCTGAATAACTCGGTTCTACTTGTGGGATTTTAAAACCCACTTTGTTTCATACAAGGATGCTTTTCATAGGCCTTCATGTCCCTTTGTGAGACCATTCCTCCAGAGTGTGTGTGTGTGTGTGTGTGTGTGTAATAGCACTGTGTTGAATCTGTTCTCTGTGTATTCATATCACATTAACGTGAAAAATGCAGTATAACAAAAAAGTAAAAAGAAAATTACTGTATTATCAAAAAATGAGCATAATCCATATGTTCACATTTTTTCTGATATTAAGAGAAATTGAATCATTTTCTTAAATCCACTAAAATTGCCGTGGACTCTTGACCCTCTGTATACTGTCCCCAGGGGATAAGCCAGCCCTAGTCTTATCAGGAGAGAACAGATTTTATTGAAGACAAAGTGAATAGTTAATCTGTAACAAGCAAGAGAAAGCAGCAGACAAAATGAAGGGGAAAATTTAATTTTAAAATTTAAAAAAATAAAATAGAATCTACTGAGGCATTCTAAAAAACTGTATTAAGAACCCTAAACCTATATTTACCAAAAAGAAAAAAAGGAAACCACATTATGTTCAGATTAAAAAATGAGAGGCGAAAAGAAAAGAGATAAGGGAGGCCAAGTCGGAGTGCTGGGAGGTGAGGACCAGCCAGAATCACAGTGGAGGGTGCAGGTGCTCTTAGAGAGGAAAGAGACACAGAGGGGAGCAAGGTCTTGTGGAAGGGAGGGGAAATCTAGAGGGGAAAAATATGTGAAACTTCCTTTAAGGTAAATGTTCTGTGCTAACCAGCAGGGATGCAATAGGAACGCAGGGAAAATTTTCCTTGGGATCCTGGAACTGACACATGAAAAATCTAATGATCAGGTCTCACCCTTCAAGACAAAAAAATCAATAAAATGTGGGTTCTTTTTTAAAGAGTTATGTTAGCAAACCAGAGCTTTGAAAAGGAGCATATGCATGGCCCATGAAACCAAAACTTGTCACAGAAAGATGTGCTGGTGCGAAGCTGGCAGGAGTTTCTAAGTGAAATCATGTATGTGATTGCTAGGGAAAACAGACATGGAGTTCTTTGCTGTTTGTCTTTTTCTTTGTACATGCCTCAGCACTGTTGGTATGTGAATAAAATCTGTAAGAAATGCATGCTCACAGAACCCCATCTCTCCCTCCCATGGAGTTGACAACTTTTGTGTCTTTGTCAGGGGATTTTGTATGCTCTGTCCTCCAGGGAACACGGGTGATACCAGAAAGCACAGGGGGAAGCCAAGTGGTTGGCATGAGGGCCCCTTCTCTCAACCCTCCCACTCTGCTCTGCATAGCTACATGTGTCAGCTTGCCCAGGTTGTATCTTCCAGGAAATCCACCAAGCATAATCTAGGTGTTACCATGAAGGTATTTGTAGATGCAATTAGCTTCTACTGTCAGTTGATTTTAAGTAAAGGGGATTATTCTCCATAATGTATTTGGGATTATCAAATCAACTGTAATGCCTTAAAAGCAAAACACAGAAGTCTCCATGTAAAAGAATACATTCTGCCTTAAGACTGAAATCAAATTCCTATCCAAACATTTCTTGTCTGCTGCACTGCCCAGACATTCAGACTTGTCACCCCTACAATTGCATGAGCCTATTTCTTAGGAAAATAAATATATGAATACATACACACAAACATACATACACATACATATATGTCCATCAGACATCTTCATATATCTCTTAGAAAACGAATATTATGAAAATATGCATGGATTTCAAAAATATTTGCATCAAAATATACATCTTTTAATTCATTTTTTCTATTAACTTTGCAGTGCTATCGTGTGTGTGTGTGTGTGTGTGTGTGTGTGTGTGTGTTTATCTGAATCCTATCAATTCTATTTCTCTGGGGAGCCCTAACTGATATAGATTTTAGAACAAGATGTAATTTTAAAGAAACAGAATCTTTAAGGAAGATTGTTCTGAATTAATTCTGGGAATTCTGAAATTAACTCTTTAAGTCAATTGAGTTTAAAGGCATTCAAAATCTTATTTCCAGTGGTAAAAAGAACACTAGCCCTCCATGGCATGATCTGGTGTATTAAGCATCTTCAACTGTCATAACAACATGGCACTGACTGTGTGACTTAACCAACATACATTTATTTTCTCACAGTTCTGAAGCCTGGAAGTACAAAATTAAATTTTTAATTGACCCAGTTCCTGGTCAGGGAACCTTGGAAGAAGGTGACTTTCTTCTCAGATGTACACACATGACATTTTCTTGGTATATGCATGAAGACAGAAAAAGTGAGCTCTCTAATATTTCTTCTGATATGTACACTAATCTATCAGGTCAGGACCCCAACAGAATTAATTCATTTAACGTTAATTACTTTCTTACTCCAAAAATAACATCATTGGGGTTTAGGCCCTCAACGTATGACGTTGGTGACAGTGAAGTCAGAAACATTCAGTCCATGACGTGGCAATAGAGATATGCAACATATCACCACTGGATACCCGTTATCAAATGCTTATGGAAGATGAGATGCTCAATGCCTTGTATTTGATACCTTACAGCACTTTTATCAGACTAATGTATATAATAATGAAAGTGGTTCATTGCTCCCAATTGTACTAGAGGAAGTGGATAGAGAAAAGAACGAGCACAGGGCTTCAATTCCCTGTGTAACTACAGTAAATGTCCTGAATGCTTCTATGTCTTCCTTGAAACAAATTGTTACCTCCTTTAGTTGTTGGGGTTGAGATTTCTGAAAAGCAAACCAAGAGACTCATCCTATGACTGAAGTACTATACAAATTGAATTTCCAACATCTCATGTGTCTGGCCAACTTTTTATTGGAAAGAACAGGCCTGTGAGTAAAGGACCCAATCAACCATCTCAAGAGAAGCCGGGAGGAGAAATAGGGTTATCCAGGACAAATTGGTGGCAGACCCTCCCGTGTAACCACTTAAACCTCTGCAAGCTGCATGGACAACCGACAAGATTGTTGAAAATTTCTAACTAGCAGAGAGGCTGAAAGAGAATGAAGACACACAGTGAGAGTCGGAGCTGCAGGCCAAGGAATACCATGGTTCCCTGGAGCCGCCAGAAGATGGAAGAGGAAAAGGATTCTCCCCTGGAGTCTGCAGAGGGATCGGAGCCATGCTGACAGCTAAATGTTGCTCTAGACTATAGAACTTGATAGTATACATTTCTGTTGTTGTAGCCCACTCAGTTGGTAGGAAACTAATACAGCAATCATACATTTATTCATTCATACAATTCTCTCTATTATGGGGACAAATACTGAGAAATACACAAAAGGTGTATACCCTCTATTTATTCTCAGAATATTTGGGAATACAGAACCATTACAGGGTTTTTGAGCTTTACTTATATTTTTCTCAGTTTCTGCCATAGCCGCAATGAATTCCATATATCAATAAGTTGGTCTATATAAAGATCAGCTAAAAAGAAAAATCACAGATTTTCCTTCTCCTGACCTACATAGAATTACTATTATTAACTATTACAATTGCTATTAATTATACACAGGGAAATAGAGGAAAGACCTAATTATTACTAAGAAAATACACATACAAGAGGAAAGGCCCAGAAGAGACTAAAAGGAGGATGAGGGAGCAAGCATGTCATAAGTGCAAGACTTGAAAATGACACTGAAGATCCATGGAACAGTCTAGAAAGTTTAATGGGAGCTTTCAGTCTTAGAGTTTATAACAAAAATTGAGCATAAACAATTTCTAGACACCTTGTCTAAAAACATGACATTAACCAGGACAGCTAGGCAACATTTCAGCACACCTAGGTTGCAGATATGGACAGATCAGGCCTCTTCTGAGGGGTAGTAAGCATCAGGACAGAGGCACAACTCTGACCTCTATACACAGTGATCTGGGGGAATGCCAGGGGAAGCAGCAGTACAATTTTCAGCAGGGGTGTTCTGCCACCCTCGTGCGGTTCTCTTCAAGGTAGGCCGCCACATTTGGGTCATAATTGTGCCACTTCAAAGACATCTTTCATATGGAAGGCTGAGTTGAATGGAACCTGCCCCATGAATAAGAGCTATATAAAACTGTGTTTTTCAAAGAAAAGCCTTATATATACCATAACATGAAGAAGTGTAAGGGAGTTGGGCGAGGGAAATGAAGGGTTCTATAGAAAACGCAGTGGCAAGGTACTTAAATGAGTCTGTGACAACAGAGGGATAATTGTTGGTGTGTTGTTAGATGGCATACTGAAGTACTATTTGTGTCATAGTTAAACCTGATCTTTCAAACTGTTTGGGGAAACTTTTGATCACTACCTTTATGTGGCTAAAAATTGCATGATTTCAAAAATGTTGAAGGGTATTGCAATAGACTCCTCATATTTTATAGACTCATGTTTTATGTAAAGTGCCACCTACTTAGTTAGCTGTGTTGTCAAATCCTAAGGATTGAAAACAGCCAATTAGAAGAGGAAAGGCACAAGGAGGCAGTCACACCACTGTTTAGTAACCCAGTGAAAAGCTAATTTGTCATAATAATAGCACCTCTCAGGTGTTTCTCTAGTGCCTTAAGCTCAAGTTGTGCTCCCACGGAGAATCAGCCACATTTGCACATGTCGGGAGGGCTGGTGAGATACAAACAGATCATCCATTTTTTAAAAAATAATCTTGAGAGGCTGGTGCTGTAGCATGGCAGGTAAAGCCGCCGCCTGCAGTGTGGGCATCCCATATGGACACAGCTGCTCCACTTCTGATCCAGCTCTCTGCTATGGATCTGCGCAGCTCCAGCTCCGGCCATTGCAGTCATCTGGGGAGTAGACTAGTGGATGGAAGACTCTCTCTCTCTCTCTCTCTTTCTCTCTCTCTCTCTCTGCCTCTCTGTAACTCTGCCTTTCAGATAAATAAATAAATTTTAAAAAAAGAGTCTTGAGCAGCCTAGAAAAGAAGGTCATTTGGTGCACCCCATAGTGTCTGTTATTTATATTGTCCTTTAACCAAATCCCCATGAACTTGCCTATTCCTAAGGAATGATGGGGCTGGAAGTGAGAAATGAGAGACCTGTTTCCCCATAAAATCTCTGTGAGATCATAGGAGAGGGAAAATGTCCTTCCCACTTGTGGAGAGCAGCGTTGGGGATGTGAGCCTGCCACAACAGGAGCTTGGGGACATCACAGGAAGGGACCCCAAAGGCAGTCAGTCATCAGTCCTTCACTTTCTCCATGGCTGACAGAAGCAGTGGCCAGCCATGCGGCATCGAAGGGCAAATCAGGTTAGTGACACCTTAGCTCACTCCAGCAGGGATAGTGGAAGACATGACATTGCTCTGCGTACAGACAGAGACGGTTAGTACTGCAAGGCCGGCAGCAGTGGCAGAGTTGAGGGGCCTTCATTTTTATTTCCTGCCCTAATCCTGATCCCTTCTGGTAGTTTCAGAAAAAGTGTTAATTATTTGACATACTCTATTTAAGACCGCAGGTGCTACATGCTGCATTTCAGGAGTATTTTCATCAAAATGGTTCTTTTGTAGTTTTTGCACTTGAGGTTATATGCTTCAGTTATCTGTGAAATCCATTTATGTGGAGCAGCCCATTCCTTGACAGAGTCAGATAAATAAGGTATTGCTATAATAATAGAGTACTAAGTCCTGATCAAATCTGCTTAAAAGTAAATTCAAGAACAACTGTATTAAGCACATCTCTTGGTCAAATTAGCAGCAAAAAGACTTCTATGTTCAATAATTAGCTATGTCAGTTGGGCCAGGTTCAGTGAATCATTGACTTCAACACCCAATGCCCTTTTAAAAATTAGAATTCCGGGGCCCGCACCACAGTGCAATAGATTAATCCTCTGCCTGCAGTGTCGGCATCTCATATGGGTGCTGGTTCTAGTCCTGGCTGCTCCTCTTCCAATCCAGCTCTTTGCTATAGCCTGGGAAGGCAGTAGAGGATGGCCCAAGTCCTTGGGCCCCTGCACCCACGTGGGAGACCCAGAAGAAGCTCCTGGCTTCGGATAGGCACAGCTCCGGCCTATCCAGAGCCATCTGGGGAGTGAACCAATGGAAGGAAGACCTCTCTCTCTCTCTGTCTCTTCCTCTCACTATCTATAACTCTACCTCTCAACTAAATAAACATAATCTTTAAAAAAAAAGTTAGAATTCTTTTCTATCCTTACCTTAGCCTAGCAATTTAAAATATAAATGTATGGCTGATTTCCTCTGCAGCATAAATATTCAAGTTCTGAAGTCTGTAGTTGCCTCAGAAAGTCTTTTACTATTCACGGGAAGGCAAGTGTTTAACCACTTCACAGCTGGCTGTCTTCTCCAGGTTTGGGCTTGTCGCTCTCCCTCTTCATGGAGGAACGACACAGGACCCTGCGCTGTTCTTTTGTCTGCTCGGCCCTCCCCGGGTTTGCTGCTGGTTCTTCCCGGGTTGGCTACTGTCCCTTCCACCTCCGTGGAAGGGCGGTTCCCCCTAGCCACTTTCCCCACTTCCGCGAGGGAGCGGCACACCGCCGGCCAGCTCTCTCGGGGGCTGCACAGGTGTTCCCCTTAGATGTTCCTGGTGCATGTTGTCTCTCTCCTCCTTTATAGTCCTCTTCCACCAATCCCAACTCTGCTACCCACACGCCGAGTACGCTGCTCTCCTCCAATCAGGAGCAGGTCCTGCTGCTTATTGGTTGAACTGGAGGCAGCTGTGTAGAAGCTGTTTCTCCTTTCTCAGCGCCATATTGTGGGAGAGCAGATGCATAGAATAAGTCTTAATTCCAGTAACTTAGTCTAGTCCGAGTTGCTCCCCACAGGGCTGCCTCCGCCCTTCTTTGATGCTACTGTGGACTATGCAATTAACAACTGAGTGTTATGATACTCTGCAGGGCATCATGCATCTGGTCCAAGGATGCATGCTGAGTGGCAGTGACATGGATAAGTACCTGCACATAGAAACCAGATTCCTAAATTAGATTGACTTTTTTTTTTTTTTGCAGTAGCAGTGCTCGTATCCAATTACATACTGTACGTTATCACCCCACATGCTAATAAAATATGCCCTAAACCAATTGTTGCTTGGAATAACAAAATGAAGTCTGTGAGAAAGAGGAGAGGGTGATAGTGAGTGGAGAGATTTTAAATGTACATGCAGTATGTAGTAAATATTTTTGAATGTTTTCTCATTTAGCTAGATGGGTTTTCTTTGTTCAGAATTTTTGTTTAGTTACAAGGAGCTGTGTTTATATCTGAACTTCGTTCTGACTATCTCCTACGTGAGACCATGGCAGAAGGTAAAGAATACGCTGGTGTGAATTATCCCAATAGGGTTCAGCTTGGATGAGATCATTGAGTATTTCCTGAGAAACTGCTTCATGGTGAAATACACCCTCCTGAATTCCAGGACAAGTAGCATACCATTTCCAACAAGTGATATAGGCACCTCATGAGCAAGGTTTGAAACTAAAATATATATTCATGTGTGTATGTGAAAACCACAATGCTTCATATGATACAAGCACAGGGCTGGCATTTAGCCAAGGTGTCGTTTGCTTATCTTAAAGGAACAAAAACCAGCCGTAGACAGAAGTCCCGGGAAGTTTCTGTCTTCAGATAAAATGGTTTCAATGCCATTTTTGGTGTTTTTTCAGTCCATAAAGGCCTGCTGGTGCTAACTACTTTCCCTGAAGAAATGGATTATAATAGTAATCTGAAAAGCTATCTTAACATGAGTTTAAATATCCATATTTTATTCTTAGAGCCAGATAATTGATGCAAAAAAATGTAGAGCTTATACAAGGAAGCACGGCACCAGTCTTTTCTGTTTGGTGAGAGAATGGAAAAATGACTCAAAAACTGTTCATTCCAGAGGCTGTCTTATCAAACCATAAAAAAATTAAAAGTATGCCTTTTACAAACACAAAGTAAACAAATATCCAGGATATATTGACTCATTAATGAACAAAACCAACAACATAGCAAATGGGGTTCAAAAGTCTGCTCATGCTGGCCATGAGAAAGAAGAATGTTGGAATAAGTTTTAGAGGTTACACGTCCTACCAGGCAGTAAAGCCACAACTTTAAGTCACATTTCCACTGAACAGAAATCTTTTTCAACTCTATAAAATACTCATACTAACAACATATTATTTTGTGCAGGCTGGACCCTACCTGGTAGGCACGAAGTCCAAACAGAGATTCATCCCCAAAATTAAATGCAATAATGCTGTGTTGCACATCAAAAACACATGCAGTCATCGTTTTGCCTTATCTTTAAATTCTAGATAATTTTTCTTAACAGTATCTCAGTTATCTTAGATAACTCGGATTATTCAAGCAATGCTTTTATACTTTCCTTCAAAAGGTAATTCAGGAAATTTATAGTGATTTCAGCACTCTTCACCATCTGAATTATACCTTTTGTCTTTGAAAACTTCAGTAAAGAATTCCTACAACACCCACACTGGAATTAATTGATATCCCTTTATGCTTGGTACACTTTTGTACTCTAACTGTAATAATCATAACTTGGTTCTCACGCTCCCCACACACAAGATTGGAAGTTCTCTGATACAAAGTTTAAATCTTAATAAGGCTAGTATCCCAAAAGTCCTTCTTACACACTACATTGGTTAATGTACTTCCTAAAATCATCATCATAGGTTGTAAAGAGGGAACAAAGATTGATATATGATTTTACATAGTATCTCCTGTATATACTAACTTGTCTGAAAGATAATTGGCAATACATTTTCCAGTGGTATGGGATAATCAACAAAGAGTGACCACAAATTAATGAAATATAATTCTAACACATGTTCAGATGCACGATCCATAGTCACTTCATTTCATTTACAGTACCTGTAATTACACATGCAGTATCTTAATTAGTTTTGATTTATTCTTCATTTTGTACAAAGGAGTGTTGTCATCCAAGACTATATGTGGCAAATATGCACTCATCCAGGATTTACAAGGCGCTTATACCTTAATTAGCCGACCTTGTATCCAGTGAGTAGTAAACTCATTTAAATTTCAATAAAATTCAATGTCCACCTTTACAGAGCCCTGTATCTAAATCCTGCCATTTGAATAGAGACACTCATTTCTGTTTTCCCTTTGTTTCTCTTGATTAAACCTAGGTCAGGGTGTGTGGAGGCTGAATTATCCAAAAAAAAAAAAAAAAAAAGAGTTCTAACTTCTTGGCATTTACTTAGTGGGCAAGGATAGAAATACTCAAGTTTTCGTAGTAATGATGTCTGAGTTTCTGCAATGCTGTAGATTTTTCCAAAAGATGGAAAATGGAATCAGTTACACCAGACTCTCATTAACCAAGACCATATCCAACCAAAAATGCAAATGATGTTTTTGTCAAATTGCATGAACCCACAGTGCGATGTTTTAAAATTTCGGATACTAGTTCTAAGCTATGCCCACTCAGTTGAAGCCTATCATCAATTTGGATAATTGTAAATTAATGGTCTATTTGCCAAGTTAGTTATCATTTAGCTACCAATGCTATTAGATGAAACCAAAAGAAAAACATGTTAGAATTCTGCATGTATGTTTAGTGAGTAGACAGAAGAGAGAAATGAGGAAAGCCAGGATTAACAGGGATTAAGTCACAGTTTTAAGGAGAAGATAATTCTAGTGTCCTATCACACAGGTGACTACAGATAATAATAATGATGTACTGTATATTTCTTAAAAGCTAGAAGAGAGTACTTTGTCATAAATGGCAAATGTTTTAAGGATAAATACATTTACTCTGATTTGAACATTGCACAATGTATTCATATGTTGAGACATCCTATGGTATCCTGTAAATATGATCAATTTTTATATTAAAAAATTTTTAAAGGAAATTATTTGGTAGCCATAAGGGAATATTGACATATAATAAAAGGAAAGTACTACTCTCTTGAGTTAAGGATTCATAATGTTAAAAAGCAGATGACTCTTTCTAGTCTCTGTTCTATGTGAAGAGAGAAAAGCTTCCTCACCAATCTGGGCTATATCAACTACTTTATAATTAGAAATTTTCAGCAGATATTTCCTGACAACTTTCAGTTTTAGTATCCATTCTCCTTTTCTGTAGGACCAGGGAAGAGTGCTTTAAGGGCATTCCTTCAATTTTTACATTCCTCCCTGACATTCATCAAGTCACCAACAACTCAAGATTTTTTTTTTCTAGATAGTAATCTGTAGTTGATTCATTTTTCTCCAACATACATCTTCTTATTGATTCAAGCTACAGCTACCATCTATTGCTACCTGAATTATAATAATAGATCCTCAATTGTACTCTCATTCACTCTGACTATCCTCCCCAACTACACCTACACACACACACACACACACACATTCCTTTGCCAAATTATATTTTTATTAAAAACTAGTATTTCTCTAAAATGTAAATTAACCAGAGTCATTCCTTCCTTGGTTTTCCGTTTTCCTTAAAAGAAAGCCCCAAATCCTTACATGGATCTCCCTCCAGCCATAGCTCAAGGCCTTTCTCTCTGTAATCTAGCAATCTGACTTTTCTTAAAGCCACAGGATCTTGAGCATGGGGTGCTATTTTCAGTTGTCTTTACCAAACTAATCCTGTAAATCTCACTTCCCCAGGAAAGCTCTTCATGGCTCACATACCAGGTTAGGTCTCACTATTACGAGTGCCCACAATTTGTATTTTTCTCTCTTACTACTTAGTACAATTATGATTAAATTCTTTGATGTAGCATCTGTGTTGCAGGCCAAGTTGAGCCAAGTTGCTTGTTTAAAATCTGACAGACTTTGTTAAGTAATTAGAGGGAGAGAGAAGTGCTATCCTCACACAGACCTGCTAGAAATGCATATGGGTGGATAGTTTGAGACAAAACATGGGTCGAAAAAAGTCTACACTGTGAACATTTATTAGCTGGGAGGAACAAAGGCTCCCAGATAGCTGTTCTTTAGAAGTGAAATTTCACTTTGTGCTTGGACACTCTGACAAGCACTTTGCTGAAAAGGTTCCCTCCATGCACCTGTAATGATATTTTCTTCGCCGACTTGGCCAACCTCCCTGTCAGATCTGGTGTCAGCTTTCTATTAACTGGAGTAAGATGGATCAGAGTTCCAAATGCACAGGTATTAGTCCGCAGGGCTCCTTCAATCCCAAGGTTATCCTAGCTTAGTTTAAATTCCTGAGCCCTTCCTCCATGCCTGGGTATGCAGAGGCAGCCCTGCTGGCGATGCACCAGGTCCTGATGCTGACCCACAAGCAGCCAGTGTGAAGAGCAACACACTGCCTCACGTTGAGTCCCCTCTCTTGAGGGCCAGGGAACATTCTTCAGAGTTAGCCTCAGGCTGACACATCTACTCACCAGAGGCCAAATGCAGTGACTATCACAAGCTGAAGCCTGGAAGCTCAATTCTCTTCTTCCTAAGGGAACTGGCTTACTTTCTCCCCAAGGAGAAGCTTTAAACAAATAGAGCTGTGGGGAGGGGCCGTTATTTTAAATAAAATCGTAGAAAAGGTAGTATATAATTTCTTCAAAGAAATGAGTTGTTCCTACATTTGCATAGCTAAGAGGGATCATTCAAGAAATTCTTCCAAGAACAAAGGAATTTCACTCCACAATGACGCCTGCCTTCTTACAGAAGAAACAACAGCAAAAGTGAATCTAAGTTCTCTCTACTGAATGCACATCCCCCGGTAGTCCTTGTCACTCCCCCTCTTCGTGGAGGAACGACACAGGACCCTGCGCTGTTCTTTCGTCTGCTCGGCCCTCCCCGGGTTTGCTGCTGGTTCTTCCTGGGTTGGCTACCATCCCTTCCACCTCCGTGGAAGGGCGGTTCCCCCTGCCACTTTCCCCACTTCCGCGGGGGAGTGGCACACCGCCGGCCGGCTCTCTCGGGGGCTGCACAGGTGTTCCTTCAGATAGATGTTCCCCTTAGATGTTCCTGGTGCATGTTGTCTCTCTCCTCCTTTATAGTCCTCTTCCACCAATCCCAACTCTGCTACCCACACGCCGAGTACGCTGCTCTCCTCCAGTCAGGAGTAGGTCCTACAGTTTATCGGTTGAACTGGAGGCAGCTGTGTAGAAGCTGTTACTCCCTTCTCGGCGCCATATTGTGGGAGAGCAGATGCATAGAATAAGTCTTAATTCCAGTAACTTAGTCTAGTCCGAGTTGCTCCCAGTTGCTCCCCACAGTCCTGATAGAGTTTTTTCAGGGATAAAGATATTAAAGATGTCCAGTTAAATTTTTTATAAAATTATACAGGCAGGGAGGGAAGGAATGTGCAGATAGTCTACCAAGAAAGAAAACCCTAAGAATGAACCCAAATGATAAAGCAGTAAATCTGGAAGTCAAAACTCTTTTTTCTCCTCAAGTTTATGTTTAAGGTCTTTCTCTTTTATTAAAAAATAAATCTGCTTCGTTATTTATCCAGTTATTGAATAAATATTATGTGCTTACTGTGTTGTAGCCGTTGTGCTAAACCGTGCTTCAGGAACAATCTAAGTGAAAGCGGGCATGGGTGTTTGGCACAGTGGTTGAACCTCCACCTGGGGTGCCTGCACTAAATATCGGTGCCTGGGTTCACACCAGGGTTCTGCTCCTAATTCCAGCTTCCTGCTGCTCTACACTCCGGGAGGCAGTGGGAGATGGCTGAAGTCCGTGGGCCCCACCGCCATATGGGAAACCTGAACTGAGTTCATGGTTCTGTGGCATTTACAAACTGGACCAGCAGATGAGAGGTCTTTCAGTCTCTTTCTCCCTTTGCCACTAAAATACAATAAAATATTTAAGAATATGTGACAGTGTGTTAGAGTGTATTACAAAATTTTAGAAAAAAGTACCATTACCACTACTATTAACCAGGGGAAGATACAGTATTTGCTGTAAAATCCACGTTGTTAGGGAAGCAGAAGGCTTTGGATCTCCTTCTTTGTTCTGTGATGGCATCACAAAGTCCTGCCTGCACAGTTGAATACTCTGCCAGGGCCCACACTCAGTAACAACCCAGAACTCAAGCCAGCTTCCCACAGCGAAGGCTGGCAGACAAGAAGCAGGGCGTGAAAAACACAGCGGCTGCATCTTGGCTGGGAGCAAAGCTGATGCAGCAGGTAGGACCCTCACAGAGAGCCAACGTGTTCACAGCGGCTGTGGTTGAGACCTTCCAGTAAAGCCTGTGCTGCTGTTTTGATAGAAGTTCATACAAAGACTTGGCATTCACTTGTGTGTACAATATGACAAGTTGGGATTTGGGGTTTGCTGTAAGGGGTGCATTTAGTTTGGAAGATGAAATTCTCTCACATGTTTATTATGGTTCGTTCACAAATGCAAGCTGGTTGTGGCCCATTCTCAGCCATTCTGCTTATAGTATGACAACTGTTGTTTACCTGCTATGAAGGGAAGAGGGGAAGAAAGGTAAAATTACCTGTGGATTCCCTCATCCCCTGTGTCCCATTTTAAATATCCCAACCCCCTCCAGAAGTCCTGGCTTAATCAAATGACTGCATGGAGTAAAATCATGTGAACCAGAAGGAGAGAAGACACTGAGAGCTTGTCAGAGAAGAAAAATGCAGGACTCCCATTTTCCCCGCCCATTTGTTCACCCTGCAAATACCAAGTGTCTGCCTTGTGCCGGGCTCTGAGCTGGGCACCTAGGAAGAAGAGATAAAAGTGTTCATCATATATTACATTCACGTTCTAGCTAAGAAGAGATAATAAAACAAGCATATTAAATATGTTATACAATTGTTTTCTTATGATTAAGTGATAGTAGCTGTTGTAAAATCAATAACCTCTGGATCTCACTGGCTTTTACAACTTAGGTTTAGTTTCCCTCATGTCATCATCTGTTATGTACTAGGTGCCCTTGTCATTCTTGTGGCTACATCATCTGGAAAAGTAGCATCAAAAGTTACTGTGCCAAGAGGCAAAAGAAGATAAAAGACATAAAAACTAGCTCAGCCACGAAATGACACTTACTTCAGCATATATTTGATTGGTCAAAAATGGTCACATGTCCCTATGCTAATTTCAGAGAAAGCAGGGAAATTCAGAGGAGCACATGGACATTTGGTGAGCCCTGAAGGTTTGTGCCGTGGTGTATCAGAGGGTAACAAATGCAGTGGACAGAAGGAATGGGAAGAAGCCACTAGGAGGAGAGGGACACTGTGTGGTAAGCAGAGTGCAATATTCAGTAGGGCGTTCAGGGTGGTCCTCAATCGTTAGGAGAACCTAAGTTAAAAGATCTCAAAGTGGGAGAATTATCCATGTAGATTTGAGGGAACTTCAAATTGTTTAAAAAAAAAAAAAAAGGATTTCAAAGATGGTATACATTTTCCACAGACTTTTTGAAGGACCTCTGCAGAGTAGATTTTTAGGTAGAGGAAATCTCCAAAGCCAAAGTCAAAAGGCAATCATGTGTTTGGTTTCTTTAGGGAGTATCCAAGTAGGTCACTGTGGCTAGCACAGACTGAGTGACGGGAGGTATGAGGAGCCAGAGACACCAGAGATGCTAAGAATCTAAGATTTTATTTGAAATCCGTCTTTGAAGAATATTAAGCCAAGAAATATCCCGCTTTACATTTTTAAAAGATTTTTTTGTCTTTTTTTTTAATTTAAAAGGATAGAGAGAGAGACAATGAGAGAGAGAGATCTATCTCCTGATTCCAGTGAAAAGGAAAATAATTTTTAGTGAAGATGCGGGGCCAATGCCTAGAGACACAGAGAATAAAGAACACTCATAGAATCTTTGCTGAAAATCTCAGCAAACAAAAATCTGATTTTGTGCTGGCAGGGAGAAATTGGTGGGAAGAAAGGCATCTTTAGAGCTAGGAAGTTAAATTCATGTTTATGTACTGACTTGAATGTTTTAGTAAACACACAAAAAACATAATAATGCAAGGAAAAGAGGAAGACTAGGAAGTGCCCCATCCATGAGTCAGCAAAATGAGGGGATCTAGTCTAGAGGTAGACAGACTGGAAGGAGTCCAGGGCAGGAAGAGAAGTCTGAAATGGCTCTTTAGGGTGAGATAATGAAAGAACTAGAAGCACTGACATATGGCGTCAGACATGGAGCCAGAGTAAGTGGGATAATAGGATCGGAAGATGGTTTTTGCTAAAGAAAGCATTTCTGAAATTCCATGAGCTGCTATTTAAAAGCAATTTGTGGAGTTCTTTGCATGATTGCTTAACAGTGAGGCTGGTGTTAGAAATAAGAGAATAGATGGCCGGCGCCGCGGCTCACTAGGATAATCCTCCGCCTAGTGGTGCCAGCACACCGGGTTCTAGTCTCGGTTGGGGCGCCGGATTTTGTCCCGGTTGCCCCCCTTCCAGGCCAGCCCTCTGCTGTGGCCAGGGACTGCAGTGGAGGATGGCCCAAGTGCTTGGGCCCTGCACCCCATGGGAGACCAGGAGAAGCACCTGGATCCTGGCTCCTGCCATCGGATCAGCGCGGTGCGCCGGCCGCAGCGCGCCGGCCGCGGCGGCCATTGGAGGGTGAACCAACGGCAAAGGAAGACCTTTCTCTCTGTCTCTCTCTCTCACTGTCCACTCTGCCTGTCAAAAAAAATAAATAAATAAATAAATAATAAAATAAAAAAAAAGAAATAAGAGAATAGAAATACGAGGAACTCAGCAAGTTGGAGGCAAAGGTGAGCTAGCCACATTTGATTTTAGGAAAAGAAAAGAGACACAGAGGAGACAGAGAAAGCAGGTACCACAGGGTCTCGTTTTCTCTTTATTCCACTTCTTCCATATTGAGAAAAGTGACTTTAAAAATGTTCAGATGCCTCAAGGAAATTTCGAAGGGAGAAGGTTTTTTGCTCTGAGCCATTCTGGGTGAGCCACGCTTACGTGATTGCCTGTACCAGAATGCTGGTTCAAGTACCAGAGACTCAGTTTCAGATCCAGCTTCTTGCCAATGCACTTGGGAAAGCAGTAGGTGATGCCTCAAATACCTGGGCCCCTGCACTCATGTAGGATACCAAGATGGAATTCTTGGCTCAGCTCTGGCTGTTGTGGATATTTAGCGCATAAGCTAGTTTCTAGAAGATCTTGCTCTTTCTCTTTCTTTGTCTCACTCTGCCTTTCAAGTAAGTAACTAAAGAATAAATAAAACTTTTTTTAAAAAGTTCATACAAAATGAAATTTTAAAAATCAGTTTATTTTGGTGGAAATATTTTTTAAATCCATGCATAGGGAGGTCTTCAAAAGTTCACACAAAATGTAAATAAAGACACATTTATTTTGGCACAAACCATTTGGAAATCCATGCACACTTTTTTGATAACATATACTTCTATAAATTAGTTCTGCCTGTTCTAAAACTTCTTGTCATTCATTCTGAACTCTTTTGTTCTTGGTTTCTTTTGCTCACCATGAGGTTTGTATGGATTATTTATGTTGTATATATTAGCAGTTAGTTCCTTTTATTAGTAAATTTTTGAAGATGTGCACTAGTTTACATGCCAGCCAGTGATGCATAGGAATTTCAGTTGTACCGTATCCTCAACACGAGCGATTTTCTGTCCTTTTAATTTTAGCCATTCTATGGGATATCTAGTGACATGACACTCAGCAGATTTTCATGTGTTAGTTGATGATTATCCATCTTCTTTGAAAAGTATCTATTCAAGTTTGTGTTTATTTTGTTTGTACTCTGACCATTCATGATCGGTGTTTTTGTATTCTGAACGTAAACCTTTTTCAGATATATGAACTTAATATTTCCTATTAGGCTGTGACTTTTGTTCATTTTGAAGACACTTTCTCTGATTTCATAGCTCATCTTATAATTTTATAAATGTCTTTTCATGGAAAGAGTCCTTCAAAAGTTTGGCTTTGGTTTACAAGCAGCAAATATAACAAGGTATACTTGTTTACCAACAGCAACACATAGTAAGATACGTTACATACTATGGGAGAGAAATGGCCCATTTTGAGTGCAAACAAAGATTAACTTAGTACTGTGTACATGTCACTTAACATTTAAAAAAATTCCATGAGGTTAGCTTCTCCACTTAAAAGTAAGCTTGTGGATTAAGACAGATCAAATGAGTTGTCGAAAGTTGCATCCAGTATTTTAACAATGTCTACCCAAATTCAAAGTCTATGTTCTTTCCATTATAAAACAGTCTTTTTGAGAAATGGAAATGATTTAATTTCATCCAGAATTTGATGCAATTCTTCATGACACTGCATTTTTTCAGTTCCCAACAACTGGAGCTATAAAAGCTACAAAAATAATCAACCACACTTACTGAAATACAAAGTGAATTTTTTCCCTAAAAGTATTTTCCAGAAAAGGAGTCAGTTTTAACAAAATCTATTACATTATAGAGGACACTGCCATTTCCTTTATTTTGAACAGGTCCTATTTGGAGAAAACATATTAGTTTGAAAGAACCTTTCAGGATTGAGTGTAGAATCTTTCAAAAAGCTAATAAAAATATAATTCACATGTAGTAATCATTCTGTGGAGATATCTCAAAGGCTTAAATTGGATTTGGAATTAAGACCATGCTAGGTTTTATAATAAATTGCTAAATTCCCGAACTTTATTGTCTCACACAAGGAAAGCTAAGGTCTTGCTAAATTAATAATAAACTGAAGTCATTCCTAGATGCCCAGAGTTGTTCCTCCCATGATGGTTCAGTGACCCAGAACCCTCCTGTTGATGCCATCTTCAGAGCAGGGGTCTGCAGAGTTCAGCTCATAGAATACAGCCATGACCCTTTGGTCATGTGTTGTCTGTGTCTACTTTCACAGCAAAGCAGCACATTTGAGCAGTGGCAACAGAAGCCATATGGCTGTCCAACTCTGAAACATTTCCTATGTGGCCCCTTTACATTAAGAACTTGCTGACCAGACACAAATGGGGAAAGAGAACATAGCAAAGGCACACCCTGTCTGAGAAGTCCCATCCCAGAAGGGATGCACATTGCTTCTGCTAATATGGTACTGGCCAGAATTAATCACGTAACACCCACTGTCTGTTTGGAAGGGGCTTAGAAAATGTAATTTCAGCTAGAAAGCTAAATATTCTAGGAATAATTGTGGACTGTGCATGAAGCACACATTTTGTTGAACACTAACTGTATCTGCTGCAGTTGTCATATTCAACAAGCCTTTTAAAGATCTATAGAAAAAGCAATAGAGATCGCATGTATGCATGCTCAGGATGAATAAAAAACCACATGTCCAAAAGCTGGGGCTTGAGATAAAATTTCCAGTGACAGCTCTGTACACAGATATAAAAACTGCAATATCTTACACTAGACAGCCAGATAAAAAAGGCATGAAAAAATTGTGTTAGTTCAAAATGCTGTTGTAGTGATGGTAAAGGCACTGGTATTAAAAATACATGTGCAGAGTTTTAATAAAACTATTTTCCAAACAGTCATAGAAGAGAATAACGTTTCTAAATTAAGATAGTTATGCACCTTAAATATGTGTAACTTAATCATAAAAGTAAATGTAAATCAACAATTGGCTAAGTAGCACATTGGCTAAGACTACCTATCTGTCAGTAAGATACAAGATGACCCACAGTAACTCATGTCATGTCATGAGATTTATTGATGAAAATACAAAAGGGAAGGACTAACAGAGAACAGGATGCCCCAGGGAACCACAGTCTCTCCATGAGAGGCAGAGGTGAATCTGGGGAACGAGCTGGGTTCTGTAAAGAGTGGCAGGATCTAGCCCAGCGAGCTTCACATGTCAGTAGGCTAGTCCAAGAGGAGGACCCTGTACTCCTGAGAGACAATATTATGAGAGACCTCCAGGTTAGGAAGTAGCCTTGGATTTCTTCTTTGGACCTCCTAATGAGTATGCATAGCATTGTTGAAATGTCATACTGGGCTTTGATATCAGATCATCAAAAGGAGAACAGGGTGCTGTTTCCAGTTTTATCACTGAGACCAAAGGCGTATTTCTCCTGAATGCTCATGTTACCCCCAAAAACGCTAGAGGGGGTTATATTGTCTTTTGGGAAGATTTCTTCGTATTTAAGATTGTATGATTTATATTCAATGAGTTTTCCTACCACTAATAAGGTGAAGATAAAAGTCTTTTTGTAAATTGAAATCAAATTTTGGTGAAAGCATTACCAAATCACATTATTCTAAAAGGTTTGACCTTTTTCTTCAGTTCATATTAACTTTTTCTCATTGCAGATACATCCTAGAGCTGTTGTAATCCCTACCATCCTTCACCTTCATATTTTGCCATAATTCCATGCCCACACGCCTTCTTTCTTACATGATGCCTTTAGAGCATAGGGACATTTGACCACAAGATGTACTTTGACAAAATACAATACAAATTGACTTGTCAAACCTGCCTCTCTGTGGGCATGCTTGCTGTGCATTCTTCCAGAGCAAAGTATCATTTCTCAGGACTGCCAGGTATTCCTTTCCTTGCTTGAATTACCGATCCAATATGTAGTTGTGGAAATACAACAATAACCAGAAACCAGACTGGAAGCTTTCTGCACTGTAAAATCTTCATATAACACTTAGGTTTGTTTATGGCAGACATGAAAGATGATTTAAATTCTTTATATGGTCAACTACATTTTATATTAAATTTTATTTTTTTTTAAGATTTACTTTATTTGTTTGAAAGAGTTACAGAGAGAGGTAGAGACAGAGAGAGAGGTCTTCCATCCACTGGTTCACTTCCCAGATGGCTGCAATGGCCAGAGCTTCTATGATTTGAAGCCAGCAGCCAGGAGCTTCCTCCAGGTCTCCCACATGGGTGCAGGAGCCCAAGCATTTTGGTGATCTTCTATTGTTTTTCCAAGCCATAGCAGAGAGCTAGATGGGAAGATGAGAAGCCGGGACTAGAACTGGCACCTATATGGGATGCCGGCACTTCAGGCCAGGCCTTTAACTCACTGCACCACAGCACTGGCCCCCTGTATATTAAATTTTAAAATATTAAATAAGATAAGCTTTCAAAAAGTAAAATTTTCATGTTATTTAAATGTTTATCTGAGATTTTGATATTTTTATAAGTTATAGAATGTATAGTTAATCACTGATTATAACAGGTAATTTTGAGTAATGTATTGTAGGATAAAATAAGATTTTGAAAAAATTGAGCTATATTTTAAAAAATATTTTCTAACTCAATATACTAATACAATTATATTTTAGTGATTAAATTATTCCTGTAAGTAGAATACAAAATGAAGACATTAATTATGGATATATAATGAAAGACTTTGCTGAAATAAAGAGAATAAAAATACATCTCTAGAATAGATACATAATATATCATGAATTATGTGTATATTTTCATTTAAACATTAATAACTTTCAAAAGAATATCAAATAACTCAATAACTAAAATCAGTCATAATTGATTATTTTATCACCTTTCAATTCTATTGAAACCAAAGTTTTGCAAAAATGTCTTTATTCTGGAATTGTAGTCTTTGTCAAAAAGGAAGAAAATATTTTTATTTAACAGTTTTCTATATTTTTCTATAACATAAAAACTAACATGATAAGTGAATTTTGATTTGTACTATTTCCTTAGAACTTGAAACTGTTGGATCTGACCATAATACTAACACAAACTCGAGTCTAAAACAATTACCTTTACTGCTCTTGTTACCCCCATGAGGAGTGAGTGTCAGCCCCATCTCCCCATTAAATGGTGATTTATGGGGCAGGGGCTGTGCCTTCTGCCCGTTCTCAGTCTCTAACGGCCCACATCATCATCCTGAGCAATTTGTCGGCCCTTCAGTGGCTATTAACTGACTAGAAAAGAGATGAAGCATAATTACGAAATTACAAATAAGTAGTGTGATGAGTCTTGGTGCAGGTTGGTTGTGGTGGCAAGGAGACTGTGCCTCGTCTGGAAGACGACAGCATCTCCCTAGGGACATAAAAACAGCAGTGGGTGCAAAAGAAGGCTGCTTTTAGTGAGGCTTTGGGTAGTTCCTGCCTGGCAGAAAACTGGTGAGAGAGTCTGCCCATGGAAAAGCAGGGTTTTACAGCTGCTCAGCTCGCTCAATGGTGTCTAATTTGAAAATGAGGGGAGTAAGAAGTGGGTTCTTAGAAAGCAAATCTGCAGTCAGTCTTTTTTGTTGCTCTACTTTACAGCCATGTCAAACCCTTTCATTTCCAAACCTTCAATGAGTTTGCTCAGAATCAATTTTGGTGTGAGCAGAAATCAAAAGCTGTCCCCTTCTATCTCCACTTGAAGACAAAAGGCTTGATATTTAATATCAAGCTAACGTATAGTAAGTGCAGGTTTTCTGTTAAGTAATAGATTTCTTTAAAATAAAATCAACCAAATAGCAAAGCCATTATTTTACAAAGACGTTTAGATTTTGCTGGTTTGCAAAGCTGCTGTTGAACAGCTGCAGAACAGTTCAGTAAAAGAGATTTCTTGTGTGCAGAGAGCCTAGCACTGCAAATATGTGCTGTAAAATTTCCAAATAAATACTGGCTTATTGCTCTAGTTTTAGGTGTTTAGTAAATATTTGTAAGATCATGCTCAAGCTAGCTTTTACTTGGGGAATAAAACTTACTAATCCCTCAATAATCAATCATATGGTTTTCTGGAGTTTATGTATTCACTTTATTCATTCCAAAATACATGTATATTTACATACACATAAACAGTGGTTTGAAAAAGAGTTATATGAAAGTATCTTTACAGAAAACAGAGTCTCACACTAAACTGTTAATTAGTTCTGTTTCATATAATTTTTCTTATTTTCTGGTAATTTGAATCAATGCATATAAATAAAGCATATTTCTTTTTTATTGATTTATTTTTTGACAGGCAGAGTTAGACAGTGAGAGAGGCATATTTCTACTTTAATATATGTATAAATACATTCAAGTTAAATCATATGGAAATAAAATTTATAAAATAATCAAATTAAGAATTCAAATTGAATATCAATTACCAGAAACTGTGAAATAACAGTAAAACATGAAAAAGCATTGAGTTGCTCTTCTTCCACTTCCTCTTCACGTTCCTCCCATTCTCTTTCTAATACAAAACCCATTAGATGGGACCAAGCAAGGTCAGTGTTTTTGCATGAGTCGGGAAGGTGATGAGTAGGTTGTCCAAGTGACCAGAGGGAGTGTCAGAGGATGTCCACAGGAGGGATAATAGAACCCAAGCAGGGTTAAAGAGTGTCCACACAGAGGGCAGAATTCAGCCCAAACCAGAGGAGCAAAGTAACTTTTCCTTTGGGGTGGAAGTAGGAAGAGGAAGGCACAGATCCAGCACAGGGTATGGTCTAGCAGGGAGTGAGAACCCAACGAAGGAGGAAGGGGTGCCCCTATTTGGGAGGAGGCATGGACAGGACAGAAGATTAAGTATGTAGCCAAGGAGTGGGGAGGGAAGATTATGACCAATTCAGTAAATATGTCAAATATAGTGAGAGTTAGCGTCTCACCTTTATAGAGTTGACTACACATATGGATCAAACACTACAGTACTGAGTCAAAATCAAAGGTCCTACTGTGAACATGTGTCTCTATGTATGAATATATCTATTTGAAGACATAAATATAAATGTAAATATGTACACTTGTATGCATGCACATTTACATGTCAACCATATATTCCCTAGATCTGCCCACTGGGGGAGAGGGTTTGGGAGCAGCAGAACTCAACTGCATTGAACCTAACTGGTGTCCAGATCTCAGTCTTTGAATACTATTCTCCTATAGATAGATAGATAGATAGATAGATGTATAGATAGATAGATACATAGATAGATGTATAATCTATTCACTAAGAAATGAAACTATCAGTACACATATTGCTAAAAAATGAAAATTTGATAAGGAAAAGGGATGTTTACAAAATAATTTCTTACAAAATACTTATTCATTACAAAGGAAAGAGTATATTTTTATAGAAAACCTTGGTATATGTCCCTTTGATCAAGTAATAAATCTTAACATTAGTAATGGGACGAATCAAGACTTATAAGCTAAGTAATAGGAAAGGCACAGTGTCATCTCTGTGATTTCCCTGTCAAAGCTAAATCTAATCATGTGGAGGCATTGGGGAAATCCAACTGAAGGTAAATTCTCTAAAGTAATTCTATAATCTTCAAAAGTGGTTATAAAAATGAAGGTGAGATTAAGGAATGTTTCAGATTAAAGGAGAACAAATAAGCATTACAACAGATCCTGAAGGGTTGTGAAACATCCTTTGTGAACATGATGTTTTTGGAGAACAACAGGAAAACATTAAATGTGAATCGAGAGGCAAGTCGTCGTAGCGCATCCTTATGAACTTTATCGTGTTGGTGTCTTCTTTTCATTTTTTTAGAGAGGTAGCCAGAGTGCTTCCTATCTGTTGATGCACTCCCTCCATGCTGTCAACAGCTTGGGCTGGCCACAGATGCCACCCAGGTGTCCAGTGTGGACGGCAGGAACTCAAATACTTGAGCCATCACCACTGCCTCAGAGGATCTGCACTGGCAAAGGGCTGGAGTCAGAGACCAGAGTCAGGAACTGAACCCAGACGCCCTGATGTGAAATTCAGGCATCCTAACTGCTAGGCCAGCTACCCACTCTTGTCAGTGTTTATATTATGGGTAAGCAGGAGAGCTTTCTGATTTGTAGGAAAATACACTACAATTTTCAGGAGTAATGGGTTATCAGTTCAGCAACTTAACTCTCAAATGGTTTAAGACAATGATAAATTGAAAAGTTCTTTGCAGTGTTCTTGCAACTCTTCTGTTAGTCTGGGATTGTCTAAAAAATAAAACCTGAGCCTGAACATATAAGGAAGCTCTTCTTTTATAAGATAATACAAAATAATCACAGGGAATCCCTAAACAAATTTAGCAGAATTCTATTCCCTCGGCTGATTTTTGTACTCCCGTTTTTCATTTAGATAATAGGATCAGGGCCCCCCATATAAGTAAGTTACTACTAATATTGAAATGCCAAGAAGATTCATACCAGCCTTCTATAATGCCTCTATTTCCATAAATGGAGAGGATTTTCCATGAGCTAAGAATCGTCTTTTTTTTTTTTTTTCGACAGGCAGAGTTTAGACAGTGAGAGAGAGACAGAGAGAAAGGCGTTCCTTTCATTGGTTCACCCCCAAAATGGCTGCTACAGCCGGCGCGCTGCACCGATCCGAAGCTAGAAGCCAGGTCCTTCCTCCTGGTCTCCCATGCGGGTGCAGGGCCCAAGCACTTGGGCCATCCTTCACTGCCTTCCTGGGCCACCGCAGAGAGCTGGACTGGAAGAGGAACAACTGGGACAGAACCGGCACCCCAACCTGGACTAGAACCTGGGGTGCCGGGACTGCAGGTGGAGGATTAGCCTAGTGAGCCGCGGCGCAGCCAAGAATCGTCTTTTAAAAGGACTATTTTAGAATATAATTTCCTGAATGCCAGATGAAGAACTACTGACAGGAGAGGATACGTAAAGAACCACGTGTGCTAGGTGGACTCATCAAATCCTTGTCCAAGCTTCTTTTGAGAATATAATGGAGGAGCCAGTTCTGTAGTGTAGTGGGTAAAGCCACTGCCTTGGATACCAGCATCCCATATGGGCTGCTTCACTTCCAATCCTGCTCCCTGATTATGCACCTGGAAAAGCGGCATAAGATGGCCCAAGTGCTTGGCCCCTGAACCACAGAAGGTGCTCATGCCTCCTTGCTTTGGATTAGCCCAGCTCCAGCTTTGAGGCCATTTAGGAGAAAGAACCGGTGGATGGGAAAGCTCTGTCTCTCCTATTTTTCAGCTTTTATTTAATATGTTGATGAGCAACTTGATATGTTATCCCTCTTAGTATTTTTTTTTGTTTGTTCTACTTAATACTTTTGGTTGAATACTGTAATCAATACACAATTCTTCTTAAGTGCTGAAACTTAACTGAAAAGTGATCACTGTTAAATGTAAGAGTGGGAATAAGAGAGGGAAGAGATGTGCAATTCGGGACATGCTCAAGCTGACTTACCTCAAACGGTAGAGTTAGAAACATACCAGGGGATTCCAATTCAATCCCATCAAGGTGGCATGTACCAATGCCATCTCACTAGTCCCAGTGATCAATTTCTGTTCACAATTGATCATAATGATAGGACGAAGAACCAAAGGGATCACATAAACAAGACTAGTGTCTGCCAATACTAGCTGATAGAATAAAAAAGGAAGAGAACCATCCAACATGGGAAGTGAGATACACAGCAGACCCATAGAATAGCAGATGTCCTAAACAGCACTCTGGCCTCAGAATCAGCCCTTAAGGCATGCGGATCTGGCTGAAAAGCCCATGAGAGTATTTCAGGCATGGAAAGCCAAGACACTCTGGGGGAAAAAAAAAAAAAAAAAAAAAACCTAAATGAAAGATCTCCACGAATGAGATCCCAGTGGAAAGAATGGGTCATCAAAGAAGGAGGTACCTTTCTCTGAAGGGAGGAGAGAACTTCCACTTTGACCATGGCCTTGTCTAAAAATTATCAGTCAGTGAACTCAGGGGGCTTCCATAGCCTTTGCAGCTCATGACAAGAGCCTAGGGTGATTACTGATGCCATAAACAAGAGTGTCAATTTGTTAAGTCAACAACAGGAGTCACTGTGCACTTACTCCTCATGTAGGATCTTTGTCCTTAGTGTGCTGTACATTGAGATTTAATGCTATAACTAGTACTCAAACAGTATTTTTCACTTTATGTTTCTGTGTGGGAGCAAACTGTTGAAATCTTTACTTAATGTATGCTAAACTGATCTTCTGTATATAAAGAGAATCGAAAATGAATCTTGATGTGAATGGAAGGGGAGAGGGAGTGGGAAAGGGGAGGGTTGCAGGTGGGAGGGACGTTATGGGGGGGAAGCCATTGTAATCCATAAGCTGTACTTTGGAAATTTATATTCATTAAATAAAAGTTAAAAAAATATATAAATTTCCAAAGTACAACTTTTGAATTATAGTGGCTTTTCCCCCCAGAACCTCCTTCCCATCTCATCACTCATGCATCCCATCTCCCACCCACAACCATCCCATCTCCCTCTCCCTCTCCCATCCCATTTTTCATCACAATTCATTTTCAATTATCTTTATATGCAGAAGATCAACCTAGTATATACTAAGCAAAGGTTTCAACTGTCTCTCCTTTTCTCATCTGTAACTCTGCCTTTCAAATAAATATATTAATCTTTAAAGGGGAGGGTAGAATATAATGGAGAAGAGAAGAAATGTCACATTCAACAGGAGAAACTGAGCCATTGTGTAATAAACAAGTCTGAAGACCAAACCAGTCACGGGCAGAGTCAGAGACCCATAGAGTCAGCATGGTTAGGGAGATGGCAAGTGATGATTGATCCGGGGCAAAGTGAACCAGAAGAACCAGTGGCCATAAGTTGATTACTCCTGAAAAATAAAGCAAATCTGAAGGTGGATTATAAGACTGGAGATCAGTTAGCCTAACATGATCGACAATCCACAAAATTAAAAAATAGGAAAAAGGACTCCAAAGGCAAGCATGCAGACAAAAGGAAAGTAAGGAAAAGACTAACTTTCATGGGGAGCAAATCCAGTAGGATGTTGTATGGTCATGGTGTCCTTTATTCCAATCCACTCTCACTTTCAGTCTCAAAACTGCCATTCACAGTGTCTGAGAACACCATGTAGAACTGGAGCAATTAGACCTTCTTCCTGGTCTCAGGTTTTGCAGGTAGAGAACAAGAATACATTATAATATGGTTAAAAAAAGATGCCTACTCAGAATTCCCTTCAAGGAAGGACTTTTTGCTTAACTAGTAAATGAGGTCAGTAGACCATCTCCAGTGCTCAGTTCGTTCAGGGTCCATGTACTCTCAGGGAGCTGTCTCACTCCAGGTCACACCATTCCCGGGACAACCACATCAGAAGCTGAGAAATGTGCATATAAAATCCCCCCAAGCATTAGGCTTGAAGGAAAACAACTCTAAAGATGGCTCTCCCGGATTTTCTGAAGCTTTGTGGAACCCTCAAACTCTTTCTGCTTGAGCTCTACACAAATCTGCTCTTCCCTCTTCTGCTCATCACTGCTAATTCCTAATAAACATCTTTTCCTCCACGTTATCTCTGTTTTTGTTTGTAGAAAACCCAACCTGTGACTTTGGTACGAGGAATAGTCCGAGAAAATGTCATGCAGTTGGGAAGAAGAATCCTCACTGCCAAGCCACAAGATAAATGGAGCCAGATATTCTCAGTGGAAGGCAGCAGTCCAATTGTTAACACCGGGGTGAAAAGTCAGGGCAGTGCACTAATGGAAGAGAATGCACTAATAGATGTGACATGTGGACTATTTGAAACACATAGAGGAAGTCTTATTGGAGGGCTGTTTCTAAGAACAATTCATGTGCTTTTGTCCTACAAGAAATAATGACAAGCTGAGGATGACTAAACGCCTAGTGAAATCCAGGTATAAAGCCAGAAACTCACTTTGATTGTATCGTCCATATGCATGAATTCCAGAATTTTACACTAAAAATGTAGCATATTAAAATATTTATTTATCCATCCATTCATTCATTTTAAATGCAGGTGTCAGAAAGAGAGAGAGGGAGGGACGGAGGAAGGGAGAGGGAGGGAGGAAGAAAGAGGGAGAGGGAGAAAGACCTTCCATCCACTGATTCACTCCCCAAATTCCTGTCGCAGCCAGGCCTGGGCCAGGCCAAAGCAAGGTGCAAGAAAGTCCATCCTGATCTCTCACATGGGTGGCAGGGGTCCAGATACGTGGGCCAACCTTTGCTAACTTTCCAACCATATTAACAGGAAACCAGATTGGAAGCGAAGCAGACAGGATTCAAACCAGCACTCTGATATGGGGTCTGGCATACAAACAGCAGCTTCACCTGCTATGCCACAATGCTGGCTCCAAAGTTTATCTTTTAATTCAATTTTCTGTGAACTTTTTGAAGTACCCTTGTATATAAGACTTGAGACTCAAATACCATATGTTCTCCCTGATCGGTGACGACTGACTGAACACCAAGAGGGAAACCTGTTGGAGTGAGGTGGACACTATGGGAAATGGTGGCTTGATCAGCATAGTCCTGACTGTTAATGAACAACTTAATACATTATCCCTCTTAGTAGTTTTTTTTTTATCTGTTCTACTTAATATGACTGGTTTAGATCTGTAATTGATGCACAGTTATTCATAAGTGTTGAAAATTAACTGAAATGTGATCCCTGTTGAACATGGTGGTGGGAATGGGAGAGGGAAGAGATGTATAATTTGGGACATGCTCAGGCTGACTTGCCCCAAGTGGTGGAGTTGGAAGCATACCAGGGGATTCCAATTCAATCCCATCGAGGTGGCATGTACCAATGCCATCTCACTGTTCCAGGTGATCAGTTTCAGTTCACAGTTGGTCATGGTGAAGGGACTGGGAGTCAAAGGGAACACATAAACAAGTCTAGTACCTGCTAATGCTAACCGATGGAGTAAATAAAGGGGAGAGTGATCCAACATGGGAAGTGAGATACTCAGCAGACTCATAGAATGGCAGATGTCCTAAATAGCACTCTGGCCTCAGAATCAGCCCTAAAGGCATTCGGAGCTGGCTGAAAAGCTCATGAGAGTATTTCAGGCATGGAAAGCCAAGACACTCTGGCAAAAGATCTCTGCGAGTGAGATCCCAGTGGAAAGAACAGGTCATCAAAGAAGGAGGTACCTTTCTCTGAAGGGAGGAGAGAACCTCCACTTTGACTATGACCTTGTCTAAACAAGAGAAGAGTCGGAGAACTCAGAGGGCTTCCATAGCCTTGGAAACTCATGACTGGAGCATAGGGAGATTACTGATGCCATAGACAGGAGTGTCAATTGGTAAAGTCAACAACAGGAGTCACTGTGCACTTACTCCTCATGTAGGATCTCTATCCTTAATGTGCTGTACATTGAGATTTAATGCTATAACGAGTACTCAAACAATATATTTCACTTTGTGTTTCTATGGGGGTGCAAACTGTTGAAATCCTTACTTAATGCATACTAAACTGATCCTCTGTAAAAAAAAAAAAAAAAAAAAGAAATTATCAATTCCCAACTTGACTCTCACTGGGATTAAACATGACAATAGGTCTGCTCTGATTTCATCATCATTTTAAAAAATCATCTATTATTTTTTCACTTTATGTTTCTGTGTGGGAGCAAACTGTTGAAATCCATACTTAATGTATACTAAGCTGATCTTCTGTATATTAAGATAATCGAAAATGAATCATGATGTGAATGGAAGGGGAGAGGGAGTGGGAAAGGGGAGGGTTGTGGGTGGGAGGGACGGTATGGGGGGGAAGCCATTGTAATCCATAAGTCGTACTTTGGAAAATTATATGCATTAAATAAAAGTTTAAAAAAAAAAGACTAAGACATTCAGCACAAAATATAAGAGTATGCCAAAAGCCTCAGTAATTAAGAGTGACCTTCCTTAAAGCACATAACATTAAACCTCTGTAGAATTTTGGTTGGGAAGAGACAGAGGGAAGTAGTTATCTCCTTATATAACCACTTGCTTTGTGTTTGTATATATTTATTTATTTGATGGGCAGAGAGAGAGCGCACTCTCATCTGCTGATTACTCCCTAAATGCCCACAATGGCTGAGTCTAGGCTGGGACAAAGCCAGGAGATAGGAATTCAATCTAGATTTCCCACATGAGTGCCAACAACCAAATTACTTGAGCCACTACTACTACCTTCCATGGCATCAGGCAGCAGAGCCCAGGTATCAAACCCAGGTACTATGATATGGGACACAACATTCTTTTATTTTATTTTATTTTTTTGTGGACAGTGAGAGAGAGAGAGAGAGAGAGAAAGGTCTTCCTTCCGTTGGTTCACCCCCCCCCAAAATGGCCACTACAGCTGGTACACTGCAGCCAGCATGCCACGCCGAACCAAAGCCAGGAGCCAGGTGCTTCCTCCTGGTCTCCCATGTGGGTGCAGGGCCCAAGCACTTGGGCCATCCTCCACTGCCTTCCTGGGCCACAGCAGAGAGCTGAACTGGATAGAATCCAGTGCCCCAACGGGGACTAGAACCCAGGGTGCCGGCACCGCAGGCAGAGGATTGGCCTAGTGAGCCATGGCACCGGCCCAGGACACAACATTCTAAGTGCTGGACTGAACATCCACCGCTGTTGTCACGTTTTAGCATCTGTAAATGTTACAGAATACTTTACCTTAAGCAGCATGCAGTACTCAAATATTTTGGGATGTTAATTTTTCTCTACACTAGTGATTCTCAGTGGGGAGATTTTATTCTCATGGGACATTTGGTAATACCTAGAGACATTTTTGGTTGTCAAGATTGGTGAGGGGGTGGGGAGAATAGGACTAGTGTCTGGTGAGTAGAGGCCAAAAGTGACTCTAAGCATCCTACAATGCCCAGGGTAGCACCTCCTATTGCATACACTCACAACATAGAATTATTCAATCCAAATGTTTGAGAAATCTGAGTCCATACACTTACTATCTAAAGAACATTAGTATTCAAAGGAGTCTAATGAGGAATTCAGGTTTCAGAGTTGGCCTTTGCAAACTTTAGCCATTAAAATCTAAGTAGCACTTGTGAGTACGTGGTTAGTATTTTAAATTAGTCTTGCAAAAGTTAAAGTGAACTGGTTACAAATTATTGAGCAGGTGCTCTGTCTACCCATGTGCAAGAATACCAAAATCTGGTGATCCCAGCCGCCTGGTAGTGTCTGGCAATGCCATTGGTCCAGAGCTCTAATTCAGCATGTCAGCAGGGATTCTATCGATGATCCAACTACAAGTTTAACTGATTCCTATTAAACGTCTCCAGTGCTCTTTAATCACAACTAGTAGTACCAAGTCCCTGAGTTCAACAGATCTTGAACCAACCTGCTGAAGAGTGGCCATTCTCCCTTTCTGGAAAACACTCCCAATCACTGGCCATTTTTACTTCCTTGTTTCCAACAAGAGTGCCAGGAGGACAGGCAGGTAAAGGAAGGTATAGGGTTTTTTTCTCTACAGTATCAGGTATCCTTACAATCATATTAGGTTTAGTGAGGACAATACAAGTTCCTGCTACAACTAACCTAGGGATACTAGGATACTTCAAAAAATTCACGGAAACGGGATTTAAAAGTTTGAAATTTTGAAATCCACATGTAGTTTTAATAATATTGCTTACCATGAACTCTTTGAAGACTCATCATATTTATAGATTCATAACTGTTAGGTTATTCTAAATAGATTAGAATCTGCCTCTTTTATGAACACTGAAATCCCTCCAAGCTGATTCCTTTAGGCTGCTCCTACCACCCCCCCGCTCTCTTATGTGCAGCCTCCCAAACCTATTCACCTTCTCTCAGTCCTGCAAAATTTCAGAGCATTTCACTGCTTATAACTTTGCCTTTGTTCACAACAGCATGCTGTTTCAGCTGTAATCCCTGCCCAGTGAAATTACTACCTTACAGCCTTAGCTAATACTGCTACTTGTGGTTGCCAGATAAGCCACATTCAACAAAATCATGCCTAACTATAAACTTTGAGTCCCTCTTTCTTAAGAGAATTGTTTACCTTCTTTTTACCATGCCAGTACATTAATAGATATGTTCTTTACAGAAAATAGAAGTATTTTGTTTGAGTAATACCCCATGAAGTGTTAGATTTACACATGAACAATGAGGTCTCTGAAACTGGGCCTGACTTTTGACAAATATTCCACTATACTTACTTATTGATTTTTCATAGCTACCCAATAAAATGTCACATCATAGGCCTAACATCTCCTTAATATCCACCCCAAAATAATATTATTTGGCTCCTATAAAAAATAAAAAGAACAATTTGGTACTATTAACTACTATTATTCCCAAGTTACACCATGATCTGTGCGCACTTTTCTCAAAAAGTTGAATTTTCTGTTATTACATTTTGCTCCAATAAAAAATGCATATTTAACCTTTAAAATTGCATGTTATTGCAAGAGCATTCAATGCTTGCAAAGTTCCTATGGTGCTGTTTAAATTACATCAAAGGCCCTTCAAAACTTCCTCCCATGAAGTAATGGAGCAGCATTTTGCCATCATCAGGCTAGTGGTTTCTGTAATAAAAGAGATCACAGCCTCTCCTCCTCAGGGAAGATGCCAGCTAATGGGCAAAATTCTGTGTCCACCCCCAAAACATTAAGAATGTGGCTCTTCATAGACATTTGGAAGAGTACTATCAAAAAAGAAAGGTGTAAATTATAGAGTAGTATCTAAATGTTGTGTATTATTGTTTTGTGATGAAAATTAAAGGAAAGCAAGTTTCTAAGTTTCATAATTTTATGAATTCACTGCCACTTATTTAAAAGAACCAAAAGATAGGCTTGACTAAAAAGAGGTACCCTTTGATTGTGGAAAATGCTTAATATGGGTTATTGCTGGCTACTAACTAGTCATGTATTCAAGAACTGAAAAAGTCATTTACTTATATAGGAAGAATTAATATTATAACAAATACAGCACAGTATATTTCCTTGAGATGAGAAGCCTCTATGTGGCTGTCAGTACCAGTTCTTTGAGCAAATCTGATTTTTTTCAGAGATCCCTAACACCCTTCTGTAGGTCCCCAAACTCCAAGCTTACTTGTCTCTTGGACTAAATTAGAAGATACTGTCCCTAGTATACGATGGTATCCTGGTAGAAGCCACGTGAGAAACCAGTTTCTCTTCCATAGTTCCTTTCCCACTGGGTTTTCTCTATCTTCCTTTTCAACCCCTTCACAGGCATAGTTCTCACGAGCACTCCTTAACAAAAGTCCTGCATGTTAACCTCTGTTGCAGAATCTAGATCCCAGGGCACTGAGTCTGTGGCAGTTTGTGCCAGGAATGGCCCATAAAAGCAGACATTCAGATGAGATTTTGGAGCTAGTTCACCTACCAGCTATATGATAATAACAATCCCGCTACTAGTGGTGGCAGGAAGACAGACATTTCTAGATACAAGATAGGCATGTGAATGTTAAAACATCCATAAGAGGTGAACAAGGATGGCGTCTGTTGTAAGTGTTTTACTTGATATATATTACATCAGATTTTGAGAAATATGGGAAAAATAGTAACCCTAAGGGCAAAGGAACTGAGCAGTTTCAGCCAAGAATTATGGAATGTGTTGATCAGTAATAAAGAGGTTAAGTGTGAGGTGAGAAACACTCCTTGGTATTATGTCAAAGAGCTCTCATTTGCTGGAGCCAAAAACAAGAAAATGGAGGACCAGGCACAGGACTTAATTGTAAGAGAAACCAAGCTCCAGGGAAGGTTGAACTCCAACCAGAGCAGGCCACTCCTGTAGGTACAGAGCCCGTGTTGGGGAGAGTTTGTGGCTCCAACAAGTGGAATGGACACATCAGTGTTGATAGCTCCTAAATCTTGAATATTCAGATGCCCATAAACCCAATGGACCACAGAAGCAGTCCAGTCTTCCCACACTCCTCCTTTTTAAAGAAGCAGGCACTACACTTTGCTTAAAGAAAATGTCAAAGTCTCCCCTCCCACAGCAATGTGGGCTAGCCTCAGGACCTTTTCCCACCTTCCCTCCTGGGTAAAAACCCAATCACTAGAGTTAATCATAGTGGAACTTGATCAGAGATTATCCCGGTCATCGTTGACATTATTGAAGCAAAACCAGGAGAGCAGAGAGATCATTGCAATTACCAGCTTGAGATTCTTGCTCTTGTCACAGCTCTGCCATAGCACCTGTGTGATCTGGGGCATGGGAATCTCTGTGTCTAGATCTTTTCAGGTATAAAATAAGGTGAAACACCTGAGTGTCTTTCACAGATGTATCACTCGGATGTGAGTATGCACCTTCTCAGGGGTGACCTAGAATTCCAGTGCTGTAGGAAATCCTTCCAGTTGGCAGAGTATCATGCGCCTAGTCGTTCACTTTGTGAGGAAAGTGAAGAGGCCAAGGGTGTGTGTGTGTGTGTGTGTGTGCTCACCTTAAAATCTTACTTGAGAATGGAATTGAGTTTAACTTTTAAATTAAGATTTATGTATTTATTTATTTGAAAGTCAGCTACAGAGAGAGAGAGAGAGAGAGGAAGAGACAAAGAGAGGTCTTCCATTTGCTGGTTCACTCCCCAGTTGGCTGCAAAGGCCAGCACTGGACCAAGCCAATGCCAGGACCATCTTCTGCTGCTTTTCCCATGCCATTAGCAGGGAATTGGAGCATAAGTGGAGCAGCTTGACATGAACTGGTACCCAGATGGGATGCTGACACTGCAGGCAGCAGCTTTACCCAGTATGCCACAATGCTGGTAGCCCTAGAAATAAGTTTAGAATTTTTGGTATTGTGGTTAAAGCACTATTTGGGATGTCTGTATCCTATATTTGAGTACTTGGGTTTGAGTCCTGGCTCTGCTTCCAATTCCAGCTTCCTGCTAAGGCATACTTAGGAGACAGCAGGGAATGGTTCAAGTAATTGGGTTCCTGCCACCATAGGAGAGATTCTGGATTCAATTCCTGGTTCCCAGCTTAGGCCTGGCAAAGCCCCAGCTGTTGCAGACATTTAGGAAGTGAACTAGTGAATGGAAGATACCTCTATTCCTCACTGCCCCCCCACACACCTTTAAAATAAATAAAATATTTTATAAGAGAATTCACTTTGTTGCAAAAGAAATTTGAAATCCATGCAAACAAGGGATTTTCAAAAGTTCATGAAAAAACTTATACAATGAAAAAACTATTCATGGATTTAAAAAAATTTTCCAGTAAAATAAGCTTACCTTTTTTTATATTTTTTTTTTAATTTTTTTGCCAGGCAGAGTTAGACAGTGAGAGAGAGAGAGACAAAGAGAGAGTTATAGACAGAGAGAGTCAGAGAGAAAGGTCTTCCTTCCATTGGTTCACTCCTCTAATTGCCACTACAGCCGGCGCTGCGCTGATCCGAAGCCAGGAGCCGGGTACTTCCTCCCAGTCTCCCATGCGGGTGCAGGGACCCAAGCACTTGGGCCATCCTCCGCTGCCCTCGAGGGCAGTCCAGCTTACCTTCTAATTCTAATTTTTCTTGTATGTTTGAATATAAATTATGGATGTTGAATATGTAGTATGTTTGTATCTATATAACATATATATTTGAATATATATACGCATATACATATGTATTTGTATAAGATGTATAAATGCCAGTGGAAAATGGACCATAGAAGGAGAAATATTGAAAGATTAGAGAAAAAAAAGATTAGTCTGAGTTGTGGTAAATGGATAGACAAATGAGAACAAACAGAAAATATAGAGTCCTTTGAATCTCACATTAAGGACACAATTCATACATTAAGGACTAACACAAAGCATCACAAAGCAAAAAGGCACTAAAACTGAGGATGACCAAATGACTCAGTCCATTATCTTCAGTCAGCCTCTGCCATCCAAGCCCAGGCCCAAGGGACGCATGAGGGAAGTCATCACAATACAGCAGGGCCAGAGGTTAAGCATGGACTCACTGCATGAATTCCCTCAGACTGAGGCTCACCTGGCTGCCTCAACCATCCAAACTGCCAGCAACAGAGAGTATACCAACCTCAGTTCCTGATGTTCATCATCCCCTAAAGGCAACCCTCTGAATATGTGTGACAAGTGTACATTAGTCACCTTATACCCTGGAAGATGTAACTATTCATTTTGACATCAATAGACACACATTTGGGTATGGCTGTATACTTCCTGCCTCATGATCCCAGCAATAGCATTGGATAATGACCCACCTTATAGCTCACATTATAAAATTGACAATAACTAATAAGACGAAGGAGACTCTGTGCTCATATCACCCAGAATCTTCCAGGGACAGAGCAAGGCGACAGCCTATTGAAGCCATCATTGAACGGCCCATTTGTTGGTCCTGTATTGCAAAAATGAGGTTGATTTTCAGGATGCAGTATACATTTTAAATCACCAGCTTTTATGTATGCTGTGTTCCCAACAGGCAGAATATATAGGTCAAGACAATATGTACATAGTGGACAGGATTATAAGTTGGCTCCCATAATTTCCCATCCCTCCTCCAGTACACACACACACACACACACACACACAGAGCCTGCATAGTTCCCAACACCGTAGATATGGTGAGTTTCACTCTTGATAAAGTTATGAATTTGACACAGTTGACTGGAAAAAGGTGACCTTAGTCTAGGTGGCCTGGCCTAATCACATGAGCACTTTAAAGGCAAAGAATTTTCTCCAGCTGGTGGCCAGAAAGGAAGTCGGAGGTTGGAAGTCTGAGAAGAACTTGATGGGCTGGCACCACGGCTCCATAGGCTAATCCTCTGCCTTGCAGCGCTGGCACACTGGGTTCTAGTCCCAGTCAGGACGCCGGATTCTTTCCCGGTTGCCCCTCTTCCAGGCCAGCTCTCTGCTATGGCCCAGGAGTGCAGTGGAGGATGGCCCAAGTGCTTGGGCCCTGCACCTCATGGAAGACCAGGAGAAGCACCTGGCTCCTGCCTTCAGATCAGTGCGGTGCACCGGCCGCGGCGGCCATTGGAGGGTGAACCAACGGCAAAGGAAGACCTTAAGAAAAAAAAATAAAGAACTTGATGTGCACTTGCTGACTTGAAGATGGGGGAGCCACTAGAAACACAGGTGGTCTCTGGGACTTGAGTTCTGTCTCCAGCTGATAGCCAGCCAGGCAACCAACACTTGAGTCCTGACATTGTGAGGACTGAATTCTGCCAACAACAAGAATGAAACTGGGAATGCATCAAGACAGAAACTCAGCATTGCTCACCTTGATATGAGCCAGTGATACTCTGGCTATGCCAGGTTTCTGACCTACAGACCCACAAGCCACAGGTGGTGTTCGAAGCTGCTGAGTGTATGTTCATCTCTAATTCAGCAATAGAGAATTAATATTCAGTAAACTATTCAGGAAACTAGAAATGATTCCATTTACCACATCCCACATAGACCCAATTGAATAGTTTGTGCTCCTCATCCCTTCAAATCTGTACTCTATGGATTTACAGAAGCTGGTCATAAAGTAAAGAAATCTCCTAACCTAGTAAGAGCTTCATTGACCTCTGAAGCACAGATGTTACTGTGCTATGTGCTCCTTTAGTCAAGAGACTGATAGGCAGGAGATTGGATATTTTTTTTTTCCAAATGGCAGAAGGAGGCAGTGACAGAGAGAGCTCCATCCAGGGGTTTGCTCCTGAAATGTCCACAACAGCCTGTGCTGAATTAAGCTGAAGCTGAGAACCAGGAACTCAATTCAGGACTCCTACATGGGCAACAGGGACCCAACTACCTGAACTATCACCTGCTGCTTCCACAGAGTGTATGTTAGAAGGAAAATGGAACCAGGGTCCGTAGCCAGGGCTTGAGCCCAGCAATCTACTATCAGACATCAGCAACTGAGCTGGTATCTTAACTACCAGGACAAACGCCTGCTCCATGGGTACTGTCTTGACAGGGAAACAGCTCTGAATATCAGGAGGTAAGTGTAACCATGCACAGTATTGTTAAAGGTGTTTATCACCTGAGTGATACACTTAATTACTGCTTGGTACTTCCTTCTTCCGCTTGATTATAAATGAACAGATGCTGTTATTCCAGACAGATACTTCTGTGATTAGATACCTGTGAGATGACCAAAACGTCAGACCACTCGAGGATGAGTGTCAGTGTTGAAAGCCAAGCAAACTTCTGGCTTACATTCATTTTTCTCAAAGAGTACAGTCCTGTGATGACTAATGGTTAGTGCGTGAAAACAGTTGTCGCATATATTTTGCTTGAAGCAGGAAGGTAAGTTTGATACTGGCTGTACTATATGATTGAAGCAGAAGTACAAAGACACCTTCCTGTTTTAATCAAATGTAAGATGGTAGATGCAAGTAGGGCATTGTTTTGGTTACTAGAATCTACCAGTGTTGCACATTACCTGTGACTGAATAGTAGATTGAATGTTTGAATAAGACTGGAGAAAAAAAAAGTATTGAGTAAATCACACATCCTTCCAGTTAAACGGTACATCAACATCCTAAGAATGGTTAACACTTATTGAGTAGACACAGAAATGACTGCAATTTTTAAATCATGGTAACTTCTCAGTATAATCAGTTATCACAGGCAACCAGGGTCACATTCTCAGTTCTTCTTTCTCAGCACACTCTTCTATGGAAACCCTCTGTTCTGAGTTCCATTACTTTTTATTGAGTTGCACCCTAATTTTGTACCACCGGCCTGGCTGCCCTCCCTATTACATGCCTGATCAAGTCTCTAAAATTCCCTGAATACTTAGATGTGAGTCCTGTTATTAAGATTCATATTTTCTACTCTAACCCCCTAAATCTTGGTGCTTGTGTTCCTGTATTGTTTCCCTCCTTTGATCTCTGTTTCTTTTTCTTTGCATTGGTGTCAAAATTTCTCTGCATAACAAAGAGGATAATATTTCTTCCCACTGAAAATGGGAGATGTCATGTATTCTGCCCATTTAGAAAGCTACAGCATATAAAGTTATCCTCCGAAAAACCCATTCTGGTAGCACTGGCTACCTGAACGAAAGAAAAAGGAAAATAAATTTGCTACATGTGTACCAAAATAAGACAAATCCTAATAGTAGAATAATCTTTTTAATTCACTCTTGTAAGAAGCTCAGATAGATTCTACAAGAGCATATTAATTGAACTATTGCATTGTCCTTTTCCAACTTTTGCCATTGGGAAAAATCAATGTATGTAGAAATATCCAAATTCTAATAAACACCCTTCTGATATAGTCATGGCTTGCACAAAACAGCTTGTCCTGGTAAAGCCTGCATAAGCAAGAATGGGTCCTATCAAGAGAATGGACTTTCTGACATACTAGAAATATAGCCCTGACGGGATTTTAAGCTCCAGAGGCTGTCAAAGGAAAATCTTTTGGGCTATTAGTTGCTCATATTCTGACAGTAAAACAATGTTCTCTTGAGGCTCAAAAAAGCCTGTGTGCACCTGACATCACAGAACTGGATTTCTCTCTCAACAGACTTGTCTCATGAGAAGTCAATCCTTCAGACTCAGGGAGGTGATCATGAAGAGCTGTGATTATAAATGCCAGTGGACTTTCCCGGCAACAAGAGACTTCGTTGTTCTTCCTTTTAAAAATTTCTTTTGGCATTTTCATATCCATAAATGATCCTGTAATTGCAGCTTTATGATACAGGTTAAGAAGTATAGTGGCTTCTAATTTTGTCTTCATATAATGATTGTTTTAGAATTTTTAAATTATAATCCAGTTCAACAAATTTGAGAAGCTGCATGAGTTTGAGGTGAACACAAGAGTCTCCAACCCATAAGTAAGTATATTTCTGAATTCTAACTGATCCATAGTAGTGTTATAAGGTTCAGTATTCTATGTACATTATTTTAGCTCCTCACCACCACCACTACCAAACAAGCCATTCAGTGTGCCCATCTGAAAAAACGAAAATTTTGCTCTGACAGAGGTCAGCACAAGGATCCCCTGGGCTGGTAGTCTACAGGGTCCAGGCACAGTGGAAGCAGGGAGAGTAGGAATTCCAGAAATCCCAGGCCCGTAAGAAGGCAGTGTTGGCTCTGAAGGAAGAGGAACTAGCACAGGAGGAACAATCTACTTTCTAAAAAACAAAACAAAATAAAACAAAAAATATTGTTTATTTAAACACTGGCTTATTTAATATATTTTTGTTTAAATTACAAAGTGAGAAGCAGATGGAGAAAATATGGGCTACACACAGGACAGGGTATACTTGGTCTGGAAGTAGAGCACGTGTCCTTGGAACCAGAGTAAAGTAGCATTTGTTTCTTTGGAGAAGTCCGCTCCTTCTCTCCCTTTCCAAAGCAACTGAATAGAGCTGCACCTATGGACTCAGCTTTTCCACTATGTATGTGAGCCCCAGCATTGGCCAGCTTCCATCTGAATGAGAGGATAATTTCGAATTTATACTGAGATACCACATGGAAGAGCAGAAGCCTTCCCTATCTTTTGTGTCTTCCACTCTTCCCCAGTCTCACTCTTCATTCAGCCTTCCCTCTCCCCCACCCACCCACTGCCCCCTTCTTCAATACCCTTTCTTCCCCTATCTACCCTCTGGATGTTAAAAGAGGCATTATGTGCATAAGCCAAGAAGATGAAATTGACGTCATTAATGAATCAAAGTAAAACAATTATGAAAAATAAGGATAGTGAAGAAGAGAATGTGGAGGCAGGAATGGGATGGAGTATATTATGAACCAGACGTGGAGATTTGGAATGGGTTAGAGTATTTTCATCATGATGGAAACAAAGTTTGAAAAATAACTTTCTGCAAATATGTAGAATGAACTGCACCAAGTTCAGTCTAAAGAGAATAATTTTAGTTTCCCAAAAGTTAATGAACTGGGGGGCAGCGCTGTTGTGTAGTGGGTTAAGCCTTTTGCTGTGGCACTAGCATTCCATATGGGCTCCTGTTGGAGCCCTGGCTGCTCCACTTCCAATCAGCTCCCTGCTGATGGCCTGGGAAAGCAGTGGAAGGTGGCTCAAGTGCTTAAGCCTCTGCACTGACATGGGAGACAGAGAAGGGGCTCCTGGCTTCTGGCTTTGAATCAGCCCAGCACAAGCAGTTGCAGCCATTTGGGAGTGAACCAGCAGATGAAAGACCTCTCTCTCTGTCTCCCCCTCTCTGTCTATAATTCTGCCTCTCAAATAAAGAAATCTTAATTTTTTTTAAATTAAATGAATTAAAAAAAGATATTTGGGATGGAAAGAAGAACAATAAAACTACACAAACAATACTGAATCAAGTGGTCTTGAAACAAGACTGTGTAGTCTTGAGAAAAAATTCTACTCAGGAAAATCAAGAGATCAGTGAGACAGGTCACAAAAACATGATGCGGTAACTGAATTCAGTTAACAGAACTTTTTTATATTGTGTTACTGGAATTCAGTTAATTTTGAACAACACCTTATGTGAACAGCTTGAACATTTATGGAAGCAAACGAAACACAGAATATTGGTTAGATGTGTTTCTCATATATATAAGACCAGAACATTTCTAGGACTGGTGTTCTGTTGTAGCTGGTTAAACTGCCGCCTGCAATGCCAGCATCCCATATGAGCATTGGTTCCAGTCCCAGCTGCTCTAGCTCCCTGATGATTGCCTGAGAAAAGCAGCAGAGGATAGCCCAAATACTGGGCCCCTGCTACACAGGAGGAGAACTGGAAGAAGCTCCTGGCTCCTGACTCATGGCTTTGGCCTGGTCCAGAGCTGGCTACTATGGCCCCCTGGGGAGTGAACCAGTAGATGGAGGATTCTCTCTCTCTCTCTCCTTCTCTCTCTCTCTCTCTCTGTGTGTGTATGTCTCTGTGTGTCTTTCTCCCTCTCTCCCTCCTTCTATTTGTGTAACTGCCTTTCAAACAGTTAAACAAATCTTTAAAAAATAAACAGTTCTACCAAGTGCAGTGTGTGTGATCTAGAAGGAGTGATTAACTCCTTCCTAATTAGCAAAACCCTGAACAAGATTGACAGGCTAACAGGGTAAAAGAGAAACTCAGTCAAGTTTGCCCCTACTTTCCTACAACAAAAATTCTAATTCCTAAATATAAGTGAAAACTTTAGGTCTTGTAAGCAGAGATCTATCCCTATTAAATTTAAAATTTATAAGAAAACTCTGACTCAATTTTGGCAGTCTATTTCCAGCATTTTGTACATATTCGTTAATTTTATTCTTTTCCCTTATAATTGAGCACACAATTAGCTGGGTACTCAACTGAAGCTAAAAATTCACCATTTTTTACATAGCCAATTATTTCAATCTTTGTCTCAATTTTTGAAGTTTATGAGACCTATACTTGTTACTTTTCCTACTTATCAATCCAATTTTTCCCTAAATGAATAAAGGCAAGTACAATAAAATCTTCAAAAAATGAAGTGCCAAGTTGGCAACTCTGACAATACAGAAATGTTGGCTGTCAGGAAGAAGCAGCATAGCTCAAAATTCTTGTTTTTCAGACAATGTATGAAATTTAAATTCAGAGTACTATTAGAAAGGATTTCTGGATGCTAATGAATAATAATGTAAAGAAAAAGAAAAATGAAAACGAATCTATAAAATTCAAGATTCACCTATGACTTTTTATGCTGTTTTTTTTTATTTTTAGCAGGTAAACAAATTTCATGTATATTATATATACAGATTTAAGAGCATATTGATACCTGCCACCCCATTCTCTCTCCTACCCATGATCCCACCCTCCCTCCTGCTTACTTCTTATTTTTTCTGTTAATTTCTACAATGACATACTTTCAGGTTATTTTGTAATCACAAGCTTTCTCGGGCCTGCCATGTAGTATAGGAGCTTAAGCCTTCACCTCTGACACTGGCATCCCACGTGAGTGCTAGTTCATGTCCCAATTGCTCCATCTCCAATCCCCTCAGCAGGAGATGGACCAGGTGCTTGGGCTACAATGGAGGGGGCTGTGCCAGGATCACACCGGGAGCCACGAGATTCCTCCAGGTCTCCCATATGGATGCAGGCTCCCAAGCATTTGGGCTGTATTCTGCTGCTTTCTCAGGAGCATTAGCAGGGAAATTAGAGCATTAGCAGGCAACTTAGATTGGAAATGGAGCAACCAGAAATTGAACCAGGGACTATATGGGATGCAAGCATAGTAGGTGGCAGCTTTTGTACTGGCTATGTCACAACACCAGCCCATTGAGATGATTTGAAGGTAAATGGCTAGCATTTTGGTTCAAAACATTTTAAATATTAGTTCTAGAATAAACAGGGCAAAATAGAGTGGGAAGAACTGAAGCTACAGGAGTTAGAATGAACCATGTCATATCGAGATTTGTCGGGGAATTTGTGCTTTATGTCAGATACAGTAGAGAGACAATTACATTTTTGAGCAAGGATACCATGATCATATTTATGTAATTAAAATAGCAATATAGACTCAGTAGACTATTCAAAAGGCAGGGAAATCAGATCAGCCTAAGTTTAGGCTTATTTTCGATGGTTGCTGCTCACTGATAAAGGAAGTGACTATTTGGTGCCAATGAATGACTGGCATGGGGCAAAGGAGAGGGGTTCTATCTCTGGTAGAGCTCTCTAAAAGGCTTTCTGCATTGACTGGGAAGGAATCACTCTCAGATTGTGAATTCTACAATATTGAGCCAGAAAATAACATTTCACCAGCTATTTTCATATGGTATAGCTACATAAACTGCATTGATTTCCCCTCTTGTTTTTTAAACTTGTCTTATCCAATCACGAAGTTCTCTTGGATCTGTTTTGGGTTAATCCTGTAGGTACCTGAATGCTATAACAAGATTTCTGGATTTCTCTTTTTAATATTCTCCCAGTTTTCTTAAATTGATTTATACTATGATGTTGTCTAGAATATGTGAAAATAACTTGAACTAGACAATTTTTCTTATATTGATAGTATAACACTTAACATAGCTAGTTTCCTTGAGAATTTATTGTATCAATTCATATGGCTAGATGCAACTGAGAGAGAGAACCAGATGAATACAGGTATTATTTATGATAGATAATAGGATTATGAAGTAGGTTATTGGGATTCAAGTAAAATAGACAGAAAAGAATATAACCTCAAATAATGCCATCACTGTAGGCTATAATCTATACCTTTTCATTCAGTCACATAGAACTGGATATCCTAACATCATCTCATCATTTACTCACATGAGGAAATTTTTCTGTGATCACTACATAGCAGACACTTCTTAACGAACATATTTTTGTTTATGATTCTTAAGAATTAATTAATTCATAACTTGGCCTTCTCTGATCTTTTTTTCTTTTTTGCCCTGGATATTAATTAGTTTTTCCTGATCATCATTAGCTAACACTTGGATTAATAGTATAATTTTATAATTGGTCTTCTTGGTGGCCCAGTTCATCCAGAAGCAAATCTTAAAAAAAATAAAGGCCTCTTACTCACATTCATTTATGTCTTATAGATAATTCTTTTGAAGTCCAGAAACTCAGTGAATTATCTAACATCATATAGTAAGTTGTAAAATGAAAATAAAAACCAAGGAATGACAACACAATACTTTTTTATCACTCCCAACCTATATATTATTCTGCTTTCAGATTTATCTTCTTCAAACGCTAATTTCAACTCCTCAAAAGCTGTCAGTGGCTCCCCTTTGTCTGAAAATATAATCCAAATTTGCTGTCATTCAAGGCTCTCCATTATCTGGCCTTAACTTACCACTAATTTCTGCCAGATCTCAACACAAACCACACACCTCACTCTGGTATTATTGTATTCTACATATCCCACAGAGGTTATAGTCTATGAATGTTTGCACAGGATGATAACTACACTTGAATTGTTATGTTCGTCCTCACCCCTAATCCATCTGTTTCTCAAGTCAATTGAAGATCATATCCTTTTCCCCAATGTAACAGCCTTTTGCTTTCCCAACAATGATTTATCTCTAACTGAATTCTTGTTTATTTTGCACATTTGGACAAAATATTGTAGTATATTGCTAAATAATTATTTAGAGCAAATAAGTCATTCTTTCAAATTGTTTTCAGAATGCATAAGAAGTATGGTTACCATATCTTGAATTACCTTAGTGTTCCTTTCACCAAACAACATAGTATTAATCATATGCTAACCACTCAGTTAATGCCTATTAAGTGATAAAATTTATATTCAACAGTCTTACTAAAAATGATCTATTTTCGTTTTTTATTTTGAAGGTTTTTATTTAATTAATACAAATTTCATATGTACAGCTTTTGTGGAAATAGTGTTTCTTCCCCCCATTCTCCCACCCCCACTCCCATCCCACCTCCAACTCCCTCTTACATTCCATTTTCCATTAAGATTCTTTTTTAATTGACTTTATATACAGAAGACCAACTCCACACTAAGTCGAGATTTCAACTATTTGCACCCACACAGACACACAAAGTATAAAGTACAGTTTGAAGACAAGTTTTACCATTAATTCTCATAGTACACCTCATTAAGGACAGAGGTCCACAAACTCCGTTGGTTCTTAGACAGGGCCATATGCAAAGTGGAAGTTCTCTCTTCCCTTCAGAGAAAAGTACATCTTTCTTTGGTGTCCCCTTCTTTCCACTGAGGTCTCACTCACAGAGATCTTTCATACAGAACCATTTTTGCCACTGTGTCTTGGCTTTCCATGCCTGAAACGCTCTCATGGGATTTTCAGTCAGATCCAAATGCCTTAGGGGCTGATTCTGAGGTCACAGTGCTGTTTAGGATGTTTGCCATTCTATGAGTCTGCTATGTGGACTGCTTCCCGTGTTGGAACTTTTTCTGCTTTGCAATTCTATCTATTGTTATTACCAGGCACTTGGTCTTATTTGTGTGACTGATGGTCCTGTGTATATGATCAGTTCCATACTTGATATGATCACGTTATCACATAAAATGGGATTAGTGCCACCCAGCTAAATAGGATTTGGATTCCCATGGCAAGTTTTTAGCTTCACCCTTAGGTGTAGGTCTGTGGGAATGTGTGCTGATCTGTACAGCTCCTCCCTCTCTCATTCCCTCTTTTTTTTATAACTGAGTTCTATTTTCAATTGACTTAATACACCTATGATTAATTCTATGTTAAGTAAGGAGTTCAACCAATGGTATTAAGTAGAGAAAAAAGAATAAAAAATAAATAAAATTAAATAATAAACTGCTCTACTATAGTCAAGATAAAGGCTGTTCAAATCATTGCTTCTCATAGTGTCGGTTTCACTTCTACAGGTTTTCCTTTTAGGTGATCTGTTAGTTGTCACACATCAGGGAGAACATATGGTATTTGTCCCTTTGGGACTGGCTTATTTCACTAAGTACGATATTTTCCAAATTCATTCATTTAGCTGTAAATGACTGGATTTCATTTTTTTAACTGCTGTATAGTATTCCATAGAGTATATATCCCAGAATTTCTTTATCCAATCTTCCATTGATGGGCATTTACATTGATTCCATGTCTTGGCAATTGTGAATTGAGTTACAATAAGCATGGAGGTGCAAGTGACTCTTGTATTTGCTGATTACATTTCTTTTGGGTAAATTCCAAAGAGTGGGAGGGCTGGGTCATATGGTAGGACTATATTCATATTTCTGAGGTATTTTCAAACTGTCTTCCATAGTGGCTTTATTGGTTTACATTCCCACCAACAGTGGACTAGGGTACCTTTTTCCCCACATCCTCGCCAGCATTTGTTGTTTGTTGATTTCTGTATAAAAGCCATTCTAAATGAAGTGATGTGAAACCTTATTGTGTTTTTTATTTGCATCACCCTGATGGCTAGTGATTCTGAGCAGGTTTTCATGTGTCTATAGGCCATATGAATTTCCTTTTTTGAGAAACATCTATTTAAGTCCTTTGGCCATTTCTTGACTGGGTTGTTTGCTTTGCTATTGTTGAGTTTTTTGATCACTTTATATATTCTAGTTATATATCCTTTATCAGTTGCATGGTTTGCAAATAATTTCTCCCATTCTATTGGTTGCCTCTTTAATTTCCTGTATCTTTTACTGTACAGAAGCTTCTCAATTTAATGTATTCCCACTTCTTTTTTTTTTTTAATTTATTTGATAGGTATAGTTATAGACAGTGAGAGAGAAAGAGACAGAGAGAAAAGTCTTTCTTCCATTGGTTCACTACCTAAATGGCCGCTACAGCCAGTGCTGCACCAATCCGAAGTCAGGTGCTTCTTCCTGGTCTCCCATGTGGGTGCAAGGGCCCAAGCACTTGGGCCATCCTCCACTGCCCTCCACAGGCCACAGCAGAGAGCTGTAAGACTGTAAGAGAAGCAGCCGGACTAGAACTGGCCCCCATATGGGATGCTGGAGCCACAGGTGAAGGATTAACCAAGTGAGTGACGGCGCTGGCCCTAGTAATCCCACTTCTTAACCTTGGTTTTTATTGCCTGTGCCTCTGGGGTTTTTTCAAGGAACTCTATGCCTAGACTGATGTCTTGCAGGGTTTCTCCAATGCTCTCTAGTAATTTGATGGTATTAGGTTGTAGATTTAGATCTCTTATCCATTTTGAATAGATTTTTGTATAAGGTGTAAGGTAGGGGTCTTGCTTCATATTTCTGGATGTGAAAATCCAGTTTTCCCAGCACCATTTTTTGAAGTGACTGTCCTTGCTCCAGGGAATTGTTTTAGCTCCTTAGTCAATATAGGTTGTAGATGGTTGGATTGATTTTTGGCATTTCTATTCTGTTCCATTGGTCTAGCCATCTGTTTTTGTACCAGTAACATGCTATTTTGAATATAACTGCCTTGTAGTATTCCTGAAATCTGGTATTATTATGCCTCTGGCTTTATTTTTGTTGTGTAAGATTGCTTAAGCTATCAGAGGCCTCTTGTGTTTCCAAATGATTTTCAGCATCATTTTTACTCGATTTGAGAAAAATGTCTTAGATATTTTGATTGGTATTTGCATTGAATCTCTAAATCGTTTTCAGAAGAATGGACATTTTGATAATATTGATTCTTTTTTTTTTTATTGGCAGAGTGGACAGTGAGAGAGAGAGAGAGAGAGAGAGAGAGAGAGAGAAGTCTTCCTTTGCCGTTGGTTCACCCTCCAATGGCCGCTGCAGCCAGTGCACTGCGGCCAGCATGCCACGCTGATCTGAAGGCAGGAGCCAGGTGCTTCTCCTGGTCTCCCATGGGGTGCAGGGCCCAAGCACTTGGGCCATCATCCACTGCACTCCCGGGCCACAGCAGAGAGCTGGCTTGGAAGAGGGGCAACCGGAACAGAATCCGGCACCCCGACCAGGACTAGAACCCGGTGTGCCAGCACCGCAAGGCAGAGGATTAGCCTATTGAGCCGCAGTGTCGGCCTAATATTGATTCTTCTGATCCATGAACATGGAAGTTTTTTTCCTTTTTTTATGCCTTCTCCTATTTCTGTCTTTGAATTTTGTAATTCTCATTGTAGAGGTCTTTGACGTCCTTGGTTAAATTTATTGCAAAGTATTTCATGTTTTTGTAGCTATTATGAATGGGATTGATCTTAAAAGTTCTTTCTCAGCTATGGCATTGTCTGTGTATATAAAGGCTGTTGTTTTTTCTGTGTTGATTTTATATCCTGCTATTTTACCAAACTCTTTTATGAGTTTCAGTAGTTTCCTAGTGGAGTCTTTTGGTTCCCCTATATTTATAATAATATCATCTGCAAATAAGGATAGTTTGACTTCATCCTTAACAATCTGAATCCCTTTGATTTCATTTTCTTGCCTGATGGCTCTGGCAAAAACTTTCAGTTCTATATTGAATAACAATACAGAGAGTGGACATCCTTGTCTGGTTCTAGATCTCAGTGGGAATGCTTCCAGTTTTTCCCCATTCATCAGGATGCTGGCTGTTGGTTTGTCATAAATTGCCTTAATTATCTTGAGGAATGTTCTTTCTAGAACAAATTTTGCTCAGAGTTTTTGTCATGAAAGGGTGTTGTATTTTATCAAATGCTTTCTCTACATTTATTAAGATGATCATATGGTTTTTGTTCTACGATTTGTTAATGTGGTGTATCACATTGATTGATTTGTGAATGTTGAACCATCCCTGCATACCAGGGATAAATTACTCACTTGGTCTGGGTAAATGATCTTACTGATGTGTTGTTGAATTTGATTGGCCAGGATTTTGTTGAGGATTTCTGTGTCTGTGTTCATCAGGGAAATTGGCCTATAGTTTTCTTTCTCTGATGCATCTTTTCCAGATTTTGGGAGTAAGGTGATGCTGGCTTCATAGAAGGAATTGGGGAGGATTCTTTCCCTTTCAATAATTTTAAATAGCTTGAGAAGAATTGGAGTTAGTTCTTCTTTAAATGTCGGGCAGAATTCAGCAGTGAAGCCATCTGGTCCTGGGCTTTTCTTTATTGGGAGGGCCTTTATTATTGACTCAATTTCTGTCTCAGTTATGGGTCTATTTCAGTTTTCTATGTCTTAATGGCTCAGTTTAGGCAGGTTGTATGTGTCCAGGAATCTATCCATTTCTTCTAGGTTTCCCAGTTTGTTGGCATGCAGCTCTTTGTAGTAATTTCTGATTATTCTTTTTATTTCTGTGGTGTCTGTTATTACATTTCCTTTTTCATCTCTAATTTTATTGATTTGGGTCTTCTCTCCTTTTTTTTTTTTTTTTGATTAGTTGGGTCAATGGTGTGTCAATTTTGTTTATTTTTTCAGAAAACCAGATCTTCATTTTGCTGATTATTTGTATGTTTTTTGTTTCAATTTTTATTTCTTCTCTAATTTTAATTATTTCTTCCCATCTACTGGTTTTGTGTTTAGTTTGCTGAGTTTTTTTTTCTAGGTCCTTGAGGTGCATAGGTAGTTCGTTTATTTGGTGCCTTTCAAGTTTCTTGATGTAGGCACCAATTACTATAAACTTTTAAAAGGACCTGTTTTCACTGTGAATTTCAACTTCTCATTCTTTTCTTGAGACATCATGTTTCCTTTCTCTACCACAACCAGTGGCAGCAAATGTGCATTGCTAAGAGAGAAATTTAATTTTTTATTAAAAATATTAAAGTAAATCTACGTGTTAACAAATTCTTGGCTTTGTATTGTGTAATTTTACCATTACAATGCAAAGTTGCATCTTGAAACTTCATATCTGCAAATCTGTGGACCCCATAATACAGATTCATCCACTCAAGTTGTTTTCTTAAACAAATAAACACCCCCTTGTAGGAAGTATTTACACAATTTAAATTAACTTGGAAAATTAGCTACTATTTTGCTCAGTTTAATTTAATTTTAAATTTTGTAGGTATTTACAATGCAGATTCATCACTTGAGGTTGATTAAATAAAGTGTTTGTGACTTTCTATTAATACCTGAACACCCAGAGGCTGTAACGTGGCACAGTAGGTTAGGCGGCAGCTTGACTTGTGATGCCAACATGGGATCATATCTTGCTGTTGGAGTCCTGGCTACTTCCAATCCAGCTTCCTGCTAATATGTCTGGGGAAGCAGTGGGTGGTGGCTCAAGTACTTGACCCCCTGCCACCCATATGGGAAACCCGGATACATTTTCTATCTCCTGACTTTGGCCTACCCCAGATCAGAACAGCAGATGGAGAATCAAACTCACTTTCTCTCTCACTCTGCCTTTCAAATAAATAAATATTTTTTTAAAAAGAAAAGTAAACAATGTGTAAATACCAAGAGCTTATTTAAAACTGTATTATTACTATTTTAATGTGAGAAAGTATTTTATTTATGTAGTTTCACCTGGCTTGCTTTTTCGATAAACAATCTACTACAATTCTGTGAACAATTCTAAAGAATATGATAGATCATTTGGCTTGAAAGGAAATATTAGTGATCTTATTATTACAAATATGATATTGCAGTTATGATATTTCAACATGAATCAATCTTCTCCAAAAATTTATAGTTAAATATGACTGAAATGGAGAAAACACCATTCAAACATATTGATTGAATTTTGATTATCTAAATGCAACCAATGTTGTTAATTTATTTGTGAGACATCTCACCTTTTAAATTACTTTTAGAACACTACCTCAAGCTGTCCCAAAAACCAATAGTGCCACCAGGAATCCTGAAGTATTGTGTGAGAATGTAAGATCAAAAATAGCCACAGAAAAGACATAAAAGAAAGCAGCTCAAAGGCAGAGAAAAGCAGTGAACAGAAATTCCCTAGGAATTTGAATAACTTCACCAACATAAAGAAGCACACAATAAAATATTCTGGCTTTCATACTTTTTTCCCTTTACATTCATATGCAGTAGCCTTACCTTATTAGTTAGCTAAGTTTGCTACATTTTCACTCATTTCCTCTCTCTCTCTCTCTCTCTCTCTGTGTGTGTGTGTGTGTGTGTTTGCCATTTTGTAACTTTATTTTTCCTTATCCAATGGAAATTTTAATAATTCTATAACGTATCCCCTGGGTTGTTGTGAAATTCAAATGTGCTAACAGCTAATGATCCAAAACTTAAAAAAAAATGAAAAGCTCATTACAGCTGTGAGATATTATTATTACTCTTTTCTCAAAGAGTGATTATCTGTTATAACCTAGAGAAAAAATGGGTTTGTGTTGTACAAGTAAGACATTATTCTGGGAATACCCAGAATTACAGAAGAAAGGGCTGTGTTAGAAGAGCTATGCAACTGCAGCAAGACAGGAGACAGATTCCTTGGAAGGAATCATAGGTCAAAGAAATGTTAGCATTCAAGTGAGTGTTGGGGGGCTCAACAGGCTTCCAGCCTGGCTACCAACCAAGGGCCAGCTTTTGTTCCTGTTTTTCTTTTTCTTGGTGCCGTCTACACTGACCTATCTCCCCTGTCTATTCCAGAAGCATTCTCTGTTAGTTTCCATTTTCATCAAAATTGAAAATCTCTCTTTTATTCAAGTGACCTCCTTCCCCCAACCTACATTTCTAGGTTTATCTTAGACAAATAATCTCTCATTCCAGAGCCATTTGATTTCCCCTGGGGAAGAAAGCAAGTCTTATTATCCACTGCAATGATGCAATGACTTAACATTTTTAAGTCTTAGTGTGGCTATATTTAGGAGATTGCTCATTGACATATCAAAGGTAAACCTTGCCATCCGAGTGCACATATACATATGGGATATTAATATACTTTAGTATACAAATCACAAAATATAGTTTGAACCATAGGCAATCATTGTCCCAAAATATGTGCCACCTTAGAGACATCAATTAATACTTAAGGAAGAAGAAATAATCTGCTTAAGGACTCCCAACATCTGAAACTCACTCACTGATGAGATTCTTCCTATATAGCTGCACTGACAGAAGTTGAGATCTTCCATCTGCTGGTTCACTCCTCAAATGGCCGCAACAGCAAGGGCTGGCCAGGCCAAAACCAGGAGCCAGGAGCCTCTTCCTGGTCCCCCACCTGGGTACAAGGCCCCAAACACTTGGGCCATCCTCTGCTGACCTCCCAGGTGCATCAGCAGGGAACTGGATGAGAAGTGGTACAGCCAGGACTCAAACCAGCATCATACGGGATGCCAACACTGCAGGTAGTGACAACCTTCTGTGCCACGGCTCCGGCCTGATTTTTTTTTTTATATTTGGGATATCATATTTTTTAATTTACATTACACTCAATTAAATTATATAGAATGCCTATGTTACCTTCTAAAGTTAGTTGTCGCCTTTTGAATGAGGTTCATAACTTTTTGTACCTTTATGCTTTGAGCATCAAAAATCCCATGTTTCCTTTAAGCTGGTACTCTTTGACTACATGCCATACTTTGTGAATTTTCCTTTGCTGGGTACTGAGTATCTCTGAGCTACTGTAAATAGCCCAGAGCTTTGTCTGGAATACAATTGCATTACTTGAAAATGGTTTGCTCCTTTCAGGTTTGTTTGAAGATTTGTTAGTAGGACAAAGGCAGTGTTTAGCCAAGGGTCAAAATACCCAACAATGAGACAAAACACTTCTGAGTACTCTATCCATCATGGTGTGAATTATTGATTTTCTCTTTTGGCTGGTGGGAACAGGCCATATATTCTCAATTCTTACAGAGTTCATGGCTCTGCCTCTACTTGGCCATGGATAGTGTCCTCATCAGGATGTACTGATCAGCACTCAGTGAGCATATGTAAGAGAACCATATGTAAATCTCAGACACTCTCCCTCACTCCCTCTCTCCTAGCATCTCCTCAAATCAAGAACCTTGGGTGAGCGGCTCCATGGTTGTCACTTGGATGCCAACATCTCATTATCAGAGTGCCTGGTTCAAGTCCCAGCTAGCCCCCTTCTGATCCAGTTCCTGCTAATGCACAACCTGAGAGTCAGCAGGTGATGGCTCATGGATGTGGGTCCCTGCCACCCACATGGAGACCTGGATAGCGTTCCAGACTCCCAGATTCCACCTGATGCTGCTCCGGCTGTTGTATTTGGGAACTGAACCAGCAGATGAAGATTCTCTCTCTCTCTCTCTCTCTCTCTCTCTCTCTGTTTCTGTCTCTGTCTCTGTCTCTGTCTCTTCAAGTCAAGTGAAAATTTTATTCAACAAATATAAATCAGGATGCCACCAGGCTCTTCCTGTGTTCTCCTCCTAGTACAAGGACCTAGATTTTCCCTCAAACTGTAAATTAAGGCAATAATAGGGCTCATCTTAGGGATCATTGCCTGGTGCCCACTTGTCCTAAACATCATTATTTTCTGTACTTTGTCTGACTTGTTTAGCTGTTTTATGTGGAAAGATAAATTTAGTCACAGCTATTCCATATTGGCTGAAAGCAGAAGTCTGCTATCTTTGTCCTAAGTACTGGATTTCACTGAAATAAAATCTAACAATCAAAGGCAGATAGCAAAAACTGAATTCCTAAATATACAGTATTCTAATACTATATCAGTTGCAGTATAAGCTAGGAAACTGTAACAAAAGAAAATAAAAAATAGTGGTTTTTTTTTACTTGTTTTTTTTTTAACTTTTATTTAATGAATATAAATTTCCAAAGTACAGCTTATAGATTACAATGGCTTCCCCCCCATAACATCCCTCCCACCCACAACCCTCCCCTTTCCCTCTCCCTCCCCCCTTCCATTCACATCAAGATTCATTTTCAATTCTCTTTATATACAGAAGATCAGTTTAGCATATATTAAGTAAACATTTTAACAGTTTACACCCACATAGAAACACAAAGTGAAAACTACTGTTTGAGTACTAGTTATAGCATTAAATCACAATGTACAGCACACTAAGGACAGAGATCCTGCATGAGGAGTAAGTGCACAGTGACTCCTGTTGTTGACTTTACAAATTGACACTCCTGTTTATGGCATCAGAAAGATCATCCATCCAGACCAAGTGGGATTTATCCCTGGTATGCAAGGATGGTTCAACATTTGAAAATCAATCAATGTGATACCCCACATTAACAGACTGCAGAAGAAAAACCATATTATTATCTCAATAGACGCAGAGAAAGCATTTGATAAAATACAACACACTTTCATGATGAAAACTCTAAGCAAACTGGGTATGGAAGGAACATTCCTCAATACAATCAAAGCAATCTATGAAAAACCCACGGCTAACATCATACTGAATGGGGAAAAGTTGGAAGCATTTCCACTGAGATGTGGTACCAGACAGGGATGCCCACTCTCACCACTGCTATTCAATATAGTTCTGGAAGTTCTAGCCAGAGCTATTAGGCAAGAAAAAGAAATTAAAGGGATATAAATTGGGAAGGAAGAACTCAAACTATCCCTCTTTGCAGATGACATGATTCTTTATTTAGGGGACCCAAAGAACTCTACTAAGAGACTATTGGAACTCATAGAAGAGTTTGGCAAAGTAGCAGGGTATAAAATCAATGCACAAAAATCAACAGCCTTTGTGTACCCAGGCAATGCCACAGCTGAGAAAGAACTTCTAAGATCAATCTCATTCACAATAGCTACAAAAACAATCAAATACCTTGGAATAAACTTAACCAAGGACATTAAAGACCTCTACGATGAAAATTACAAAACCTTAAGAAAGAAATAGAAGAGGATACCAAGAAATGGAAAAATCTTCCATGCTCATGGATTGGAAGAATCAATATCATCAAAATGTCCATTCTCCCAAAAGCAATTTATAAATTCAATGCAATACCAATCAAGATACCGAAGACCTTCTTCTCAGATCTGGAAAAATTGGTGCTGAAATTTATATGGAGGCACAAGAGACCTGGAATAGCTAAAGCAATCTTGTACAACAAAAACAAAGCCGGAGGCATCACAATACCAGATTTCAGGACATACTACAGGGCAGTTGTAATCAAAACAGCATGGTACTGGTACAGAAACAGATGGATAGACCAATGGAACAGAATTGAAACACCAGAAATCAATCCAAACATCTACAGCCAACTCATATTTGATCAAGTATCCAAAACCAATCCCTGGAGTAAGGATAGTCTGTTCAATAAATGGTGCTGGTGACTTCTCATCAGTAACTCTACAAGCCAGGAGGGAATGGCGAGATATAGCCCAGGTAGTAAGAGAGAAAAACTGCCAGCCCAGAATATTATATCCTGCAAAGCTATCATTTGTGAATGAAGGTGAAATAAAGACTTTTCATAGCAAACAGAAATTGAAAGAATTTGTTGCCACTCGTCCAGCCCTGCAAAAGATGCTTAAAGATGTGTTACACACAGAAACAAAGAAACACGGTCATCAATATGAAAGAAGGTAAAGGAAGGAAACCAAGGAAGGAAAGCTCACAGCAAAAGATCACAGGGAATTCAAAGCATATATTAGAACTTATCTTTGGCAAATGGCAGGGCAAAGTTACCACTTATCATTAGTCACATTGAACGTGAATGGCCTGAACTGTCCAGTTAAAAGACACCGATTGGCTGATTGGGTTCAGGAACAAAACCCATCTATTTGCTGCTTACAAGAAACTCATCTTTCCAACAAAGATCCATACAGACTGAAAGTGAAAGGCTGGAAAAAGATATACCATGCCAACAGAAATGAAAAAAGAGCAGGCATAGCCATCTTAATTTCAGACAACATAAACTTTACCACAAAAACCGTTAAGAGAGACAAAGAGGGACACTACATAATGATTAAGGGATCAATTCAACAGGAAGATATAACAATTATCAATGTATATGCACCTAACTACAGGGCACCGGTTTATCTAAAAGATTTGTTAACGGACTTAAAGGGAAACTTAAACCCCAATACAATAAAAGTACTGGGGGACTTCAATACTCCACTCTCAGAAATAGACAGATCAATAGGACAGAAGATCAACAAGGATACAGTAGATTTAAATGACACTATAGCCCAAATGGATCGAACAGATTTATACAGAACTTTCAATCCTACAGCTAAAGATTTTACATTCTTCTCAGCAGTACATGGAACCTTCTCTAGGATTGACCACATACTAGGCCATAAAGCAAGTCTCAGCAAATTCAAAAGAATTAGAATCATACCATGCAGCTTCTCAGACCATAAAGGAATGAAGTTGGAAATTAGCAACTCAGGAATCCCTAGAGCATATGCAAACACATGGAGATTGAACAACATGCTCCTGAATGAACAATGGGTCATAGAAGAAATCAAAAGAGAAATCAAAAACTTTCTGGAAGTAAATGAGGATAACAGCACAACATACCAAAACTTATGGGACGCAGCAAAAGCAGTGTTAAGAGGAAAGTTTATATCAATAGGTGCCTACATCAAGAAATTGGAAAGGCACCAAATAGATGAGCTTTCAATTCACCTCAAGGATCTAGAAAACCTACAGCAAACCAGACCCAAATCTAGTAGGAGAAGAGAAATAATTAAAATCAGAGAAGAAATCAACAGGATTGAATCAAGAAAAACATTACAAAAAATCAGCCAAACGAGGAGCTGGTTTTTTGAAAAAATAAACAAAATTGACACCCCATTGGCCCAACTAACTAAAAAAAGAAGAGAAAAGACCCAAATCAATAAAATCAGAGATGAAAAAGGAAATGTAACAACAGACACCACAGAAATAAAAAGAATCATCAGAAATTACTACAAGGACTTGTATGCCAGCAAACAGGGAAACCTATCAGAAATGGATAGATTCCTGGACACATGCAACCTACCTAAATTGAACCAGGAAGACATCGAAAACCTAAACAGACCCATAACTGAGACAGAAATTGAAACAGTAATAAAGGCCCTCCCAACAAAGAAAAGCCCAGGACCAGATGGATTCACTGCTGAATTCTACCAGACATTTAAAGAAGAACTAACTCCAATTCTTCTCAAACTATTCAGAACAATCGAAGAAGAGGGAATCCTCCCAAATTCTTTCTATGAAGTCAGCATCACCTTAATTCCTAAGCCTGAAAAAAGATGCAGCACTGAAAGAGAATTACAGACCAATATCCCTGATGAACATAGATGCAAAAATCCTCAATAAAATTCTCGCCAATAGAATGCAACAACACATCCGAAAGATCATCCACCCAGACCAAATGGGATTTATCCCTGGTGTGCAGGGATGGTTTAATGTGCGCAAGACAATCAATGTGATACACCACATTAACAGACTGCAGAAGAAAAACCATATGATTATCTCAATAGATGCCAAGAAAGCATTTGATAAAATACAACACCCTTTCATGATGAAAACTCTAAGCAAACTGGGTTTGGAAGGAACATTCCTCAATACAATCAAAGCAATCTATGAAAAACCCACAGCCAACATCCTATTGAATGGGGAAAAGTTGGAAGCATTTCCACTGAGATGTGGTACCAGACAGGGATGTCCACTCTCACCACTGTTATTCAATATAGTTCTGGAGGTTCTAGCCAGAGCTATTAGACAAGAAAAAGAAATTAAAGGGATACAAATTGGGAAGGAAGAACTCAAACTATCCCTCTTTGCAGATGACATGATTCTTTATTTAGGGGACCCAAAGAACTCTACTAAGAGACTATTGGAACTCATAGAAGATTTTGGCAAAGTAGCAGGGTATAAAATCAATGCACAAAAATCAACAGCCTTTGTATACACAGATAATGCCATGGCTGAGGAAGAACTTCTAAGATCAATCCCATTCACAATAGCTACAAAAACAATCAAATACCTTGGAATAAACTTAACCAAGGACGTTAAGGATCTCTACGATGAAAATTACAAAACCTTAAAGAAAGAAATAGAAGAGGATACCAAGAAATGGAAAAATCTTCCATGCTCATGGATTGGAAGAATCAATATCATCAAAATGTCCATTCTCCCAAAAGCAATTTATAAATTCAATGCAATACCAATCAAGATACCGAAGACATTCTTCTCAGATCTGGAAAAATTGGTGCTGAAATTTATATGGAGGCACAAGAGACCTGGAATAGCTAAAGCAATCTTGTACAACAAAAACAAAGCCGGAGGCATCACAATACCAGATTTCAGGACATACTACAGGGCAGTTGTAATCAAAACAGCATGGTACTGGTACAGAAACAGATGGATAGACCAATGGAACAGAATTGAAACACCAGAAATCAACCCAAACATCTACAGCCAACTTATATTTGATCAAGGATCTAAAACCAATTCCTGGAGCAAGGACAGTCTATTCAATAAATGGTGCTGGGAAAACTGGATTTCCACGTGCAGAAGCATGAAGCAAGACCCCTACCTTACACCTTACACAAAAATCCACTCAACATGGATTAAAGACCTAAATCTACGACCTGACACCATCAAGTTACTAGAGAACATTAGAGAAACCCTTCAAGATATTGGCACAGGCAAAGAATTTCTGGAAAAGACCCGGGAGGCACAGGCAGTCAAAGCCAAAATTAACTATTGGGATTGCATCAAATTGAGAAGTTTCTGTACTGCAAAAGAAACAGTCAGGAGAGTGAAGAGACAACCGACAGAACGGGAAAAAAATATTTGCAAACTATGCAACAGATAAAGGGTTAATAACCAGAATCTACAAAGAGATCAAGAAACTCCACAAAAACAAAACCAACAACCCAATTAAGAGATGGGCCAAGGACCTCAATAGACATTTTTCAAAAGAGGAAATCCAAATGGCCAACAGGCACATGAAAAAATGTTCAAGGTCATTAGTAATCAGGGAAATGCAAATCAAAACCACGATGAGGTTTCACCTCACCCCGGTTAGAATGGCTCACATTCAGAAATCTACCAACAACAGATGATGGCAAGGATGTGGGGAAAAAGGGACACTAACCCACTGTTGGTGGGAATGCAAACTGGTCAAGCCACTATGGAAGTCAGTCTGGAGATTCCTCAGAAACCTGAAAATAACCCTACCGTTCGACCCAGCCATCCCACTCCTTGGAATCTACCCAAAAGAATTTAAATTGGCAAACAAAAAAGCGGTCTGCAGCCTAATGTTTATTGCAGCTCAATTCACAATAGCTAAGACCTGGAACCGACTTAATGCCCATCAACGGTAGACTGGATAAAGAAATTATGGGATATGTACTCTTTAGAATACTATACCGCAGTAAGAAACAACGAAATCCAGTCATTTTCAACAAAATGGAGGAATCTGGAACACATCATGCTGAGTGAAATAAGCCAGTCCCAAAGGGACAAATACCATATGTTCTCCCTGATCGGTGACAACTGACTGAACACCAAAAAGGAAACCTCCTGAAGTGAAACGGACACTATGGGAAACGGTGACTTCATCAGCATAGCCCTAATTGTTAATGAACAACTTAATACATTATCCCTCTTAGTAGTTTTTTTGTCTGTTCTACTTAATATGACTGGTTTAATTCTGTAATTAATACACAGTTATTCTTAAGTGTTAAAAATTAACTGAAATGTGATCCCTGTTAAACATAAGAGTGGGAATAAGAGAGGGAAGAGATGTATAATTTGGGACATGCTCAAGCTGACTTGCCCCAAATGGTAGAGTTAAAAACATACCAGGGGATTCCAATTCAATCCCATCAAGGTGGCATGTACCAATGCCATCTCACTATTCCAAGTGATCAATTTCAGTTCACATTGATCATAATGAAAGGACTAAGAGTCAAAGGGAGCACATAAACAAGTCTAGTACCTGCTAACACTAACCGATGAAATAAATAAAGGGGAGAGTGATCCAACATGGGAAGTGAGATACTGAGCAGACTCATAGAATGGCAGATGTCCTAAATAGCACTCTGGCCTCAGAATCAGCCCTAAAGGCATTCGGATCTGGCTGAAAAGCCCATGAGAGTATTACAGGCATGGAAAGCCAAGACACTCTGGCAAAAGATCTCTGCGAGTGAGATCCCAGTGGAAAGAACAGGTCTTCAAAGAAGGAGGTACCTTTCTCTGAAGGGAGGAGAGAACCTCCACTTTGACTATGACCTTGTCTAAACAAGATAAGAATCGGAGAACTCAGAGGGCTTCCATAGCCTTGGAAACTCATGACCGGAGCATAGGGAGACTACTGATGCCATAGACAGGAGTGTCAATTGGTAAAGTCAACAACAGGAGTCACTGTGCACTTACTCCTCATGTAGGATCTCTGTCCTTAATGTGCTGTACATTGAGATTTAATGCTATAACGAGTACTCAAACAATATATTTCACTTTGTGTTTTCATGGGGGTGCAAACTGTTGAAATCTTTACTTAATGTATACTAAACTGATCCTCTGTAAAAAAAAAAAAAAAAAAAAAAAAAAAAAGAAATTATCAACTCCCAACTTGACTCTTACTGGGATTAAACATGACAATAGGTCTGATCTGATTTCATCATCACTTAAAAAAAAGTCATCTATTATTTTTCACTTTATGTTTCTGTGTGAGAGCAAACTGTTGAAATCCTTACTTAATGTATACTAAGCTGATCTTCTGTATATTAAGATAATCGAAAATGAATCTTGATGTGAATGGAAGGGGAGAGGGAGTGGGAAAGGGGAGGGTAGTGGGTGGGAGGGACAGTATGTGGGGGAAGCCATTGTAATCCATAAATCGTACTTTGGAAATTTATATTCATTAAATAAAAATTTAAAAAAAATGGTGCTGGGAAAACTGGATTTCCACGTGCAGAATCATAAAGCAAGACCCCCTACCTTTCACCTTACACAAAAATTCACTCAACATGGATTAAAGACTTAAATATATGACCCGACACCATCAAATTAGTAGAGAGCATTGGAGAAACCCTGCAAGATATAGGTACTGGCAATGACCTCTTGGAAAACACCCCAGAAGCACAGGCAGTCAAAACCAACATTAACATTTGGGATTGCATCAAATTGAGAAGTTTCTGTACTTTCAAAGAAACAGTCAGGAAAGTGAAGAGCCAAGCGACAGAATGGGAAAAATATTTGCAAACAGTGCAATAGATAAAGGGTTGATAACCAGAATCTACAAAGAGATCAAGAAACTCCACAAGATCAAAATAAACAACCCACTTAAGAGATGGGCCAAGGACCTCAATAGACATTTTTCAAAAGAGGAAATCCAAATGGCCAACAGGCACATGAAAAAATGTTCAAGGTCATTAGTAATCAGGGAAATGCAAATCAAAACCACAATGAGGTTTCACCTCACCCTGGTTAGAATGGCTCACATTCAGAAATCTACCAACAACAGATGATGGCAAGGATGTGGGGAAAAAGGGACACTAACCCACTGTTGGTGGGAATGCAAACTGGTCAAGCCACTATGGAAGTCAGTCTGGAGATTCCTCAGAAACCTAAAGATAACCCTACCATTCAACCCAGCCATCCCACTCCTTGGAATTTACCCAAAGGAAATTAAATTGGCAAACAAAAAAGTTGTCTGCACATTAATGTTTATTGCAGCTCAATTCACAATAGCTAAGACCTGGAACCAACCCAAATGCCCATCAACAATAGACTGGATAAAGAAATTATGAGACATGTACTCTATAGAATACTATACAGCAGTCAAAAACAATGAAACCAGGTCATTTGCAACAAGATGGAGGAATTTGGAAATCATGCTGAGTGAATTAAGCCAGTCCCAAAGGGACAAATATCACATGTTCTCCCTGATCAGCGACAACTAACTGAGCACCAAAAGGGAAACCTGTTGAAGTGAAATGGACACTACAAGAAACAATGATTGAACAGCTCTTGTCCTGACTATTGATGTACAATGTAATACTTTATCCATTTTAGTATTTTTTTTGTTCTAGTACTATTGGTTGAACTCTGTAATTAACACACAATTATTCTTAGTTGTTTAAATTTTAACTGAAAAGTGATCCCTGTTAGGAATCTGGAAAGCATTATGCTTAGTGAAATAAGCCAGTCCCAAAGGGACAAATACCATATGTTCTCCCTGATCGGTGACAACTAACTGAGCACCAAAAAGCAAACCTGTTAAAGTGAAATGAACACTATGAGAAATGGTGACTTGATCAGCCCTTGCCCTGACTGTTGATGAACAACTTAACACGTTATCTCTCTTAGTATTTTTTTTTGTTTATTTATTCTACTTAATACTTTTGGTTGAATACTGTAATCAATACACAGTTATTCTCAAGTGTTGAAACTTAACTGAAAAGTGATCACTGTTAAATATAAGAGTGGGAATAAGAGAGGGAAGAGATGTGCCATTTGGGACATGCTCAAGCTGACTTACCTCAAACGGTAGAGTTAGCAACATACCAGGGGATTCCGATACAATCCCATCAAGCTGGCATATACCAATGCCATCTCACTAGTCCAAGTGATCAATTTCTGCTCACAATTGATCATAATGATAGGACTAAGAGCCAAAGGGAGCACATAAACAAGACTAGTGTCTGCCAATACTAGCTGATGGAATAAAAAGGGGAGAGAATGATCCAACATGGGAAGCGAGATACACAGCAGACCCATAGAATGGCAGATGTCCTGAACGGCACTCTAGCCTCAGAATCAGTCCTTAAGGCATGCGGATCTGGCTGAAAAGCCCATGAGAGTATTACAGGCATGGAAAGCCAAAACACTCTGGAAAAAATAAAACCCTACATGAAAGATCTCTGCGAGTGAGATCCCAGTGAAAAGAACAGGTCATCAAAGAAGGAGGTACCTTTCTCTGAAGGGAGGAGAGAACTTCCACTTTGACTACGACCTTGTCTAAATATGATCAGAGTTGGTAAACTCAAAAGGCTTCCATAGCCTTGGCGGCTCATGACAAGAGCCTAGGGTGATTACTGATGCCATAAACAAGAGTGTCAATTTGTTAAGTCAACAACAGGAGTCACTGTGCACTTACTCCTCATGTAGGATCTTTGTCCTTAGTGTGCTGTACATTGAGATTTAATGCTATAACTAGTACTCAAACAGTATTTTTCACTTTATGTTTCTGTGTGGGAGCAAACTGTTGAAATCTTTACTTAATGTATGCTAAACTGATCTTCTGTATATAAAGAGAATTGAAAATGAATCTTGATGTGAATGGAAGGGGGAGGGAGAGGGAAAGGGGAGGGTTGCGGGTTGGAGGGAAGTTATTGGGGGGGAAGCCATTGCAATCTATAAGCTGTACTTTGGAAATTTATATTCATTAAATAAAAGTTAAAAAAAGATATTATGGGACATGTACTCTATAGAATACTATACAGCAGTCGAAAACAATGAAACCCGGTCATTTGCAACAAGATGGAAGAATTTGGAAAACATCATGCTGAGTGAAAAAATAGTGTTAATTTAAGTCATTTAGGATGATTCAGGAGCCGGGATCCTCCCATTGTGACTTTTATTTCCTTGTTGTTATCTCTGCTTAGTCAGTTGTTCCAGCCAAACCTTTAGGATTTCTCTGTTTTGTAAGCAAATGGGAAAAACTGATACTAAAGACAATATTGTTCCCACAAACACTAAGAAAATGAATTCAAATATATTCTCTACACACTCTATCATTTTGTTTAATAGCTCAAATGATTTTAGACTCTCTAATAAATGAAATGGCTTTAGAGAGAAGAGTCATAAAAATTCTTTCAGAAATAAGATAAATAATTATTAGACGCAGAGGTTTTCACTCATCCATGCTTTGTCCACTCCTTGATCTAACGCTAAGCTTCTTTGAGATTCACCTAAAATTCTGTAAATAGAAAGAAAAGCTTCAGAATGAATTTTCTGTCTCTTCATCTGTTGTGGTAAAAAATGAAGATGAATGTTAGGAATTCTCGAGCATCTGCCAACTTTCTATATACCATCATACGCTAATATTTGCTAAAGTCTGTAGTCCTGCTGGCCTGACTTTAGCTTCTCTGGTTTTACCAAGTCCTGGCCGAAATGCCTCAAACAGCAAAATCTGATGCAAGGCTGATTTGGGGGCCATACTTCCTAATGAATTTGAAGAACTATGATTATTACAAACTCTATGAAGACTATATAGGTGAGTTTGTGAGTTTACATAAGAAAACAATTTAATTTTATTTATTTCATTCTCTATGAAAGGTTGGCCTGGCTCTTCCCTGCCTGTTATGGGCATTTGGAGAGTGAACCAGCAGATAGAAAACAATTTAAGTGACACACCATGAGTACAGAGTTTTGGTTTTCCCACTAAGCATTTGGGGAGAGTGCTGGTACAGCATTTCTGGAAACAAAAATATGATGCCTGTGATTCTCTGCCAGTTATGTCTTCTCAGTACACTCTGTCCAATTACATTACCCCCCAGAGTCAACATTAGGTCGTCTTTCATATTTTATAGAAAACCTCCAAAGATTTGAAATCTGCTTTTTAAATACCCTGGGAGGGCTACTTAACTCAGAACCATATACTTCCGGGAAGTAGTTTTCCTGAAAAACAGTGGCATATAAAACAAAAGGTTCACTTAAACATTTTAGATTCTCTCTCAAATAGATGAAACATATTTTAGTAAGAAAATGACCACAGCAAGATTTCTAACATGTACCCTGTAGGAATCTCACATCAACTCAGAATTCTCAATAGGAACGCATATTCTCAAAGTTTTGGGGTCCAGAATCAATATGAATCTCATTCAGAAGAATCAACCATTTAAAGTAATTTTTCAGGGCAGTTATTTCACACAATGATTAATTAAAATGTTGCTTGAGATGCCCTCATCAAATATTGGAGTGCCTGGGTTCAAGTCCCATCTCTGCTCCCAATTCCAGCTTCCTGCCAAAGCACACCCTTTTGTGACAGCTGGTGATATCTCAATACTTAGGTTTCTGCCACCATCATGAGAGAACTAGACTGAGATCCTGATCTCTGGCTATTGAGGACATTTGGAGAGTGAACCAACAGATGAGATTCTCTCTCTCTCTCTCTCTCTCTCTCTCTCTCTCTCTCTCTCACTTTCTCGCTGCCTTTAAAACACATTAAAAATAATTAAAACTTCAAAACATAAATAAATCCTGTCTTTAATTAAAATTTAATTTTCTAGGAGGATTTTTTTTTCCTTTTTCATAGAAGTAGAAGGTAAAATACTTGAAAGGGAATAACTGTCTCTGTGTAGAGTAGGATGGATAGGTGCCAAGGGCATGTTACAGAGGAACTCTGGGATGATTGTGGGTTTGAATTCTCACAGGGAAGAGTGGAAGCTAAGGAAGTGAAGGTGGATATGCAACCAACAAATGAGTGAATCACTGGCATGAGATTTTATACTTCACTGTTAGTCTTTTAAGTCTGGGAGAAGGACAGGAGAAGACATTTTAAAATCTGCAACTGAGAAAAAAATTTTTGTTTCACATTCAGCTTTAAGAATTATATAGCTAAGAGCTTGAATGATTAATAAAGAATAGGCATAGTTTTGACTTAAAGAATTTTAGCAACAGCATAGACAGGTTCCCTTGGCATATGATTAAGTCTATTTCCCACTAAAACCAAGACATCATTATTAGGTGAATACTTTTAAGATATGATATTTTGTGTCCTTTGAGAGCAAGCAAGAGTGTTGTGTGAAAGAAAACTGTGTGGCAGGTGTATGTTTGAGATCAACTTTTGTCTCTGAATTACAAACCACCAAGAATCTCCACTCCTCTGATTTTATTTTCTTTTAACATAGAACCAGAAGAAACAGAATTACCTTTCCCTAGTGCCTGGGTAAAGAACATACTGCAAGAAATCTGGGCTTTCAAGCAGTTATCCTAGCTCCAGCATTTACAAACAGTATGCCCTTAGGTAAATGTGCAATCAATCTCTCTGGTGCTCAGTCCTCATGAACATATACCCGGGTTATAACAGTTGTTCAATAATTAAATAAAGAAGTGGGCATTTGGCTCAGCAGTTAAAATAACACGTGGGATGTTCACAACCCATACCAAAATGCCTGATTTTCAGTCCCAACTCCACTCCCAATTCCAGCTTCTTGCTAATGCACACCCTGGGAGGCAGCAGGTGATAGCTCAAGTACTTGGATCCCTGCCACCCACACGGGACACATGGATTGACTTACAGGCTCCTAGCTTCAGCCTGACCCAGCCCCAGCTGTTCCAGGCATTTGGGAAGTGAAGCAATTGATGGGAAATCTCTGCCTGTCTATGTCTGTCTCACTATCCAATGATTTTGTATGTTTCAATTAAATATGTAAATATTAATTAACCACAGATCTGGTTCAAACACTGGAAAGAAGCTTAGCACCTACGACAAGCAGATTCAAATTCTGACAGGTCAGAGAACAAATCAGAGTGAATTGTGGGTTTATATCACCTTTACTCACAGTGGTAGCGAGAAATGCACAAGAAAAACCCACTAGTCCCTGACAGCAAGGCAGTGGCACAGGAAATGTCAGTCTTTGTGTCTGTGGTGGTAGTTGGACACACACACACACACACACACACACACATCTATATACATCCACATGTAGCCACAGTCACACAGCCACATATCCCCACACCTACCAATAGCCATACCCAAAATATCCATATCCACCAATAGCCACACCTACTCATGCCCCCAGTTGCTTATATGAGTTTACAGACAGTAGTGTCCCAGAGTCAACAGCTGCATAGCAGGACATGTGAGCAGCTAGCCAAGCAGGTGGATCTGTTGGTTACCATAACACCAGTTACTGAGATGCACAGATAAGGGGCCAAGGGCATAAAGATATGGGAACTTGACTACTTCAGTTTCCCAAGTTCATCTCCTCCTCAACATGGAGCTAGGACAGTCAAAAAGACAGCTAGGTCTCCTTCTCTTAGGACTTTATAATTTAACCGATTATATCCATCAGATTGTATTTCTTCAAAACAGTTTGTAACTTTCATATGACACAATGAACAAAAAACTCAGAGTGCCTAGCCTATTGCATGCTGTTTTTTCCACTAGAAATCTTTTATTTAAGATATACAAACTTCATACATTTCACAAATACAACTTTAGGAACATAGTGATCCTTCCCACTCTGCCCATCCTTCTACCTTTCTTTCTCCTCCCTCTCCTATTCCCATTCTTGTTTTTTTTTTTTTCCTAAGATCTATTTTCAATTAACTTTATACACTTAAAATTAATTCTACACTAAGTAAAGAGTTCAAAAAATAGTATGAAAGAAAAACTGTTCCTCAACAGTGGAGAAAAGAGCTGTTCAGATTCATAGCATATCAAAGTGTCAATTTCGATTCTATAGATTACCTTTTTGGTGCTCTCTTAGTTGCCACAGATCCTGAACAACATATGGCATTTATCTTTTTTGAATTGGCTTATTTCACTAAGTATAATGTTTTCCAGTTTCATCCATCTGTTGCAACAACAGGATTTCTTTTTTTTTTTTACTGCTGTGTAGTGTACTATGGTGTATATTTCCAATAATTTTTTTATCCAGTCATCAGTAGATGGGCATTTGAGTTGATTCCATGTCTTAGCTATTGTAAATCAAGCTGCAATAAACATGGGAGTACAGATAACTCTTTCATATGCTGATTTCATTTCCCTTGGGTAAATTCCCAGGAGTGTGATGGCTGGGTCATATGGTAGGTCTATATTCATATTTCCACGGTATCTCCATACTGTATTCCACAATGGTTATACCAGTTTACAATCCTACCAACAGTGGATTAAGGTACCTTTTTCCCACATCCTCCCCAGCATTTGTTGTTTGTTGATTTCTGTATGAAAGTCATTCTAACTGGGCTGAGGCGAAACCTCATTGTGGTTTTAATTTGTATTTCCCTGATTGCTAATGATCCTGAGCATTTTTTCATATGTCTGTTGGCCATTTGGATTTTCTCTTTTGAAAAATGTTTGTTCAAGTCCTTTGTCCAGGTCTCAATTGGATGGTTTGTTTTACTATTGTTGAGTTTCTTGAGCTCTTTACATATTCTGGATATTAATCCTGTATCAGTTGCATAATTTGCAAATAGTTCCTGCCATTCTTTCAGCTGCCTCTTCACTTTTCTCAGTGTTTCTGTTGCAGTGCAGAAGCTTCTCAATTTGATGTAATCCCATTTGTCAATTTTGGCTTTGAATGCTTGTGCCTCTGGGGTCTTTTCCAAGAAGTTTTTCCCTATGCCAATATCTTTCAGGGCTTCCCCAGTGTTTTCTATTAAGTTGATGGTACTGGGCCACAGATTTATGTCTTTGATACATTCTGAGTTAATTTTTATGTAAGGTGTAAGGTAGGAGTCTTGCTTCTTTCTACATGCAGAGATCCAGTTTTCCCAATACCATTTGTTGAAAAGACTGTCTTTACTGTTTTAATGTTGTGTTCTACCATTTTAACTTTATTTTCTGTTGAAGTGTACATCATTATTATAATCACTTTCTTTACATTGCCAAGTTATCTGCCTACATAATATGATTTCAGAAGTCTGTAGAAAACCCATATAAAAAGTTTGTGAAGCTTAGTTAAGCTTAAAATGTTTATGAAAAATGGAATGAAAAGATGTTTATTTTGCAGCAAAATGATTTTGAATCCATGCATACTTTTTTATATTATGCATTTACCATGAAATTTTTTTAAATATTTATTTATTTTACTTGAAAGTCACAGTTACAGAGAGAAGGAGAGGCAGAGAGAGAGAGAGGTCTTCCATCCTCTGGCTTACTCCCCAGATGGCTGCAATGGACAGAGCTGCACTGATCCAAAGCCAGGAGCCAGGAGCTTATTCCAGGTCTCCCATGTGGGTGCAGGGGCCCAAGGACTTGGACCATCTTCTACTGCTTTCCCAGGCCATAGCAGAGAGCTGGATCAGAAGTCAAGTAGCCAGGACTCGAACTGGTGCCCAAATCAGATGCGGGCACTGCAGGTGGCAGCTTTACCTGCTCCGCCACAGCATCGGCCCCTGCCATGAAATTTTTGAAGACATGTACTATGCATGGATTTCAAAATTTTTTGCACTACAATAAACTTGTCCATTCATTCCATTTTCCATGAAATTTTAGACACAGCATCACAGGAACAACACTCGTACACACACTTGATGATGTTAGATCTTCATGAAGTGCCCGAATCCAAGCTTATCTACAGGTTGTGGGCACCAGCTTGTCTTGGAATAGCAGAAGAGAAAAAGTGGATTTAGCATGTATTTTGGAAGAAACTGAAATTAATAACCTTTTAGAAAGTGCAGTTCTCTTGGAGCTGGGAGGTATGTGTTAATCATGAATACATTCTGCGTTATGATTTGGATTTGAAACTGTGAAATATTTCATGCTTATTCTAAATAGAATGGGAGAAAGGAGAGTGAGCTATATCAAAGTATTGGAAATTTTGCTAATGTTTTTACATTGACTCAACATAAAATGTTTTGGGTTCAGATTGGACTAAATGTTAAAAGAAGGCAAGTTCATTAAATTTACCCTTTCTCTGTTTTTTAGCTATGAGTGAAAATAATCCTAAACTTTCACTACTCCCCCTATTGTCCTGTGCTTACACTTTCCTCAATTACCTGAAATATAGCTCATTAACTCGCAGCACATATACCAAGCTTTGTATTGAAGAAGTTATATTTCCACAGAGTGGAAAGCTGGGAGTGACAACAGATTTGCCCTTTCCCTTTCACAGGGACGGGCAGGAAAATACAGCAGAGAAATCCTCACCATCCCATGGGCAAAACATAGTTAAGCTTAAACTTTTTTTTGAGAAAGTCACTTCGAATATGATTAGTTTATGCAGCCAGAACTTTTTTGTCTCGTTTATTAGGTCAAGATTTTACCTTCCCTGCAAGCACACAGAGGGACTTATAAAGACAGAAACTCACCATACAAGTATTTCCCTCCCCCAGGAAATTGCCTAGCTTCCCTTTAATTAGAGCTGATTCTATTTAAAGATGAAGCATATTTCTGATTTTATATTTCCCTGCATCAGAGGAAAGACTTACAACGTTTGGCTTCCACAGGGGAAGCATAAGCAGAGAAATAAACATGGGAAGTTTTACATTTCAACCACTGGGAGAAATTTAGCAAGGGCTGTGCATGAGGAGGTCAATCATGTAAAGGCTGAAGCTACTGGGGAATTGTATTACATACAAGCAAGCTACCTGGTAAATGTGTGAGAATGGCGTGGTGTGTCCGGATCTGTTCACTGACCTCCCTGAAGCAACTTAATTAAGACTTGCCTAGCATTCAAAGCTTTTCCAGCTTAGAAAAAAAAGAACACTTTTTGCTAGTTATTCTGTTATTTTTTAAGATTTACTTATTTATTTATTTGAAAGGCAGAGTTACAGAGAGGTGGAGGGAGGTGTGGAGAAAGGGGGAGGAGGCAAGGGAAGGAGAGAGAGAGGGAGCGCGAGAGAGAGAGCCTTCCATCGCTAGTTCACTCCCCAAATGGCTGCAGCGATTGGAGTTGGGCCAGTCGAAGCCAGCAGCCAGGAGCTTCTTCTGGGTCTCCCATGCAGATGCAGGGGCCCAAGAACTTGGGCCATCTTCTACTGCTTTCCCAGGCCATAGCAGAAAGCTGGATCAGATGGGGAGCAGCGGGACTTGAACCGGCACCCATATGGGATGCCGGCGCTGCAGGTGGTGGTCTTCCGCGCTACCGCACAGTATGAGCCCCAATTACTAAGTTCTGATATATCTGAGGAATGCACATGCATCCTCACAGTGACTGAGCACCTTGCGATCCTCCATGGTGGGCTCCTCCTGCCCATGGGGAATTGCAAAAGAAATGAGAGGGGAAATGAAGGGAGAGCTTAGACCTTAAAAATCAGTGAAATGGGAGAAAACACAACACAATCCCTCAATATCTCCATAAAATTAGCCCAGAAATGTCAGACAAGCATGCTTTGTATGATCCAGCAACCTAACTTCTGGGCCTAAGTGCAAAGGAAACACAATTACTGTCTCAATAGCTATCTGAGCGCCTATGTTCATTGTAACGTTTTTCACTATAGTCAGAGATGGAAATAACCCAATACTGTTGGCAGATGAATGAAGTAACAGAGTAACAGGGACTAGAATGGTGGTTATCAGCCGGTGCAGGAGGAGGGAAATGCCGGTCCGAGGATGCAAACCTTCAGTTACAAGTGAGTACTGTAGACTTAGTACAACATGGTGACTACAGTTGCTGATAATGCATTGCATATATCAATTGCATGCCTGAAATTTCCAAACAGAATAGATATCAAGTGTCATCACCACACACAAAAAAGTAACAGTGTGAGGCAATGGATAGTTAATTAGCATGATTGTTCCTATGGTTTGAATATGCCCTCCAAATTTATATGTTGCAAACTTCATCCTCAGGGCAGAGGTATTGGAGGGGTGGAACATTTAAGAAGTGTGTAATTTAAAAGAATATTTCAAAAAGATCACTTAAAATGGAATTAAAAGATATGTTTATTTGGCAGCAAAAAAATTTTGAAATTCACACATAGTTTTTTCATAACACACATTTTTCCATGATCTTTTTTGGAGTACCCTCATATGAGAAAATGCTGTTATTGCAAGATAGGGTCCCTTATGAAATGACCAGTTTGGACCCCTTCTCTCTCTCTCTCCCTCTTGACCTACATCTTGCAATGATATGGCACAGCAAGAAGACTCTTGCCAGACACAGCAACTCAGTCTTCCAGTCTCTGGAGAGTGAGCCAATTTTACATTTCCGGGGCTGATGTTGCAGCACCGTGGGGGTAAGCTGCCTCTTGCCACATCCTGTATCGGAATGATGCTTTGAGTCCCATTTGCTCCTTCCAATCCAGATTCCTGCTAGGGTACTGGGAAGGTAGCAGTAGATGGCCCAAGGGCTTGGGCTCCCGCCACCCCCTTGGGAGATGCAGATGGAGCTTCTGGCCCTGGCTTTGGCTTGGCCCAGATCTGGCTATTTTAGGTATTTGGGGAAGGGAGTGAGCCAGCAAGTAGAAGATCTCTCTCTTTCTACATCGTTCTGGCTTTCAAATGAATAAGTAAATAAATCTTGAAAGAAAAAAAGAAAACTCTGTTCATTATAAGTAACCCAGTCTATGTTATTCACAGCACAAATTGGACTAAGATGATTGTAACAGCCATTTCACAATATGTGTGTATGTGTGTATATGTGTGATTTTAATGAATGAGTATATACATATGTGTATTTGTGCATGTATATGTCAAATCATATTGTACACCCAAAATATATGCAAGTTTTACTGTTACTCATACCTCAATAAAGCTAGGGTTGAAGAAGTTATAAATAAGTCCAAGAGTTGAGATACAGATTCCCTCTAAGAGAAGTATGTCAAGACTGTCTTTAACACTGACAAAATGAATTACTGTATTATGTAAACCTTTAAAGGCAGATTAAAATAGGAAGAAACATGAGGTTAGTGGGCACCCAGGTAGAGGAGAAATGAAATGAAATTGACATATTGTAACTACTTCCATATGGGGGTAGCCAAGGTGTAGGGATCAAGACAGAAACGGTCAATATAATGACTAGAGGAATGGGCTATTGATTAAATCCACAACATTTTCTACTAACCCCTCTTGTGACTTTTGGTAAATTGCCTAATTTCTGTAAACCTGTTTCCTTAATTATGGGCATTAAACTTTCTTTACATTTCTGGCTGAAAAAGTGACCTCACAAGGCAACAAAGAGATCAGATGCATGATCAGCTGTCAATTAATGTTAATTGCCTTCATTATTGTCATTGTGAGGGAAAAAATAACTACTGATCAGAGATGCAGGACTTGCTCTAGCATGAAGGGCAGCCTTGTCCAACATTCCAGGGTCCTCACAAAATTCACCTTTAAGTAAGTCGGCCCTGAACCTGTGCTCTTGCTCACAGCAAGGATGGCTCTGGGTGAGCATTTGGTGTAGTAGTTAGAGCCCACTTGGGACACCAGCATTCCATGTCACACTGCCTGGGTCTGAGTCCTGAATCAGCTCCTGATTCCAGTTTCCTGCTCAAGTATGCCCTGGGAGGCACTGGTGATTGTTCAAGAATATGGGGCCCTTCTTCCCAAGCCACACTGGACACCTAAATTGAGTTCCTGGCCCCTGGCATTGGCCTGGCCCATATCTCTCTCTCTCTCTCTCTCTCTCTCTCTCTGCTTTTCAAATAAATAAAACAAAGAAAGAAAGAAAACAAAAGCAATGGCTGACCCCAGACTTAAATGATTTGTTTCTCTTTTTGTCCATGTAACTCCATGAGGATCTGTTATCTAGAAAATAATCAACAAGATATCATCCTAATTTTAAGTTTTGGACTCATTTTCATTTCATAAAATATATTTAAAGCTTATTTAATGGCATGGCTGAATGGCATTTAAAATTGGCCAAGAAATTGAGAATTATGAATGTACCATGTAATTTTCTTACAAATGTAAATGTTTTCTCTTCTCTTACTTGAATAGAAAATAAAGGCAAAAGAAATTACAGAAATTGTCAAAACTTAAACATCCAACGTTCAAAAATTTAAAGTAATGGAGCAGTAGTCTTACAATGTACATTTTTGTCATAGTAAATATAATTTTTAAAATAAAGATAATGTATCAATCTAGAGTGGAAATTTTTAATTTTCTAAGTGTTATACTTAACAATATTAGCTTTTAAAATAAATTTAAAACAAATTTACATTCTCTTTGACCTCATGTATCCAAAATAGAAAAGTCAAAAACATTCCTTTGTTCTAAAATTTAATAATATTTTGAAAATTTCCCTATGCATTTTTTCATTAGCCCAAACCAATTAATTCACAAAAAGAAAAACTGAAGAACCTCTCTCCAATAGTGTTAGAGTGATCCAAGTCACTTTCCAACTTAGGAGCCTGCAGAGCAGTTAAGAAAATGATATGTGGAAAAAGCACCCAAAATGGTATGAACAGAATTGAAGATTGTGAAAGAACTTCAGCTTCTTCACATATGAAAATCAAACCAAGTCTGTATATATTAAAGCAGAAAAAAATAGTTTTTCTTCCTGAAATTGCAATGTTGTCAGTTGCCAACTGTTAAAATCAAATTTTAATATGGTACAAATAATTGAGTGAATCAGTAGACTAAAATTAGCATGAACTCATATTGAATATACTGTGATATGCTATAAATAGCATAGTCTGGTTGAGTTTTATATGATAAATTGATTTACAAAGTAAATTTAAAGGGAAATATTTCCTTAATATTGAGATAGAGAGTTGGCAAACACTTATGAGAATAAAATAATGCTAATTCACTTGAGGGGTTAGAAAATTATTATAATGAGATACTGAATAAAGATAATAGTCCCTGAATTATCCAGATACAATGAAGAATATGTTCTATTCCACAGGATAGAGGAATGCTAATAGAAGAACAGAGGTGCGATTATAATATGCTGATATTAAAGTCATAACTTCATTGTGTTTATGTCACCTAGCATGTAGGACACTGACATATACATGGTCATACGTCAACAAATTTCAACAACGCTTATGATATTAAGTCAAACTTGTAATTGATAAAAGCTAACAATCATGTTCTTTGAGAATTTATTCAGGCACAATCCCAAAAATGGATGTGATATATTGAATCTTGCAAGTTGGGGTCAGACAATGTCTCAAGTTCTATATTAAATCTGAAGAAGAGGGATGATTAGGCACCCACAGAGAATTTTTACTAATTTATTCATTCAGCTATTCAAAAAATATTATCAAATTCGTCCATTGTTCCAGAAAGTATCTTCATTTCTGGATACTTAACATTGTTTAACAAGTTAGTCCTTGACCTCAACTATCTCCTAAGGTCAGAACTTCACCTGTGGCTGACCACCTAGGCTGACAGATATCCTGAGAGTGCATCAGCACTGAGATTGCTAAAACCTTAACTATTCTGTCATGGCTTTGCTCCAAATCTTTCAAGGTTTTCTTGTTCCTTTTAGGATAAAGTTCAAACTTCTTGTCGGTGCTCACACAGCCTTTCTTGACTAGTCCTCTGCATGTCTTGCTCACATCAGCTGTACCTCGATCCTCCCACACTCTTGTGAGCAGCTACATAATGGATTAGTTCCCCCTGAAGCCTCTGTGCATGCTGGTCCCTTTCCCCAGAATGCTTTTCCTGTATTTCCCACCGAATTAAATAAGTCCAGGCAGTATTTCATGCTCACTTTGTGTTTCTCCCCTGGGCGAGAGTGCATATGCACACACAGGCACTCACAAAACAACACCCAAGGCTGAGACAGTTGCCTCTTCGTAGTGCTCTTTCTCTGTGCTCCTAAAATCCTTTGAGTATCTCCATAGTGATTATCACTTAGGTTTATAAATCACTATATTTTTCTTTTGCCTCAACTGAGCTGCAAGAGAAAATCTGGCTTATTGCAAACTGTGTGAAAAGTGCTTTCCATTTCATCTGGCCACTAATAGCCTCTCAGTGAAAATCCTTTTAGTGTAATAGAAGACAAAACATGGAGATCACTGTGGAAAGAAGGAGCCCTCCAGCGTGTCAGGTGAGACCTTGATGTTTCCAGACCCTACACATTCCACTTAGATCTTTGTCTCCCTTGGTGCATTGTTCATTCCAGATGTGAATATGCCTATAACCCACGTTTTTAAAAGCTGCCATATAACGTCACTGAAATGTGGGGAGAGAACCAGATATTCCCACAAAAGTTATCCATTGAGACATGTACAGAGATTTGATGCTCAGTTAATCCTCAATGCTGTTCTGCTCTTCTCGTGGCTCAGGGAGAGCCCTAATGACCTATCTGGTCGGCTGGTCACTCTGAAAAGGAAAGCAGAAACATTTCCTATGGACTTGATTAAATTGCTTTCTTGCATGGGCCTAGATGAAAAATAACAAGTTAGAAAGCCTAGAGACAGTGTGTGCTGAAAGAAAGGAGTTGTTAAGCCATGCAGATTGATTTGCTCTAGATGAACTATTCTTAATATTTCCTTTGTGTTGCATAAATTCACAAGAATGTTATTAATTGAATACAGTTGATAGTTTCTGAAATTTTTTTCCTGGCGGTAATAAATGTGGCCTGCAGCTAAATTAAGACCTCCTTTCACTACTTTGGGCATAGCATTTTTTCCGAACAGCTGGTTTCTGTTAATAGGCATATCCTTCCTGCCAGAGCAAGCAAATTTGTAATCCCCATCAAGCTTGCTGTGTAACTGCCCCAGAGCACATAATCACAGAGTACGTTCCTGGTGCTTCACAAGGATTTTTTTTCCATTCAAAGTTGTACTTTTGGGAGGCACACCAGCTATTTTTTTTCCTCCAGTTTCATGTCTTTCTGTAATTATAGCATCTGATATTTATGTTGCAGAAAAGATAAAGTTAAAGGTATACAACTACCTGTTTAACATACAAGAGCTCACAAATCTTCAAAATATCAGGAATTCCCCTAGATGCTAAGGAAACATATTTCAAGCCACAGAAGCATCTCCTGCTGCATAATTAGGAAACTTTTTTAAAAAAAATAGTAGACGATGGCCATAATGCAGCCAGGCTCTGATGAGCTCTGAATGGCATTGGAAATTTGATGACTGACTTGGTGCCACTCCACAATTTTATTGAGTGTTCATCTGGGGTATTCAGTAATGTATTAGGAGTTGGGTGGGGTTTTTTTTTTAGTTTTATTCAGCTTTATTTTTCATTTTGGATAATGATCTTATTCACAGTTTGATTGTGGAAAATCATGAACACAATATTTAATTCAGCTAGCAAATGTGGTTCACCGCAGTTTCAGACTGTAAGTTGCTCCGCAGTCTCAATGGGAACTAATTCCTCCAGGAAGGAGTCTACCAAATTGAAACACATGAATTTTAAATGTACAGTTTTCTGGAAAGAGAATGGTTAGAAGAGTGTGTTTTCCACATATGGAGGGAAAGGTCATTTCAACAAAACTTAAAGGTGAATATTTATTCTATTAAGAGACAAATTACAGTAGATAGCAGAAAGAACTTCTGGTGTTCTGTTGCACAATAGGGTGACTTTAGGTAATGATAATGCACTTTATATTTTTAAAAAGTGAGAAGAAAGTATTTTGAATATTTTAATCATGAAGAATTAGTAATGTTTGAAGAGACAGATTTGTTTATCCTGAATTGAACATTATGCAATGCATACATGTATAAAAACATCAAATGATACTCCATAAATGTTCATTTTTTAAATATTGGTTGCAAATTTTTAATACTAAGAAAATGAGTTCAATCACATAGACAAGCGAAAATAAATAATGTAATTTTGAAACAAGTAGGAAAGCTTTCTTTTCAAAATACTTTCAAAATTCAGAAAGAGGAGTTTTTGGCCTAAAGATTAAAATCTAAGTGAAGACTCCCAGGCTTCCCCATTGGAGTGCCTGGGTTCAATTCCCACCTCCAGCTCCTGACTCCAGCTTCCTACTAATGGAAGCCCAGGAAGGCAGCAGGTGATGGCGGCTCAAGGAACTGAGCACTTACCACATACATTGGAGAAGCAGATTGAATTCCTGTCTCTCAGCTTCAATGTAGCCCAGTCTCTCTCTCTCTCTTTCTCTTTCTCATCTCTCTCTCTCTCTCTCTCTCATTCTATCTCTATCTCTCATGAATAAAATGAATGAATTATTGCTTTTTAAAGAGTTTGAAAACATGGGCTGGCATTGTGGAGTAGTAGGTAAAGCCTCCACCTGTAATGCCAGCATCCTATATGGTCACCAGTTCATGTCCCAACTGCTCTACTTTCTTTATTTTTTTTTTTAGGATTTATTTTATTCATTTGAAAGACAGAGTTTAGAGAGGTTGAGACAGAGAGAGAGAGAGGTCTTCCATCTACTGGTTCACTCCCCATATGGCAGCAACGGCTGGAGCTGCGCTGATCCAAAGCCAGGAACCAGGAGCTTCCTCTGGATCTCCCATGTGAGTGCAGGGGCCCAAGCACTTGGGCCATCTACTGTTTTCCCAGGTCATAGCAGAGAGCTGGATCGGAAGAGGAGCAGCCAGGTCTAGAACCAGCGTTTCAAGCCAAGGCATTAACCTGCTGTGCCACAGCTGCTCCACTTTCAGTCCAGCTCCCTGTAATTCCTGAGAAGACAGCAAAAGGTGGCCCAAATCCTTGGGCCCTGCACCTACATGGGAGACTAGGAAGAAGCTCCTGGCTCCTGGCTTCAGCCTGCCTCAGCCCTGGCTATTGAAACCATCTGTGGAGTGAACCAGCAGATGGAAGACCTCTCTCTGTGTGTCTCTCCCCCCTCTCTCTGTAACTCTGCCTTGCAAACAAATCAATAAATCTTTGTTAAAAAGTCTGAAAACAGTTTGATCAGCATGTTTAGGTAACATTAGGCAGGAAGGAATGGAGAAAACCAGCTCAGTGTTAGGATCAAGGCAGAATACTGGAAGAGTCTTTCATTTCTTGCCTACCCCTGCATAAGCCGGTCCCAGAGAGGAGAGACAACTGGGGAGAGCAAGGTGGAGGGAAGAGATACAGTAGTCAACTCAGAATCTGAGTAACATAGTGCCTCGAAATTCACAATCCCTATTTCCTTTCTAAGTTGTACCTAGAACATCATTTTTTTCTGTTTATGTATTTAGAAAAAGACAACAGTGTCTTTGATCATACTATAACTATGTGGAGGTTTTCTTGCATTCAATCCTAGCATATTAGAAAAAAAGTCTTATTAAGGGGTTCAGATTAAATTATGTTGAAACAAACCTTCATAGCATTGTCATATTTGCATTTTTCATTTAATAATTGTTCAATTTGTTTTTGTTTGTTTGTTTTTGTTTATTTATTTATTTATTTGACAGATAGAGCTAGACAGTGAGAGAGAGAGACAGAGAGAAAGGTCTTCCTTTTCCGTTGGTTCACCCCCCAATGGCCGCTGCGGCGGGTGCACTGCGGGTGGGTGCACCGTGCTGATCCGAAGCCAGGAGCCAGGTGCTTCTCCTGGTCTCCCATGCGGGTGCAGGGCCCAAGCACTTGGGCCATCCTCCACTGCCTTCTGGGGCCACAGCAGAGAGCTGGACTGGAAGAGGAGCAGCCAGGATTAGAACCCAGCGCCCATATGGGATGATGGTGCCGCAGGAGGAGGATTAACCAAGTGAGCCATGGCGCCGGCACCTAATAACTGTTCAATTTGTAAACAGAACAATTACATTTAAAATAACCTAAATTTCCTGATATAGTTCATCTGCTTTAAACATTTTCATCCTAAGATTCTGGGCCAAATTATTTTGTATTTAAAGAACTATCGCAGACTCACGGTTTAACTCCCTGGAACCTCCTTTATATCAACAGTTCAGGAATTAGCAGAATCATTTATTTGATGAAGAGTTTCTTATACTTAAATGCCAAAATGACAGAGTAATGGGAAAGATAGCAACAAGTTTCCAGAATAAAAATCATTTGCCAGCACCAGCATGACAACAAGAATAGTGTCTCCTATATAAGAAATGTTGGCACTTGGGTAAAATACATTATTAATGTTCCAGCATGATCCTGTGTATTTAGTTTGGTTATCTTAGAAAATATTTATTCTATATATTATAACCAAAGCTGTGTTTCATGATGGAACAATTTTTGTGGTGGTATAGAAACCAGGATGTGTGTTTTTGTTGTTGTTGTTGTTGTTGTTGTTGACAGAGTGGACACTGAGAGAGAGAGACAGAGACAAAGGTCTTCCTTTGCCGTTGGTTCACCCTCCAATGGCTGCCGCGGCCGGCGCACCGCGCTGATCCGATGGCAGGAGCCAGGTACTTAACCTGGTCTCCCATGGGGTACAGGGCCCAAGCACTTGGGCCATCCTCCACTGCACTCCCTGGCCACAGCAGAGAGCTGGCCTGGAAGAGGGGCAACCGGGACAGAATCCAGTGCCCCGACCAGGACTAGAACCCGGTGTGCCGGCGCTGCAAAGTGGAGGATTAGCCTAGTGAGCTGTGGCACTGGCCTAGGATATGTGTTTTAAAACAAGCATTTAGAAAAACTTTTAATAAAATAATGAATACATTTTATCTCTCATTTATTATGTTTAACTTTAAATAAAGCACATTTTATCACACATAAAGCAAAAGACTCAAGCTGGGAAAGCACTAGACTTTCTTTTTTTTTCATTTGGGAAACATAGATTTGTTTATTATTTAAAAGGCAGAGAAAGACATAAAGAGACCTCCCAATGCCCACAAAAGCTGGGGCTGGGCTGAAGTCAGGAGCTGGAATTTGCAGGAATCTGAAGTTGGGAGCAAAGCTGGGCCTTACACCCAGGCACTCTTTTTTTAATATATCTTTAAGGAATACAAATTTCAAAAGCACAACTTTAGGAATATAGTGATTCTTCCCGCCATACCCGCCCTCCCACCTACACTCCCACCCCTCCTTCTCCTTCTCCTCTTGCCAGTCTCATTCTCCAAAGAAGCATGCAATAAGGAATGAAAAAACAAATATTTAACATTCCCATTTAAAGCCTAAAGATGTTTCTAATATAGCTAGGTCTTAAATTAGAGATCAACAAAACGTACATTATACTTGCTGATAATAAGTAAAATAATAAGTGTGTGTATATATTTATACATATTCCTTCTGATATCACAAATTACAGTTGATTTTCAGCTATTATACCATTTTTGATTTCCTAAAATAAAAACCATTTTATCATGATGTATTATCTTTAATTATAGAATGAAATTTTCTAAACTTTTAAGGATTTATACACCTAAAGTATATGCAGTTTTCTTTTCTTGTAATGATTCCATAATTAGCCATGCCTCCAGCTATTCAAATACATGTGTGGTCTCCTTCCTTGAATTTAGATGGGCCCTTTGAATCATTTTTCATCAGCATAATGAAGCAAAAGTGAATTTGCATGATTTCTGAGCCCAAGTCATAGCAAGTCTTAGAGCTTCCACCTTGCTGTCAATCATAACCTAAATAAAACAGTTTAAAAAAGAATATTCCTCTGTGCTCTGGGAAGCAGTTCCATGTAATTCTCATAGAGTGCTCATTTTGGAAGAAACCAGCCAGGATGTCCAAAGCTCCAACTGTGCTGAGACCACCATGCTGTGAGGAAACCAACCACCATGAAAAGGCAGTGTGGGGAGACGGATGTTCAGTGATACCCCAGCTTCCCAACCACCGTGATGTGAAGCACCAGACATGTGGACAAAGATCCCACGGAACCTTCCGATGATTCCAGCCTCAGATGCCATCTGTAACATCGCAGGAGATTGCAGCTAAGCCTGTCAACCCACAGAACCACGACAACGCTGCTCATTCACTCCCTTTTGCAGATATTGGATTCACAGCAACTGATAGCTAAAACACCCGTCATTCGTCTCAAGAATTTAGAAAATGTTCAATAAATTAAATTCTCCCCCCAAAAATATGGAAATGATGAGTGAGCATCGATAAAATTATAAACAAACATAACCTTAAAAACTATCAATAAAAGCAACAGTGAGTTCTTAGAAAAGAATTATAAAATATGTAAACTTCTTAGAAAACTTTAAAGGAAAATGTTACAAAAATTGGGGATGTAAACATCACTACAGTCGATAGACATTAAAAAGATATTATAGGGGCCAGCCCTGTGGCATATCGGGTAAAGCTGCCAGCATCCCATATGGGTGTTAGTTTGAGACCTGGCTGCTCCACTTCCCACCCAGTTCTATGCTATGGCCTGGAAAAGCAGTAGAAGATGGCCCAAGTCTTTCGGCTCCTGTACCCATGTGGGGAATCTGGAAGAAGCTCCTGCTCCTGGCTTTGGTTCAGCTCAGCTCCAGCCATTGCAGCCATCTGGGGAATGAACCAGTAGATGGAGGACTTCTCTCTCTCTCTCTCTCTCTCTCTACCCCTCCCTCCCTCCCTCCCTCTCTGTAACTCTGTCTTTCAAATAAAAAATAAATAAATTTTTAAGAAGATATATCAAATGTATACTATTTGAAAATTTAAATGAAATGGAAAAATTATAAGCAAATACAATATACACAAATATTAGCAAAAAATTGAATAGAAAACCTGAGTAAGACATTGTTTAATGAAAACATTGAATCCATAATTATAAAATTTTCAAAGAAAGCTCCAGGTAAAAATTGTTTCACCAGTGAATTCTACTAACACTTTGCAGTGAATTGCATAATATTTAGGAAAAGTAATTCAACCCCTACAAAACTCTTCCAAGAAAAAAAAAAGGAAGGAATGTTTCCCAACATATGAATTCAGATTAACATGGCATGAACTTTGATAGGAATATTAAGGAATATATGGACAAACGAAATCTAGCAACATAAAAATAATATGCTTGAATAAGTTTGGATTTACTTAATACAATGGTGCCTTAACATTTCAAAAATTCAATGTAATTTTCTACTTTATGAGAAGAAAGAAGGAAAGGCATAGTCACCTCATTGGATACAGAAAAACTACTTGGTAAATTTCAATATAATACATGTTATAAAGAGAAAAAAATTCAATCTTAGCAAACATCAAAGAAAGAAATTCCCAGAATTGATTTCAGATCAATCTCTCTCACACACACACACACATGCACACACACATACACACACACACAGTAAAAGTAAAATAATAAAAATTCTGGAATCTAGCACCTACATAATTACATATCACCATGCCAAAAAGATAAGACAAGTTTTTAAAACCAAAAAGTAGAAAAAAACCATTAATTATAAAGAAAAAGCTTGGTCAACCAAATAATAATTTATACACACAAAATTTCATCAGCTATTATAACCACAGAACAGAAGATAATCAATAAGTAAAATAAAACTAATTTAATTTTTGAAAACAGGAGAACCACTTAAACTGGAAGTTCAAAATTGATATTTCAATGCGCAATAAACTGTGAAAATAGTTCAGTATTTTAGTCAAATTTTAAGTGTCTTATAATACTAACATATGCTCAATAATATAGTCACAATAACTTCAAATGAATTACTGATTGTTGTCAAAAATGATGCCTAAACAATTCTGTTAGTGCTGGTCAGTGTGATTTCATATAAAAACATAAGAAAAGTATGTGACATTATCTACTAATACATAAAAATACATTTTGATGATCACATTTTCTGAAAGAAATATATTCTACATAGGTACCCAAAAGTCATGAATAGCAATGTTAATGGCCACATTATTTAAAATGAGCAAAAACATAAAAACAAACCAAATGTGGGCCCTGCATTGTGGCATAGCAGGTAAAGCCTCCACCTGCGACGCCAACATCCCATATGGGAGCTGGTTCGAGTCCCAGCTGCTCTGATGCAGCTCCTGCTAATGGCCTGGGAAAAGCAGCAGAAGATGGTCCAAATGCTTAGGCCCCTGACGCCTACACAGGCTACGTGGACGAAGCCCCTGGCTCCTGACTTCAGCCTGGCTCAGCCCTGTATTGTTCACTTGGAGAGTGAACCAGTAGAGAGATGACTCTGGCTGTCCCTGTCTCGCTTTTTCTCTCTCTGTCTCTTGCTCTCTAACTCTTTAAATAAATTTTTAAAAAACCAATGTCAGTCCATCAACAGTACAATGAATATATTATATTCATATAATGCCATCTACAGCAATAAAAATTAATGAATAAACCTGCATAAAAACAATTAAAATTCTTATAAATGTCACATTGAAAAAAACCAGGCCCAATATAATTCATATAATATTATATTCAAAATAAGACAAAATTAGTCTCTGGTATTTGAATTCAATATTGTAGAGATTCTTTTTTTTATTTTATTTTTATTTTTTGACAGGCAGAGTGGACAGTGAGAGAGAGAGAGACAGAGAGAAAGGTCTTCCTTTGCCGTTGGTTCACCCTCCAATGGCTGCCGCAGCTGGCGCATCTCGCTGATCCGAAGGCAGGAGCCAGGTGCCTTTCCTGGTCTCCCATGGGGTGCAGGGCCCAAGGACTTCTTGGGCCATCTTCCACTGCACTCCCGGGCCACAGCAGAGAGCTGGCCTTGAAGAGGGGCAACCGGGACAGAATCTGGCGCCCCGACCAGGACTAGAACCTGGTGTGCCAGCGCCGCAAGGTGGAGGATTAGCCTAGTGAGCTGCGGCGCTGGCTAATGTACAGATTCTTTTTTTTTTTTTTTTTTTTTTTTGACAGGCAGAGTGGATAGTGAGAGAGAGAGACAGAGAGAAAGGTCTTCCTTTGCCGTTCGTTCACCCTCCAATGGCCACCACGGCTGGCACGCTGTGGCCGGCGCACCGCGCTGATCCGATGGCAGGAGCCAGGTGCTTCTCCTGGTCTCCCATGGGGTGCACGGCCCAAGCACTTGGCCCATCCTCCACTGCACTCCCTGGCCACAGCAGAGAGCTGGCCTGGAAGAGGGGCAACTGGGACAGAATCTGGCACCCCGACTGGAACTAGAACCTGGTGTGCCGGCGCCGCAAGGTGGAGGGTTAGCCTATTGAGCCATGGCGCTGACCCAATGTACAGATTCTCATGTAAAGACAGAATGGTTGTGTTTGGGAGGGTCATGAAGTGGGTCTTTGGGACTGATCATATGGTATTATATGGTGAAGTTTATTTTCTGACTTTTCATGCTATAATACATTGTGATATATACACTTTCCTATATATGTATAATATATATTATACTTCTAGAAGATTAAAATGATGTATTAGAGATAGTTTTTTTTCAGAACTATGTTGGTATTATTACTTTGAAAAGATCTTTCCAATACAAAACTGTGATAAATGTTAGAAAGAAATAAATATTAGCAATATTCCCAGATATGTACGGAATGTGAGGGACAGCTCCAAGGATTAGAAAAGTAAGTAAGGGACAACCCCAGTGACTAGCAAAACTGAGAAGATGAACACTGGAATAGCAAGCGAGGCAATGACAGCTTTGGCCCTGAACACATATCTGACGACTTCATTAACATCAAAAGGGCACGGGTTTTAACATAGAAAGGAGACCTGACCTTGTCCCTCCCACAGGCGGGACCTTTGAAACTGACACTTCACAAAAGCAAGGTTCCTCAAAGAGGAGATGCACTAACAGGCAGAGATTTGTGGACAAACGGTGACAACAAGGAAGCCTGTCATGCTCTGGGGAGGAAAAAACGAATTCTTTCCCAAAGATATGAAACGATATCTTCAAAGATTTTGGAATGTTCACCTATGTCGAGTACAATACTTATGCTGAGGGAGCTATGGTGTATAAGATTTGGGGCAATTTAACAGGTAGAATAAAACCCCACAGTCTATCTCCTCGCTTTGAAGCATTTCCTACTTTCCCGGTGAGGAACGTCTTTGGGAACAAACTCCACACACTGATCCACACTCAGGAAAGTATTTCAGCAGGGAGCCGGGAGTCACCCTGTAGCCACCACCCGCACCCACCGCAAGCCTCCTTGTCGTATCTTCTGAATTATCTTCTCTGTTCCTTCAAGTGCTTGGTCTGACTGCACCATCTCTGTGTGACTTCAGGAAGCTCCAGGGCCCCAGTGTGTTTGACCCAGCTCTTTTTGGACTGTTTGGATAGTTATGTGATATTCTTTAAAGAGTGTATTTTTAGGAATAACATCACAATTTTCTAATTTTATCTGGAGTTCAGCCGTCTCTGCAGTATATTAAGTGCTCGCCTAAGCAACTCGCTTCGAAGCTAATAATAAAAACCAGAGAATTCCGTTCTGGACAAGCTTATCCCCCAGAATCTCTCATTCTCATGACGCTGCAGCTGTCCTAGTTTTTCAAACCCACTGCCCAAGCAGGCTTTTATAAAGTGTCCTCCAGAAGGCTGGAGTGAGTTCTGGAACTGACATTCAATTCGCTGCACCATTTAAAGAGCAAAGGAGCATTACCTGACAGCACATTTCACGATCTCCAGTCATGACCTGGCATTTGTGGGCCAGGGAAGGGAGGGCAGTGAATCAAAGGGCAACAGCAGACGCCATGCATGTCCTTTTCATAGAAATACAGTTCTCTAGGCTGCAAACTCAGTGATAGCCTAACATAATTGCTCCAGCCAAAGTTAATCTTCTCTTCCTTTGAATTACCACTTCAGCAATCTCTCATAATATTTATCACGTTTTTTGTGTAATTGTAGTTACAGTATAGTACAAAGTGATGAAATGCTGAACTGGTGGTATTAGTTATTCCCCAAAATAGCACTGTGTCCTCATAAAGTAAGGCCTCCATAAATCTCAGCCCAATTTATGGACTAATTCTATCTTGCCACTCTCATAGAAATTATATCACTAAAAGATAAAGACATTGGTCTGACATGATTTGTTTTTAGTGAACCTAGGATGGTAACTAATCTTCATTTAATTTTCCATCTGCTTTTACAAGACTTCCATGATCATCTGTTATGTGATTTTTGTTGGTTTTGATTTTAAGGTGTCCTACCTTGAGTTTCCTAATTTTGGTAAGGTTTGAGTTATGAAATGCTAAGAATTAGAATATTTAGCTATTTCTGGTACTGAAGTAACACTTCCATTGACTATAATTCCAACTTTCTGAGAACACACATTTTGAATCTCAGATTTCTTCCTATTAATAGACTTAGGTTTAGAAAAACAAATAATTAAAACTGAATATTCCCTATGTAGTTTCTATGATCTTACTTTTTTTTAGTTAACACATAAAAATTGTACATATTTATGGGATGTAGTGAGATATTTCAATACAGGTATAAAATACACACTGGTCAAAAATGGTAATTACCGTTTCCATCTCCTTAGTTTTTCTTTCTATTTGGAAGCATTGAGCTCCTCTCTTCTAGTTTGTCCTAAAAGATCTCATACGTTATTGTGAAGTGTAATCTCACTGCGTGCTACTGCTACTCCCCCAACTTGTGTTTTGATAGTCATTATTCAACTCCACCCTATTCCCCCACACCACCTTTCCAGCCTTTAGTGATTACAGTCTACCTTCACATTGACTATTTTTAGCTTCCATAGATGACAGAGAACGTTTGGTATTTATTTGTGTCTGGTTTATTTGGTTTAATGTAATGTCCTTCATTTTGCTGTGAATGTTGGAATTCCATTCTTTTTATGGCTGAATGATATGCCATTATGTACGTATACCACATTATCTTTATGCATTTATCAGTTGAAGGATACTCAGGCTTGTTTTATACCTTTGCTATTGTGAATAGTTCTGTGATCAGCATGGAAGTACAGGTAATACAGGTAATCTCGTGTGTCGGTTTTATTTCTTCGGATATGCACCCGGAAGTGGGTGAGCTGGAGCAGATGGCAGATCTGCTTTCATTTTTTAAAGGAACCTCCATACTGCTCTCCATAATGGCTGTGTTAATTCACTCTCCTGCCATCAGTGTATAAGGGAAAGTTCCCTTTACTCCATACCCTCACCAGAATTTATTACTTTTTGCTTTTTTGATAGCAGCCATCTTGACTAAGGTAAGATATCTCACTGTGGTTTTGATTTACATTTCCCTGATGAATAGTTACTGAGCATTTTTCGTGTACTTGTGGGTCATTTGTATTCTTTCTTTTGAGAAATATCTATTCAGATCATTTGCTCATTGTTTCAATTAGATTGTTTCTTGCCATTTGGTTAAGTTCATTATGTCTTCTGGATATTAATCCGTGGTCAGATGGTTGGCTTACAATTTTATTCCATTCTGTAGGTTATCTCTTCACTCCATTGATTGTATTGCATTGATTATTTTCTTTGCTGTCCAAATATTAGTCAGAAATAATGCCATTTGTCTAGTTTTGCTTTTGTTGCCAGTTCTTTTGAGACCTTATCTAAAAAAAATCCTTTCTTCATTGCCTAGATTGATACCTTGAAATATTTTCTTCTACTGGTTTCAAATTTTGGGGGCTTATACTTTGTTCCTTGATCCATTTTGAATGCATTTTCATATTTGGTAAGAGATACAGGTCAGATTCCATTCTTCTGCAAATCTTTATTGAAGCAGCTGTCTTTTATCCAATGTAATGTATGTCATCTTCATCAAGAATCAGTTGACTATAGGTGCATGGAATTATTTCTTGGATCTCTATTCTACTTCATTGGTTGATGGGTCAATTTATGTCAATATCATTCTGCCTCAGTCACTATGCTCCCAAGAGTATGTCTTAAGATTGAATATTGTGATAGTTTCATCTTGTTGTTGAGATTGCTTTGACTTTTGGGGATCATTTTTGCTTTCATGTGATTTTCTTTGTTGTTGTTTGAAAGGCAGAGAAAGAGAACTTTCACTCACTGGTTGACTCCCCAAATGCCAACAACACCTAGGCACGGGCCAAGCCGAAGCCACGAGTGGGAATTCAACCCAGATATCCCACATAGGTGACATCACGTATTGCCTTTCATGGGGCACTTTGGCAGGAAGCTGTAATCAGAACTATAACCAAATCCAGGTCACATCTTAATTGCTGTGCCAAACGACTCTCCCCGACTATGATTTTTACAATTGCTTTCTAGTTCTGTAAAGTCATTGAATCTATTTGGATGGAAATTGCACTGAGTATGTAAATATCTTTGGACACATGGACATTTTAAATTCTTCCAATCTATGATCATGGGAAATCTCCATTTTCTTACATCTTTTTCAATTTCTTCCATCAGTGTTGTAATTTTCACTGTAGAAATCTTTTACTTTTCTGGTCACATTTTCTGGTCACATTTATTTCTACGTTTTTTTTTTTTTATAGCAATGAGGAATGGAATTGCTTTTATGATTTCTTTCTCAGCAAGTTCATTATTGGTGTATAAAATGCGACAGTTTTGTATATTGGTTTTGTATTCTGCAACTTTACTCAATTCCTTTTGCAGTTCTAGTTGTCTTTTGGTGGAGTTTAAGAATATTCTACGTATGGAATCATGTTATCTGCATTTCTTCCTTCCTTCCCTCCTTCCTTCCTTTCTCCCCTTTCCCTCCTTCCTTCATTCCTTTCTTCTTACTTGGATGCCTTCTCTTTCATTCTCAACTAATTATGGCTCACACTTCCAATATTACTTTTTTGAATAACAATGGTGAAATAAACATCTTTGGCTTGTATCAAATCATAGAGCAAGCACTGTCAGTTCTCCTCTGTCATCTATGATTTTGTTTGTGTCTTCTCTCTTTTTTTCTTGTAACATCTAACTAAAGGTTTGCCATTTTTCTCTTAAAACAATGCCAACCAACTCCTCATTTTAGTAATATTTTGCATTGTTCTTAGCCTCTAACTTATTCCTGTTCTCACCTTTGTTATTCTTTCCTGCTACTAATTTTGGGGTTGGGTTTGTTCTTGTTTTTCTAGTTTGTTGAGATGCATCCTTAGCTTGTTTATTTGAAGTATTTCTCACTTTATGTATATGCCTATTGATATAAATATCCCTGCTTCAACTGTGTTCCCTAACTTTTGGTATGTGTCATTTAATTTTCATTTGTTTCAATTTTTTTAATTTCCTTTTTAATTTGCCACTTTTTCATATTTCTTGTGTCCATACATTGATATTTATATATCTGGAAAATCAGTTGTCTCTGCCAATTTTTTTAGCTTTTATTTAATAAATATAAATTTCCAAAGTATAACTTTCGGATTCTAGCGGCTTTTTCCGCCCATAACCTCCCTCCTACCCGCAACCATCCCATCTCCCACTCCCTCTCCCATCCCATTCACATCAAGATTCATTTCAACAGTTTGCATCCACACAGAAACATAAAGTATAAAGTACTGTTTGAGTACTAGTTATACCGTTAATTCACATAGTATAACACATTAAGGACAGAGATCCTGCATGGGGAGTAAATGCACAGTGACTCCTGTTGTTGATTCTTTTCTTTCTTTCTTTCTTTCTTTCTTTCTTTCTTTCTTTCTTTCTTTTTTTTTTTTTTTTTTGGAGAGAGAGAGAAAGGTCTAACTTCCATTGGTTCACCCTCCACTTTGCCTTTGCCACCACGGCTGGCGCGCTGCGCTGATCCGAAGCCAGGAGCCAGGTGCCTCCTCCTGGTCTCCCATGCAGGTGCAGGGCCTAAGCACTTGGGCCATCCTCCACTGCCCTCCTGGGCCACAGCAGAGATCTGGACTGGAAAAGGAGCAACCAGGACAGAATCCAGCACCCTGACCAGGACTAGAAACCAGGGTGCCCGTGCTGCAGGCGGAGGATTAGCACAGTGAACCGCGGCCCGACCTCCAGTTGTTGATTTAACAATTGACACATTTGTTTATGGTATCAGTAATCACCCGAGGCTCTTGTCATGAGTTGCCAAGGCTATGGAAGCCTCTTGAGTTCACCAACTCCGATCTTACTCCGACAGGGTCATAGTCAAATTGGAAGTTCTCTCCTCCCTTCAGATAAAGGCACCTCCTTCTTTGATGGCCCATTCTTTCCACTGGGATCTCACTCACAGAGATCTTTCATTTAGGTTTTTTTTTTTTTTTTTTTTTTTTTTTTTTTTTTTTTTTTTTTTTTCCACAGTGTCTTGGCTTTCCATGCCTGAAATACTCTCATGGGCTTTTTAGCCATATCAGAATGTCTTAGGGTCTGATTCTGAGGCCAGAGTGCTCTTTAGGACATCGGCCATTCTATGAGTCTGCTGTGTATCCTGCTTCCCGTGTTGGATTGTTCTCTCCTTTTTTAATTCTATCAGTTAGTATTAGCAGACACCAGTCTTGTTTATGTAATCCCTTCAACACTTAATCCTATCATTGTGATCAATTATGAACTGAAACTGATCACTTTGACCAGTGAGATGGCATTGGTGCATGCCACCTTGATGGGATTGAATCGGAATCCCCCGACATGTTTCTAACTCTCCCATTAGAGTTAAGTCCGAGTGAGCATGCACCAAACTGTACATCTCCTCCTTTTCTTATCCCGCTCTGATATTTAACAGGGATCACTTTTCAGTTAAACACCTACAAATAATTGTGTGCTAATTAAAGAGTTCAGCCCTTGTCCTGACTGTCGAAAAACAACTTACTATTTTATTCCTCTTAGTATTTTTTGTTCTACTTAATACCATTGGTCTCTGCCAATCTTACAAGTTGCTGTCTTAGTAGAAGACATTCCCCAGAGGATGCTTCTTAGCATGTCAAGTGGCTGAGCTTCACTGCCTCTGGTTCCAGTGTTCACCACGTAGTTACCGTATGGCTTCCTCAGCTATAATTAATCACTCTGGATAGTGTGCATTTGGTTACAGGTTCAGAAAGCCCATGCATCTCTGAAGGGTTTGCAGGGGTGTGGGCATTCTAGTGGCTCAGGTAGGTATGATACACACAGTAATGGGGTGAAGTGCCCACTGTGTGACCATTCCACCAATGGGAGTTGTGCCGAGTCATAAGCACAGTGGATGCAGCCACAGAAACTGCCAAGTTCCATTTTTGGCAGGGACCTCTGGTAGTGGCAGCATGAGTGACAGCAGCAGCAAGGGGGGTTCGATACATAGAGGATATTTTCCAGGGACCTACATGGATGAGCAACATTAGTGGGGGAGGGGGGAGGTCATTCTGCTTTCATAAATGGCAATGCTGATACTGATACTATAAACTATGAGGTATGTGTCTCTAGGCCCCACTTTGGCAAGAGAGATCAGTAGAGTTGTGTCCTGAACCGCACCCACCCCAGTGGTGCCTGCCAGCTAGCAGCAGCCAGTGGCACAAAGCATGAGAGGGGAAAATGCCTTGATTCCTCAGGTCTTGGGGTGGCCTCCTCCACCGTGCTGAACCCCTTGTCACTCATAGGGCAGAGTACTGCATGTACTTGGGTATGAGGTCACAGCTGCACTGCTGGGTCTAATTGGATTCATAAGCCTTTTGTGTAGGTGTGATAGGATATTTGTGGGGCACCATGGATGGAGATGTGCAGGGGCTTCTAGTCCCCGTGGCAGCTTGAATGCCAGTAGTGGCTCTGTTCTTGGGATGCCACCTGGGCTCTGGGGATTTGGAAGGAGACAATGTGAAACTCCTGGCATCTCTTCTAGCTGGGCTCCGAGTCTGTAATGACAATGGACCTCGCCTTAGCAGGGATGGCTGGCATTTGTGGAGATGGGGTTCTCTTGGGGCTCTCCCATTTACCCTTTCCCCTGAAGCAGAGAATCTGTCCCAGCTGAGCTTGCACATATTGGTGCACTTTTTTCTTCTCTCTATGCAGCCATCTCAGATCTTTTGCAAGGCTTCTGTCCCTCAACCATTCACCTTGAAATGCAGCTGTTTGATTTGTTGTTGTGGTTCTTCTTATTGAAGGAGACAAGGGAGCATCCCTTTCCAGTCATCTTGGAATCCCTGCTATATGATTATTTTTTATTGAATTGGATTCAAATATTCATTGAAAATAGCTTTCTTTGGTGGACAAAAAGAAACAAAAACAGTATTGACTACTTTTACAATTTATCAGTAGCACTGGGGTTTTGGTAAACACTGGATATACTTATGTTAAACAAATAAAATGCATCTTCAAATGGTAAGCTACCTGCCCATTTTTCATTCAATGAATGTCTTAAAAAGAACTGTAAAATATATAAGTTCCCTACTTTTGACATTGTTTTCAGAGAAAAAGTAATTTGTTTTCTCTAAAACCTTAGATACTACTCAAATAATTTTAATTCATTCTTGTTGTATATACACAATTGCATACTGCACTTTAAATTTTTTACATCTAAGTTTCTCAGACAGCCCCCACACAGCTCAGCCCTCCAATCTTGATCCTCCTTGAAGAGCACTTTTGGAGAAAAACCAGAACACTGCAGACCTAACTCATGAATAATTCATGTTGTACAACTTCAACCTGACCCTGGCTGGCTCTCAGTGATTCTTCTATTCAACTTTCATTGATTTTATGGAGAAAACTGAGGCCACATACACTCTCCTCTTCACACCCAAGAATCAATGTCCCTACATTTATATGACTTCCAGACTCAGAGAAAGAATAAAACTATTATTATAAGCATAGACTTAGAGAGCTGCAGGAAACTTTGAAGGTCATTTAGTCTAAGCCTTTTCCTTTTACAGCTGACAAAACCTAAAGCCAAGAAAGATGAAGAGAAGAAACTCAGATACACATGGATGTCTACTCCATCATCTGTTGATTTCATTCTTTTCTTAAAAAAAGAAGAAAAATCTTGTTATTTATTTCTATTCTTTGCTGTCTTTACAAGATGCAGCTTTATCATCTATCTCTTCCTCCTTTAATATATGCTCAATGCATTCCTTTGAACAGGAAGTTTTTGCTCATTCTGTGTCAGAAACGTGTTACACTCTAAGCAAGATAAAACCAGATTAACAGTTGCTTTCAACAGTAACGTTTATTTTTCTCACAACACAGGCAGCCTGAAGTTACAGGGCCACGCACGTAGGTCGGCAGCTGAAAGGGGATGAGACAGGTTTCTCTGTAATTACTCAGTTTTTTCCTCATGGTCGAAAGAAGACAGGCTGAGCTTTAGGCATCAGAGGTATTCAATGCAAAAGCAAAAAGTTAAAGACAAAGCAACAGTTATAGTTGCACCCTTTACCAGAAAGCACAATTTTCCTGCAAATACCGCTCAAAAATCTTCCCCTCGTGTGCTACTGGAAACACAGCCTTCGGGGGGCCGGCATTTGGCCTAGCAGTAAAGCTGCTGTTCACAACACCCGTATCCATAAAGGAGAGCCTGGGTTTGAGTCCTGGCTCTGCTTCCAATTCCGTTCCTTTCCTGGGAGGCAGCAGATGACAGCAAGGAGTTAGGTCCTCGCCACCAATGGGGGAGACATAAAGTTCCTGGCTGCCTGCTTTGGCCTGCCCCAGTCAACAACTGTTGCAGGCATTTGTGGAAGAGAATCAGAGGATTCCTTTCTCTCCCTTTGTCTTTTAAACAAATAAAAATAATTAAATGTATTTTTAATGGGAAATATACCTTGTGGCCCTGCTGGATGCAGTCTGGGAACGATAGTGGGTTTTGCTTGCTTGTGTGTTTTTAATAACATTGCTGCCTCTGCACAATCAGGACCTTGTCAGTAAGGAATAAAATAGAACATAGAACGTAACCGTGACCACCTTGTAACTGAGTCCTCAACAGAGCGTCCGCCCTCCTTGCCCTGGCCTACAGGACAAGGGCCTTCAAGGACCTGCCTCTGCTCACCTTGCCAACTGCATTTTCTGCTACCTTTTGCCTTTCACGAACACCCTCCTCATTTCCTGTCAGTGATCAGGGATTGCTTTTTCTTCACAACGATGGTTGCAGTTGGAAAATATTCACATTTTGTTTGCGTTTGTTGTTGCTTATCTCCACTCTTAGATGCTGGCATTGCTCATTCATTTCATGCACTCTTCCAGCAGATAGTTGTTGGCAACAGCGTTGTACCAATCCCTATCCCAGATGCAAGTGACAGCAGTGAACAAGACAAAAAGACCCTGATCTCATAAGGTTCACATTCTAGTTAGAGAGACAAATAATAAACAATTTAAGTGATGAACATTTATCTTGCTTTCTATTATATCTCTGGAAACTATCATAGTTCATGGCACGTAATAAGTATTCATTGAATGAATTATAATTGAATACATATGCTGAAAATATAGCCCTTATCCTTTTTCGATTTTACTACCTCTTCCTGAATGTATTTGTAAGTAGCTATAGTGGGTTTAGTTCCATTTTTAAAGATAGATTTATTTGTTTATTTGAAAAGGTGAAGGGAGGAAAGAGTGATAGAGAGGAAGAAAGAGATCTTCCATCCACCGGTACACCCCCCAATGCCCTGCAACCACTGGGGCTTGGCCAGCCTGTGCCAGGCTAAAGCCAGGAGCTGGAACTCCATCCAGGTCTCCCACATGGGTAGCAGCGGTCCAAGTAATGGGGCCATCTTCCACTGCCTTTCCAGGGACATTAGTAGGACACTGGATCAAAAGCATAGCAGCCCTGACTTGAACCAGCACACCAATATGGCATGCCACAAGCAAGCAGGGGCCCAGCCTGCTACACCACAATGCCAGCCCATAGAATACGTTTTGTTAAAAGTAGGAGAATCATGATTTACCACGATCACTTTTATGCCTGCAACTGGGATTGAAGAGCAGTAACAACCAAAATTGAGTAATTGGTTTGGGAATAATCTTTAAATAATTGAGGCAACTTATAAATTACTTGTTTAAAATATTTAGATGACAGATTTAATGAAAAGGAATTCATGCTCTCTAAATTTCTATCATAATTTTTCCTTTGAATCAATAAGAAAATTGGAGTGACAATGGAACACACTAAAATAAACCAAAAGAGAACATCAGTGATATAAAGAAAATCAAGAAACAATACCAGAGAAGATTTTAGAATCTACCCACTATTATTTCAACCAATCCAAGGGAAGAAATTATGAGTCATATCTATTTTAAGTCACATTTTTTCCACTAGCAAGTTATTTTTACCATTCGATCATTTAAAACATAAATAAAATTTGTATTCACTAGTGACAAATGTTGTTCCTACCATAAGGAGGATATACAAGTGATATTTTAGGAAAGATGACAATAAAAGGCATTAGGTGGATAAATGGGGTGGTTCAGCAAAAAAAAAAAAAAAAAAAAAAAAAAACCACATTGGTTGTGAATTACAAATTATAATGTGGGTTCTAACATAAAGTTCCTCAACACGCCTCAGGATCCTGCTGCTGTGTAGAGTAGAAACAGAACGGTCCTCAGACTCATTCAACTCCAAGTCTCAATTTCTTCATCTGTAAATTTAGGGAAATAATACTTTGATCACACGATTGCTGTAACTGACAATGAGAACGCACCATGCACACTGTAATCTACTGAGCAAGAATTTGTTGATATATTTGTGCGTGTGTAACTCTAACCCACTGAAATTATGTCCTGATCTTGTATTATTATTTTTTTCTCTGATTAGGCTATGGTTACTCATCCAAAATAGGCTGTAATTTTTGTTTTATTTATTTATTTATTGAAATGCAAGGAAACAGAGATAGAGAGATCTCTCCCTTGCTCCGGTTTGGTCCCTGAATGCTCACAACAATCAGAGCTGGGACAGTAACTCAATAAAATCTATTGACGTCATCACCAAGTATGCATTAGCAAGAAGCAGGACTCAGAAGGGATGCTAGGACTTCAGCACAGTCTCTCCGATATGGGATATGGACACCCCAAGCAGCATCGTAACTCTTGTGCCAAACACTCCCCCACTTGTGTTTTTAATGCATTAAACACTCTCTCATATTCATCGCAAGAGTTAAATATATTAACCAAGTATGTGAAAAATAAGTTTACTTTGTTCAACGGGACTGAAACTCTCCTTTTGGAGTGTTCTGTAAATTCCCTGCAGTTGGTATGCTGGTAGAATGACAAATTACTTGATAAAACTCACAGTTCTAAGTATTTAAGTCCATCCTCATACCACATATATTTTTATATAATGTATATACATTCACTTTTATATATTTATCTTAATTAAATATTTGCTTATAAGAATATCTCACATTGAGCTTCATATGATACTCCTACCTTGTGATTACATACATACATTGTGCTGGCATACCAAAAGCAATGCTATTTCTTCACTACTTGATCCATTGCTGAAATCGCCAGCCATAGTATATGCACTGTCTATAAAGACCAACAGTGTTTCTACACAATCAGACCTTTTAAAGATATTCACATTCTCTATTCCACAAATTCTTGTTTGAGGAAGTTTGGTCTCTACTACATGTGACCTTACAAATGTTATTTACGTGCAGAGAAAATCTGTCTAGCAGCTACAGTTTCAGAGTGAATAATTCGGTCAGATATGTTTCCACAGGTCTTTCCTGTTTTGAAAAATGGAGGAGGAGAAAAGGAGGTGGCTAAACTGACTAGAAATAGCGTGTGCCAATTCTGTGGAATGAGTCACAAGTTTCTGAAAATACTAATCAGCAAATCTATAATTTCAATCACACATGCTGAATATCAATTGTATGTTTGCTTCATTTTCTCTGGTATAAATGTGTGAATGATGTCGTGCTCTTTGAGATAAAATATGCTTCATCCCAGAAAATATATTCCCATCTTGATCTTTCATTCCCAGAAGGGATGAATGTACACATCTGGGCCACTTTCCCTATCATAGAGAGAAAAGGAAGAAAAGCATTTTCTTCTCTCCTATCGTCTAGATATATGTAGATGCTGGTGTAATTATATAGATACACATATAAATATACACTTATACATTTCCATAATTCCTGCTACTTTTCTCTCTTCTTGTTGAATCCAGTGTTTATCATACAGATTCCACCTTTAGATACTATTTGTTCACTATGTAACATGCTTTGCGGACTACACATATGTTCAGCTATATTCTGCCCCCTGGAGGCTGACACTGACCTGTTTACTTAAACCAACCTAGTGCTGGCAGTGAGCCCAGAGTACAGGGCACATAGCAACTAGACATTCTTCTAGACCATGATTGAGGATAAACATTTCAAACACTTGGAATAGAGTTTAGACATTCTGATCTCTCATACATTTAGTTTCACTCTGCTCTTTGAAAAAATGGGATAGGAGCAATTTCAGAATATCATTCTCTCTCTGCTCAATTCTGCACCTCTATATGTAACCAAAATTTGGGCATGATCCACAGTATCAGAACACATGGGATGAATGTGAGAAAGGGGCTTTTTTATTTCTAAATATAAAAAACTATAGATTTAAACTCCACAGAAATTACTATCATTGTATGTGAGATATAATAAACTAAAAATATTTGATGGATATTTTCTTCCTCCAAGGAACATTTGCCATTCCATAGCATGATTTGGGAGTGCATGTATTCAAATAAGAGGGTGCAAGAATCAGAACCACTGAATATTCTCAAGACATGAAACAAAACTAGGCAGGGTGGCATTTGACACCATGGTTAAGCCACCACTTGGGAGTGCCTCTGTCTTTTCTGGTTCTGCTCCTGATTCCAGGTTCCTGCTACTGTGTTCTCTGGCAGGTAGCAGGAGACCCTGATGGAGTTTCTGGCTCCTGACCTCAGCCTAATTCAACCCTGGCTGTTGCCAGCATTTGGTGAGTGAACTGGTGCATTGAGATTCTCTCTCTCTCATACATTAAATAATTAAATGAGAATTTGAGAAAAAGGACTCACTATCCAAGGTGGGGCCTCTTTTTATGAAAACCAGAGTGTCATATCAGAAGGTATTCTCTCTACTTTCAGGGAGCACTGAATATAATCAACATCAAAGGTCATTTTTCACCCCATTAATCACATTTCTTTACAACGAAAATCAACTTTGTTAACAAGCACAACTTCTTATGCAAATACTCATAATTTTCATCTTCTACAACCTTAAAATTAGTTTTCCATTGTATTTAACTTGATTTTTGTCGTTCCTGCGTCCAAAGAATACCAAGGAAAGATATCTCCATAATTCATTTGTGCATTTCAGCTTCTTCAGATTTCTTCTGAAAACCCTCATCATCACAAACACATGGAAAATCATTTATTTTCTCTGAATTTCAGTAGTTTTTTATAATGAGGTTATACTAAAACCTGCGATAATAATTTCTACTTTTTCTTACACTTTCATTCAATTTCTCAAGACAGTAATTGATGCTGAAAATAGTGACAGAATACTTTAGTTTCACAAACAGTTGGAGAATCGCATTGCCTTATTAAAAGTAATTCAAAAGGAAGAAATCATATGGTGCTATGGAAAACCCATAAGCTTGGAGGAATATTCTACGAACTTAGTTAATGGAAACACATAAAATCACTTTATCTTTCTGGTTCTGTCCCACTTTAGGAATGTATTGAAATGATATTTTACAAACTCTAAATCTCCACAGCACACCTAACATGGGCCTAAAAATATCCAAAGTATTATGAGAATGAAGCAAAATAACAGGGTGACATTTGCCTTCAATGTTCTTAGGTATTAATTTCTACATGAGTTTACATATATCCAAAAAATGATAAAAATTAATTAAGAGTTAAAATTAGAAGAAAAGAAGCATGCTGTGGAGATAAACAGACATGTGCTAGAATCTTTTGGTAAAATATTGTGTAAGATATGTATCCTATGGTATGTGGAAGACTGAATCAAATCCCTTCAGGTTTGGGGGGGCAGAAATTGTTACAAATGTTCATAGATGGGTGAGAATTGCAGGTAAAACAAAAGCATTTGTAGAGGCATGGCCCCCTTTCACTGTGCACTTTGGAGCTCCCCATTTGTGATTAACATACTCCACCACACGCTTCTCTACATGATCACACAGTCTATTCCATAAATCAAACTGCACTTTCCCTGTGGGTGTGGCTTCAGTTGCAACATTCTCAAGTTGAGATAATTTTCTCTTATTTTCTAAACAGCACACAAAGACTACATGATGCTGAATTCCTATTGATCACTATTTGTGTCTTATCCTCTCTTCCTTCCTTTTTTTTTTTTTTTTTTTTGACAGGCAGAGTGGACAGTGAGAGAGAGAGACAGAGAGAGAAAGGTCTTCCTTTGCCGTTGGTTCACCCTCCAATGGCCGCCGCTGCAGCCGGTGCACCGCGCTGATCCTGGCAGGAGCCAGGAGCCAGGTGCTTTTCCTGGTCTCCCATGGGGTGCAGGGCCCAAGCACCTGGGCCATCCTCCACTGCACTCCCTGGCCATAGCAGAGAGCTGGCCTGGAAGAGGGGCAACCGGGACAGAATCCGGCGCCCCAACCGGGACTAGAACCCGGTGTGCCGGCGCCGCAAGGTGGAGGATTAGCCTATTGAGCCACGGCGCCGGCTTTCCTTCCTTACTTTTTCAAGATCCAAACTCTCCTCGATCTAATGCCCCCTGGGTAAATCCTCTGTAACACCTCTTATTTTTTGCCATATACTGTATTTCCGTCAAGTCTTTCCATTTATGGGATGGGTGTTTCATACAGCAGCTGCTGCTTGGCATATGCACATCCCATGTCAGAGTGCCCTGGTTCGAGTCCTTGCTCTGCTTCCAGTTCCAGCTTCCTGCTAATGTGCACCTCCGTGGGAGACCTGGACTGAGTTCCCAGCTCTTGGCTTTACCCTGGCCCAGCCCTGGCTCTTACATTCATTTCTGAGTGAACCAGGGTATGAAAGATTTCACTGTGTTGCTTTCTCATGCTGTGTCTCTGCCTTTCAAATAAATAGAAAATACATAAAAACTTACTTTTAAAAATGTTATCTCCTTGTACCTTAAAAATGTGCTCACCTGACATGTCCACCCTCCCTTCCTCATCACTTTTCTTCTCTGTCCATCTCACCTCCCATAATGTTTTCTCTAACCTATCTGCTCCCAGAATAATCCACGACCCTACTAACTCCATCTCCTATCACTCCTTGCCTACATTCAGATTTTCTTTATATTTTCCCCCTTCTTGTACCTTTTTAAAACAGATTAAATATCACTTATCTGTTCCCAAATGTCTAAATAAAAAAACTGAAAAGAGATTGAGAAATGAAACAGCTGGATTCCCTTCTTTAACTTTCCATTCATAACTATCAAGAGCAATTAGATATTTTATTACCTGGAACCCCGTATTATGTTAGTAAGTTTTCATCCTCATTTATAATTATTTATCATACTCTAAATTATTTAGCCAAGTAAGTTTATTTACCCTGACAATCAATCTAGAAATAATGGAAAGCTAAAGTATATAAAATTTGTGATTACAAATTTCAAAACACTTTTAAATAACTCATGCAACAAAAATTAACATAAATTAAAATTAAAACCAAATAATTTGTCAAAATACAGCACCTGATCTGTGACTACTTTAAAATTTATAGTATGTGGATGAAATGTTCATTTTTCTTTCTGATATTGTTTGTGGTGATTGTCTATATTCCCACTAAGATAGGGCAGTTTTGGTTTTACTTGTTAAACTTCTTATTTGGTGAAACATTAAGCTTTTTTACTGTAGTGTAAATTTAAAATATGTTATCTCAAAAATTAAAAAAAGAGGGACCAAGAATAGGGAAAGAAGAGGGAGATAGGGAATATTATCATATTCTTAGAACTGTACCTTCAAACGATAGTGAATCTTTTAAAAATGAATTTAAAAGCTTAACAAAATAAAAATCTCAATAAAAATACAGTGCTTTATATTCCATATATATGAAAATGATACGTGAAAAAACTTTATAGCTAAAATACTCACATTTTAACATAAGCAGGTCTTAAACTTAACTAGCTAAATTTCTCATTTAAAAATATTTTTGACTTTAGGAAAAGAAATTCTCAGATATAGTAGAAGAGAAGAAATAACAGATAAAAACAAAGTAAACAAACAAAAATTCAGTTGAGAAATGAGGTCGACTTTTGTTCTTCAAAACAATAAATAAAATAGTAAATATCTTGAAAGTTTCATCAAAGAAAAAAACATAAATAAGTAGAAACACTACTTAAAAGGATTTGAAAACTAGATATGACAGAAGTCAGAAACAAGGCAGATATGTGGAACCCATTCTCAAATAAAAAAAAATTACAGAAGCCAATCTCAAGGGGATCCAAATGTTAGAATTACCAAGCAAAAAGCCTTTAAATCAGCTATTACTAATAATAAGCATAAGGTAAAGGAAAAACATTTGAAATGAAGGAAAAGATTTAAAAATCCATGGAAAATATAAAAAGAAAAATTTTAGAGCATAAAATTTGAAATTTAAAAACTGACTACATACATATCCATGCTGTCCACAGCACTCCATAGACTTAATACAAGACTATCAGAACTCTAGTGGGGAGGCCAGTGCTGTGGTGTAGGCATAGCGGGTGAAGCCTCTGCCTGTAATGTAGGCATCCCATAAGGGCGCCAGTTCAAGACCCGGCTGCTCCACTTCTGATCTGGCTCCCCACTAATGGCCTGGGAAAGCATCAGAAGATGACCCAAATCCCTAGGCCCATGCACCAAGGTGGGAGAACCAAAGGAAGCTCTTGGTTCCTGGCTTTGGCCTGACCCAGCCCAGGTCATTGAGGCCATTTGGTAGTGAACTAGCAGATGGGAGATTTCTCTCTCTGTCTCTCTCCTTCTGTCTCTGTAACTCTCTCAAATAAATCTAAGAAAAAAATAAAACTCTAGTGGTATGTTTCACAGAAATAGAAGAAGAAATCCTAAAATTTATATGGAACCATAGCAGACTCCAAATAGCCAAAGCAATCTTCAGAAATAAGCAAATTCCAGAGGCATCACATTGCCTGATTTCCAATTATATTACAAAGGTAGCTATGTAGATTGTAACAAAATAGAGATTTAACAAAAATATCTGAAAGATGCATTAATATTGAACCAAAAATGTTTAAGTAATCCAAAAGAAAATAGGGAAATATAAACCAAAAGAAAAATTAGGAGACTAATTAAAGAAATAAATAAATGGTTGACTAATTCCAACTATGTCAAAAATTGCATTAAAAGCCATTGCTCTAAACATCTCACTTTAAAAACACAGATTAACAGGAGGGATTAAAAATCATAAAAATTCAACTCCTACAAAAAACACATTTTAATATAAAAGTACAAATAGGTGTTAAAAAGTTCATTTATAATACAAGATATAGTATGTACAACTGCAAATATAAGATGGCTAGGGTACCTGTATTAATATGAAATGAAGCAGACTTGAAAAGGGTACTACTAGCAATCAAGAAAAAATCTAATAATCATAAAAACTGTGATTCATAGGCCATCATAACAATTATGAATGTGAATGCATAATAAAAGAGGCCCAAATTAGAAGAAAATTAAAAGTACCAGAGTTAAACAGAGAGAGACACAGTTCCACAAGAATAGCAAGAGATTACGGCTACTGCTGTCCTCACACCTGACCAGAAGACTAGCTGAAGCACCAGCATTAGAAGATCTGAACCACACTGTCCACTACTTTAAGCTGAGAGTTACTGAACGACTCCTGCAACAACTCCATGCTGTGCATTCTTTTCAATAAGTCGTGATGCATTCACCAAGGTAGACCAAAAAGAAAACTCCCCCAAATAAAATATCAGGCCAAAAATGCTTTCAGTGGTTAGTTCTTTCAAGTATCCAAGGAAGAACCTGTGACACAAACTTTTCTGGAAGTTTAAGGTGTAAAGACTATAACCTTAATGCCAAAATTTTTTCAAAGACATTACAAAAAAAGAAGCCAAATATTTCTCAAAAATATAAATGAAGAAACTGTTTTAAAGTGATATAAAGTACATCAATATTCTAAATAATGATAGTAATTTATGACTAGGTGGAACTTTATCAGAGAATGAAAAGTTGATGACAAATCAGAAAAGCTACCAGTACAATTCACCATATTATATAATAAAGGATGGAATGCATATGGTTTCTTCCATACATACAGAAAAAGCACTGGACAAAATTCAACCATTACTTATGATAACAGAAAAAATATTCATCAAGGTAGAAATAGTATGAATCTGCATCAAACTGACAATGAAATGATCAATAATTAGATTGTTTTCCTCTAAAATTAGGGATAAGAACAAGGTAAAGACGGTTGCTTTTGAAATTTCTCTTTAAAATAGTACTGAAGGTTTTATATATGACATATAAGTTTATATGTATGAATTATTTATAATCATAAATAGATATGATTATATTTATAATATATGATAATGTATTATTATAGTTATAATTTAATACAAGAAATACAGGAAATAAGTAAAAAAGAAAATTATTGCTATTTGCAAATGATATTTTTGTCTACAGAGAAAATGCCAGACAATCTACAAATTTTGCAAATTTATTTACAAGTACATCTAGCAAAAATCAATTGTTTTCTTTCACCTTAGTAACAATTGGAAAATCAAATTTAAATATTAATTAAATTATAGTGACACCCCAAAACATTGAATATTTCAAAGAGGTATAACAAAATATTTATCAACTGTGTATTTTAAATATGTGAACATTATTGAAAGTCAATTATACCTCTATACATTTAAAAAGCAAAAAAAACAAGATGACATTTTGACCACCTTAATGCCTATACATTTAAAAATTTCAACAAAATGGGAAAAAATTCCTAGAAAATACAAAACATAAAGACAGATCATGAGAAAATTAAAAGCCTTGATATTTTCTTGATAATAAGTTAATTGAACTTGCTTTTAAAAACGTTGCCCCATTTAGGTCTTCTTCTTTTTTTTTTTTTTTTTCCCAAAGTGTCTTGGCTTTCCATGCCTAAAATACTCTCATGGGCTCTTCAGCCATATCCAAATGCTTTAAGGGCTGATTCTGAGGCCAGAGTGCTATTTAGGACATCTGCCATTCTATGAGTCTGTTGTGTTTCCCGCTTCCCATGTTGGATCATTCTCTCCCTTTTTGATTCTATCAGTTAGTATTAGCAGACACTAGTCTTGTTTGTGTGATCCCTTTGACTCTTAGACCTATCAGTGTGGTCAGTTGTGAACTGAAGTTGATAACTTGGACTAGTGAGATGGCATTGGTACATGCCACCTTGATGGGATTGTATTGGAAAAAAAGAGATGACCTAAATGGAAGATCTCTGTGAGTGAGATCCCAGTGGAAAGAATGGGGCCATCAAAGAAGGAGGTACCTTTCTCTGAAGGGAGGAGACAACTTCCACTTTGACTATGACCCTGTCGGAATAAGATCGAAGTTGGCGAACCCAAAAGGCTTCCATAGACTTGGCAACTAATGACTAGGGAGATTACTGACGCCATAAACAAGAGTGTCAATTTGTTAAGTCAACAACAGGAGTCACTGGCAACTTACTCCTCATGTGGGATCTGTCCTTAATGTGTTGTCCAATGTGAAGTAATGCTATAACCAGTACTGAAACAGTATTTTACACTTTGTGTTTCTGTGTGGGTGCAAACTGATGAAATCTTTACTTAATATATACTGAATTGATCTTCTGTATATAAAGATAATTGAAAATGAATCTTGATGTGAATGGAATGGGAGAGGGAGTAGGAGATGAGAGGGGTGCGAGTGGGAGGGAAATTATGGGGGGTGGGCAATGTAATCCATTAACTGTACTTTGGACATTTATATTTACTAAATAAAAAAATAAATAAAAAATAAAAAGTTGCCCCAAATACCAAAGGCAGCCAGCTGGATTTTGCAGGTGAGTTTGATTTTAAGTGAAAGGATCAAAATCTTAATCCAGCTCTTTAAAAGGGTAGTAAAAGAGACACTACTCCTCAAATCAATTTATGAGGTTGGTATAACCAAAACAGAAAATAAGAGATAGACAATATGATGAAATCACATTAAAAGTCAATCTCTGGGGCCTGCGCAGTGGCCCAATAGGCTAATCCTCCGCCTGCAGCGCCGGCACCCAGGGTTCTATTCCTGGTTGGGGCGCCGGATTCTGTCCCGGTTGCCCCTCTTCCAGGCCAGCTCTCTGCTGTGGCCCTGGAGTGCAGTGGAGGATGGCCTAAGTGCTTGGGCCCTGCACCCCATGGGAGACAAGGAGAAGCACCTGGCTCCTGGCACCGGCTGCAGCGGCCATTGGGGAGTGAACCAACGGCAAAGGAAGACCTTTCTCTCTATCTCTCTCTCTCACTGTCCACTCTGCCTGTCCAGTTAAAAGACACAGATTGGCTGATTGGGTTAAGGAACAAAACCCATCTATTTGCTGCTTACAAGAAACACATCTTTCCAACAAAGATCCATACAGACTGAAAGTGAAAGGCTAGAAAAAGATATACCATGCCAACAGAAATGAAAAAAGAGCGGGCGTAGCCATCTTAATATCGGACAACATAAACTTTACCACAAAAACTGTTAAGAGAGACAAAGAGGGACACTATATAATGATTAAGGGATCAATACAACAAGAAGATATAACAATTATCAATGTATATGCACCTAACTACAGGGCACCAGTTTATCTAAAACATTTGTTAAGAGACTTAAAGGGAGACTTAGACCCCAATACAATAGTACTGGGGGACTTCAATACTCCACTCTCAGAAATAGACAGATCAACAGGACAGAAGATCAACAAGGATACAGTAGATTTAAACGACACTATAGCCCAAATGGATCTAACAGATATATACAGAACTTTCAATCCTACAGCTAAAGATTTTACATTCTTCTCAGCAGTACATGGAACCTTCTCTAGGACTGACCACATACTAGGCCATAAAGCAAGTCTCAGCAAATTCAAAAGAATTAGAATCATACCATGCAGCTTCTCAGACCATAAAGGAATGAAGTTGGAAATTAGCAACTCAGGAATCCCTAGAGCATACACAAACACATGGAGATTGAACAACATGCTCCTGAATGAACAATGGGTCATAGAAGAAATTAAAAGAGAAATCAAAAATTTTCTGGAAGTAAATGAGGATAACAGCACAACATACCAAAACTTATGGGACGCAGCAAAAGCAGTGTTAAGAGGAAAGTTTATATCAAAAGGTGCCTACATCAAGAAATTGGAAAGGCACCAAATAGATGAGCTTTCAATTCACCTCAAGGATCTAGAAAACCTACAGCAAACCAGACCCAAATCTAGTAGGAGAAGAGAAATAATTAAAATCAGAGAAGAAATCAACAGGATTGAATCCAAAAAAATTACAAAAAATCAGCTAAACGAGGAGCTGGTTTTTTGAAAAAATAAACAAAATTGACACCCCATTAGCCCAACTAACTAAAAAAAGAAGAGAAAAGACCCAAATCAATAAAATCAGAGATGAAAAAGAAACGTAACAACAGACACCACAGAAATAAAAAGAATCATCAGAAATTACGACAAGGACTTGTATGCCAGGAACCAAGGAAACCTATCAGAAATGGATAGATTCCTGGACACATGCAACCTACCTAAATTGAACCATGAAGACATAGAAAACCTAAATAGACCCATAACTGAGACAGAAATTCAAACAGTAATAAAGGCCCTCCCAACAAAGAAAAGCCCAGGACCAGATGGATTCACTGCTGAATTCTACCAGACATTTAAAGAAGAACTGACTCCAATTCTTCTCAAACTATTCAGAACAATCGAAAAAGAGGGAATCCTCCCAAATTCTTTCTATGAAGCCAGCATCACCTTAATTCCTAAGCCGGAAAAAAGATGCAGCATTGAAAGAGAATTACAGACCAATATCCCTGATGAACATAGACACAAAAATCCTCAATAAAATTCTCGCCAATAGAATGCAACAACACATCAGAAAGATCACCACCCAGACCAAGTGGGATTTATCCCTGGTATGCAGGGATGGTTTAATGTGCGCAAGACAATCAATGTGATACACCACATTAACAGACTGCAGAAGAAAAACCATATGATTCTCTCAATAGATGCCGAGAAAGCATTTGGTAAAATACAACACCCTTTCATGATGAAAACTCTAAGCAAACTGGGTTTGGAAGGAACATTCCTCAATACAATCAAAGCAATCTATGAAAAACCCACAGCCAGCATCCTATTGAATGGGGAAAAGTTGGAAGCATTTCCACTGAGATCTGGTACCAGAATGGGATGCCCACTCTCACCACTGCTATTCAATATAGTTCTGGAAGTTCTAGCCAGAGCTATTAGGCAAGAAAAAGAAATTAAAGGGATACAAATTGGGAAGGAAGAACTCAAACTATCCCTCTTTGCAAATGATATGATTCTTTATTTAGGGGACCCAAAGAACTCTACTAAGAGACTATTGGAACTCATAGAAGATTTTGGTAAAGTAACAGGGTATAAAATCAATGCACAAAAATCTACAGCCTTTGTATACACAGACAATGCCATGGCTAAGGAAGAACTTCTATGATCAATCCCATTCACAATAGCTACAAAAACAATCAAATACCTTGGAATAAACTTAACCAAGGACGTTCAAGATCTCTACGATGAAAATTAAAAAACCTTAAGAAAGAAATAGAAGAGGATACCAAGAAATGGAAAAATCTTCCATGCTCATGGATTGGAAGAATCAATATCATCAAAATGTCCATTCTCCCAAAAGCAATTTATAGATTCAATGCAATACCAACCAAGATACCGAAGACCTTCTTCTCAGATCTGGAAAAATGGTGCTGAAATTTATATGGAGACACAGGAGACCTCGAATAGCTAAAGCAATCTTGTACAACAAAAACAAAGCCGGGGGCATCACAATACCAGATTTCAGGACATACTACAGGGCAGTTGTAATCAAAACAGCATGGTACTGGTACAGAAACAGATGGATAGACCAATGGAACAGAATTGAAACACCAGAAATCAATCCAAACATCTACAGCCAACTCATATTTGATCAAGGATCCAAAACCAATCCCTGGAGTAAGGACAGTCTATTCAATAAATGGTGCTGGGAAAATTGGATTTCCACGTGCAGAATCATGAAGCAAGACCCCTACCCTTCACCTTACACAAAAATTCACTCAACATGGATTAAAGACTTAAATATATGACCCGACACCATCAAATTATTAGAGAGCATTGGAAAAACCCTGCAAGATATAGGTACCGGCAATGACTTCTTGGAAAATACCCCAGAAGCACAGGAAGTCAAAACCAACATTAACATTTGGGATTGCATCAAATTGAGAAGTTTCTGTACTGCAAAAGAAACAGTCAGGACAGTGAAGAGAGAACCGACAGAATGGGAAAATACATTTGCAAACTATGCAACTGATAAAGGGTTGATAACCAGAATCTACAAAGAAATCAAGAAACTCCACAAGATCAAAGCAAACAACCCACTTAAGCGATGGGCCAAGGACCTCAATAGACATTTTTCAAAAGAGGAAATCCAAATGGCCAACAGACACATGAAAAAATGTTCAAGATCATTAGCCATCAGGGAAATGCAAATCAAAACCACAATGAGGTTTCACCTCACCCCAGTTAGAATGGCTCACATTCAGAAATCTACCAACAATAGATGCTGGAGAGGATGTGGGGAAAAAGGGACACTAACCCACTGTTGGTGGGAATGCAAACTGGTCAAGCCACTATGGAAGTCAGTCTGGAGATTCCTCAGAAACCTAAAGATAACCCTACCATTCAACCCAGCCATCCCACTCCTTGGAATTTACCCAAAGGAAATTAAATTGGCAAACAAAAAAGTTGTCTGCACATTAATGTTTATTGCAGCTCAATTCACGATAGCTAAAGCCTGGAACCAACCCAAATGCCCATCAACAGTAGACTGGATAAAGAAATTATGGGACATGTACTCTATAGAATACTATACAGCAGTCAAAAGCAACAAAACCCAGTCATTTGCAACAAGATGGAGGAATTTGGAAAACATCATGCTGAGTGAATTAAGCCAGTCCCAAAGGGACAAATATCATATGTTCTCCCTGATCAGCGACAACTAACTGAGCTCCAAAGGGGAAAATTATTGAAGTTAAATGGACACGATGAGAAACACTGATTGATCAGCTCTTGTCCTGACTGTTGATGTACATTGTAATACTTTATCCATTTTACTATTTTTTTTGTTCTATTACCATTGGTTGAACTCTGTAATTAACACACAATTATTCTTAGGTGTTTAAATTTTAACTGAAAAGTGATCCCTGTTAGGAATTTGGAAAACATTATGCTGAGTGAAATAAGCCAATCCCAAAGGGACAAATACCACTTGTTCTCCTTGATAGGTGACAACTAACTGAGCACCAAAAAGGAAACCTGCCAAAGTGAAATGAACACTATGAGAAACGGTGACTTGATCAGCCCTCACCCTGACTGTTGATGAGCAACTTAATATGTTATCCCTGTTAGTATTTTTTTTGTTTGTTCTACTTAATACTTTTGGTTGAATACTGTAATCAATACACAATTCTTCTTAAGTGCTGAAACTTAACTGAAAAGTGATCGCTGTTAAATATAAGAGTGAGAATAAGAGAGGGAAGAGATGTGCAATTTGGGACATGCTCAAGCTGACTTACCTCAAACGGTAGAGTTAGAAACATACTAGGGGATTCCAATTCAATCCCATCGAGGTGGCATGTACCAATGCCATCTCACTAGTCCCAGTGATCAATTTCTGTTCACAATTGATCGTAATGATAGGACTAAGAACCAAAGGGAGCACATAAACAAGAATAGTGTCTGCAAATACTAGCTGATAGAATCAAAAAGGGAGAGAATGATCCAACATGGGAAGTGAGATACACAACAGACCCATCGAATGGCAAATGTCCTAACAGCACTCTGGCCTCATAATCAGCCCTTAAGGCATTCAGATCTGGCTGAAATGCCCATGAGAGTGTTTCAGGCATGGAAAGCCAAGACACTCTGGGGAAAAAAAAAACTAAATGAAAGATCTCCACGAGTGAGATCCCAGTGGAAGTCAAAGAAGGAGGTACCTTTCTCTGAAGGGAGGAGAGAACTTCCACTTTGACCATGGCCTTGTCTAAACATGATCAGAGTCATTGAACTCAGGGGGCTTCCATAGCCTTGGCAGCTCATGACAAGAGCCTAGGGTGATTACTGATGCCATAAACAAGATTGTCAATTTGTTAAGTCAACAACAGGAGTCATTGTGCACTTACTCCTCATGTAGGATCTTTGTCCTTAGTGTGCTGTACATTGAGATTTAATGCTATAACTAGTACTCAAACAATATTTTTCACTTTATGTTTCTGTGTGGGAGCAAACTGTTGAAATCTTTACTTAATGTATGCTAAACTGATCTTCTGTATATAAAGAGAATCAAAAATGAATCTTGATGTGAATGGAAGGGGAGAGGGAGTGGGAAAGGGGAGGGTTGCGGGTTGGAGGGACGTTATGGGGGGGAAGCCATTGTAATCCATATTCTGTACTTTAGAAATTTATATTCATTAAACAAAAGTTAAAAAAAAAAGCCAATCCCTGCCTTGAACTTAATTCTGAAACAAAATCCCCAGCAAACCTATATCCAAAATTGAATATTAGGAAAATGAATTCAGCATATAAAAATAAAGCATATACTGCTAGAATTGCTTACATTCAAAAATATAATTTAGAAAACAAAAGATAATGGTGATTTCAACAACTATGGGAAAGATACTAGATGAAACCCAGTTATTTATAACTTTTTAGCTGTCACAATGAGTATTGGGTGAGCAGTTTGGCATCATGGTTAAGACGCTGCTTTGGACACCTGTTTTCCATACCAGATTGCCTGGGTTCCAGTGCTGGCTTCACTTCTGATTCTATCTGCAAGGCAGCAGGCAGTAGCTGAAGGAGTCGGGTTCTTGCCGTCCACAGGGAGACCCATGTGGAGTTCTAGGCTCCCAGCTTCAGCCTTGCCTAGCCCTGGCTGTTGTCATCTGGGGAGTGAACCAGCAGATCTGTCTCGGTCTTTCTGCCTTTTATAAACATGAAATAAATAATAATTTTTAAAGTAAAATTCCATCACCCACATGAAGACTGTTTTCCAAATCCTATGCCAAGTACTTTTCTCCTTTTTAATTTTTTATTTACATAAAGGGAACAAATTTCATGTATTTCATATATACAGCTTAAAGAGCATAAAGATGCTTCCTACCCCACTACCTTCTTCCCCCTACCCTCCTTCCTCTTTCTTTTCTTATTTTTCCTCTAATTTTTACAATGACATACTTTCATTTTTTCTTCTAATTTTTATAGTGACATACTTTCAACGTACTTTATAACCACAAGCTTAACATCCAATAAATAAAGAATTCAACAAGTAGTAAGTGGAAAGACTCCTGATCCTCAGCAGTATAGACAAGGGCTATAAACAATAATCAAACCTCAAAATGTCAATTTCAGTCATACACATTACATTTTTTGTACTGTATTTATTAGTTACCACAAATCAAGGACAACAAATGATATTCTTTCTTTTTAAAATTGTACTTATTTGAAAGGCAGAAAGCCACAGAGACAAAGAGAACAAAGGATGTTCATCGGTACCATGTATGTAGTCAAAATAATATTTACTGATCACCTACCATATGCCAGGTGCTATTTGAAGCATTGAGATACATAAGTGCACAATACAGACAAAAAATCTCTGCCCTCAAGGAGGTTACCTTCTAATGAGAAACCTAGCTATCGGGATATATTCTGCTATTTGTAAATCGCACTGAGTTTGAATAATAATGCAAAACAGGAAATAAAAAACAATTTAAAAAGTAAGCATATAATATATGGGTATGAGCAATTGTCAACACAGCATTTTTTTAATTAGTGTAGTCCATTAGCAACAAGTTTGGGTGTGCAGAATTCTGATGGCAACATGTGCCTAGTTTAAAAAAAAAAAAAAAGCCCTCCACAGGAGACGAAAGAATTGTTTTATTTACTGAGCTGCATCCTCGAATATAACACAGTTACTTAAGGACAATGTTTCAGTGCTAGATAAAGCAATCCCTAAACATGTCAAATGGCAATGTAAAGCGGGCTCATTGCACTCTTGAAGATCCTTCATGATAAAAGATGGCATGCAAATATAAATCCTTTGCTGGGCTAGCAATTTATATTCATGAAGAGGATGCATTCAGCAATGATCATTTAATTAACAAATATAGAGTATTCTAAAGAGAAATGATCCTTCGCTTATGCCAAATGTGTCATTCGATATCAGTGTCACTGCTGAGGTGTCAGGAATGTCAGATAAATCTTGAGATGGCTGATATTCTGTGCAGTGGAAGTCATTTCACTTGGGAATAAAACCGCCATTTGGCACAATTACCTTCATACAGTCTAATTCTAGAAGGCAGGCAGGTTTCTTGTGCTACACTCTGAAGCTTCAGAGGGCTTCATCACCAGAATGATTTCCCTGGACGTGGAATATGTCTCACTGCAACACTAAATGCAGTTATAAAGCCAAACAATTTTTGGGAAAGATTTCAGCAGGCAGTTTAGGTCTCCTGGTTAGTGTTTTTTTTATTTTATTTTAAAGCATGCATAGCAATGAGGAAATGCAGTCTTTGCATTGTTCACCATTCAAGTTTTAATATCCAGCCTACAGAGGAGGAGTGATATCTTACCAATAAATTGTGGAATGAGTAATTTATAAAAGGCCAACAAAGGTTTATAGTGAGCATTAGACAGACATTCAAAACCCTATGGTACTTGTTGTATTTACTGTTCATTTCACCATGAACATCAAGTGTTTCTTATAGCTTCTATAGATTGAGCTTTATATTTATACAAAGTACCTTATAATAAAAAGGAAACATAATTCCATATTTAAATTTAGTTTTCAGCTCATATGTAAATGATGTTTTAAGAAAAATACCAATGTTACTACAGCATATATACAATACAATGTAAATTCCATTTTTAAAGAATATTCAGTACTCCTTTACATAAATAGCTGAATTTTGATAAACTGAAGAATATATATTATTCTAGGGAAGCCCAAACAATCAAGTTAATCAACATCTGTTAATTTTATTTTTAAACAGTATTTATCTAAATATCCAAACATAATATTTTAATTTTAAGAAACTAAATTTAGAAATATTTTCTCAAAACTTTTTGTGTGGAAATTTTATGTTACTACTTTGTTAAATTAAATAATTGATATTATGTAAGAAGGGAAAAAAGCAAAAGGTGTAAACAGAAATTTAGGTTTGTATGGCCATTTCACTTTGAATTTCTAACTGAATACTTCAAGACAAGATATTAAAAATATCTTTCATAGTACATTTAAGTGTGGTCACCTACTTAGGTTTTTATGCTCGATTTCAAAGTGCATTCAACCTCCATTTCTACAAATAGCAATATATGTTTTGTTATTTGAATGTGCTAAAGGCCGTAACAACTGTCTTTTACATGGAGCATCATTTAGTTGTAACAAAGTTCTGAAATATCAAATGATATTGTTTCATCTATTTATAGTGAGAAATGGATTTCTATTTTATATTAACCATTTTCTCTTACGTATGCATTTTTACTCCCAAGGATTTTTGCAATACTAAATCCAGGGCAGTATTTTAATTCTCTGTGTAATTAAAAGTATGGAGAAGTGAGGGGAGGAAATATTATTAGCTAAAACACAGTCAATTCCAGCTATGTAATTTGGGAATATAAAAGTTATCCACCTAGTAACACTGTGATCCCAAATGGAAAATGAAATAAAAGACAAGAATTCACTTTGATGAACTCCAAAAAGATATCATATGAGAATAAGCTTGCAAATTTTTTATCTAAGGGAATTTATCAAATAAATTAAAATTCAATTATATTTTATTTCAATTTTGTTTCTTTTCTATACATTATCGATGTGTTACTGTTAAATCTTTATTTTTGCAAAGTTTTTTAAGGTACACAATAACCAAAAAATACTTTGCATTGTTTCTAAGCCTCATAAATTATTAACAATAACCCTTAGGATTTATAGGTACTAACCTTTATTATGCTAAAGTATACCACCATGGCACCAGCATCTCCATTTGCACTTATTGAAGTAACATTCACCATTTAACCCTCAGCTAAAAGACATTCTCCATGAAGAGTACTCCTGTCAGCTGGCTCCTTCATTCCATCTCCTTTGAATTTTTGCACCTCTCACAGCTGTACCCTCCTGAAACTCTTCCTGTGGCCTGAGAATTAAGTCTGTATCCACTGGTTTACACAATTGCTGGGAGGTGGAAAGAAGAATAAAATGTCTCTTAGGGTCTATACTAAGTCCCTGGATTAAGCTACCCAGAGGTCAAGAAGACAAAGGTGCTACCTCATAATATATTTTACATTTCCAAAAGCATAGAGCCCAGAGCTTGGAGACATGTATGAGTCAAAAAAGTGAGAGGTACCCAGGGTTTATCTGATCATAGGAAAGCATCAGCATTATGAAAACCATGGCAAGAACCCAGAATTTTTCCCATCTCTCCTCAAAGGAGCAAAAGTGGTTGACTCCCTTTTCCTCACTGATGGAGTTTCTGGCCACTCCTGGTTTGAAGAATTTCTAGCACCTCCCCCTACATGACCAAGGGACATGACCTTGGGAAGGATGCACGTTGGAGTGCATTATCCCAGTCACACCTGCTCCTGCAAAAACCCACCACAACCATGATAACAGACCCTGCCCTCTGAAAAGGGCGGGGAGCAAGAGTGGAGGGGGAAGAGCACGTACTTAATACCAGGTCAATAATAAGCAATCTTCTGATACACTGGGTGGCATCTAGGACAAAATTAGCAAAAGCATGAAAAATATTAAGCAACTTTTTGATCATATTTACGTATCTTCTGATCTTGCCATTAAATGTGGACTTTGCTTCCTCGTCATTTTACTGGTTCAGCATATAAAGTACATTGGATGTGCAAGCTAGCAAATGTTTGTCCTAGGCAGGACGCTATTACTGAGGACGTGTTCAGTGAATAAGCATTAACAAAAATGAATACCTGGCACCCAAGTTCAGACATGACAGAGGAGAGTGTTCAAGCAAGACCTTGAACGTTGTGATTTGGGGAAAATGTGATATGGCTTTGGACCATGGCGTATTATATGTGTAATATGAAGCTGTTCTAACAATGACACATATGTGTAGGTAATGTAATTTAATAAAATGAGGCTGCTACATTATGTGTGTTGTATGGTGATGTTGCCTGTATATAAAGTTGTATGCAACGTGCTGTTGTGGGACTCTGTTCTTCCAGGTCAGCTTATAGCTGGGACATCACTGAGAAAGACTTCAAAAGAAAAGCCATTCTGAGGCAGGACAGACACGTGCCTGGCCTCAGGCGGACGCCCCACTATATGGTCAACATGAATGATGTCACAACCATCTCTTGGTAAGAAACAGACCCTTACAATCAACAATTAAGCAATAAGACCCCAGATACTCCTTGCATTGGACAGTGAAGCAAAAACGGGCTGCTATTGGCCATCTTGACTGCTGACCAATCTTTGCTGCATTATAATCATAAAAGACATGCCCAGGGAGGAGGCTGAAGATGCTAATGAAACGTTTATACAATGCATGTTAGAGCATGTTGTCCCAATCATACCTGCCTGAACAGATACCCCACCCTCACAACTCCCACAACTGGAAAAGTCTGATAACAGATTTGATCTCAGGCCCTGGACACAGAAGCTCAGTTTCCAAGCCTGAGCTCACTCGGTGGGGTGCGGACTTTTCGCTCTGACCTTTTTCTGTGTCCTGTTTTCAGATTCCTTCCTGTGTTGGCAACAAGAACTTGGATACCCCACTGTGCCCCAGCAGCTTTGGGTCATGAAACATCTCATAAGAAAAGTGCATGTCTTAACTGAGAGAACTTCTCTTACCTAGATCAGTTATTTATTCCTAAGTCAGGAATTTAATTTTTTTAAAAACACATTTCCATTTGATCCTTTACTATATTAATTTTTGTCTTGTATTGCACATTAATGGTTAAAGGGTGTTGTGGTATTTTCTGTTCTATCATTCTTGGGTATCACAGCTGTGAAACAAGAAAGGGCAAAGAGTACACCAGGCAGCGCTCAGCCTGTGAAGCTGCTGGGAGTGACAGTGCAGCGGGCGTCTGATGGGCAACGGGCAGAATAACTCCACAGAAAGGTCGGCCAGAGCCCTTCCCGCTGGGGCTGACAGGTCACACAGGGGCCTACGCAGGAAGAACAAGGAGGGAGTCATTTGGTACTGAAGGGGAAAAAAACTCTCTATTTGGAAACAATTTCAAACTAAAGTTTGTTAAGATGGCACCAACAACCCCTCAATACCTTTTGCTCGTATTTCAACAATCATTAACATTTTCACATTCATCATTTTTTCTGAACCATTTTAGTGATAGTTGTGCAAGTAATTCTCATTGCCCTCCTATATCAGAATATTCCCTAAAGACAAGAGAATTATCTCGAATAACCACAGTACTCTCATCAAATTCCTATACTACAGCTGATATTCCAGTTCAGCCAATCACCACAATGAGGGATGCATTCTTTTTCTGTTGCTACTGTGTCAACTTACTACAAACTTATAAAACAATACAGACTTATTGCTTTTAGCTTCGAGGTCAGAAAGGTGGTGCAGAAATCGCCTGACTTCCATCAAGGTAGCAGTGGCCTTTATTCCTTCCTGGGAGCTCCAGGAGAGACTCCGTAGGGGTTCGTCCAGGGTCCAGGTTGTTTGCGGAATGCAGTTCTCTGATGCTGCAGCCCTGATATTTCTGTTTCCTCACTGTGAAATGTAGCCGTTCTTTTGGCTTGTGACTCCCTTCCCCCATTTTTAAGGCCAATAATGGTGGATCAAGAACTTCTTGCATCCTAACTCTCTGACTACATCCATCTGAACACATATGAATAGGTGGAGCCCATCAAGATAATCGTCTCCCTCCCTGGGGAACAGGAATCTTAATCACATCTAAACCGTCTCCACCTCAGGTAACATTCACAGATTGCAGAATTAGGCAGGAGACATCTTGTGCGAGGGTCATTATCATACCAGCAGCATAGCACGGTAGCTCTGCCACAGGACACCCTGAGAACAGAGCCTGTCTCCCCATAGTCCACATAAGCAAAGTAAACCCTCCTGTGATTCCTCCAGGAGCCAGGGGGAGGGTAGCCTTGGCGGGAGCTGTCACGAAGCTGCTTCTCTCCATCTCCCCGGCTTCAGGTAACCACAGGTCCTTCTCCTTCCCCTCCGCTACCACACAGCTGCAGGCTCTAGGTAAATCTAAACTGACCCCGCCTGAGGAGCCCCATGCCCACAGCGGGGATCCCTTTGTCTCTCCAGTAGGTGTCCCTTTGTGAGAGGAAGACTCACTGTGATGACCTTATTGACACTGTGTTGCTAATAAACCACCTGAGTCCAGCAGGGCTAACAAGTCATCCTAGCAGCCACAGCTGTGGCCCTTCGTGTCTTGGTAGCACCCATGTTCCCACACACCTCCCTGATGGCTTGATAGCCAAGAATGTGTTTTTTAACATGTTTATTTCTTTTTTAATTTTACTTGTCATATTTTAAATCGATACATTAAAAAATCCAATAATGTCATATGCATTGTTTTTCCTGTCGGAACTCAACCCAGCTTCATACACTACACTTATTTGTCATGTCTCTTTAAATTCATTTAATCTGAAATAATTCCTTCATTTTTCTTTCACAACACTGATAGTTTTAAATGACAGCCTTTCATATTAAGCCTATCTAATGTTCCTTCATGATTCAAGTGGGGACGAATCATGGGGCTGGAGAACTGAAGAAATAATTGTGTAGTTGTTTTTTTTTTTTTTTTTTTTTTTTGCATCACATCAAGGTGCTTATGATGTCAATGTAACCATTATTAGAGATACTAACTTTGATCACTATATTACAGTAGTACCTGCTAGGTTTCTATGACATTATGCTACCATTTTCCCTGTCATAATAAATAATCTTATGTAGCAATGTCTGGATTCTGTGCAAGTATCCTGTTCAAAATACCATTCAGTGTTTTTATCACATGCTGAAAACATCTGATTAATAGCTATGATGGTTGCAAATATTGTCATTTTCTAACTTCATCATTTCACACACACACTCACACACACACACATCCCTCTGGGGGCATTCTATGGAAAGGAAGAGCCATCTCTTCCCAGTTATTTGGTTATAGGAATTTGGTTATATTAAGTTACAGCAGAAATCACACAATGCTTGTTTAAGGCTACTGCATTCAGTTTATGGTACTGCCTTCCAGTTTTCTTTTGCTCTGCATTGGTTTAGGTGGGGCACTTTCAACAGCTGAAATGTTTGATTTTCAGTTTCTCTTTTCTTCTTACCGCAACTGTGTTTGGACGTTTTTGTTCCAATTCATTTCCTTGACAGAATTTCTTCTTGAGAACTATCTTTCTTATTTGTAGCAGAAAGTGCAGCTTCATTCTTGGATAACATGGCTAGTGGTAGGGGGTGCACTGGCATCGCTTGTGGTTCTCGATCATTTCTGCAACGTCCTTGAGTTCCTCTTTGTTCCTCTTTCTTTCCATCACTATTTGCTTTGTACTTACCTCCCCCTTTCGGTTTACCGTCTTCCCTCGAAGCACTGCTCTTCTAAAATAGCTGCAGCCAGACCCCTCTTTGTGCCCAGTGCTTTGTACTCCATGTTGGGCTATCTCTGGGGGTGATTTTGACTGGGCTGAGTCCCTGACCTCTGCACCTCAATCCTCCATTCTATCTGCAGTCATGGAACTCACCGCACCTCACGCCCCATGCATGCAGACTGACAGAAGCAAAAGTGAAACTCTGGTTGTTATTTATTCAGATTTTTTGTGTGCTTTTTTATTTGAATCACGTTTTAGGAGAATGTGCAGAGAAGTTTGGAGATAGATGGCTAATTAATCTAGGACTTACAATAAATTCACGAAAGAACTGTAAGTACAGAGTTGTCCTGATTCAATTTGCATTCTTAAAAGATCCTGACTTCTTTGAACAGAATGGATTTAGAAAACAATTTCAGAGATGACTGTGGTACACATAGAAGATTGTTCTGGTTTTGATCACAGGTTTTGGCAGTGCAATGGAGTGAAATACACAGAATCAAGAAATTTTTAGGTGTTTCAATTTAAAAGATTTAGTGATTGATTAGCTCTAAGACGCTAACATTCCTGGCATGAGCCCCAAGTTCATGCTCTTTTCACAAAGTTTTTGCATGTTCTGTACTGTGTGGGATGCGCATTGCATGTACCCAGAATAAAGCCCATCATCCCAAGGCAACTTCTAATTCCCAAGTCCTGTGAATATGCTGCTTACTGAGGCAAAGGGGACTTGGGAGATGTAATTAAATTAAGGATTTTAAGGTGTGGAGAGGATCTTGGATTATTCAGGTGGGTTCAATATAATCAAGGGCTATTATAAAAGAGAGGCAAATGAGTCAGAGTTGGAGATGTGATGATGGAGGCAGGGGGAGAAACGGGAGAGGGATTTGAAAATCCTATGCTCCTGTCCTCTTGGAGAAAGGGGTCAGAGGCCCAAGAATGTGAGCAGTGTCTGATACTGAAAAAGGCAAGCAACAAATTCACCCCTTACAGAAGAAATGCAGCTGGCTTACAGCTCATTTTGGACTTTTGACCTCCAGAACTGTAGGACATTTTTTTTTTCTAATAGATTATTTACTTGAAAGATAAAGTTTAAGAGAGATATTGCATCTGCTGGTTCACTCCCAAAATAGCTGCAATGTCCAGGGCTGGGCCAAAAGGCCAAAGCCAGGATCCTTGAATTGCATCAGGGGCCTAAGCACTTGAGCCATCCTCTGTTGCTTTTGCAGGTACATTGGCAGGGAGCTGGAACAGAAATAGAGCAGCCAGATGGAATGCCAGCATCGCAGGCAGTGGCTTAACCCACTGCACTACAATCCCAGCCCTAAATTTATGTTTAAGGCAGTAAATGTATGGCAAAGTAGTACTGCAGCAATAAGACAGGAAAACTGTGCACCCGAAAAGCTCACCCCTCACTTTCTCCAGAACTCTGCTCAAATGTTACTTCCTAGGACCCTTTCTCACACTCTCACTAAGCATGTCACTTTAATTTTCTTAATAGCAGTTATTTAGCCTATTTATTTGGTACTAGTTTCAATTTTTTTTTCCAAGTGAAAACAGATTTGGTTTTGTTCACTCCATTATAGCGCACTAAAAGAGACCAGCACAGGGTGGTAAATATTTCTTAAGTAAGTGAATAAAATGAGGGAATAGTTTAAATGGTAGTACTGTTTTCTCACATAAAGAACATCAGGTCAGTAGAGAAATGGAGGGTGTCGGAGATACTCGTGAGATCATGATTAACTCAATTGCAATCAGTCCTGGGTTGTTGGCAATCTGAATCTTGGAGCACGTAACTGAAGTCAGAGAAGGAAAGGAGTCGCTGTAGCAACAGGACGTCAGTCCTAACTCAGCATCATCCTCTGTGGCCCTATGGGTACCCTGACATTTCTTGAGACTAATTTTTTCCTCGCACCCAAGTGTGGGTTGGCCTTTGACGTCTTAACATTAGTCAATGGTTTCTCCTGCCAGTCACCAAGATGGAGGTCCTGACTGTTCTCACTTCCCTGCTTTGATCTCGAGTTAAATTCTGTTGATCCTATTTCAAGCATTCCACAAAACTTCACCCACCCTTCTCAAGTCCTCTGCCCCAGTTCACAACTGGATTCTTTTCTTGCTTGAGTTACTGCAATAATTAGCCAATCTTCCATCCAACCCTCTTGTCCAATTTATTTTCCCCTCAATCACAGAGCTGAAATTCAAATCTGTTGTTTACTGACAGGAAATAACTCCCTAAAATGCTATACAAGATTAAGCAGAATTGTTTTCTTCCCTTCCTTTCTGTGTTTATTTTAAATCTCTTATCTCTACTCTTACCAGACACTACCTAAATATACCTCCTCAATACCCGTGTTATGAAGACAACACGATCCGTTATGCTTCTGTGCTTTCGCAAACCCCCTTCTCCATTTACTCAGAGTCGACTCATCCTTCTTATCCACCTCGAGGTTCAATGCCCCCTCTCTGCTTCCTTTATGGCCAATACTGGCTTCTCTATTCTAACAGCACTAAGCACTTCTCACACCTTCCTGAAGTGGCTTATTCACATCCCTGTGTGCTTTATCGTCGATGCTGCAAACTTACTTTTTATTACGTTTGCACACTCATGCACCTGGCATAGTGCCTGGTCTATATTAAATGCAAAATAAAAATGTGCTGAACAAATGAAGTCAAGCTTGCTAAATTATAGGTTTGGAAATAATAGCATGAGGAAACTCTAAAAATATTTCCTAAAGAGCTTCTAATGCCGTCTATGTATGTTCTTTTTTTTATTATAATCAAGCAGTATTATCTTGCCCAATGTTGGTTATTATATTGTTAACAATATTTTGAAACAGTCAGTAGGAAATTGTCCCTAAGCAGGTCAGAGTAAGGGACTTATCGGTGAGCAGGATGCCTAAATGATAGCTGTGGTTGCAGGCATCTGAAAGGAGAAAGGCTGGTAAGATTGAGATGATGCCGTGCATAACCATGGTGCACACCGGTGCCACCACTCCCAGGATAAGACATCACACAGTGGCCTGTTGTGTAGGGAGCCTTGGGACACATAGAATCTAGGTGTGGAACAAGTCCACTGCCAAGGAGGAACCTGTATGCTGGTTATGTGTGCTACTCCTCAACTGGAAGATTTCAAAGTTCAGGATGATCTAGGCCAGGTTGCCCCAATGGGAACCCAGGCAAAACTGCACCCTGTAGCAGCACTCCAGCGTCCTCTACTTCTATTTGACACTTCCTAGTTCCCCACCCTTGTTCCTTGCAAATACCCCTCAAAAATAAACTCCGTGCATGCAAGCCACCAGTCTTAATTTGTGCTTTCAGATAGAAACTCTCAGAAGACTGGCATCAAAACGGGCCCTAGAAAGCAGATCCTTCAGAGGGAATTGTGGAGCTGGTCAGGTGGTTGTAAGTGGGATGTTACAACACACAGAACCCAGTGGCCAATACTCAGGTTATTGCAGGTGGCTCCGTTGGGAGGAAAGACAGGTGAAAGGTGAGTGGAGTAACTGGCAGTAAATGAAATGGGGCTGAGGTATTTTTAAAGATTATGAACTTGGTTACTTTTGCTAACTGCTTTAGAAATCTTGAAAAAGGAGTCTGTATTGTCTGGGATTGTAGGGAGAGCGGTTGAAAAGTATTCTGGGGGCCAGCACCATGGCTCACTTGGTTAATCCTCTGCCTGTGGCACCAGCATTCCATATGGGCCCCAGGTTCTAGTCCCGGTTGCTCCTCTTCCAGTCCAGCTTTCTGCTGTGGCCTGGGAGTGCAGTGGAGGATGGCCCAAGTCCTTGGGCCCTGCACCCGCATGGGAGACCAGGAGAAGCACCTGGCTCCTGGCTTCAGATCAGCACAGCGCCGGCAATGGTGGCCATTTGGGGAGTGAAGCAATGGAAGGAAGACCTTTCTCTCTCTCTCTCTCTCTATCTCTCTCTCTATCTCTATCTCTGTACTCCACCTGTCAAATAAAGATTTTTAAAAAAAAGGATTCTGGAACATGATTTGTGAAGGGAGCAGAGCTGCAAAGGAGATTGAGTGCATAAGCACACAGCGCATTTGAAAGGCCTGCAATGCAGTCATTTGTGAACGCTGATGAATCTGAGGTTCCATAATTCCTGAACCCCCTGAGTCCAAGCCAGCAGATAAACCCTCCTTGTGAACAAAAGAGAAAGTGTCACTGTCTGGATACGCTGAGGCACATGCCTGCTATGAGATGCATGTCACTCTTTAGAGCTACCTATGCGAAACTCCATTGCTTGAAGAACAATAATTGGGATTGGGCCACAGCCCAGGCTGTACAGGTAAATATAGTGCTTGCTTACAAAGAGAACAGTAAACACCCTCCAAAATCTTAAGTCATAGATAAGTGTGCACTTAGAGCAAACATGAACAGGGCAACAGTGAAATGTGGCTATCGGTCCAGGAAAGTCTGCAAGCCCTACAGGCAGTAGTATGATTATCTGGGTACACTCCTCTGTGAATGAGAGTTTAGTGTCTCGTCAAGAACACTTAGTAAGAGTACTAGTATGTTTCCAGATGGCTCTTTGAAGCATGAACATAATGTTGGCCTACAACAAATGTAGAAATGCCAGAATTGCATTAGCAGAGTACTAAAGAACAACTCAGGGCTATGAGAATGTTAGAATTGATTTAAGACATAAGACTAGAGAAGTTGAGGCCAGAATTGTGGCACAGCATGTTAAACAACCGCCTGCAATGCCAGCATCCAAATGAGCACCGGTTCATGTCCCAGCTGTTCCACTTCCTATCCAGTTCCTGGCTAATTCACATGAAAAAGCAGCAGTAGTTGGCCCAAGTGCTTTGACCCCTGTCACCCACAGGGAGACCTGGATGGAGCTCCTGGCTCCTGGCTCCAGCTATTGCAGCTATCTGGGGAATAAAGAAGCAGATGGATGATTTTGCTTTCTCTTTTGTTCCCCCTCTCTCTGCCCCCTCCTTTTCCCTGCCTCTCAGTCCCTCTCTCTCCTTCCTGCCTTTCTCTATCCTCCCTCCCTCCTGTTCCTCTCTGTTTCTCGCTCTATTTCTGTGTGTTTATCTTTTTCTCTCTTCCTCTTATTTCTTTCTTTCTCTTTCTATCTCTCCCTTTCTCTGTAATTCTACCTTTTGAATAAATATTTTCATTAAAAAAAATCACTGGAGAAGCTGCCATCTAACCGTAAGGGCACTTCCCAGCAGAGCCCAGAGAACAAGCTCTTCACTGATATAAAAAAGAATACTCAGGTACAGTGTGCTTGTCCACTTTGAGAATGATGACTATCACTGTACTCTGTTGGCTGAGTGGGAAGTAAGACTGTAAGCCTCTGTGGCACAGATTAGGTGAAAGTCCTTAGCTGACAAAGTATGAATGTGTGTGATTGCTGTAATGAACACAAGGCTACAGTGGTGACCAGGGCACCAAAGCCCACAAAGACTTCTATATCAAGGATAATATGCCATAACTTTTAGGTACTAAAAAGATGGAAAACTGGAGTACATGTTTGGCCTAGCAGCCAAGCTGCTGTTTAAGATGCCTGCATGCTGGGGCCGGCACTGTGACTCGGTTAATCCTCCGCCAGCGATGCCGGCATCCCATATGGGCGCCGGTTCTAGTCCCGGCTGCTCCTCTTCCAGCCTCTGCTGTGGCCCGGGGAAGGCAGTGGAGGATGGCCCAAGTGCTTGGGCCCCTCCACCGCTTGGGAAACCTGGAGGAGGCACCTGGCTCCTAGCTTTGGATTGGCGCAGTTCCGGCTGTAGCGCCATTTGGGTGGTAAACCAATGGAAGGAAGACCTTTCTCTCTCTCTCTCTCTCTCTCTCTCTCTTTCTCTCTCTCTCTCTCACTGTCTATAACTCTGTCAAATAAATTTAAAAAAAAAAAGATGCCTGCATCCCACATCAGAATGCCTGGGTTCAATTCCCATCTCTGGCTCCTAACTCCAGCTTCCTGTTAATCCTGGAGGCAGCAGATTATGGATCAAATGATTGGGTTTCTGCCACCCATGTGTGAGACCCGGCCTGAGTTCCTGGCTCTTGGTTTAGACCCCAGTCCAGTCTTGGCCCTTGTGGGTATTTGGGGAATATTAGTGGATGGATACTTTTTGTCTATCTCTGTCTCTCTGTGTCTCAGATATGGAAATCCAATTATTTTACTTAAGAATAAAATCAAGAATTGTCTACCAAATGCCAATAGCATCTATCACATTGGAAAGCTGTGACCTCTCCATTTTCAAAAACAAAGTAAGTTCAAATCCAGAGCCCGTTAGCTGATAGGAAGACAATGTTTCCTTAACGAAAGACCCTGTTACATTACTGCAAGCACATAATACTGCTGTTCCCAGGGCTCCCTCTTAACGGACCATGAGCCATCCCCGGAGCAACTATGCACATGGAAGATGGAAATAGACGAATGTTCTAGGGCTCCTGAATTCCATGTCTGCTGTGACACTGACGCTTCGGAATCTCAAAGGCCAAAATGGGGCCAGAGAAGGTAGGAGACTGTGAAGACTACTGGATAGTGAAATTATGGCCCAAGGAGCTGGTGCTGTGGGTCGATTTTTCTGCAGATCTGTTCTGTGGTATTCCACCATCTTCCATAGTCTAACTGGAATGGGTGCTTAAAGGTTTAGCCAAACCTTGACCCATCAGGAGAGACTTTAAGGGATAAAGGGCCAAAGAAAAGTCCCCAAAATACACTGTCATCTGTATGTAATCCATTGAAGTGTTTTGATTGAAGTAAAGTCCGTCTTCATACAGATATTTCAATGCAAAAGTGTTTTTATAGCCTCTCAAACAATTGTGACTTGTTCTTTGACACTACAACAAAATTCAACAGGTAGTAGCTTTTTAGCCATTAGTTTCAATGTGAAATCTGAAACTACATCAATAAACTTTTTAGCACTTAGCTACTTAAAACTCCATTTTTCTACCTTGTATTTTGAATGAATCATTTTACCCATGCTTGATCTTATAATGTCTTACAAATACTGACACATTTCATTATATAATACTAAAAAATTGCATTCATTAATATCACCACCCATCTCCTCAGAGAAGTTGTTAAGTATTGAGAAGCTGTCAAGCTCAGGGTGGCAGTTAAATGTTTTCCAGAATTCTAATTGTTGCTTAACAGCTTGAATTGTGTCATTGGCCACAAATTCTGTCAGTTGTTTTCCTTAAGATGACAAGCTCACTTCATTCATTTTGAAGAAAATATCTACCAATCCCATTTGAAATGACCATAATTTGTCCATCAGATGTTTATTCAGGTAAAAATGATGTTCCATGAAAGTGAGAGCAACATAGTCTTACAACTGCACTTCCTTGCAATAATCTCCATACTTTGGATGAAGCAAAAGTACTTCATTCATACTTCTCATCACCATGAACATTGAAAACATCTATTACATATAAACATTTTATGAAAAATATTGAAATATGTGATTTTTTTTTACCAACGTAAAAAAATGAACATCTTTGTTATTTCATCAGGACATTCTTTAACGAAACTCCAGTTGTTGTCATCACTCTGAATACAAGGTGTTGAGGGACAGGATAACTCCAGGAACACCTTGTGCCAGAGTTTTGATTCGAACACAGTCCCCAGCAGCTTGGTACACCATTGAAATTGCATTAATGGTTCATATACCAACAGTAGAAAGGGCCAACAATGCCTCATTTATGAAGATAGCTGGGTGTCAAACACCCAGGTACCTACAAACTCACTTAAAGCAGGAAAGGGTCATGCACTGGGTAAAAATAAAAACGTGAATGACACCCACAGCATGATCTTTATGATGGTCCTGCACTGAATAGCGCCATTTTTCAAGAAATCCAAGTGCACAGAGGAGATTGAGTTCCCTGGACTTCTTTCCACCAAAGGAAGGAACAGTCACAGATCTGGTTGACAAAGAAGGAAATGTGCCTTTGAGAGGAAGCCAGCCCACAGCTATTCCTCCAGCTAATCCTCAACCAGATCAACAGAAGCTCTTGAGAAACTCATGAACTCCTTTCCCCAAAACTTTCTCCATGGCCCTCAAGGCAAGAAGCAATTGTGTGAGTAGGTTTTCAAGATCCAATAAGGTGTGACAAAGTTTCCAATGGTTGATATGCAAAATAAAACCTGAGGTGAGTCAAGTAATGGCTCTTTATTTCCCAACAGGTTTTCAATGGACTTGGCAAGGAAATGCATCTTTTGACTTTGTAAAATGTCTTCATGGTCCCCAGTACAGCACGGGTCCTCTTGTAAGTGTTAGATAAATACCTGATTCACAGATGCATTGATATAAGAAGAAGCTGAGTTAATGCATGCATGGAGAGATGGAAGGGAGCATAATTGAGCAAAAATGCCACAGGCGGAGAGATTTTATATGAATTCCCACATAACTGAGATATTCCCACATAACTGAGATATTCGTGTATGATAAAATTCTTTTATCCATTTCTTCAATGTATTTTTATCTGCAGGCTGAATAGTGCGTATGTGTGTATATACATATACAAGCACACATACATACAGCAGCTCTTCCTGTACTATCAACAATGTTACATACATACAGCAGCTCTTCCTGTACTATAAACAATGTTCTACCTATGCATTCTCAGCGCAGCCTCACTCTGACCTTACAACCACTGACCACCCAGAGCAGTGCAGGCAGGAGGGGGCGGAGGCATCTCACAATCAGCTGGGCAAGAGCAGGGAGTCCTGAAATTGTTGGAAGGACTGTGGAGAAGAAAGAGTCTAGTGCTTCTTAGATTCTGCAGGGAGGACTTGAAATCCGTTCCCTAGGCACTAAGTGCTCCAAGAGTGCCTCCCTCAAAGCCCTATTTTGCCACTTTGTATTCTCAAGTTTGAAATGTGCCTTAAATATCATTCAGCCATTCAATTTAGGAGCTGTATGCTGGCATTGAACACACCACTCAAACTTTGGTGCCAAATGAGAGTGGGACTTCATCTAAGGCTCATGCAAGCTTTTCCCTCTGTAGCCCACCATCTGGACTGCTATGGTCCACAGAAACCAGCATTAGATCCAACCCTCTGCACAAGCCAGCTAGGCAAAGGAGAAAATAACAGCTTTTCATAAGACATACATACATAGAATATACACATGTGTCTAGTATGGATAAACATACATATCATATCGTGTATGTTCTCATTCTAATTTCAGAAATAAAAGCCCCTTTGCAGAGCTTCGTCACTGACATCATGCTCTCTTTGACATATGGTTTTAGGAGCAAAGGAAGCACCCAGCATTTTGCAACTCCCTCTGATCAGCTGCTCATGGGTGAGTAAAAACTCTAAGGAGTGAAAATATTATATTTAGAAAAATGTATGTTTTTTATAAAATACAGAGTTGAGATAGCAATTTTTAAACTTTTATACAAATGTGTCGATGGCTGCTCTAAAGAGCTCCCTGTTGTGGATGGATAACTGGACTCTTGAGGGCACTGGGTGCCACAGCAGTTTGGAGCAGTAGTGGAATATCAACGAGGGGACCAAAGGCCTTGATGCTACAGAGCACCAGCTGCATGAATCCCACAGCATTGTCTGAGTTAATTCAGAAAATTCTGTGAAATGGGCTGCCCTATCCAACCCAGTCTTACTTCATTTTCCTGAAGCATGTTTGCCTTCTCTACTAATTTCTTACTGAACAGACCTCCTCTGATGTCATAATTACATTGCCTTTTCCGGTTTACTGTTTCCAGAAAGAAATACATTTTAATGCATGCCTAATACTTTTTAAATTTCCATATACAAGCTAAATATTTTGGTCACTTCTCTCGAACAAGTTCTGTCATTCTCCAGTACTGCCACCAGTAAATTCGTCCTTTTTTTTTTTTTATTTGAATTTGTTTATTCATTTGTATAGAGAAGCCAAGAAGACTACCTCACTCTCCCAACTATTTTTCCCACCAAAAATCTCAGTTATTATCTTTATAAATAACTGGTACTAAGGAAAAGAAGCTTCTAGGAACAAAAGACAGAATGAAATAACAAAGGTATAAAACTGCCTTTGTGTCTCTAGTCTCTGCTTCAATGGATGGCTCAGCTTGTGGACTTCAGATGCACCCCAAGAACTTGGTTATATCTTGGCCTAACTAAACGATGTTATTTTTCTCTCTTCCCTGGTAACTCTTCATCTCTCATTCTACATCTCAGTCAACCTGTGTCTCTTAGTCTGTGTGTCTCAACTGCAAAGGTTTAGCTTATTTGGGTGAAAATTGTTAACCCACAATATCTGCAATTGATTTCTGTATTCTTAGTAATAATGTCCCTGGAGGGAAGGCCATGGAAGCAGAGTGAGGGGGATGGGGAGTGGGTTTCTTGTCTTCATGCAGGAAAGAATTCAGACAGGTGGCTCAGCAGAGAGCTGAGCACACAGTCTGTTTGGAATCCCTAGGTTTTTAAGGGAGTCTGTTTACCCACCTCCCCTTCTCCAGGACAAAGGATGGGGAGTCCTGGCAGAAGGGTTTCTTGGTGAAAATTAGCAAATTCCTCCCCAGATTGGCTGGCACCCAGGCAAAGTAGAGGGGCTTCCCTTAGGGTGTCTGTGAAGGTTTTATTGCCCCATGTTATCAGGTAACCCATCTGGTCCTGAGAGAGAATTCTGGGAGCTTTCACTGGGGGAAGGGCTGCGACCACCTGGGAGGGTATCAGGGTCTGAGCAGGACTTTGAAGTGCAAGATGCTGGGCTTCTGGAGCTTCCACAGTAGGTGCTGGTCTTCTGGCCTTTCTCACACACACATAGGCTCAATTTCTGACTTGCTACCTAACAGTAGTAACTTTGGAGTTTAAAGAACAACTGCAAATGGGTGTAATAACACAAAATATCATGAGTGAATCCAAACACATTCTAGAAAGGTATATTCTTTATGTTCTTTGTGTTTTATTTTTATTTTATTATATGTGCAATAGAATATAAAGAATGGAATATATATATTTGTGTTAAAATCAGCATTTGGCAACCAACAAAAATATGAAATCAAGAACGATTATTGTCTGCCTCTCCAGCTCAGTTCTCCATGTGGGCCCACCGGAGCCCACTGCCCTGTGTGTACCATCTGAGGGCCATGACACCTCTAACCCTGCATGCACAGTTCAGTGGTTCGCACCCTCGATCAGCAAGTCATACTTCTGTTGCTGCACTGTGAGGTTTTTAAAAGATGGGCTATTTTACACATCAGTATGGAATTATTCCTTTTTGAAGAGCAGTTCTAGTGGTGACATGTCAATGTGATTTATTTCCTACTATATTTTAAATATTCTCACAACCATTTTATCCCTTTAAGTTGTTTCTTTTATATTTTTTCTCTTCATTCTTCCTACTCCTGATTCCATCTCATTGGTTTTTATCATTGCACTTAACACTTTTACTACTTCTATATTAATGCTTTCAGAATTTAGTTTTAGCTCTTATTTTAAACTTAATTCTCATCTGAAATTTTAAATTTTAGCTTTAGTGTTTAAGTTTCTTATTAGATCTTAACTCTGCTAGTTTTGTGAGAATATAGAAATTAATCACATTAATCACTCTCATTTGCTTGACTTCTCTTAACATTTTCATTCTTAACACTTGCAGATTTTTTCCCAATTGTTCATCTTCTCTCTTTTCGATATTGTTTCACAATGTTTGTTGAGAACCTTTTACACTTCTATGGAAATTAAATAATGAGCCTAAATCACTTTTTATCTGGGGTGCACAAAGTGTTCAGCTTGTTTTCCTTGTGCTTAGTTCTCTGGATCTCATACCTTGTAATGACAGATGTGGGAGTAAGGGGGAGGGAAGCATAATAGATTGATCCCTGGTTTAACCTCTAGGTTAACCCTTAGAAGATAAAGCTCTGTCTAGCCAGGCTTTCCTTTCTGGAAAATGCCCATGACCCTGCACTTCCCCAGAGAGATGCTCATTTGGACAAGTATCAGGTATGTCATCTCTGCACACACTGTGCTTGTACTGGGAGCCCAGAGGCTTTGGAAACCTGAAGCTCAGCCTGAAATTCTAAGCAAACAGGAGGTGATGATTAGTAATATAATAGGGTCACCTGAGGAAGCCCTGGGATTCTTGTCTTCATGCGAGAAAGAATTCAGGCCTGGACAGAGCGGAGAGATAAGACCCTATTGGAGACAGGGCATCCATCAGAAGAGAAGGGACAGAGAGAGCGCCCAGTCACTGGGGGAGAGCGAGGTTACATGGTTGAGTGGAGAGAACACACCTGGGCAAGCCAGGCGGGCTGCTCAGCTGAGAGGCAGAAGGCTGAGCACACAGTCTGGACTCCCTGGGTTTTAAGGAAGTCTGTTTACCTACCTCTCCCTCCCCTCCAGGACAGAGGATGGAGAGTCCAGGCAGAAGGATTTCTGGGTGAAAATTAATCAATTCCTCCCTAGATTGGCTGGCACCCAGGCAGAGTAGGGGGCTTCCCTTAGGGCGGCTGAGGAGGTTTTATTGTCCCATGTTATCTGGTAACCCCTTTGGTCCTGAGGAGAGAGAATTCTGGGAGCTTTCCTTGGAGGAAGGGCTGGGACCACCTGGGAGCTTATCAGGGTCAGGCAGGACTTGGAAGTGCAAGATGCTGGCCTCTGGAGCTTCCACAGTAGGTGCTGGTCTTCAGGCCCTTCTCACACACACACACACAGGCTCAATTTCTGACTTGCTCCCTAACAACAGAGCAATCACAGAAATATTCTAGCCGTACTTGAGTGCTCGATAAGTTTTCTGCATTTTATGATTCCTCTGAGAGTGGAGTTGATACAAGAATTTTCAGAGTGTTGGAATCTATTGACTTCTTCTGTTGCTGAAAGAGTTAAGACAAATGAGAACATTATCTAAACTCTTCTGGTAGGGGGTGCTCTTCTATTTTTGTGAGGAACCATATTGAATCTCACACTGGAAAAGTGTATCAGAAACTAGAGGAGAAACACTTAACTTTTTGGCCATGCATTTTGTTCTCTCCAGTAAACGTTTGACTTTACAACTACACAGGACTATTCTCCCTAAAGAACTGGGAAGGATAGAGTTTCTGAAAGACCATTTAAAGAATCTATCTGGGTCTAAATGATAATAATCAAATTGTTCCCGATTTTCTGCATTCTAAATCACTCCTGTTGTATATGGTCATATCTTATTTCAGAGTTCAATTGATTCCCATCATGGTCAGTGGTATTGAATAACATTTTATGTGCTTGTTGGCCATTTGTGTTTTCTCCTTAATGAAGAACCTGCTCAAATTTATTTTATACTTTAAGTGGTGTGTATTTTTAATCAAGTACTAACAATTTTGTCATGTATTCTTTTATTTTTTATTTATTTATTTTTTTTTTGACAGGCAGAATAGACAGAGAGAGAGACAGAGAGAAAGGTCTTCCTTTACCATTGGTTCACCCCTCAACGGCTGCTGCGGCCGGTGCACCGTGCCAATCCGAAGACAGGAGCCAGGTGCTTCTCCTGGTCCCCCATGAGGGTGCAGGGCCCAAGGACCTGGGCCATCCTCCACTGTACTGCCAGGCCACAGCAAAGAGCTGGACTGGAAGAGGAGCAACTGGGACTAGAACCCGGAGTGCGGGCGCCGCAGGTGGAGGATTAGCCTATTGAGCTGAGACACCGGCCTGTCATGTATTCTTAATATAAGTGATTTGTTAATCATGTATTTTGAAAGTATATTTTTCAATCTATGGCTTGGCATTTTCTTAAAAATCCACAGTAGCTCTGTGTTTTGGTGGGGATCACACAGCAAACTAGCTGGATTGTGTTCCCATACTTACTTCTACTATGGCACAGAGGGAGACCTTCCTCTGCAGAAACTTCCCTGAATGTTCAGGGAACCTACATGGGTCAGGGGCTTTAGAGACAGAAATCGGCAATCACTCTGTTGTTTCTTAAGAAGAAGCTGCTTGCCAATCTCCCATGCATAAAGACTGCCAGTCCCAAGGATTGAGTAATACCTTTGTGGCCGGTGCTGTGGCTCACTTGGCTAATCCTCCACCTGTGGCGCCGGCACCCCAGGTTTTAGTCCCGGTTGGGGTGCCGGATTCTGTTCCGGTTGCCCCTCTTCCAGTCCAGCTCTCTGCTGTGGCCTGGGAGTGCAGTGGAGGATGGCCCAGGTCCTTGGGCCCTGCACCTGCATGGGAGACCAGGAGGAAGCACCTGGCTCCTGGCTTTGGATCGGCGCAGCGCACCAGCCGTAGCAGCCATTTGAGGGGTGAACCAATGGAAAGGAAGACCTTTCTCTCTCTCTCTCTCTCTCTCACTAACTCTGCCTGTCAAAAAAAAAAGTAATACTGTTGTTTTTTAAATAGTTTATAATGCAATTGATTAATATTACTTTTTACAAATAGCCCTCAATCTACTAAAATCTTGATCATAAACAAATATAAGATTCAATAAGATGCAAAAAAATGGCTATGCAAAAATTTCAGTGGATCAGTTCCCACAAATAGTAGCACAGAATTTTGTTGAATGAACAGAACCAGCAGACTCAGTTATTCTGACTTCCATAGCAATACACATTCTCCCAGAATATCTCCGAACCATGAAGGATACTGATGTCTGTGCTGATCCACTCACATTCTTTCCCTTAATCACCTGAAGTAATTGGCTGAGCCTAGAGGAGCTGCAGGATGACTTATGCACAGAGTTAAGCAGCACCTTTGGCCTAACACTCCATCCAACTCATCTGAATGTTTTTCCCTACAAATAAAATTTATCAAAATGTTTCCTAATGAGCTGAAAGAACTGCTAAATATACTCTTGGTAACTAATTTATTTTAAAACAGTAACAAAATCACTGAAGAATCATATTTCTTAAATAATTAACTATAGAGAAATCACAACTTATTTACCAAGTTGTTACAAAGAGGGAAGAAAATTTTTATGCTACAAAGACTCCTCTCAGCTGAGACAAATGTATGTGCCTTCAATTTTGTAGGTAGAAGTTGTTTTCTGAGCTCCCGCAATGTTCCTGCATTTTGTAAAATACTGTTTAAATTGTGAAAGAAAATTAAAAAAAAAAAACTTCACAGTTCAGAGAAATTCCTAAGGAATCTTGTACTGCTTTTATACAGTTATTTGAGAGACAGAGCACTCATGTACTGCTTCACTCCCGAAATGCCCACAACAGCCATGGCTGGGCCAGGCAAAGCCAGGAGCCAATTCAAATTTCCCACAAGAACAGCAAGAACCCAATTACTTGAGCCTCTGCCTCTCTGGAAGTGCACCACCAGAAAACTGGAACCAGGAGCTGCAGCCTAGAAACAAACCCAGGCATTTCAGGAGGGATGTGGGCATCTCAACCAGGGCCTTACCCAGTAAGCTACACGCCCAGTCCTGAACCGTGAGCTCTCATTCTTTGCTAGCCATTTCTTTTCATCTACACCTATGGACATGGTTCCAGCAACCAAAGTGCAAAGTTTTAAAAGGTCAACTGGTACTTCCTTCCCCTGAAGTATGCAGATTCATTAACACAATGTGTCTGGAATGTGTGCAAACCTCCACCTTGATAAATGGCACACGGGCCTTCTCAGAACTATGGACCACTAAAACTTTATGCTGCCTTTGGAACATGGCGATTCCACAGATTATCACAATTCTCCCTAAGAAAAGGTCTTTTAATCACAATTACACATGCCTATGAGTTAAGAATATTTTCTCAACATTCTTATATGAATAGCAATTTTAATAGCATTATTATATGAATACCAGTTTTCCTGCCGTTTCTGCTTTGCCCGTTTCCTTCTCTCTAGAAACATACACGTGCAATCCCATTGGAAGCTGTTGTTTTAAGAAACTACTCTGTTTGCTAACTTAATTATTGTTTTGTCAAAAGATCACCCATCACAAAGGATGAAAATGAAGCTTCATTTTTCTCTTAAGTTTCTACATTTGCCTCTTCCTCATGTCTCTGTCCTTTTTTTTTTTTTTTTTTTTTTTTTACAGGCAGAGACAGAGAGAAAGGTCTTCCTTTCCTTTGGTTCACCCCCCAAAATGACCACTGATCCGAAGCCAGGAGCCAGGTGCTTCCTCCTGGTCTCCCATGTGGGTGCAGGGCCAAAGCACTTGGGCCATCCTCCACTGCCTTCCGGGGCCACAGCAGAGAGCTAGACTGGAAGAGGGGCAACAGGACAGAATCTGGCGCCCTGACCAGGACTAGAACCTGGGATGCCGGTGCCGCAGGCGGAGGATTAGCCAAGTGAGCCGTGGTGCCAACCTGTCTCTGTCTTTCTAATATAATTATATGATTATCTCAATAGATAATTACTCAATATCTATATTTATAGGATTTTAATATTCAACTCGACTATGCAATAAGCTATGATACTTTTATTTATTGTACAACTCTTTGTCCTGGATTAACAATTGCACAATTGGTTAATTTTCTGTGTAATTTGCATCCATGCAACGCTACCCTTTCTGCCAACCTCGTATCTTCCATCAGGAGTGGGTGCGTGAGGCAGTCTTTTACTTTCCCCATCTCCTGGAACCTGCCTGTGGCCTGGCTGCTGGCTAGGCCCTTACCTCCACTGCAGTCGAACACCTGCTCCCCTGTACGTGGACGGTCCTCTCATTTTGTCCTGCACTTTCCTCACTCTTGGGTAACTTCCTTATTTACAGAGGATATCTATATGGTCTCCCTAACACAGGATGGGCCGGAGATCATTTTCTCGAACTTGTAGATTTGGGAGTATTTTTAACTTTTTTTCTTATTTTGTAGATAACTCAGGTATAGAAATCATTTGCCTTCAGAATTTTGAGTCCTGGTTTTCCAGTGTCATAGAAAACCAATAGGATTCCTAATTTGTGATTTTTATTTTCAGTTTCTCTAGAATGGCACTATCCAACAAATACAAAATGACTTGGAAATATTAGTCATATCGAATTCCAATTTTTTAAATTGTTATTTTGAAGGCAGACGGACGGAGACACAGACAAAAACATAGAGAAACAGATCCCATGTACTGATTCACTCCCTAAATGCTTACCATAGCCGAAACTGGGCCAGGAGCCAGGAACACAATTCAGGTCTTCCTTGGGGGTGATAGGGACTCACCCAGTTGAGCCATCACCCGAGGCTGTGTACCACCAGGAAGCTGGGATCAGGAGTGGAGACTGGACTTGAAGCCAGGCACTGCATTACGGAATACAGTGTTCTAAGCAAGCTCTGAATCATTAGGCTCTATGCCTACCCCCAGTTTTGAAATTTGTAGCAGCCCCTCTTTGAAGGTTAAAAAGAAATGCTGAAAATTTAATATGTAATCAAATGTATGCTGAATATTATTTTAAAACATTTAAGTCAATATAAAGCACTTAATGAGGTGTTTAATAAGCTTTTTACCTCTGTGCCTTCAAAACATAATACGTATAATGGACATGCAGCAAGTACTCAGTCCCCACATCTGAGCAGTGGCTACTTTGTCAGACACTGCAGGGCAAGAGACTTAGTTAGGATGCTTTCTTTGAAGCCAGGGTATATTCAATTTATCTTAATTAGTGCCAAATTTTACATATTTTTCTAAGTATCCGGTGGGTCCATTTGCATGACAATTCATATGCAAGAGTAGTAGAAAAATTCTTTGAATTATTGCCTTGGTAACTCTCTTCTGTGTTCACATCAATATTCTCTTTCTGAAATATTGTTATTTAACAGATAATGCACGTGCTACACTTTCTGGTCTTATTTTTGTACTTTTCCAGTTATATTCCTTAGCTCTACTATCTGAACACTTCTTATTTTCCAATAGTTTCTGTTGACTTGTTTTTATCAGCTATCACATTTTTAATTTCAAGAAACTTGTTATATGTCCATTTTTAAATACCTCTGTTTTTCATGATTATAACTTTCTTGAGGATATTCATAATGATGTTTTTATCTTCTCTGTACAGTCCTCCAGATTTCTGTTCACTCTTCATTTACTGAATCTCTATTTTCTACATAAGAAGTGATCCTTAGTTGTCACTCTTTAATAGTGGGAACCAAACAGTTGACACATTGGATACAAGAGTCAAGACTTTCACTGATTAACTTTCTTGTAGGTGAGCTGACCAGGCCATTTCCTTCGATAAACAATGCTTTTAACACCTGAAAATCTTTTCCCTTTGTTTGGTCAAACTCTCCATAGAAAACCCTTCTATTCTGCTGTTCTGAAAGTAAGACACTGCTGCTAAATTATAGGTGCTAATGAAGAGGAATAGAGTTTATCAACAGCATATAATCTATGTTCACTTAATTGAACTCTTTTTGCAAAATAATAATATCTCCATTGTCAATTGTAACTGATTTCTCCCATCTCAGAAAACCTATTACCCACTGACAAAAATAAACCTCTCCAGCATTCTGCTAGAAGTATATTTTTGTGTGTGCTCCCTGGAAGTTCTTTTCCTGTGATTTATTTATCTTTATTTTAAAGGCAGAATGACAGACAGGAAGGGAGAAACAGAACAAGTTTGCATCTGCAGTTCACTGCATAAATACCCACAACAATCACTGCTAACCCAAACTGAAGCCAGGAGCCAGCAGCTCCATCCAGGCCTCCCAGAAGGGTAACAGGAACCCAAGTCCTTGGGCCATGATCTATTACTTCCCAGGTACATTAGCAAGAAGCTGGACTAGAATTGTGGAGTAGCCAGGATTAGAACTGGCACTCCAGTATGGATGCAGGCATGCCAAGTGGCAGCCTAAACTGCTGCGCCACAGTATTTGCCCCTCTGTATTCTGTTTTGGCCTGTTTCCATAAACACATGCTGAAATGCTTTGTTGAAGGACTTTATGCTTTGTCAAAGGCCATTATTAGTTCTACCTTAATTCCATCATTGAGGAAATATTTAGGCACACCACTGGATGGCTTTAGAATTTGGAAAACTGATTCGGGGCAGCATAGTTTTCAAAAATTATTCTTCATGAAAATACAATGTCTCCAACATCCTTCCTCTAGTCACTCAGAAACAACTTAGTCGTCTGCAAATACTTAATGAGAAATCTTTGCACTTGAAGTCCAAGTGTAGGCTCAGCCCTCACAATAGGGCTATCTTCTCCCACCCCATTCTCAATACCTGTGCACTGGAAGTATGTGGTTAGGATATACTGCCACCAGGTGGTGGATCTTGTTATCATTCAATGTCTCGACTATAAGTTGCATGTTTCAAAGGAAAGTCAAAGTTTATCCAGTTAATGTTTCTATTCACGTTGTTTATTTTAAATTTTTATTAAAAATGTTAATATTTAAATATAACGTAAAGAGAATAGTTGACATTTCCTTTCTTTGAAAAGTAATGTCTAAAGGAAACATACCTGTGTTACATCTTTGACTCTGGAAAACGTCTTAGACCAACCCTGTTCTTATGCTCAAATCATGTACAATATTCCCCCTAACAAGTACTTGGGCCTAAAGTTCTTGAATCCTAAATTTGGAATCAGGCTTGGTTTTAAATGTACATACTGAATCTTTGAAGTATTGTGCCTCATAAGCCTAAAAGATTGTGAAATATGTATGTTTTGCTAATTTAGTTTCTAGTGCCTGCTGAACTCTTCCAATATGTTAGTGATAGATATCTAGAAAATTTCTTGTACCTCATTAGACTAAGAGACTGTCACAACCCAAAATCTAGATCCATCAAAGCCATTTTAGAATAACTAGTTCTCTATTTGACAAGGGAAAAAATGAGCAAACTTGTGTTGATAACACAAGCACTTAAAGTTTGTGGAAAGTAGCATCAAAATGAGTTCATTTTATTTTTATTATATGTGGTAAAGTGTGTTATGAAGAAACCAAACATGGATTTAAAATATTTTTATATCAGTTTGAATTCCTACATGCATTTCCTTTTTCCATGAACACCCAGAAATGCCCTCATACCTTTCAAGGTCATTGCCTGCATCTCAAGGGTATACTGCTGAATGAGAAAAAAACATTCCCAAGATGTTGCTCACTGTAAGATTCCATTTATTTAAAATTCTTCCAATACAATTCTAAATATAAGATAATTACTGGTGTCAGGCAGTAGTAGAGATGGTCAGAGGGGTAGGAAGTTGTGACTACAAAGGGATAGCAAGAGGAAAACATCTATGGTGATGGGGTAATTTTATCTTGATTGCAGTTGTGGTTATTTGAGTCTACACATATAATAAAATGACAGAGCTATGCACATACGTGGTACTGATTTCAATTCACTGGTTTTGATGTACTATAATTCTGCAAAATGACACCATTGAGGGAAATAGATACAGGGTACCGAGACCACTCTATACTACTTTTGTAACATTTTACAAATTTATAATAAGTTAAACAATAAAAGTAGATTTAAAAAAAATCACTTTGACTAAACCTGAAATATCTAAAATGTAGACACTTAGAAATTCCTTTGAAGGGCATTGCAAGTGTGGGCAACTGGTGTTCCACTAGCTGCAAATGAAGAGAGATTATAAAGATTCCAGGCAGAGGGCATGCCATTTGGCACTGCCGTTACATCTCGGCTTGAGAAGCCTTCATTCCAAATTTGAGTGCCTGGTTCAAGTCCGAGCTACTCTGCTTCCCATCCAGCTTCCCGCTAATGCCCAACCTGGGGAGCAGCCGGTTGGTGGCTCAAGCACTTGGTCTCTGGCACCCACGTGGGAAAGCAGATTTGTTCTGGGCTCCTGACATCAGCCCAGCCCAGCTCTGACATCGAGGCATCTGGATAGATCTCTGAGTAAAACCAAATTAATTCTTGTTTTAATTAATAATTTAAAGATCCCAGGTGAGAGTAAATATTTTTATCTTACTATATGTGTCTCACATTATCATGGCACCCATCATTTATACAGTATGAGAATCTTCAGGCCATGAGCTCTGTGTTAGTTTCATGGGTCTTGATTTCCAAAAGTGTGTGTGTTTTCTTCTGGCTTAAATGATGTGAGGTGTTTTTCTAATGTTCTTAAACTTGAATATCTGTGCCCAATAATACAGCTTCTTACAATTTTGCTTTTTTCTGTATTACTTGTCATGTAGTTTTATTACTTCTTGAAATATTATTTTCTTTCTCTGATTGTTTTAGGCTAGTGACTGTTAAAATGGTGGCAGCAATTGTTCAGCATAATACCATTTTATAGAGAAGCTTGGAAGCTTTATCCATGAAGAAAAGTAATTTTGAAGTTTTAATAATGAACCTATCAATCATTGCAATTATGTTGTTGTTTGAACCTGCACCACTGGAATACAAGGCAGGATATTCCCCCCAAATCAAATTTTAATAAATAACAACTTGATATTTATTATAGTTTTATTGTATTCTACTAACCTTTAATTTTAAACTGGCTCTCGATCAACTGTTTATTTGATAACTAAAGGCACTCCCCAACCCATAAATTGACTACATTCTGTCTGTAACTAGATGATTTTAAAAGTTGAGACTTATTTTTCATAGTAATAATGTTACTTATTTTTATTCATAGATTAATCCACAAAGCCATATTTAATCCAATAAATAACTACTTGAAGTGCTAAAAATAACAGAAAATAGTAATGCAACATCTGTCATTAAAATACATCCCAAAAATATTTGTACCTGGAAGCCCTATAAGACCCATTTTCCCTGATATAATCAGAAAAGAATTTTTTGTCTGCTAATGAACAGATAAGAAGAATCCTTAGAGTATATCTGAGACTTGGAGGTCCTTTCTGGGGCTTTGAGAAGATGGCGCTGATTCTTTAAGTTTCCTTACATGTCCAAGTTTCCATACTTTGTTTTCAGTGAGGTGGGTTACCACCAGCACTGCCATGGATTTATCTGCTATGATCAAGGTCCTTTGTTAAAATGCACTGTTCTTACATTAAGATGTATTCAAACCACCAAACAGAATGTGTCTCATACTTACTCATCTTAAATTCACTCTCTAGCTCTGAAATATCTTCCAATCTGAGGCTAATTCTGGTGCCAGCCTGACCTCCCAACTTTAATCGGAGGCAGTGTTTCTAGCAAAGAACTCCATTTCCAGGCAGGTCACACTGCAAAGCCAAGCGATCAGGCTTAAATCATTTCCTTCTCCTCTCCCTATACCAAATATCAAATTAGAAACTTCCATCTTGACATGCACTACTCAGCATGTGCTCTGTGATAAACGACAGAATCCTCAAATAGCTCTTTAAAGTGAGTGTGGCATCAAGAAGATGCCAAAGGAAGGGGCTCTCCTGCCATCCATGCCTGCAGCACCTGGGTGGGCAGTGCAGGTGTCAGCGTACCAGGTGGAGCTTTGCCTGAGACACAGACCAGGGCTGTGATCCAGTGACCTTGTAGTCCCCACCTGGCATCATCTTTCCTTGGAAACTCTCCCCATCTCACTCCTATGTCTCACCTCTGCTATGAGGAGCTGCAACTGAGCCTCCTCTCCCTCTGTAGCCCCTACTATCTCCATCATCTGCCCCTCTCCAGCCCTCTCATGATGGCCTCTGCTAGTTCAGCTGCTGTAGACCAGCTCTGACTTAGCCATTGGCCAAGCCTGGGAACTTCTCTGCTGCCCCAGGATGGAGACAGGAACAAATAGGTTGGGTAAAATAACGAAAACCACCCATAAGCATGAAGAAGAGGTCAGTCCTCAAATGATACATGCTGAGGTCCGTGTGCAAATTGTTGTCCATCTTTTCAGCTCAAAACCAAATTACTCTGCCTAGGAAAAGACAACTACAACAGGGAGCGTTGTCTAGGCTGAATAAAAGAGTTCCAGGTTACCACCCAGTGAACATCCAAATGGCTCGTGAAAAAGAGTGTAGGGAAAGACATGGGAAGCCCTCCAGAGCATTTCCTGGAAGTGTCTCTGAGTGGATGGGAATAGGTATTTATTTGTAAGTGATGTTCTAATGTCCAGACTTCCTATATATTGGTGAAGGAATCTGTGTTTCGTCAAATCTATCAGATTCATTTAGCATTAATGTTGATTATATGTCCTAACTTCAGGGCAAGCCCAAGGTTTTCTTTGTTGTACTTCACTTTAGTTCCAGAAAAGATGTGTCTCAGAGACAACACAAAAATTTCAATTAAACAATCATGCATCAATGATTTTTTAAAAATAGAAAAACTTTGCTCTTTTTTTAAAAAAAAATTCTAAAATGCAAATAGTCTACAGAGTAAGTGGCTCGGTTCGTGGCTCATAGTGGAATCTCGGTTCCAACATGTGCTTCTGCCTTAACCTTCTGTCGTCTTGATGGAAAGCCAGACAAATGGTTCCCCTTGGTCTTGAACTTGAAACTCCAAAACTAAGAGCTAGAAAAAACAAAAAGTCTTTTTCATTTATAAAGTTAGTTGCCTCAGGTGTTTCATTGTAATTAAGCAAAGCTGACTCATACAGAAAATTGGTTCCAAGAGTCAGTCATTGCTCTATCTAGATATACTTGAAGAGCCTTTGGAACTGGTTTGAGGCAACAGTTTAGAGAAACAAGCTAAAGAAAGCTGGGTACACATGGCATTATGGGTGTTTCTGGTGAAGTTCAGAAGACAGGAATACTGATTAAAATGTGGGCAGTAAGGGCCCTCCTGATGATGATTTAGACAGACACGATAACTCTTTTGGGAACTGGACTAAATATCACCCTTGTTAGACTCTGGCAAGAAGCCTGGCCCTCACTTTGTGGGAGGCTGAAATTAAGGATAATAGACTACTTCATTTGGCTGAGCAGATTTTGAAATAACAATGTCTTCAAATTGTGGCATGGATGTTATGGGCCACTTTTATTCCTTCTTAAAGACGTTACGAATCATGAGCAAAATGGGACAGAGTGGATAAATTTGAAAAAAATCACATCCTGGTCAGGGAATAAAGCAAAAGCCTATGGGGTAAGACCAAGGAGGGTGCAGTTGCTAAAGAGACCAGTGCCAAAAAGACAAAGGCAGATGTCCTGTGCAAGAATGATAGGAAGGATGCCTCGAGGGAATCTCAAAAATGTTTAAGGCAAAGCCATAACTGTTCCCAACATCAGAGGCCTGGAAGTGCCAATTTGTTTCAATAATCTGCCGGGGAAGAATCCTTTCAGGAAAGTGCCCCGGGGCACCCTGCTTGCCTAGAGTCAGCTCGCATTCTGCCTTCTCTGCACATGCTCTCTGGCTGCATCGGTGTGTTTCAAGTGGGCCCCTTCACAGTCCATGAAGACAACAGACCTTGGTATCATCGTATGATCCTGGTGTGCAGACACACAGAATACAAGATTTATAGGACCATAGCAGCTTCTGTTAAGATATCAGAGGAAAATCTGGGAGTCTGAAAAAATGTGTTGCCACATCGGAGTCATAGAATAGAAGCCCAGATGGGGTGTTGCTTAGCAGGGATGTGAAGCTCACGTGTAGACCCCTCGATAGGCAACTAGCAACCTGCCGTTGCTAGCCTTAGACACAGATGTCTGCCAGAAGCCCCAAAGAGCTGCCACATGTACTGAGACCAGCAAGCATAGCCATAGTGATGGGCTCATCCCTGGCCACAGTGTGCCTAGATGCCAGACACGTAGTTTTTGGGGTCTTTTTTTACCCAAAATTATTTTTTAAAATTTTTATTAACATGTGCAGAGTGGTGTATTAGTCAACCTTCTTGTAACCTTAACTAAAATAGCTAAGAGAAAGGACTTGGAAGAAGGGGCTGCATCAGCTTACGGTTCTGGAGGTTCACAAACCAAGATCGAGCAGGCCGTTTGGTTCAGGCATCTGGTGAGGCCAGAGGATGGCAGAGGAGTGATCACATGGGAAGCCAGAAGGAAAGAGAAGTAGGAAACATGTCAACTTAAATAACCAGCCCTTTTGGGGGAGCTACCCAACCAGGCCCCAGGGACCTAAAGACCGCCTAGTAGGCCCACCCACCAGATGCCATAATCCAATCACGTCTCCATCCTTCATCCATCAACAATTAACAAAATCCATTCACTATCAACCTAAAACTTTGGGATTTAAATTCTACATGAGTTTGGGGAGCAAAATCCTGTACAAACCGTAATAACTATCAACCAATAAAACCAGGCAGCTCATCTTTCAGTTCCTTATCTTTCATTGTTTGGAGCCCACCACTCCTCTTTGCCATGCTTTTCACAGGACATAACGTTATGTTATAAACGTAGTCCCCCTCTGAACTATAGACCACTGGAACTTGTACTTTTATCTAATTTTTTTGGTACCTGCTATATAACCACCCTATAGTTCTCATCACCTCCCCTCCTGCTCCCCAGCCTCTAGGAATCATAATTCTAAGTTCAGATTAACTTTTTTTTTCGTAACTTCCACACGTGAGAGACAGCAGATCTGTGTCTGGCTTATTTCACTTACCAAAGTGATCTTCAATTTCTTTTCCTGTGCGTATGCACCCAGAAGCAGGATAGCTGGGTCAAATTATAAGCATAGTTTTGAAGAACATCCATACTGTCTTCCACAAAGGCACTAATTTATGTTTCTATCAATAGTGTATCAGGGTTCCTTTTTCTCTGTATCCTTGCCAGCATTTGTTATTTTTTGTCTTTGTGATAGCAGCTATTCTAACTGGAGGGAGATGATACCCCATGTGGTTTTGATTGACATTTCTCTGTTGGCTAGTGATACTAAGCATTTTTTTCATGTATCCATCAGCCATTTGAATTTCTTAGAAATATCTAGTAAGATTACTTGCCCTCTATATTATTATTTTATAATAATCATTTTAAAATACAGAAAAGTAGAAGACATCAGTGGTTACAAATAGATTTAACAGGTTTTAATTTGCTATATTTGTTTCATATGTAAACATGTATACATATGTACTAAATTTTGAAAGCATGGGTGGACATTAATATCACATAATGTGGAATCCATGACACAGATCATAAAATGAGAGAAAAGAGTATATTATATGAGGTATATTTCAGTGACAACATTTGTAAGCACATATATATCTAAAATATGAAATCTACACATTTTAAATATGTAAACCTCCATATGTGAAACATGAGGTATACGTGTGGTATCTGTACACATATATGTCTACAATATGGGGTCCACACATTTTCCATTGGTAAACCGCCATATGTGAAGGAAGCATGTGATATAAATGGTATCTATACACGTATATGTCTACAATATGCAATCTACACATTTTTAATGGGTAAACCTTCATATGTGTAAAGAAACCCAAGATATACGTGGTGTCTATACACATATACGTCCAAAACAGGAGATCTGCAGGTTTTACATGTGCAAACCTCCATACATGAAAGGGAACCCAAGAGACATGTGGTATTTGTACATGTATACACCCAAAATAAGAGATCCACATATTTTACATACACAACTTTCCATAAGGAAACCCGATACATGGTATCTGTACACATATACATCAAAATAGATCCACACATTTTACATGTGCAAACCTCCATACACGAAAGGGAACATGAGATATATGTGGTATTTGTATGGCTTATTTCATTTGATTATTTCCAGTTCCACAATTTTGTTGTAAATATCAGGTTGTCATTTTTTAAGGCTGAGTAATATTTTATTCTGTATATGTAAAACCACATTTTCTTTATCCATCCATTGATGAACATGTAGTTTGATTCTGTATATTTGCTGCTGTGAATAGTGCTGCAATAAACATGGGGATGCAGATACCTTTTTCATATGCTCACTTCATTTCATTTGGTTATCTTCCAATGTGACAGGTGTTTCAGCTTTTTAAGAAATCTTCATACCGCTTTTCCAAAATGGCTGTATTAATTTGTATCCCAGCAACAGTGTATTACGGTTTCCTTTTCTCCACAATTTCACCAGCATTTCTTCGTTCCTGTTTGTCTAACGTAAGTTAGATAACTTACTGTGGCTTTGATTTGCCAGTGATATAAGCATTTTTCATGGCCATCTGTATTTCTTCTTTTGAAAAGCACTATTCAGGTCCTTTTTATTTCTAAGCTGGATTTTTTTGGTTATTGTTCAGTTTTCAAAGTCCCTCATATACTGTGGATATTATTGCTTTTTCAGTATAGCTTGCAAATATTTTCTCCCATCCTGATGGCTGTCTCCTCACTTTGTTGTTTATTTAGCTGAGCTGAAGATTCTTATTTTCATATAATCCGGTTTGTTTGTTTGTTTGTTTTTGGTCTGGCTTACCTGTGGTTTTGAAGTCTAAGCTAAAAATTGTTGCCTGTGACATGCCTTGAAGGAATTCTGCTGTTGTCTTCTAGGAGTTTCAAGGTTTAAGGTCTTACATTTGATTCTTTTATCTATTTTGAGTTAATTGTTAAATAGTATAAGATGTGGGAGAGGAGATCTTATTTCAATTTTTGCCTTTGGATATCCAGTTTTTCCAGCACTGTTTATCGAAGAGACTGTCCTACATCCAGTATATATTTTGGCAACTTTGTCAAAGATTTGTTAGCTGTCTTTGCATGGATTAATTTGTGGAATCTCTATTCTGATCTTTGTAGCTGTTTTTGTGTTAGTACCATGCTGTTTTGGTTACAATAACTCTGAAGCATGCTTTGAAGTCTGGTATTAGGGTGATTCCAACTCTGTTCTTATTCAAGGTTGCTTTGGCTTGGACAGATGTTGTGGCATGGGGGATGAGGCCACGGCATCCACATTAAAGCACTACTTCAAGTCCCAGTCGCTCTGCTTCTGATCTGGTTCCCTGCTGTTGTACCTGGGAGGGTAGCAGATGATCACCTCCCCTCCCATAAGGGAGACCCAAAGAGACTTCCAGTTTTCTGGCTTTACTCTGGCCCAGCCTGGCAGTTGTGTGCATTTGGATAGTGGGCCAGCACAAGGAAGATCATTCTCTCGAACTTATTTTTTTCCAAAAGTTGAGTTATAGAAAGAGAGAGGAGAGAGAGAGAGAGAGAATGAGAATGAGAATGAGAATGAGAATGAAAATATTTTCTATTTGCTGGATAAGTCCCTAACTGATATAGTGGCCAGGGCTGGCCCAGGCCAAAGCCAGCAGAAAGGAGCTTCATCCAGGTCTCCCACGTGTGTGCTGGATCCCTAGCATCTGGGTCACCTTCCGCTGCGTCTCCCAGGTGCATTAGCAGGGATCTGGACAGGAAGTGGAGCATCCAGGATTCAAACCAGACCCATATGGGATGTCAGCATCGCAGACAGTGCTATACCTGCTATAACCCAATGCCGGCCCTGAAAATCTTCCTCTGTCTCTCTGCCTTTCAGATAAATAAATGAACCTTCAAAAAATAAAGATTCCTTTGGCCAATCAGAGTCTGATGCTTCCTAATGGATTGTAGTCTTGTCTTGTCTAGTTCTGTGAAAAATGCATTGGCATTTGAAGGGGTGTGCATTGAATATGTAACTTGCTTTGGTATGGAGATAGACACCATGATGCAGTGAGCCAAGCTGCAGCTTGGGGTGCCTGCATCATCTATTGCAGTGCTAGTTCAAGTCTTGGCTACTGCACTTTCATTCCAGCTCCCTGTTAGTGTGCCTGGGAAGAAGTGGGTGATAGCTCAAGTACTTGAGCCCCCGTCACTCAAGCAGGAAACCTGAATGATCTTCCTAGTGCCTGGCTTTGTGCTTCTCCCCTCCAACCCCCAAGCTGTTGTCGCTATTTGAGGAATGAACCAGTAGATGGAAGGTCAATCTCTTGCTCTTCCTTCCAAATAAATAAATCCTTAAAAAAAATTACTAAAAGATACTGTTGTGGGGAGCAACCGAGACTAGACTAAATTACTGGAACTAAGACTAACACTATGCATCTGATCTCCCATCATATGGTGCTGAGAGAGAGTAAACAACTTCCACACAGCTGCCTCACCAATTAAATTAACAAGCTGCAGGAGCTGATCCTGCTCCTGATTGGAGGAGAGCAGCGTGCTCAGTGCATGGGGAGAGAACGCCAGGAGAGTTGGGATTGGTGGAAGAGGACTATAAAGGAGGAGAGAGACAACATGCACCAGAAACACCTGAGGAACATCTGAGCAACCCCTGAGAGAGCTGGCCGGTGGTGTGCGCTCCTCCACGGAAGCGGGGAAAGCGGCGGGGGTGCCGCCCCTCCACGGAGGTGGCGGGGGGCAGCAGCAAACCTGGGAAGGACCAGCAGCAAACCCGGGAAGGGCCAGGCAGAGAGAACAGCGCAGGGTCCGGTGTCATCCCTCCGCGAGTGGGGGAGCGACATGCTGTCCCTTGGGATTCCCAAGTCTCTGCTTTGTTTTAAAAAATTGCTTTTGTACTATGGATACTTAAATATTATTACTCCTTCCAAACCATAAAGTCTCCATCTGTGAGTCTTTCCATCAGTGTTTGGTAGTTTGGTAGTTTCCATTTTACAGGTGCTTTATATCCTTAGTTATCCTAAGATATTTTTAAAGCTATTGTGAATGGAATTACCCTTATAATTTCTTTCTCCATGAGCTCATGATTAGTGTGTTAAAATGCTACTGATTTTTGCATGTTTATTTTGTAACCTGCAACTATACCAAATTAATTTCAGTTCTGATAATTTCTTGGAGGAATTCTAGGGTTTCTCTAAATAAAGAATCATGTAATCCGCAAATAGGGATGAGTCAACTCCACCTTTCCTATACGTGTGCCTTTTATTTTATTCTCTTGCCTAATGACTCTGGTTAAAATTCTCAGTACTTTATTGCATAAGAGTGATGAAATTGGGAATCCATTTTAAAAGAAATGCTTTCAACTTTTTCCCTTTCAAAATGATGCCAGTTGTGGCTTTGTTGTGTTAAGCCTTTGTTACGCCAGGTGTGTTCCTTCTATAGGTAATGTGTTAGAAGTTTGTATCAGGAATCACTGATTGTTACTAAGTGTTTTTTCTGTACCTATTGAGGTGGTCATAAGATTTTGTCCTTCATTCTCTTCATATAATATATACATTTATTTATTCACATTTGTATACATTTATTTATCCCTGCATTCTGGGATAAATCTCACTTAATCATGATGGATGGTCTTTTTGATGCATGGTTGGATTTCAATTTGCTTGTATTTTGCATTTGTGTTCATTAGGGATATTGGCCTAAAGTTTTTGTTGTTGTTGTGTCTTTGGTTTTTTGATTCAAGGTATTGGTGGCCTCATAGAATGAGTTTGGAAGGCTGCCTGCCTTTGATTCTGTTCAATACTTTGAGAAGAATTACCATTACTTCATCCCCAGAAATTTGGGAGAATTCAGCATGAAGCTATCCATTGCTGGGTTTCTCTTTGTCCAGAAACTTTTTATTATTGATTTAATCTTATTACTCATTGCTAATGTGTTCAAATTCTCTAATGTTTATGATCCAAATTTGTTTTAGTATACATATATTTTTAATTTATTTTTAAGAAATACAAATTTTATAAGTACAACTTTAGGAATATAGTGATTCTTCCCACCATACCACCCCCCAACACACACACCCTTTCTCTTCCTCTCGTTTTCCCAGTCCCATTATCCATTCAGATTCATTTTCAATTGATTTTGTACACAGAAGACCAACTGTATACTAAGTAAAGATTTCAACAATTTATACACACACACACACACACACACACATACAAACTATTTGAGAACTAGTTTTACAGTTAACTCTCATAATACAACTCATTGAGGACAGAGGTCCTACATGGGAAGTTAGTGCACGGTGACTTCTATTGTTAATTTAATAATTAACACTCCTATGTATGATGTCAGTGACCACCGGAGGCTCTTGCCATGAGCTGTCTAGGTTATGGAAGCCTTTTGAATCCATAAGCTCCTTCAGTATTTAGACAAGTGGAAGTGGAAGTTCTCTCCTCCTTTCAGAGAAAAGTACATCCTTATTTAATGGCCACTTCTTTCCACTGGGGTCTCACTCACAGAGACCCTTCATGTAAAACACTTTTTGCCACAGTGTCTCAGCTTTCCATGCCTGAAATGCTCATGAACCAAATTTGATGTTACATATATTTAGAAATTTATCCATTTCTTCCAATCTTTCCAATTTGTTGCCATGTATTTGTTCACAATAGTTTATAGTGGTCATTTGTTTTTCTGTCGAATTAGTTAAAAATTTCTGCCTTTTCTGCCAGTGCCGCAGCTCACTTGGCTAATCCTCTGCCTGCGGCTCCGGCACCCTGGGTTCTAGTCCCGGTTGGGGAGCCAGATTCTGTCCCGGTTGCTCCTCTTCCAGTCCAGCTCTCTGCTGTGGCCCGGGAGTGCAGTGGAGGATGGCCCAGGTCCTTGGGCCCTGCACCCATGGGAGACCGGGAGGAAGCACCTGGCTCCTGGCTTCGGATCGGAGCAGCGCACTGGCCATAGCAGCCATTTGAGGGGTGAACCAACAGAAGGAAGACCTTTCTCTCTGTCTGTCTCACTCACTGTCTAACTCTGCCTGTCAAAAAAGTCTGCCTTTTCATCTCTAATTTTATTTATTTGAGTATTCTTTCTTTTTTTCTGGATAAAAGTTTGCCAGTTTTGTTGATGTCAGGGTTGGCACTACGGCACGGCAGGTCAAGCTGCCACTTGATTCACTAGCAGTCCACAGCAGTGACACTTTGGGTGCTGCTGCTCTGCTTCAGTACAGCTCGCTGCTAACGTCCCTGGGAAGCAGCAGACAGCGGGAGTGCTTGGACCTCTGCCACCACCTGTGCTCTGCTTCCAGTCCAGCTCGCTGCTAACGTCCCTGGGAATGCAGCAGCAGACGGCAGGAGTGCTTGGACCGCTGCCACCACCTGGGTACCTGATTGGAATTCCAAGCTCCTGGTTTCTGCTTGGTCCATCCTTGGCCATTGCAACCATCTAGGGAGTAAACAAGCAGATGGAAGATCTCCCTCCCTCTTTTCCTCTCTCTCTCTGTAACTCACTCTTTCAAATAAATAAATCTTAAAAATAGACTAAAAAGCTGTCATTAGCTTCAGATATTCTTTTTCTTGATATAATTTATTTTTAGGATTCCAAACACATTTTTATTTGACTTGTTGAGTTCTTCATTCATACAATTTCTCTTTGGTTCTTTTTAAAGATCTCTATCTCTGCTGAATTTTTAATTCCTATCATGGTTTGCTTTTCTCATTTTAAAAAAATGTCTCATATTTGGTTTCTGAGTATTCTTTTTAAAAATTTTTATTAATATAAAGAAAGCATATTTCACATATTTAATAGATACAATTCTATGAAAACACCCCTACTTTCCTCCGTTCCTGGCCTGGCGACAGGGACCATGAGACATACCCAGTGATAGCTTTAGTAGATCTGAGACACAGAACTTTCCTCACTGTGGTCTGCGCTCTCCGGTGGCCGGAGTCTCTTGCTCCTTGCTTTCATCCATGGTTTGGAGGAGTGGCAGTGAAGGCAGTCCCGTGGCTGCACAGGCTGACACCATGCTGGGTTAGACCTAAGGGGTACAGCTACAGGGCCCTGTGCTGTCTTGTGAGCCTCTATGCCAAGCCTGCAAAAGGCGTGAGTTATGGAGGCAGCTGGAAATACCATGCATCCTACCAGGGTGAAGGGAAGGCCTAGAGGCTATGTCTGCAGGTGCTGGACTAGGCATAGAGATTTCACCACAGTGAAACTGGCAGCGAGCTATAGGCTGAAGCTCTGAGCCTATTTTCATGCCCTACTCCCCTGTGGTTGAAGTCTCCTAACTCTCTGACTTCAGGGTGGGGTGGTAAAGGAAGTGCCTTTGGCTGCCAAGGATATGCTAAGCTGGGTCAAAGCTGAAGCTCACCACCACTGGGTTCTCTGTGGTCTCAGTGTATATGTTAGGTATCTCCAATGTTGGTGGTTTTGCAGGCCAAAATGAATGCAGTCCCACAAGGGGGCAGCTCTCTGCGTGGTGTCAGGAAAGATCTAGAGGCTGTGTCTGCAGTCTGGGACTAGAGGTCTTTGGGCTTTTCCTGCTGCTGTGTCTCACTGTAGTGGCCCCCCTATGGGGCTCCTGCTGAACTTTGAGGTAGAGTTTTAAGTTCATTTTCCTGCCCTACTCCTCATCCATTTGGCTCTTATGTCTGGTGGAGGTTGGGGGAAGGACAGTGGTCCCTTGGGTTCATGGCCAGGGAGGATTCAGAGTCTCAGTCTACAGGTACTGGCCTGGGGACAGGATCCGTAGGGCACTGTACAGTTCAGGGTTTCACTGTAGCAGGTTTGCATTCCAGTCTGAGGTCTGGTCTTTACTCCTCCCTGACCCCCTGTGGAATGATCTCTCTTCACTCTCTTCCGAGAGCTGGGGGAGGGTAACTTGGGAACTCTCCTTCCTGCTTTCTTCGATGCATCTTTTCTTATTATTGCCCCAAGACCAGGAACTGCGACTTCCCACCTGACTTCTTTTAGCTCGTGTGAAGATGATTTGGTTCATGAATAACTGTTACATCGGTGTCTCTGTGGGTAGTTGCTCACAAGAGTGTCTTACTCAGCCATCATCTTACTCTGTCTCAAGCTTTAGGATTTAAATCTGGGTTTCATTCTTGGATTTGGTCTATTCACCTTATTTCTTCGTTTTCCCCTTTTGGGATATAAGTGTTTACCCTGAGACTACCAATATTGTATGTATCATAGAATTATATAACTTGCTTTTAATTTGACAAGAACTTACTTTGCCTTGAGTCTTAGACAGCATTCCAACTTGGATGTTTAAACGATGCTAGAAAATGAAGAATTTCAGGTTCTAAATGATAGAATGAATGTATTTTGCATTGTGAAATGAACATGAAACTTTGAGAACCAGAGGCATAATGCTATGCTTTGGATATTAGCTCCAGTGTCCCCCAAAGTCCATGTGTTAAAGGCTTGTTCCCAGGGCTGGCACCATGGCGTAGTAGGTTAATCCTCTGCCTGTGGCACTGACATCCCATATGAGTGCTGGTTGGAGTCCCAGCTGCTCTTTTTTTGATCCCACTCTCTGCTTATGGCCTGGGAAAATGGCCCAAATGCTTGGGCCCCTGCACCCACATGGGAGAACTGGAAGAAGCTCCTGGCTTCTGGTTTCAAATCCCCTCAGTTCTGGCCACTGTGGCCGTTTGGGGAGTTAACCAGCGAATAGAAGATGTTTCTCTCTGTCTCTCCCTCTCTCTGTGAGTCAGTCTCTAAAATAAATAAATAAATTCTTAAAAAAAATTGCTCCCCAGAGTGGCACTATTGGTAAGTAGTGGAATCTTTAGGTGGAAGGCCCTAGATCTTTGGTGGTGGTGTGTCCTTGAAAGGTAGTTCTTATATGACCTCTTGATTCTTGGGAGCCATAGGGGCTGGAGGTTGCTGGTGGTTACCTGCAGATGCAATGGAAGTGGAGGGGGATGTTTGGTTCCCACCCCCCCATCACCCCAGAAAAACGCTCCTTGCCAGGCTTAGAGAGGGAGGGTGCCATTTTGGATTAGGGCAGCAGCAGCTTCGGAAGCCTCCAGGCTGGCCGTAGCGGTTGGCTGAGACAGAACGTCAGATTCACAGTGCCAGCGGCAGTGGCAAACAGGAAGCAGCAGTTAGCCAGCGGCTTTATTGTGTACCTGTAACCCAGAGATTCGTGCAGAGGGAACAAGCCTGTGGTCCCCACAGCCTTTAAGCCTGGTTGGCAGGTGACTGAGCTGCTGTGTGGAACAGCAGTGCACTCTCAGCCACAGCCTCCCAGGGTCACAATGCCGAGGCAGCTCCACCTGTCTGTTGATGGCCAGACTGGCAGGATGGAGAGAAACCTCCAGTCTCAGTGACTGTGTGGGTATTGAGTACTGAGGCTAGGGGGATTCAGCAGTTACATGAGAAGGTGTAGGGTGTAGCTGAGTGCTGAGATCTACCACAACCAATTTTGATGTTACCCTGGAAACTCCCCACCCTAGAGCATTGACTAGAACTCCCAGGTCACACCCACCACACACCTCTTGTTATTCACTGAAAAAGCAGGTATTCCACTAAGCCACAGAGGAAAAGCCCTATGAGAAAAGCCATCAGAAAAAAGTTACAAATCCAGAAATTCAAGAAACAAGAATAAGAAACACACCATGAGACCCCCCAAAGGAACTCAAGAACATTTCAATATTAAGATGTAAGATGAAGAGATTGAGGAAATGCCAGAAATGGGAATTCAAAAAATTAATCAAAGGATTACTAAAAAACAATCAGAACAAAACTGATTAACTAAAGAAATTTTTCCCATGAAATTGAAATTGTAAACTGAAATCAAAATAAAATATTAGAAATGAAGAATTCAGTAACCAAATAAAAAACACATTGGAAATCCTTACTAGCAGACTTATCAAGGCAGAAGAAAAATATCTGAATTAAAAGACAAATCTTTGGAAATCTTACAGCAAACTAGAAATAAAAACTTAAAAATAGTGTTGGAGATCAATGGAGGTCAAACAACCCAACATATAAGACTAAAGAGTTCCTGAAGTCATGGAAAGAGAGAATAAATGGACTAGAAAACCTATTTAGTGAAACTATTACAGAAAACTTCCTCAATATGGAGAAAGAAATGATAATCCATGTAGAGAAAGCACATAGAACCCTAACAGACATGACCAGAAAAGATCTTCAACATGGCACATTGTACCCAAACTCTCCACAGTAAAGCATAAAGATTCTAAAATATGCATGAGAGAAATTCCAGATTTCTTTCATAGGATCTCCAATTAAACTCACATCTCATTTCTAATCAGAAACCCTACAGGCTAGAAGGGAATGGCAAAATATAGCTCATGTCTTAAAAGAATAAAACTGTCAATCCAGAATACTGTACCCCCCAAAGGTCGCATTGATTAATGAAGGTGAAATAAAGACCTTCCATAACAAACAGAAATTGGAAGAATTTGTTGCCACTTGTCCAGCCTTATAAAAGATGCTTAAGGGTGTGCTACACAGAAACTCAGGAAGATAGCCATCATTGCAAAAGAATAAATTGGCAGAAAACCCCCCAAGAGAAGTCCAAAGTAAATCCAAAGTAAACAATAGGATTATTCAGGGGAAAATGACAGGGCCAAATCATTACTTATCAATAGTCTCAACTTTCCAATTAAAAGACTGGCAGAATGGATTAAAAAGTAAGACTCATCTATTTGCTGCTTACAAGAAACATACCTCATGAATAAAGATACATGTAGACTGAAAGTAACAGGATGAAAAAAGATATTACATGCCAACAGAAGCCAAAAAGAGCTGGTGTTGCCACCCTGATATCAAGCAAAATAGACTTTAACATAAAATCTGTTAAAAGAGAAAAAGAAGGACACTATGTAATTTTGAAGAGATCAATTCAACAAGAAGATGCAACTATAATAAATATATATACACCCAATCACAGGGCACCTCGCTATTTAAATAAAATATTAATGGACCTAAAGGGAGACATAGAGTCCAATAAATAGTAATGGGGGACTTCAGTACTCCACTCTCAGCAATGAACAGATCAACCAGACAGAAAATCAGCAAGGAAACAAGAGTTAATTGACACTATAGACTAAATAGACCTAACAGATATCTAAAGAACGTTTCACCTCACAGTGGCAGAATACACATTCTTCTCACCAGTGCATGGAACTTTCTCCAGAATAGACCATATGCGAGGCCATAAAGCAAGTCTCAGAAAATTCAAAGAAATTAAAATCATTTCATGCATTTTCTCTGACCACAATGGAAAAAGCTGGAAATCAACAATATCAACAATTCAAGAAACTCTAGATCATATACGAACAAATGGAGACTTAACAACATGCTCCTAAACAAACAGTGGGTCATAGAATAAATCAAAAGAGAAATCAAAAAAATTCTGGAAACAAAGATGACAACATATCATCAAAACTTATGAGATACAGGGGTTGGCTATGGTGCAATGGGTAAAGCCCCTGTTGACAGTGTTGGCATCCCATATGGGTACCAATTTGTGTCCCGGCTGCCCTACTTCTGATCTAGCTCACTGCTATAGACAAGGAAAGCAGTAGAACATGGCCCAGTTCCTTGGAGCCCTGTATCCACATGGGAGACCTGGAAGAAGCTCCTGGCTTCAGATCAATTCAGCTCTGGCCATTACAGCCATTTGGAGAGTGAATCAGCAGATGGAAGCTCTCTCTCTCTCTGCCTCTGCATCTCTGTAACTCTTCCTTTCAAATAAATTAATTAATCTTATAAAAAAGAACTATGGGATACAGCAAAAGCAGGGTTAAGAAGGAAGTTTAATATCAATTGGTGCCAACATGAATAAACTGGAAAAATTCCAAATAAAATAGATATCAATGCATCAAAAGAAACTAAACAGCAACAAACCAAACCCAAGATTAGTAGGGGGGAAGAAAAAATTAGAAAAAAAAATTGAAACCAAAAAAATTACAAAAAATCATGAAATGAGATGTTTTTGAAAAAATAAATAAAATTGAAACACCATTGGACCAACTAACCAGAAAAAAAGACACAAATCAATAAGATGAGAAATAAAAAAGGAAATGAAACAACAGATACCACAAATAAAACAAATCATCAGAAATTACTGCAAAGAGCTATATGCCAACAAACTAGGAAACACAAAAGAAATGTATAGATTCCTAGACACATACAATCAATGTAAATTGAGGCATGAAGACAGAAAATTTAAATAGACCAATAATGAAGTTGGAAATTGAAACAGGAATAAAGACCCTCCCAACATGCAAAAGCTCATGACTAGACAGCTTCACTGTTGAATTCTACTAGACATTTGAGGAAGAACTAATTCCAATTCTTTTCAACTATTCAAACCAATTCAAAGAGAAGGAACCCTCCCAAACTCCTTTTATAGAACCTGCATCACCTTAATATCTATAACTGAAAAATTGCAACAGAGAAAGAGAACTATAGACCAATAACCCTGATGACCAAAAATCCTCAACAAAATACTAGCTAATCAAATCCAACAACACATCAGAAAAATCATTTACCCAGACCAAGTGGGATTTATTCCTTGTATGCAAGGATAGTTCAACATTTGCAAATCAATCAATGTGATACATCGCATCAGCAAACTGAAGAACAAAAACCATATTAGTATCTCAATAGATCCAGAGATAGCATTTGATAAAATACAACATCCTTTCATGGTGAAACCCCTAAGCATAATGGGTATAGAAGGAGCGTTCCTCAATATAATCAAGGCAATATATGACAAACCCACAACCAACATCTTACTGAATGAGAAAAGCTTGAAGCATTCCTCCTAAGATTTGGAGCCAGAAAAGGATGTCCACTCTCACCATTACTATTTAATATAGTCCTGGAAGTTTTAGCCAGAGCCATTAGGCAAGGAAAAGAAATCAAAGGGATACAAATTTGTAAGGAGAAAATCAAAATATCCCTATTTGCAGATGGCATGATTCTGTTTGGGGGTCCAAAGGATTCCACTGAGAGACTATTGTAACTCATAAAAGAGTTTAGTAAAGTGGTAGGATATAAAATCAACACAGAAAAATCAACAGCCTGTTACACAGTGTCACTCTAAAGAATGAGCTTATAAGATCAGTCCCATTCACAATAGCTCCATAAAGTATCAAATACTTTGGAATAAATTTAACCAAGGAAGTCAAAGATCTCTATGATGAAAATTACAAAATACTAAAGAAAGAAATAGAAGAAGACATTAAAAAATGGAAAAATCTACAATGTTCATGGAATGCAAGAATCAACATCCACAAAATGTCCATACACCAAAAGCAATCTACCAATTCAATGTGATCTCAATCAAAATACCAACAACATTCTTTACAGGTCTGGAGAAAGCTATGCTGTAATTTATATGGAAATACAAGAGACTCCAAATAGCTAACGCAAAAACAAAACCAGATTTCAAGACATACTGCAGGGCGATTATAATCAAAACACCCCAGTACTAGCACAAAAATGGACTGGTAGACCAATGGTACAGAAGAGAAACGCCACAAATCAACAATGCAGCTTCAGACAACTTATCTTTGATTAAGGAGCTAAAATCAACCTGTGAAGCAAATACAATCTCTTTAACAAACACGGTTGTGAAAACTAGATCTTCACCTGCAGAAGTCTGACACTAGACCCCTACCTTACAGCTTACACAACAGTCCACTCAAAAGGGATCAAAGACCTACATCTATAACCTGATGCCCCCAAATCATTAGCATGGGGGAAATTCTACAAGACATTGGCATACTCATAGAATTCTTAGAAAAGACCCCAAAAGTACATGCAATCAAAGGCAAAATTGATGAATGGAATTACATAAAACTGAGAAGCTTCTGCAGTGTAAGAGAAACACTCGGCAAAGTGAAGAGACAACCAACAGAATGGAAGAAAATATTTGCAAACTACACGACTGATAAAGGGTTAGCATCCAGAATATATAAAGAGCTCAAGGAAATCAGCAACATGACGAGTGATCCAGGGAAGAAATGTGCATAAAACTTAAACAGGCATCTTTTAAGAGAGGAAACTCAAAAGCCCATCTCACACTTGTGAAAATGCTTAGGATCACTAGCCATAAGGGAAATGCAAATCAAAACTACAATGAGGTTTCACCTCCTTCCAGTTAGAATAGCTCACATACAGAAATCAACAAATGACAAATGCTGGCAAGGATGTGAGAAAAGGTACCCTGATCCACTGGTGGTGGGAATGCATAGTGGTGCAACTACTGTGGAAGACAGTATGCTGATACCTCAGAAATATGAATGCAGACCTACCATATGATCCAGCAATTTCACTCCTGGGAATTTACCCAAACCAAAACAAATCAGTATATCAAAGAGTTATCTGTATCCCCACAATCATTGCAGCACAATTCACAATAGCAAAGATAGGGAACCAACCCAGATGTCCATCAACTGTTGATTGAATAAAGAAATGATGGTATAGGGGCCGGCAACATGGCTCACTTGGTTAATCCTCCACCTGCGGCACTGGCATCCCATATAGGCACCAGATTCTAGTCCCAGTTGCTCCTCTTCTGGTCCAGCTCTCTGCTGTGGCCCAGGAGAGCACTTGAGAATGGCCCAAGTGCTTAGGCCCTGCATGGGAGACCAGGAAGAAGTGCCTGGCTCCTGGCTTCAGATCAGTGCAGAGCCAGCCATAGCAGCCATTTTGGAAGTGAACCAATGGAAGGAAGACCTTTCTCTCTTTCTCTCTCTCACTGTCTATATAACTCAACCTGTCAAATAAAAAAAAAAGAAATTATGGTATATATACACTATGGAGCACTATTCGCTGTAACTCACTTGTAACAAGATGGTCACAACTGGAATCCATTATACTTAGTGAAATAAGCCAATCCCAAAAAGACAGATATCATGTTTACCCTGATCCAATGTAACTAATAGAATAACTGAAATGTAATGTATTGGGGTAAAACAGACGTTTTGAGATTTGATGGTGGTTTATAGCCTTTGTCTCTTCCATTGAGGAACTGCATTTTGTTTACTTTCATTCTGTTTCGTTTTCTTTTTCTTCGTACTATTTGTTGAATTCCTTTACTTAGAGTAGGGTTAACTATATGATCATTAAGTATACTGCAAATGGATAATGGTAAAAATTAAGAATGGGATTCTGAGAGGAGAGGGGATGAAGATTAGGAGTAAGGGGAGTTAGGAGAGAAATGCCACTATGTTCCTAAACCCATATATATGAACTAATTGAAACTTGTATAACTTAACGTTTTTTAAAAATTATGACATTAGGCTTTGATTGTGTTTCCTCAATACATTTTTCAGCTTATTACTGACCTATCCACCTACCCGCCTTAGTGTTTATAGATAATAGCAATCACATCCTCTTTAGATAGGTGCAAGAGCAAATGTAGTTACAGCTTCAGAAGTAAGTTTTTAATACACTTTTGTAACATCTTTCTCTTTATAAATATCACCCTGAAGCTCTCCATTCTCTAAATTCTTAGGCTGACATTTTATCGCTTCATCTGTTCAAGTGTAGCAAGTTTGTGTCCAATTCTACAAGAAATTCAAAATATGTCACCATTCTTCTAGAGACATCATCTATTGCTTTTATAAATGTGTCCATCTACTGTCATGAATAGGCAAGCGCTAGTTCATCCCTGAATAGATAGTATTGATTCACTAAACCCTAAAGATTTTTGACCTTTTAAAAAGAGATTCCCACTGCATAAGATATTTTACAAAGTGACAAGGAGTTCTGTGCATTGAGATGAAATCAGTACCATTTAAATTGAGCATATTTCCTAGGGAGATTGTTGACTGCATGACATTCAAATATTGTATCACATTAAATAATAGGCAGTTTGAATGATTCTAGTTGTGCTTTCTCTGAAAGGAAAGAAAATAGTGTAAAAATAAAATTCCATAACATAATAGATTCTAAAATCAGCAAACGGATTAATATCTTAAATTGAATAATGCTTTTTGAAATGTAAGAAGGATTTAATCAAACCAGAACCTAATTAGACAATGAATGATCAAAAGTGCTATGTAGAATTAAGACTTGAAAGTAACTGTGATTTAGTCAAAAGACTTGAGTTCTATTCCAACCTCTGCCATTTGGTGCAAATTACTTCCCTTAACAGGGCTCACAATTTATGATTAACAAAGTCAAAATAGAAAAAATAGTCTATAGCACTAGTAGATTAAGCAAAATTATTTATTGAAGAAATTATTAAATATGATAAAGCGTTATAATATACATTTGAAATACAAACTCTGTAGGAGAAATTTGAGGTGAAATATCTATACAATATCTCAATGGAAATGTAATGAAATCCTAGAGAAGTACAGATACAGAGTGTACAAAAATGTTGAAGCTGGAGTATGGATTTGTGTGTGATCAGTATATATATGCTTCTCTTTAAAGTTATTTCTTTTGTAATCTCAACAAATATGTGTAAATAGACAACACTACAGTTAAGCATCAAAGGTCACACTTAGTGATACCTCTCTTCTTAGAGCCAGTGAATCAAATAGCATAAAATACAGCCATTGATTCTTCATTCTGAGGTATAAATGACCTTTCTTCTACTCTGTCCTGTGTTCTCCACAGCTATCATTCTTATGTCTTTCATTTAAAATGTCTTGCAGTTATTAAAATAATTTCTCAAGAGTACATGCATTTCAAAAGAGAGTAATTATTTTAGTAGCCTAAAGGGATCAAATGACAATGCTGGAATGTCAGGCATCACTGATAAGTTCTTGGAGGAATGTTTCTGGGGGTGCCAGGTATTACCAAAGCTTAAAATTGCATTATCCAGGTGAATATCAGATCTGCCAATGCCAAAACAATTCTTGATATTTTTTTGCAAGCGGTAATAAATCATTCTTTTCTTGAGGTTGACCTGGTGTTCTCCTACTTCCATTTTTAAAACATATATACACAGCAAATCATGCATGAATTCACTAAATTGTTTGTACGACTTCATAAAAAGGTGAAGATGTAGGTCAAATCTTTGGAAAAGCAGTTAAAATGCCACTGCTGAGACTCCACTTGTGATGGCTGCTTCCCGTAAACGAGTGCTTGAGTTTGAGTCCTGACTCCATTTCTGACTCCAGCTTCCTGCTGTTGCATACCCAGGGAGGAAGCAAGTGATGGCTCAAGTATTTGGGTTCCAGCCACTCATGTGGGATACCTGGATTGAGTTCCAAGGTAGCTCTTCCTGTGGCTGGCATTTAGGAAGTGAACCAATGTATATATGATCTCTCTCTCTCTAGCTCTTGTTCTCTGTCTCGCTGCTTTTCAAATAATATTTAATTGTAAATATTACATATGTAAATCAATTCATATGTTCATACTTAATATGACAAGTTTTTGCATTTAATATTCTCTTTATATTTAAATCAATGTATCAAATATTATATAGTGCCGGCGCCGTGGTTCAATAGGCAAATCCTCCACCTGTGGCACCGGCACCCCGGGTTCTAGTCCCAGTCAGGGCACCGGATTCTGTCCCAGTTACTCCTCTTCCAGTCCAGCTCTCTGCTGTGGCCCGAGAAGGCAGTGGAGGATGGCCCAAGTCCTTGGGCCCTGCACCTGCATGGAAGACCAGGAGAAGCACCTGGCTCCTGGCTTTGGATCAGCATGGTGCGCTGCACCGGCTGCAGCAGCCACTGGGGGGTGAGCCAACGGAAAAGGAAGACATTTCTCTCTGTTTCTCTCTCTCACTGTCCACTCTGCCTGTCAAAAAAAATTTATATATTATAGTTTCATTCCCTATTTCTCTGATAAATAATTAACTTTCTTACTAAGCAGTTAAATATTCCTAATAGTGTTAACTACATGTGAGAGTAAAGAATTAATTAACTCATTGATTAATTAGGATTTACAAGTTGAGGTCCTAATATAGACAAAATACAGTTTAAGTTTAAGAACATAAAAGTGGCTATACCAAGAACACAATGCTCAAGCTGTCAACTGAGAAAGACAAGTAAACTGAAATAGTTCCACCATTGTTTCTCTCATTAAAAACACAATGGAAAATTAAAATACAACCTAAGAACTATTTATAGGAGATAACTTATATAATCTTGGGCTCACAAAATGAAATTCTATTCCATAAATAAAGTTAAGGATATTTATTTATTAGCTTGAAAATTTCTATAATATACTGTTTGGGGAAAGTGTCACATTATTTATGAGAATTACATTATTCATGAGAATATCTATAAATAGCAAAATGTGTAAAATATTTCATCAATTAAAAAATATATAAATGGATATACATTACCAAGATATTTATACTAAGAATCAAAGATTGAGACATTAACCGTTGAGTAAATAATATCTAATTAAATATAATATGTTTCCATTCAATGGGAAGAAAGAATTTCTTTTTTTTTAATTTATTTGACAGATAGAGCTAGACAGAGAGATAGAGAAAGGTCTTCCTTCCATTGGTTCACTCCCCAAATGGCCACTACAGCCAGTGCTGTGCCGATCCAAAACCAGGAGCCAGGTGCTTCCTCCTGCTCTCCCATGCGGGTGCAGGGGCCCAAACACCTGAGCCATCCTCCACTGCCTTCCGGGGCCACAGCAGAGAGTTGGACTGGAAGAGGAGCAACCAGGACTAGAACCCGGTGCCCATATGGGATGCCGGCCCCACAGGCGGAGGATTAACCAAATGAGCCACGGTGCCAGCCTCAAGAATTTATTTTCAATTCCTGAGTGGCCATATTGGGAATGACTTAAGGGTCCAAGGAGAAGAGAAAAGACAGATTAAGAAGTCAAAGAAATCAGTGCAGTCTGTGCTTTTTTTTTAATCTAAGGTTATGATTTCTAAGATCCTGCATGATAACAGGATCTACAGTAGATGCACGTTAGTGAATAAATCTAAATGTTGGCAGGCACCATGGCTCAATAGGCTAATCCTCCACCTGCGGCGCCAGCACCTCGGGTTCTAGTCCTGGTCAGGGTGCCGGATTCTGTCCTGGTTGCTCCTTTTCCAGGCCAGCTCTCTGCTGTGGCCCGGGAAGGCAGTGGAGGATGGCCTAGGTCCTTGGGCCTTGCACAAGCATGGAAGACCAGGAGAAGCACCTGCCTCCTGGCTTCAGATCAGCGTGGTGCACAGGCTGCACCGTATGGGCAGCAGCGGCCATTGGGGGGTGAACCAACGGAAAAGGAAGACCTTTCTCTCTCTCTCTCTCTCTCTCTCACTGTCCACTCTGCCTGTCAAAAAAAATGAATCTAAATATTATGGGACTGTATCAACTTTCTGTTTTCTACAACAATAAAACTTGAAGATGAGCTGGACCACAGGCTTGAAAAATTTCTTTATGAAGAGTTTTTTGTTTTTTTGAAGAGGAACAAGCGGGACAGAACCGGCGCCCCAACCAGGACTAGAACCTGGACCGGCGCCACAGGTGGAGGATTAGCCCAGTGGCCCTTTATGAAGAGTTAATAATATTGGAAGTACTTAAGGCATTGCAAGTCATACGGACTGTTGGCAATTACTCAGCTCTGCCACTGTAACATAAAAGCATTAATATCGCCACAGAAAAGCAGTAAATAAATTGGCATGATTGTGTTCCAAAAATATTTCATTGCAGAAACAGGTGGCAGGGAATATTTGGTTCGTGGGCTGTGGTTTTTTACCCCCCTACTCTGGGTATTCATCAAAATATGTTAACATTGTATCAATAGGAATTAATGAGCAGGAAATGACAGAAACTCTGGCTGCCCTGATAAGACTCTTATATCATCAGAGCCTACTAAGTTTCTTGGACAAATCATTCCAAGTCCAGGGCAAATTAGGGATCAGCAGAGGCCCCTGTTGTAGCCCCCTCACAATTCAACTTCTTCCTCTGCCTACCCTGCTTCCTCTACCCTAGAAGAGCTATTCCCAACTGCAATTATCAGTATACCTCTCACATAGAAATCTGTAGTTCAGAGTCTAGAGAATGCTTATTATAGAAATTTAGGAAAATTTAAAGCATTTGTAAGGCAATCAAAAGTGCCCATGATTCTTTCATCACATATAATTATTACTATTTTCATAGCTTTCCAGTAAGAAAATTCTAAAGTAATTGGAAATTTTGGAGAATAGGTAGATCAAGACTAACCGTATTGATGTTAATTGCACTTAGGATGGTCAGTAATTTCTGATAATTGCTAAGTAAAATTATTTTTAGATATGAATTCAGCCTCTCTGAAACTGCAAGAAAATCTCATCTAACTCACATATAAAATCACATTATCTGTTTTAATCCTGTCAATAAAATAGGAAATATATTTTAATTGACTCATGAAGGTTTCTTTTAAGATTTTGACTTGAAGAATATTGTATCAGATACATAGAACAAATTTAAAAATTAACAATATAAATGGAAAGTAATCAATCAAGAAAAGACCTTTTTTGGTTAAAATTCCAGAAAGAAGTTTCTCTAAATCTATAAGTCAATATAAATTCAAAATACTTAATTTTTAAAAAGAATTTATATTATAAAACAGAAATATTTTGTTATGAGCATATTTCTTATTTTAGTGATTTCCGTTTTGTTTTTCCAGCAAAATAGGCTATGCAAATATTTTTTCTTGAGTTTATATCAGTTTACACCTTTGAACATGCAGAGAGAAAGGGAGAACACATATGCTCCCATCCTGGTTCAGTCCCCAGATGCCATAACCAGGAGCCAGGAATTCAATCCAAATCTCCCATGTGGGCAGCAGGAACCTATCTGAGCCATCAACTGCTGCCTCCCAGGGTCTGCATTTACAGGAAGCAAGAGTCAAGAACCAGAGCCAATTAAAACCAGTAACTTTGACATAGTACACTGGCATTGTGACTACTGGGCCAAAGGCCCACCTCTGTGATGTGCTCTTACCGTGCATGTAACACAACAGCATTCTGCATGTATGATTTTTACTCTACAGAAATTATAGTCTCAATATATTGTTTTTCTTCAAAGCCAATAAAATCATAAGGATTGATAATACTATAAATTTTTTAAAAATACAAAGTATGAGTATATCTTTGACTTAATGTTTGATTTTATGAACTAAATGATTCACATTTGAAAAGAGTTAATGTTTGTGCTTTGTATAACATTAAATGGTGAAGGTCATTCTAGGTCCTCACAAAAATCAAAGACTTAACTCTAGTTTCAATCACAGATTTTTTCTACAGCGATCAAAGTCTGTAAGTATCAATAGATTAATAAAGAGACTTTAGGAAAATAGTTAAAACACAACTCCATATGATTGAGGCTTTCATGCAGTTGAATAGATGATTAGTCTTTCTGAGATTATGAGAGATTTTTATGACTAACTTACATGTAGGAATGGATCTCTCTGATTAACATAACTAACTCACTTGGGCATTAAACGCCTTGAAAGGAAAAGCAAACTCTGAGGGTCCCATCACTGAAGATTAGGAGAACTGAATCTGTTGACTACTGCACAGTCTGTGCTGGTTCATCCTTGCAGTACCTGAGAGCCTCAACCTGGGATTCAATTTTCTGGGGAATTTTGTGACAAAATTGATGCCTAACTTGTTTTGCTGACTACCTTGGCATATCCAGTTTTATCAAAATTGTGCCATGAGTTCTGTGCTCAGTATTGTAATTTTTAAAATTTTATTTTGTACTTCTCATAGCTAAAAATTTAAATACCATTTCCTTAAATCTCTACTCTGTTCCTTTTAAGCCCTTAAATTATTAGGCTTGAGGAAGTGGCAATAGTTACATTAAGTATGGTTGCATTTAATGGGGATCTCCAAATAGGAGCAGCTTAAGCAGTATAGATTCTTTCTCATGTACAAGATATCCAGAGATAGGCATCTCAGAGCTGTATGATATTTGCATTGTAGTGAACGGTGTGTAGGATTTTAGAAGTTTCTGTAACATCATTCTAGTAAGTAGCTTTTATTTGTATATATCCAAGACAAAGAGATACCTGCACCACCATATCTGTATCAGCACTGTTCACAATAGCCAAAACCTGGAATCAAGTAGGGTGTCCATCATTAGGTGAAATAGATAAAGAAAATGTGATACATATAAACAATGGAATATTATTCAGCTATAAAAAATAATGAAATCCTACCATTGCAGCAACATAGATGTAACTGGGGGGCATGATATTGAGTGAAATAGGTCAGACCCAGAAAGACAAATACTACATTTTCTCCTTTATATGTAGGAATTAAAATTTAAAAAAAAAAAAACACAAGCAAACAAAAAAGATAACCTCATAACACAAGTTTTGTGATTGGGGTCCTGGAAATTGCATAAACATTTCTGTTACCTGGATAAATAACGAAAGAAAGTGAAAGAAATATACTGCCCAGATTGGTGCGCTCTTTAAGCAATGTTAAGGAAGGCCCTCCTAACAGGTCTGCTTGGTTGTAACTTGACCGTGTTGCAAGAGAAGTTGGGCAGAAGTGGGTATTTAGCTGGTACATTGCCAGCTAGAATAAAGTCGGAAATATTTTACAATGGAGAAGGGAATAACAGAATGGGAAATCAAATAGGAATCTCTGGCACAGGTAGACATCAATAAAAGACTTTTATGATGTCATGCTGGTGGACTTCCAAGCCTAGCTTCTCAGCTTAGCCTTTCTCTTTCATGTAAAACCTGCCCAATAAAATGCTTGCCAGGAGGCAGGTTGTATGACTGATGATGGTGATGATGTGATTTTTCCATAATACTCCAAGAAATTGTTGCAAATACAACTAGGGAGACATATATTGCAACGTATATTGCAACAGTAATTGCTGTAACTTACTGACAGCTTCCTATGTGGCAGGAAGATTACACACATTAATTTTTTGATACCTTACAATAAAACCAATATTTTGTCACTCCCATTTTACAGAATAAGACCTGAAACTTAGAGGGGTGTGCTCTTACCCCGAATGCTAGCCTGCCATTCCTTGAAACCGCTGTCATATGGCTTGTTTAGAATTGGGAGCCATTCTGAGTCTGAAAACTAGACACAAGGCTGTGAGTTAAGAAACATTGATGAAAATCACTTGCTAGAACACGATTTCCCCTGGGAATCTGGAGGTTCAGGGAAGCCTCCCACGGTGGCCGTTTTCCATGGTGTTTTCGGCAGCACACTCTCCATGCGGGTGTTAAGTATTTGAGATTTTAAATTATATAGTGAAACGAGTTTTCAGGAAGATGGACTTTTCACTCAATATTTTGCCTTTCTTTTTTTCTGCCTGACTAAAGTATTTTTCTTCTCTTTATCCTTTGTTTTAGGGAGGAACCTCTTTTTGCTCTTTTGTTTTAGCAGTACTAAGTTCATCTGATACTCGTTTCTCCGTTGTTTGCTTTTTTTCTAACCAAAAGCATATTTGGGCATCCGTTCAAGTTGATAACTATAGACCCAGCTCATTTTGATAGCTATATGGATATTCTTTCTCATCACTAGTGACAGTCAGAATACTCTGTGGTTACCTGTACATTGTCAGAACAGCATCCTGTTCTAAAAGGGGGGGTGCGGGGAGAAGATTGATTCTCAGATCTCTAGGGCATGAATGTCACAGTTGTTTATTTCCATGTCATTAAGTATTAGTATTTATACAAGTTTTTGTCATGACAGAAATAATGCAATAAATATTTTAGGGTAATAGCCTTATATATTAGTATTTTAGTTCCTATCAGAAAGATTCTAAAAGTTGGATTACTGGGTCAAAGGGTATACACATATTTTAATGACTAATTTTAATTATTACATGAAAACCTGCAGCTAACAGTAGTATGCCAATATTCCCTGCCTACCTTTTTGACAGCGCAAAATTTTGTCATTATTTTCTAAAAATTTAATGGGTAAAAAGTAGAATTTCATTTTTTAGTTACTTTTTCTGCTACAGTAGAAATTTAGCATCTCTACTAATTTACAGCCATTTGAGCTTCTTCCTACCTGAGATTCTTATTTATAAGTTTATCCATTTTCTATTGACTTTTTTCTTAACAATGCTCTTGGCAAATTCTGTATATTAAACTCTTTTCTGGTGAAATTTCTTACTATCATTATTTCCTTCAGACAACTTTTTAAGAATCATAGTTTCTTTGGATTTACACTTTTAATTTTTCTCTAGTCAAATGTTCCTCTTTTAAAGTTTTTAAATATTTTGCTCAAAAATACATTTTTTGCTAAAGTTTTTAAATTGCTTGCTTTCAAACTTTTAAATATTTTAGAACATGTAATCTATTATCTGTGTTGCACTTCCATTTCTGCAGTGAGGTAGAAGACCATATTTGTATCCTTTCAAAGCATAGACATTTTGCTAGCAGCACTTACTAAATAAAAACTTCCTCAGTAGCTGACCTGAAATACTATTTTCACACATCACATGTCTGTGTACATTGGATATGTTTCTGGGTACTGTTCTCTGTAACTTATCTATTCCTTTACTATTAATGTCTGCTTTAAAATGGTGACTTTGTAAGCAGCTTGAATATCTGATAAGACAAGAACCCTATTACTACTTGATTGTTTTATAACTTGGAGAGCCATTCTCCAGTATTTATTTGTGTGAATTTTAGATTTTGTGTCCTTTTCCTCAACAAATGTGCACTATCATTTTGATAAATATTTTTACTTATTTTGGAATAGAAAATTAGTTTTCTACATCCTGGAATATGGTATGATTTGAGTTGTGTTCATCTCATTATGTCCTTAAACACAATGTATAGATTTTTCTGTGATTGGTACACCCAAGTACTGATCACTCTTCTCCTCATATTAGACTTAAGAGTTTTTACTAGACTACGTAGCCATAAAAACTAAGACAAAACAACCAAAGGAAAAAATAATTTTAATAACAAGATGAATGTTACATTTTCTTTAAGATTATTTTATTCAAAACATGGGGTGACCAAGACAGAGCAAGAGATAGAGAAACGGATCTTCCATCTACTTGTTAACTCCCCACATGGCTGCCCTCAAGAAGGCTGGGTAAAGCTGAAGCCAGGATCCAGGAACTCCATCCGGGCTACCCGGGTTAAAATAGAGGACTGATGACAAAGAAAGGAATGAGATTGTGGTGGAAGAAAAATATATTCACTTTTCTGTTCAAAAATGTCTGAAAGAGCCTGCAGCCTAGCAAATGCTGGAAGAGCAGACACAAGGAATCATTGAAATACATGGAATAACAAGGAAGCTTGGGTTTCCTTCAGTCCATACTACATACCTCAGAGGCCTGATGATAGCTACCTCAATCATTCTCCACCTCCTCTCCTCCCTTCATGTGCCTGGAATCTTCTCCACTGTTTGCCCTTGACCCTAGACATCCAGGCTTCATCTTGACGGAGTTACATAAGGGACTCTTCAGTGGATCCACGCAAGGGCTCATTGAACTGGATGCGATACTCTGTCCGCTTAGAGTAGAGCATCAGCAAAGCATAAATCTTTCTCTCTTCAGTGCTTTTACAGCACAAGACAGCTACATTCTTCTAGTAAAATGATCTTGCATATTTACTTAAAGGTACGTGGAGTGAATACGGGGCAGGAAAGGAAAGAAATGTGTTTTGGCACAGTGTATCCTGGCGTATACACTAAAAGATATTAGAGATAAGAGTCTTACTAAAACTCTGGCTGCTATTACATATGAGGAGTCTCCAAAGGTTCTTGGAAATGTTTATTATGACAAAACTATGCATGGATTCCAAAGGAATTTTACACCAAAAAATTTTATAATCTTTTTGAAGTATCCTCATGTGTTACCAATTTATATTGAAAAAAAAAATCTTGTGGGCCCTGGAAAGGTAAGTCTGACTCTTTCTTTTAATAACTGTGCCAGATATTAACCATAGAAAACCAGGAATAAGGATAATTGAGGAATGCTGTTGCTATCACTGATGGGACAGTAGCTTTGAACATTCTCTCCAAGCTAGAGTAATGCTGACTGAAGGTTTGCCACAATTCTATCCAGGAACAATATCTTAGTTGATGATAAAACGTGGAAAGTCAGCCAGGAGATGGCAGAGGATCAAGTTCACTCTAGGAAGCAAATGTCCCCCCAAAGAAAAATTTCAAGCTCCACAGGAAGGGCAATAGTGGGGTAAAGCTGAAAAGATATTTAATCCTCTAAATGGGTGTATTTCTACAGTTACCAAGAGAAAATGAGATATATCAATGCTTAGAGATTAGGTCTTCAGAGGACATGCATGGAAAACACTGTGGATTTTTTCCCACTTCTGTAGCCAGCAAAACACGCTCACACTGACTCACTAAGGTCATTTGACCTTCTCCAGTATATTGTGTTTGACTAGAAAACATCACTCAGTTTCAGGAACCAGCTCTTCCATGTAATGGATGCAGCTTTCTCCCTTGCAAAAATCATTTTTAATGCCCTGTCTGTGTATGCAGGAACAAATATTTCAAGTTCAGAATATTAAAGATTAGGACTGAGAGGAGAACGATCGCCAATCATCACATCAGGTTCTGAGTCTTTGCTTGTTTATCTGTCTTTAGAATTGTTTTCTCAATTCCCAGTCTGTCCAATTGATGAACACAACTCAGCATGAAGTTCACCTAACAGCAAGGAAGTCTTACCTATCTCTGAGCCCTCTCCCACAATAAGGGACAACAATGTGTTTTGGTGACTTCAGTATCCAGGAGTGTCTCTTTTTCATGCCTTGTATGATCCCAGCCCTTCTAATAACAATGTGGAAACAACAACAAATTTTAAAGGGTCATTATAAAAATAGACAATAAATGTAGCTATCATTGAGAACAAACTGAACTTAAAAAGTATTGGATTCTCACAGTTTCTCATCTTGTTGTCTTATTTCTGGTTTGATTTTTCTGTCTTTGCAAATCAATTTTATCATTTTCTCCATCTACACACTGTAATAGAGCTGCCTTGTAGCTCTAGTGTTCACTCTTACAGTCCAGCTACAGGAAGAGATTCATTAGTATTTAAGGTTCAATACCCACTGCAAAATAATAACTGAGCCTGATAAAATTAGGTAGACTCCAGGACATTGTAACGATAGCTCAAACAGCAGACCCACGACACAAGTGGGTAAGGGAAGTTCTCAGAAAAATCAACAATATTTTGGTGCCCTAAGATTATTTACTATAATCTGCAGTATCTTCCACTTATTTATCTAATAAGTCCAACTAGTATTGAATATCCTTGAGAGCAAGTACTGTAACTCATCTTTGACTTTTCACCATGTAATGCCGTTAGTGCCATATAGTAGGTGTCCAGCATTATTTATTAAACAAATCTCTTTCATTAAATGCTTTGAATAAAGCATTCATTAGAGTGTAAATAAACTGTCACTTTCAAAGACTTAGGCCCAAATAATAACCTTATAGAGAATATTTGCAGGATGTGAGGGAAGATAGAACACAAAAGTACCCACAAAAGACTGTCGATGTATTGAACCATTATAGAAAAATGATTTCAGAAATGGGTTTGCTTTCAAGCATATCAGGGTTTGAATAGGAATTCTGCCACTTTCCATTTAAATGCCCTGAGCTAACTGCTTTCTAAACCTCAATTTCTTCATCTGCAAAATAAAAAAATGATAATAACAACACTTCCCAGGTTTGTTTTAATGTGGAAGTGGGATTTTACGTATACAGTGAGAACAATCAAATGTAAGGACATTCCCTCCTTTCTCCCCCCACTCCTATCCTGGAACCTCTCTTACCTCCAGTATAACTTTCCTCAGTAAGTTGCTCACTACATTGTATGGAGTGCTTAGAAAGAAATTCTAAGATTTAGAAGGAACAAATCAAATCAAGGATCTATTAAAATTCATTATATAAGTTTTGAGAAATTAAAGAGCAGCAGGGAGTTTACTTAGATTGAAGGAAGTTGAAGCTTAAAGAATGTGAACACTCAGAGCATGGTACTGTAAGTCACATGGCCCAACTTCCTTAAGTAGAAGTGGAGACTGAGACACAGAACAGAAGCGAGGTGCTCACCGATCTGTGAAAGACAGTGGTGGGGCTGGACCTGCCAATGATCAGCACTTTCTGTCTCAGAAGGAGGGGACATGGACTGAACCTACAGAGGATGCCTTTGACAGCTGATTCAGCGTTTTCTATACTGCCAAAATTCAAGGTTCGTTTGGATGTCTGACCTATTACCCACTATTCCTTAATTTTCTCAGCTGAACTGAATTCACTTGCACCTCGCATCAGTCATCCTCTGCCACAGATCCACAGCTCACCTTGCCATCACTCAAAACTTCTCTGAGTTCTTTAATCCCAGACCCAACCCCAACCCCAACCTTTAATTTCCTTACTTCACCACATTTTAGAATCATTGGCATTTCCAGGCCATTAATTTCCTTCTTGTTCCCCCATCAGTATCTTATCAATGTTTTCTTTTTGTAAAAAAAAAAAAAAAAAGAAGATTTATTCATTTATTTGAAAGTCAGTTACACAGAGAGAGGAGAGGCAGAGAGAGAGAGAGAGAGGTCTTCCATCCAATGGTTCACTCCCCATTCGCCTGCAACGGCTGGAGCTTCACTGATCCGAAGCCAGGAGCCAAAAGCTTCTTCTGGGTCTCCCACCCGGGTGCAGGGGCCCAAGGACTTGGGCCATCTTCTACTGCTTTCCCAGGCCATAGCGGAAAGCTGGATCGGAAGTGGAGCAGCCAGGGCTCGAACTGGCGCCCATATGGGATGCCAGGGCATTACACCCTGTGCCACAGTATCAGCCCTTGCCAATGTTTTCTGTTCTTTTCCTGTTAGCCTAGATTTTCCGATACTTTGTGGAAGTTTTTTGTTGTTGTTGTTAGTAATCTCAAATTCCTTGCAACCAAGTCCTCCCACGTTACTATTTTTAAAACAAACAACGAAAACAGTCAATCCAGCAACATTCCTCCTGATTCCCAAACTTGGCTGCTGAACATACTGGACAATTCAGAACTACCTAGGTTGGCTCTGCTTTATATGGATGGATTATCAGCTGGCACCTGCAAGTTATCTCACAGCAATTATTTCAAAGTGACATACTCAACTCCCTCTTGCATACCTTCAAAACAGCATCTCTCTCTCTCTCTCTCCTCTCTTTTTTTTTTTTTTTTTTTTTTTTGTATCATGAAGAAATAGAGACAATCTGGCTACCACCACCTCAATTCCCTGCACTTCTATTTGTCCCCCCCCCCCCATATCTTTACTCATTCTCATGGGATGAATTATTTGTCCATCTATCCAAGGTTAATTCCCCTAAATGTACTCTGTGTCACACCTCTTCTATCTATTCAAAAGCCTCAATCCATCATTTTCCCCTTCAACTTGAAGGGGGAGGTATATACTTACATAAACATACCCAATAGCTCTATTCCTTTATTATCCTAAAATCCTTTAATTTTATTTAATACAACCATTTTAACCATAAAGAGGAATGAAGTATTGATACACACTACAACATAGATAAACCTTGAAAATATTTTACTAATTGAAAGAAGGCAAAAAGAATAAATCACATGTATTATTTCAATTATATGAATATTCTAGAGAAGGGAAATTCATATTGACAGAATTCAAATTTCCAAAGGCTAGAGGGAAGACAGGGTGGAAAGTGTGTGCCTTTGGGGGATGATAACAGTGTTCTAGAATTCACAGTTTTGCAAATTTATCCCAAACCACAGAGCAGTATTTCTGAAAGGATGAATGATAATGTTGTAATATCTGAACTATATCTCAATAAAACTCCTATTTTAAAAAGTCTAAACTGAAAACACCATTACCTTCAGACTATATAAGTAGGCAGCACATCATTGTTTTCTTCTTTAAGGGTTAGACCAAAATACAGCCACCTTCAGAATCCACAAACTGAGCTTGAGATCGAAAATAGGACTACAATGGATAATTCCATAATTTCCTCATGATAAATAAACCCAAGAGATAAATAACCAAAACATCAGACACTTCAAAAATCACTTCATTTTATTTATCAAAATTAGTTGACAATATAGAAATATTATATTCTAATTGAGCTTTGGACAATGTTTATCATTGCTGTTCTATATAATCTTTTATGGAAAAGGCAATTACTTGAAATGTGATTCTAAATGACAAAATCTAATTAAGATGAGGTGTCTATGTAGGTTATTACTTTGGACTTTATGTAACCTAACAAATATGTTTATGAACTTAAATAAGGAGGTAAAAGGTAAAATTTCCTGATGATGAAAATAATTAAATTGAAAAAATAAATTCCCATCTATTAACATTCATCTGTATGCTTATGTACTTATTCTTTGATAAATCTTTGATTATTCACTATATACCAAGCACGGTTTTGGATTTAGTTCATCATAAATGATGTTCTATGGTTCAGTATTTGTTATACAAGAGAAGTAATGAAGCATTCATTTCTGCTTCTACAATGTGGAATCTCCTGACTAAAGGGGATAGATTGTTATTCGTTCTTTCTAGCTCAGAACATGAGGACTATTTGTCCAATAAAATGACATCAAATCTTCAAGAAATATAAGTCAATGTTCCAGTGAATTAATCAATCTTAAAAAAAACTTGTATTTTACTCAAGTTCAAATGCCTTGAAAGAGATTTTTTTTAGTTACAGTATTCTCCATTCTTCCAGCAGGTTAAAATGAGGGGTTACCTTTTTTGATCACTGAAGCTTATAAACTATTCATTCACATAACTTCCCTGTTCACCACTCTACTTTTTCACATCTGTTTGAAGTAGGCAGGCATACAGGTTAAAATTGATCAGATTTGTGAACTGGAAGACCAGGCCTTCGCCACACCCCTGTGTGGCCTCATGCCCCTACCTGATGCCTTTGCCACGCCCCTGTGTGGCCCCATTCCCCTACCTGGCCACACCTGGGTGCCCACCAGCCAATCAGGTTAATTAATCACTCCCCTTTTGAAGTGGGTTAAAAGCCAGGCCACGGCACCTCCAGGGCACATGGCCTGAAGGCCATGTGCTCTAGGCTTCCAGGCCTAGATGCTCTTCCACGTGGCTGGTTCCTGGTGCTCGGTATGAACCCCTATTCATCTCTCTCTCCTAAATAAAGCTCTCACTCTCCTATGCATCTTTCTCACTAAATAAAAGCTTAAAACGTGCCATGCTGCCTCGTTTATCTGTGCCGGTATTTAGAATTCTTCTCTAAATATTAGGCAAGAACCCTCTTGGGCTTATTAATATCGGGGATTTAGTAATAGGCCCGTGGTGAAATCGTAAGGCACCCCAAATTCCGGCAGCACATGTGGCACCCTGGATAGCATTTCTAGGGAACTTTAAGGGGCCACATTTCAGGGTAAATTTTAGGGGGTCTTCTCCGATTTCATGTTCATTTGTTCAATATGGGATTTAAAACAGAATTATTTTTAGTTTATAAAATTCTTTCCTTCCTTCAAGACTTTTCCCAATCTATAGCTCTGTTTTCTTTCACTGGCAAAGATAACATTTTCTTTTTGTCTCAGTTATTGCTGGAATATCAGAGTTCCTCTAGCCAAGCAGATGAAATGCTCTGTTTTCCTGTGTTGAGGCCTGTTTTTCTCAGGGTTTTTAAATCATGCAAGAGCTACAAAGTAGGTAATGTTGTGATGCAGAAAAAAAGACTCATTTGCCCTTCAAATGTTGTTGCTGCATCCCAAGTTCCTATAGTTTTGTTCATTTAGAAACTTTTTTTTTTAATCCACAAGAAATAGTTGGACTCCATGGACTCATTGATTAAATAACAAAAATGAGCCAAGAAATAATTTGGAAATCAGAAAGTGAGCACATTTATTCACGGCAGTAATCGTGTTCAGTATTGCCTCTTTGCTCAGAAGAGAAAGAAAATATGACTAAGAAAGTTGACCGAGGACAAAAACATAGAAAATAAGAGAACTTTAATACATTTTCTGATTACAGCGGTATTTAGCTTCTGAAAAAGACAAGATAATAAAGTAAGATTTAACCTTTCTTCCTAGATAATCCTGGTATTATCTTTCAAAACTGTTACCTCTTCCCAAGGGCTTCAGAGCCCACCCTCCTCCACCTGCCCCTCCGTGTTCGTTTTTCAGTTCACCACATTGTAATTCTGCATTCGCTTGCCTCCCCTCACTGAGCTATGAGTGTTCTAAAGGCAAAGATGGTGCATGTCATTTCTGTCCCTTTAAATACTGGAATGAAGTGAGCTCTTAATATTAAATGGAAGTAGGGAAGGAAAAAAAGTAGGAAGGGAAGGAAGGAAACTAAGGTTGATTTTCATATCTGCCTATTCTGTATCCATGAATTCATCTTCCATATGGAAAATGTTATATCTACAGTACTCAACATGTACAGATTTTGTTTTTCCCATCATTCCCTGAGCAATACATCACAACAAATTTATGTAGCATGTGCATTCTGTTATTTATTATAAGTAAATTAGAGAAGATTTAAAGTCTATAAGGGGTGGGGGAGATATACCACTCATGACATCTGTATCTCCTATCAAAATGCCTGGGTTCAACCCCTGGCTGCAGGAACCATTGGCAGCTTCCTGTTTATGCACATCCCAAGACAGCAGTGAGGGCTCAAGTAGTCATGGCTCCACATGGGAGATCCAGGTTGAGTTTCTGGTTCCTGACTTTGACCTGATCCAGTCTTTTCTGTTGTGGGATTTGGGTAGTAAACCAGTGGATAGGAGTGTGCTCTCTCACTCTCAAATAAAATAAACTTTTAAAAATATTTTAATTAAAAATAAAATTATGTTTATGGGAGGATTGTATGGTTTATATATAAATTCTGTTTAATTTTGCATAAGAGATTTGAGTCTCTGGATTTTGGTGTTCGCAGAGGATCCTGAAACCAATCTTGCATAGGTACCAGGATTTACTACATGATTGTCCTCATAATGCTAAAACTAAATAATATTTAACAATAATTCTTTTACTAGATTCCATCATGATTGTTCCTTCTTTTTATATTATGGCTAAAAATTCTTAACTTTGCCAACCATGACTATCATTTAATTAATTTGAGCTGGCATTTAGGAAGATATGTTAATCTAATTGAGAAGCTAAATAGAGGTGGACGTTTGTCATAGCAGCTAAGATGTCACTTTGGGTCTCTGCATCTCATATCAGAGTCCCAGATCCACTTCTAATTCCAGCTTCCTGTTAATGTGCACCCTGGAAGGCATGAGGTCATAGCTTTAGTAGTTGGGTCTCTGACACCCTCTCTGGAGATCCAGGTTGAGCTCTGGGCTCATGCCTTCAGCCTGACTGAACCCTGGTTGTTGTGGGCATTTTGGGAGTGAATCAGGGGATGGGATATCTGTCTCCCTGTCTGTCTCTACCTCTATCTCTCTTTCAAATAAACAGGATAAATGTTTTTAAAGAAACTGTTTTTAAATCTCAATGTAACAGAGTTTTTGTTTTGTTTTGTTTTGTTTTTGTTTTTGTTTTTTTGACAGGCAGAGTTAGACGTTAGAGAGAGAGAGAGAGAGAGAGAGAGAGAGAGAGAGAAAGGTCTTCCTTTTTCCATTGGTTCACCTCCCAAGTGGCCTCTACGGCCGGCGTGTTGCGGCTCGTGCGCTGATCCAAAGCCAGGAGCCAGGTGCCTCCTCCTGGTCTCCCATGCGGGTGCAGGGCCCAAACACTTGGGCCATCCTCCACTGGGTTCCCAAGCCACAGCAGAGAGCTGGACTGGAAAAGGAGCAACCAGGACAGAATCTGGCTCCCCAACCGGGACTAGAACCCGGGGTGCCAGCGCCGCAGGCAGAGGATTAGCCTAGTGAGCCTTGGCGCTGGCCCCATAGAGTTCTCTGGAAAGATATCCCCAGGTATTCTGACATAACTTTTAAAGATTATTTTTATTTATTTGAAAGATGAGTTACAGACAGACACAGAAAGAGGCCTTCCATCCACTGCTTCACTCCCCAAATGGCCACAACAGCCAGAGCTAAGCCAATCCAAAGCCAGGAGCAAGGAGATTCTTCCAGTCCTCCCATGTGGTGCAGGGCCCAAGGATTTGGGCCATCCTCTCTGCCTTCCCAGGTGCATTAGCAGGGAACTGGATTGGAAATAAAGCATTCAGGCTTCGAACCAGCCCCAATGTAGGATGCCAGTGCTGTAAGCCAGGGCTTTGACCCACTGACCCACAGTGCTGGCCCCTTGACATAACTTTTTAAATAAATAAATAAATAAATAAACTTATTTATTTATGTAAAGAGAACAGATTTCTACTGCTTATATGTACAGTTTTAAGAGCATGATGATACTTCACACCCTACTTCCCTCTCTCCCTCCCACCCCCTTTCATCTTTCTCTTCTTATTTTTCTTTTAATTTTTGTGATGACATGCTTTTAATTTACCTTAATATCCAAAGCTTATGCTCCACCAAATGAATTCAATAAGTAAAAAGTAGAAAGACAACTATTCCTGAGGAGTATAGACAAGAGCTATAAACAATAATCAAATTGAATCTTAAGACGTCAATTTCCTGAGTTAACTTTTAAAATATAGGAATTTGGGGGCAGGAGGATCAAGGTTTTTCTGAAAATAAAAATCCTTTTGAATATTTTGCTTTGATTTTTCCCATTTAATAAATTTGTTATTAGTTATAATAAATTGAGATTTTCAAATACTTTCACACTTTTCTGTTGCTCTTTCAAGCCATATCTTTATTTTTAAATTTTTTCTTTCAAAATAAATTCTACAGAAATATTTTTGTGTTGAGAAAGAAGTTAATACTACAAATAAATGTCAGAAAAATTGAATTTATATATGAAAATTAAAATCCTAAATTGACAGAAAACAAATTTAATAGCTATATAATCTTTAAAAGGATAACTTGCATAGCTTTGAAAAATTGTTGACAAAATAATATAAAATATTTAACATTGAAACATAGGCATTTTAAGAAGGCAGATAACTTCTGAAGGACTTTTCTTTGCAGCTAATACATTACACAGATATTTAACACATTCTAATAAAAATGTGTACAGTTATAACTGTCATCGAAAATACCAAAAAAGGGAAGAGGGTACCCCTGTGGCACAGAGGGTTAAGCAGCTGTTTGGGACACCCTCATCCTGTGCTGAAGTTCCTGGTTCGAGTCTGTCTATCCCACTTCCGAACCAGCGTCCTGCTAATGTGTGCCCTGGGAGCAGTGGTGGTGATTCAGTGATGTGCTCCTCTAATCCACGTGGGACCTCAAAGACTTTCCTTCTGTCTTAGTCTCTTAGTCTTCTGGCTAGGGCCTGACCCTGCCCTGGCTGCTCCTGCATTTGGGGAGTGAACCAGTAGATGAAAGATCTCTCTCTCTCTCTCTATATATATATATATATATTTATATTTATAGACAGATATACATATATACATGCATTTATATATGTACCTATAGATATAAATACATACATATATGTGTGTATATGTATGTGTGTGTATATATATATATATATACCTTTCTATTGCTCACTCTTTCACTCTGCCTTTCAAGTAAGTGAGTCTTTTTAAGACAAAAAATTGGGGATGGCATTGTGTTATGGTGGGTTGGGGCTCCACTTGTGACATCAGCATCCCATATGAGCACCAGTTCAAGTCCTGGCTGCTCTACTTCAAATCCAGCTCGCTAATAATGTGCCTGAGAAATCAGTAGAGGAAAATGGCCCAAGTTTTTGGTCCCCTGCACCCACATGAAAGACCTGTTTGGAGTTCCAAACTCCTGGGTTTGGCCTGGCCATTGTGGCCATTTTGGGGGAGTGAACCAGCGAGTAGAAGACTGTGTGTGTGTGTGAGTGTGTGTGTGTGTGTCTGTCTGTCTGTCTCTAACTCTCTCTCTCCCTCTCTGTAACTTTACCTTTCAAATAAATAAATCAATCTTTTTTAAAAAGACAAAAAATAACATATGCTGGCAAAGATGTTGAAAAGAGTAACTCATAAAAGCATTTGAATCTCAAATATTGACTAAAACATCACTGGAAGAGTACACAAAGCCTGTAATTTTACATATATTTTATGCATTTATTACAGATATTTATATATACATATTTATATTTTTTACTTATTTCTTCTAACTTAAATTTTGTATCCTTTTGACCAATATAAAACCACCCCCTACCTCATCTGTCCTAGCCCATGGTTGCCACTGTAATACTCTCAACTTTTATGAGATCAGCTTTTCTAGATTCCCCATGTAGATGAAACCACACAGTATTTGTCTTCCATGGTACAATACAGAGGGTGTAATTAATATAATTATATGGCATTGTTGAAAAATGCTCATAGAGTGGATATTAAATGTTCTCACCATAAAAATGTTAACTGTGAGATACAGCAAATGTTAATCATCTAGATTTACTCATTCCAAATGAAAATATACTGTTGTGCATATCATTCTGCATACAATAAACACATGTAATTTTATGTCATTTTTAAAAAGTAAGATAAATACAAGGAGTTGCAAAAATTCTTATATAATGCAGGTAGATGTGAAACTGGTAAAACACTTTCGAAGGTAATCTGGAAGGAGTTGTTAAAATAGCTATATCAAAATAGCACGGACTGGGTGGTTTGACAGCAAAGATTGACTCCTCCCAGTTCCAGCATTGGAAAGCCCAAAGCCAAGGTGCTGTATGACTTGGCTCCTGGGGAGGGCGCCCTTCCGGACTGTGTCCTCATGGAGCAGAATGAGCGGGGGCGAAGTCTCCTGTGTCTTTCTTAAAGGTTGCTAACTGAGTCACAAAGGCTCTGCTTTCATGACCCGATAATCGTCTCTCAAAGGCCTCATCTCCAATTAACAAAACACCAGAATTAGAGTTTCAACACAGGAATTTTGAGGTTACATGAACATTTATCCAATAGTGAAATAGTATTTACATCTGTAGATATCCTAAATACATTATCCAAAAACTAAAACTAACCACAAGCATGAAAACATCCTACATCCTATATTAGTGTGTAATAGCAGCGTTATGTATTATTTTCAATAGTGTTTAAACAAAGAACCAGAATATTTAAAAGTAGTCTTTTCATTAGATAATGCAAATTATAAAACATGGAGCTGTTTAAATTACAAATATAAAAACAATTTAGCAAAGTGAAAAATGTGGTATGTCAAATAAAATAGTAGGATATAAGTTCTATGCTAAGAATGAAGTCTTGTGATCATTGATAAGACCTGGAAGAGAATATGAGAAATCTAAGCATTCTATTTATTAGAACAGTATAATCATAAATAAATTTGAAAGCTGATATATTGATTTACATTCTAGCTTTGAAGTGTAATTTGTGCAATGATAATTTTTAAATGAAATATTGGCTAAACAAAACATTTTTCTTAGTAATTTCCCTTTTAAGTTTTATTTTGACATATAATTATACAAATTTATGGGGTACAATGTGATATTTCTATACGTATACACCTTGGGAAATGACCAAATCAGGGTAGACTGGTGGCTAGGATTGACAGATTTAACAAATAAAAATAAAGGACTCCCAGTAAAATTTGAATTTCAGTAAGTATTTACCATTCAATGGTGGACACAAAATTTTACCACAAAGTATTTGTTGTCTGAAGTTCAAATTAAAATGGGGGTTCCATTTTTTATCCTTATTAAAATTTTATTTAAGTTATACAAGTTTCATGCATTTCATATATATAGATTTAGGAACAGAGTGATATTTCTCACCCTACCATCCCTTCTGTCCACTCTCTAACCCTTCCTCTGCCACTTCAAATTCCCACTGCTAATTTTTACAAAGATCTATGTTAAGTTTACTTAATGATCATATAGATAACCATACACTAATAAAAGAGTTCAACAAATAGTACGGAGGAAAAATAAACACTTTTCCTCAACGGAAGAGACAAGGGCTATAAACAACCGTTAAATCTCAGAATGTCCATTTCAGTCCAATACAATGCATTTCAGGTGCTCTGTTAGTTATCTCAGATCAGGGAAAACATTATATCTGGTAGTCTAATTGGTGCCACTTAGGGTCCATATCCCATGCATTAGCCATTCCTAAGAGCAGTGATGCCTCACTGTGACAAGCTGGGGGGAGGGCAGTGAAGGGTAGATGAAACAATCGTTGGCGGAAGCAACCTTGGCTTTTACCAAATGTAAAATTGTTTAACTTTTCATTACTTTAATAGATCCTCTAAAATACTATGTTTATGTGGGCCAGGAATGAAATAAAACTGAAATAAGAATGATGTATGAGATCAGATAATTGAAATAATTTTGGTCAAACAGGGATTATTATTTCCCCAAATCCTAAAGCCTGGATCAACTTCCTGGATCTCAGCTGGGGAATACATCCCTACTGAACCCAGCTAACAATCACTCATATGGTACAGTTTACATTTTCAAAAAGCCCTGCTGAATCAAAGAGCTGGAAGAGATCCAGAACTGCCCTGGAGCCACTGTTGAACCCACTGATGTATCTGATCAGTTCTTGCCAGATTGTTTATTTCCATGAACCATGTATTCATTGTCATCTGTGGCTGGATAAGGAATGTTGCCTAAAGGGAAGTGCATAGCTGCTTCCAGATTATGGCTTTATTAGCTAACGAGATGCTTCATTGAAATTTTATAGCCATTTCCTTCTTGATATGTTGTAAATCTTTGAGTCTTTACTCAGAGGTATAAATGGCCTGGACAAGAGAATTGGCTACAGCAAAAACCCTAAAGCAATAGTCAGCCTGTGGTTTGAAGGCCTAGAGAGAATGAGGGTGTAGTGCAACTTAGTGAACAAAAGCAAGAGTGAACAAGATGAAAGCAGAGAGGCAGAGAAGGCTATAATCTCTAAAAACATGTGCATACCCTGACTGCAACGCAGCCCTGGAGAGGTGCAGAGAGGGGACTGTTAGAATCTGATCCCTCAGCATACAGGGGCTTCTGTTCAATCATTCGATGCAGGTTTTTAACTACATCAGATAACTAGAGCATGTTCGGGAACAATATGTTGCTAAACACAAACCATGATATTTTGTTAACTCAATACTGCAATGCTGTGGCCTCTTAACTGGTATTCCTATTTTCATTTTTGCCTTCCTCATACCCTCTTGATACCCAGGAGTCAGGATAATTCTTTTTTTTTTTTTTTTAAGATTTATTTGAAAGTCAGAGCTACACAGAGAGAGGAGAGTTCCTCCATCTGTTGGTTCACTCCCCAGATAGCCACAACGGCTGGAGCTGCGCCGAACCGAAGCCAGGAGCCAGGAGCTTCTTCCAGGTCTCCCACGCGAGTGCAGAGGCCCAAGGACTTGGGCCATCCTCCACTGCTTTCCCAGGCCATAGCAGAGAGCTGGTTTGGAAGAGGAGCAGCAGGACTAGAACCGGCACCCATATGGGATGCCTGTGCTTCAGGCCAGGGCATTAACCCACTGTGCCACAGCGCCGGCCGCAGGATAATTCTTAAAATATAAGTCAATTTAATTATACAATTTCCCTTTCTAGTTGGGTACTTCCGGGTTTCTGCTCAGAAAGTGGAGAACTGGAAAGAGTATCACTCCCATTCTTTTATCACAACTTTGAACCCAGCAGATGTATAAGAAAAGGCAAACCAGAGGCATAAAACCTATTTAGTTCAGTCTCTGTGTCCTACACAGAAAATCCAGCTTTCCACAGAAACAATTATGAGGCATATCAAAAGGAACGAAGACAAAGCAATCAATAAACCTGGACTCAGATATGATAATTATAACTGTCAGACACAGAACCTAAAATAATTATGCCTACTATGTTGATAGCTCACATAGTCTTAGAAATTCAGTCAGGAAATGAAATCTGAAGAGAGAAGGAAGGAACAGAAATGTTAGAAATGAACAACAGTAGCAAGAATGAGCAATGCCTTTGTGCACATGGCACAGTTGAAAGTAAAATCAGTAAACTTGGAGGTAAGTCAACAGAAATCATATTTTTCTAAAAAATATTACAAAGCTCTCAAAACTCAACAAAAAGAAATCAAACAATCCAAGAAAAGGCACAAAGAAATGGGCCTTCACCAAAGAGATATACATGGCAAATAAACATATAAGGAATGCCATTATAGTTCAATAATAACCACAATGAGAAACCACCAGGCACTTTTAGAAACAACTATATGTTTTATTAAATTAGTAACACCATGCACTTGCAAATATATGGAGCTATAGGAAATCTCCTACATCTTAGTGAAATCTCTTAATCTTAGTGAAATTAGCCAGTCCCCAAATTACAAATAGTGTGTTTTCTTTGACATGTGGTAGTTAATATAGAATACAAACAAAAATGTATAAGAATGAAACTGACAACTTATTATTTGATTACTGTTTTAACAGGGAGGAGGGAGGGAAGGAGGAAGAAAGAGAAGGAAGTATGTTTATCTTCTTAGAATTGTATATATGAAATACTTGAAATCTTCTCTTTATATTAATTTTTAAAAATAAAAATAAAAAACAGCTGATCCACCAGCTGTGAATTCGTCTGCTCTCAAGGCTGAGCAGAGCCAGGCTAGGCAAATGCCAGCTTACCATCTCTACTATCATCTGGTTTAGTCATCAAACAAAAGAATAAGAATCCAACAATAAGAAATAAACAGAAGATTGCAGAGCTTAGTGCTTGTTTTTGCCCGTTGAACAGATCACTAGAACTATCTGCATTATCTATGCATCTGGGATTTTTATTGATTGTAGCTAAGGATGTCTCTTTTTGGAAATGACAAACTTTTTAAAAAAAACTTTTTTTGCAATAGTAATTAATGGTTTTAAGTTGTTTCACATCTGGTAAAGCTGAGACTTTTAAGAATTTCATATTTAATTTGTAATAAAAGTATACAACTTAATTTTTCCCAAAACTCAACAAATTTCAAGTGCCTGTTAATAAATATCTTAAATAATAACAAAAATTTAAATTGCAGCTATTTTGAAGAACTTTATAGTTTCTTAAAAGCGTAAATGTATACTTGCCATATGAACCAGCAACTTGTTTCCAGATATTTACCTAAGAGAAATGAAAATTATATTCAAACAAATACCTTATATTCATAGCAATTTCTATTTTATTCAATTTTAGAAGGTGATTTTTTAAATTTCATTTTTATTTGAAAGGCAGGGCTTCAAGGGGACAGCAAGAGATCTATCCATTGGTTCATTGCCCAAATGCTAACAAAAGCCAGAGCCAGCCCAGGCAAAAGCAGGAGCCCAGCAAGCCATTCAGGGCTTATGTTGGAGTGGCAGGGCCTAAGTACTTGAGCTATCACCCTCCCTCTTCTATGGTGCACATTAGCAGAAAGATGGATCAAATGCAGAGTAGCCAGGTCTCTAACCAGACACTCTGCTTATGGGTGCAGGCATCCCAAGCAGCAACTTAGCCACTGTACCACACAAACCCACCCCAGTTATTATTTTTCAACTCCAAAAGTTGGAGACAATGCATGATTTTTCATATGGTAACTGATAAATTCTAGCATGTTCATTCAATGCAATATTACTTAGCAATAAAAAGAAATGTACATGATTCACACACAGGTGAATCTCTAATGTATTACTACCAAGTACAAGAAGCCATACTGAAAAAGGCTATGTGTTGTATGATTCCACCTAATTTGGCATTCTGTAATAGAGGAAACAGATCACACATAATCAGAGGTTAGGCGAGAAGGAAAGAGTTGACTACAAATAGACAGCAACATGAAAGAATTTGGGAGATGATGAAACTGGTTTCATGACTGGTCACTACATAAATTTGTACACTTGCCAAAATCTATGCTGCACCAAGAGTGCATTTTGCAGCATCTAATTTTTTAGAAAAGTCTAATATCCTCTTCGCCACTTTTTTAAAAGATTTATTTTATTTGTTTGAAAGACGGAATTACAGAGAGAGGTGGAAACAGAGAGGTCTTCCATCTGCTGGTTCAGTCCCCAGATGGCCACAACGGCCGGAGCTGTGCCGATCCAAATCCAGGAGCCAGGAGCTTCTTCTGGGTCTCCCATGTGGGTGCAGTGGCCCAAAGGCTTGGGCCATTTCTACTACTTTCCCAGACCGTAGCAGAGAGCTGGATCTGAAGAGGAGCAGCCGGGACTAGAACCGGTGCCCACATGGGATGCCAGCGCTCCAGGCCAGGGCTTTAACCTGCGCCACAGCACTGGCCCCCTCTTTGCCACTCAAAATGTAAGCTCATGCACACATCCTGTAAGGTGTGGCATGATTTTTCTATCTCTGTCTCCAATACATTTCTCACCAACTCCAGCAACAGAGTTCTTAGTAAACTACTTTTGAACTTTGTGCTGTCACATTCGCCAAATTCCAAATTTCTGGAATATCTTTTTCCCTGGCTCTTTGTTTCCTCTGATCTTGATTTGAAAGGCAGATCGATCATGAGAGAAAAAGACTGAGACAGAGAACGTGAGCGATATCTTCCATCCTCTAGTTCACTCCCCAGATGGTCACAACAGGCTGAAGCCAGCAGCCAGTCACACCAAGCTGGTATCCCATGTGGGCAGAAGGGACTCAAGCACGTGGGCAGTCTTCCCAGCAGAAATCTGAATCTAAAGAAGAGTCGGTGTGACCCTAAGCAGCAGTCCAGTATGGGCTCTGGTGTTGCAAACAGCAGCATAAGCTGCCTCACCACAATGCCAGTCCTGGTTGGTTCTTTCTTATCCTTTACATCTCAACTTTGTTGCCAACTACCAGACATGCTTCCTTAGCATCCAGTCTGCAGTAGGTTCCTTGCTATTTTCCCCTTCATTCTACATTATTTTTGCTTACTTAGCTCACAACAATTTGAGAATATCAACTGATTTGCTTTTCCTTATTTGTGATCTGTCCCCACCTCTGGAATATAAACTCCATAGTTTATATTTTTTTATCTTTTCACAAATAGTAAAATCCTTGGTGTTTGACAGCCTCTTGTTTATCATTTACATGAATGACAACTTTAAAACTATTGTGTTAAATCTTTTGAGCTACTTCTTCCACATTTCTCCCAGGCAACATTATACTTTTACAAAAAGAAAATTAAAAACATTGACTTGTGTGTAACAAGTGCATTTCTAAAATAAAGTAGATGTTAATTAATTGACCAAATAATTTTTAAAAGAGATGATATATTGAGTCACAAATCTCCACGATAGCCTGAAGGTCCTAGGTTCTGTTATGATTTTGTTTGAACACAGACTCATTCATTTTATTGCACTTTGGGAGTGGTTGCTGGAGAACAAATATGCTCAGATACAGATAACTTTATCTCAAAAAATAATACTATAAATCTTAGTGTGAATAACCCGAGAGCAGAAGCTATTTTATTTTTCCACCTGAGTATTTCAGATGTTTAGTCTGGATTCATGATGCACACAGTTGTAGCACAATCAATGTTTGATATAGTCATTAAATAATTAATACATAAAACCAAGTTACAAATGTGCAGTGTATTATAAAGAAATCACGTTAGAATAGGTGGGATCTATTGCCAACTCTGCAACTAATTAGCTATATGACCATAACCTTTTTAATCCCGTGCCTGCAGAAGGAAGGAGTTGAGTTCAGATGACTTCTCATGTCTTGTCCTAACCTCTCAGATTTTTTTTTTACTATATTATATTCAAAAGTTCACTGTAAAACCATTTTTATAAATAGAAATCCACAGTCAGTGGTTTTAAATGAGGCAAAATCTCTCAACTATCCTAAGAAAGTCTGGTCTACCTTGAATTAATATATAGAAGCAAATCACAATATGTGTGTGAGGGACAAACCAAGCAGCACAACTCTGAAATTGAATAAAACTGAAAAATAACAGAATTGGACCTAGCTTATCTAATAAAATATATTTTTTCTTGAAAGTGTTTCCTTAAGGCAATGTCATTTTAATTAATAGAGAGTGAACTGGTAGGTAAAAGGAGACTGTTTTAGGAATTCAGAAAATGTTCTCAGCATTTGCAACATTTTGTATCCTGATGAAACTATTTTGCTTGCTATTATAACTAAACACTTCAACGTACATGGGTTCTCTTTTTCTTGTTATAACATGTATCTGCAATAATTCTTATGGTTACCAGTCATGGTAAGGTTTGCTTTGACCTTCATAATTGAAAAGACAGAAGCATGAGGCAGGAGAAAAAGGAGGTAAAAAATAAATAAATATTAAAAACAAGAAAGTATGAGAAAGTGGCCATTATTTGATTAATCAGTGAAGCTTTGGCTTTAAAAAGAAAAGCTGTAAAATCAGAAGGGTTATGAAGACAAAGGAAAGAGAAGGAAGGAAGGAGACACTGAGTCAAATACACAACCTCTTTATCACCCCAGCGCCACCAGTCTAAACCATGATGGGTGGTTTCTGAAAAAAGCAGAAGAGGCACTTCAATTGGAAGCAGTTTTCATTTTCTTATTTCTTTCAGCACTTCTGTCTGTAGCCTACAATCTTGTGCTACGGATTTAGTCAGCTTATCACACCATAGGACCATTAGAGTGCTATCTGCTTCTTACCTTGATACCATATTTCTCCTGGTTCCACAGCCAAATAGCACTTTGTTAACACTTAAAAATATTAAATTTTTGAATTTTCTCCCTATAGTAGAAGATATTCTCATAATGATGCCTATATCTACAGGAACACTGCAAAATCTGGAAAGACAAGCACTAAATAATCTAGATACGACTTCTTTGTAGACAAAGCAGTTTCCAGTGACATAGAAATAATAGACAATACAATTATCATGTATTTTGATAAAAAAATTATTCCATGTGAAATTAAAAGTAGTCCTCAGATTCTGGTGAAAACCACAAGAATTCTACATGTTGGCAGCTGGCTCCCTCTTTATTGAATGGGTCTAGTGGGGTGTTCCAGAAAGCGTGGTCCAGTAGATTGCCTGGTGCTTGTTAAAATGCAGAGTCCTGAATCAGAAGCTGTGGAGGCAGCCTGATCTGAATTTCAGCGAGCTTTCTGCGTCCCATTTATGTTCTCTAACTGTTCAGAATCGCTGGTTTAATGCAGGAGCCTGCAGTGCAGGAGCAGGCGCCTGGCCAGCACTTGGCAGAGGAGAGTTTACCAACCACAAAGGAAACTGTCCTTCCTTTCTCCTGTCTACCCCATGCAGTGCTTCCAGGCTTTTCTTGCAGACGACATAGATTAGACACTTCCAAGTCCTCAAAAGCCCAAAGGTTAATGAGGCATCTCATTCATATTTCATGATTGCTGTTTGCCCTTCTTTGCCTTTGGGATACACAATGGAAAAGTGCAATCAATAGAATAATATCAGAAGTACCAGACAAGAAGAAGATACCAGAAATAATCCACAGCCTCCTACTGTATTTAAATCAATTGCTCTGAATTAATAAATTATCAACAGATAATTATTTCACTAGAATTTGTCAATGTGTGCAAACAAACAAATATATCAAACCCTAGGAATAAAGAGTGCCTATTTCTGTTTTCAGCTATCTCATTCTCATCATGCTTGCTTTTATGTCTTGCCTATTCTTTGTCACTGAAGCCACTGCTTAAAGACTGGTTGGAGCTCTTTACTCTCAGGCTAATATGTTCACACATGGGACAATGATGGAAAAGACAGGAGAAATTCAATATGCTGTATTGAAAATAATACCACTGACATTCACTTTCTGAACATCCCAAATCTTTGCTACATCTTAAATCCCATTCATTGTGCAGTTTCTGTTAAAACCTTTTGGGAGGGGAACTCATTATTATTTAATTTATTGATGTTTGTTTTTTTTTAGAGATCCATTTGATCTCCCATATAACCTTTGTTTTACATTTTAAAAGTCAACTTATAACAGTGATAGAAATTATTACTGACTATTATTTCAGAAATCATTTCAGAAATGTTATTTACACTTCCTTTTCATTTTACGATAGGTACTTTCCAGAAACACGTTCTTCACAGCTCAGATTTCCTAAGTTCTGTTTTTAAAAAGTAGACTTTGGAGATTATATTATTGAGAAACTTCTTCAAACTATTTCCTAATTTGTCTTTCTTTTTTTAAAAAAAGATTTATTTATTTATTTGAAAGTCAGAGTTACACAGAGAGAGAGCAGTGGCAGAGACAGAGAGGTCTTCCAGCCAATGGTTCACTCCCCAATTGGCCACAGTGGCCGGAGCTGCGCTGAACCGAAGCCAGGAGCCAGGAGCTTCTTCTGGATCTCTCACGTGGGTGCAGGGGCCCAAGGACATGGCCATCTTCTACTGCTTTCCCAACCATAGCAGAGAGCTGGATCAGAAGAGGAGCAGCTGGGACTAGAACTGGCACCCATATGGGATGCCTGCGCTTCAGGCCAGGGCATTAACCCTCTACGCCACAGCGCTGGCCCCTGTGTTTCTTCTTTTAAGGTCTTATTTATTTATTTGAGAGGTAGAGTTACAGTCAGAGAGAAGGAGAGACAGAGAGAGAGGTCTTCCATCCACTGGTTCACTCCCCAAATGGCGGCAATGGCCGAAGCTGGGCTGATCTGGAGCCAGGAGCTGGGAGATTCTTCTGGCTCTCCCACATGGGTGCAGGGGCCTACGCACTTTGAACATATTCTAGTGCTTTCCCAGGCCACATCAGAGAGCTGGATGGGAAGAGGAGCAGCCAAGACTAGAACCAGCACCCATATGGGATGCCGGCACTGTAGGCAGAGGCTAAACCCACTATGCCACATTTCCAGCCCCTATATCCTGATTTTTCAGATTTTCAAAATATACCCCAATATAAAATTACCCCAGGAGATAACAATGGAAAAGAAGGAAAAAACTATTGAACCCAGAGTTTCCAGTGTTTACTTGACCTTACAAATTTTTCTTTTACATATGAAATTACTCTGGAAAATGTTGCCTTAAACTGAACTTGAAAATATTTATTATCTTATCATTATTGCTATTCTACTTTAAATATAGAGCAGTAAGACAGTTAAAATCAGATGATTTGCCCAAACCCTCACACTACTGATTAGCAAAGTTAAAATTCAAACAAGCCCAACTCAAAAATAACCTTTTTGCCCTCATTTGTCACCTTTCTCTTTAATTTCCAAATCATTTCTTTTTAAAAAAAATATTTTATTTATTTGAAAGGCAGATTTAGAGGGAGAGACAAAGAAAGAGACTTTTCATCCACTGGTTCACTCCTCAAATGGGCACAGCAGCCGGGACTGGGCCAGGCCGAAGCCAGGAGCCAGGAATTTCATCCCATCTCCCATGTGAGTGCAGGAGCCCAAGCACCTGGGCCATCTTCTGCTGCTTCCCCAGGTGCATTAGCAGAAAATTGGATTGGAACTGGAGCGGCCGGGACTTGAACAGGCACTCATATGGGAATGCAGGCGTTACAGGTGGTGGCTTAACCCATTCTGCCACAGTGATGGCCCCCAAAATCATTTCTACAACTCTGTAACTCAAAGATGCCTGACAATTAACTGATACTATATACCCAAGAGTCAGTCTTCATTTATTAGCTCTACAATGCCCATAAGATAAAGCCAATTAAAAGACTATTCATTGTTGAAACGGGTTTGTGTAATAATGAAATACAAGCCATTAGAGTACAATGCTGTTTTGCTCTATAAGCATTTTTAATATTAAATTTTAAGACAAGTTCTGATGTAACAATTTTTTTTTAGTTCTAGACAACTTAAAGAGTCAAAGACACTGAGGCAGAATTTTGTAAGAAGGCATATAGCGTGGCAGGTCCCTACTGAATAAACTTCACAAAGTAGAGGAAAAGAGGAGGGATAAATTTAAATAATTCCTGGTGAGATGGGGAGAACAGAATTTGGAATTCATGAGATCAAAGGACATAAGACTTAACTTCTGAGAAACTTCTAGAAGACACACACAGTCAGTTTTATATTTGGAAAGATGTTCATTACAGCATTGTTTATAAGAAAAAATAGGAAACAATTGTATCAAAAACCAAGAAAAGGTTTGTAAAATTGTGAAATACTGAAGTAGGTTTCTATGAACAGATAGGAAATATCCATTAGATATTTTTCTCAGAGAAATGAGTGGCCAGAGAACAATGTATTTGGTATATTCTAAATTTTGAAGGAAGAAGCAGGGACACTGAGGTGAGAGGCTGTGCAGGGTGCACTCTTGTTTTCACTCCTGTAATTTTTATTGTTTATATTTAATGGCAGCAAGCATGCAATCCAGGTTATTATTTTAAAATATTTTTGGGAAATCACATGAGGACTGTATGGAATATCAAAAATACACTGGAGTTAAGTGACCTGTGTTTCTGAACCCAGAAAGCCTGCATTAAACTGTAACTCCATGTGCTATCTGGATAATTCATCTTTTCTGTAATTTATCTGAATCCTCATGGTATCAACATGAAATCAAGATAATGAAGACTTGCCAGAGTAGTTAAGGCTTGCATTCCAAAGCTACAAGGAGATTTAGGTAAAGGAGTGCAATATAGTACAAAATAGTGGCAGAGCACTATGAAGGACCAGTAATATATATTTTGTTATATTTTGTATATTTGATCTCATTTACCTGATCCCAGATGCAAGTGCTTTAGACAAGGATTTCCTGATTCACACACTCTAATCCCTCTCAATTGTGTTTACTTACTACCACTTTGTGATACCTTAAAATATTGCAGATTAGGGAAGTAAGTAGAATTATGCAAATTTTAAAGCTGGAAAAGAATCTTAAAGATTAGTCTGATTTCCAACTTCTAAGAAAATAATTGAATGGCCTGTTAATTAGTTCAACAAGTTGATTAAATTTATAAGGAAGATCCCAAGTTATCCTACTTCATATACAGCATACTCAGTCCCTATTGGTACTGTTTTCTCTCTTCTTGGAAATAACCTCTGACTTAATTAATGTCTTAGCTTCATTTCCTGGAAAGGGAGAAATAATTTTAGAACTCAGGATATTTAGGAATACACAAATCTGAGAACTATCCCTGCTTAAACTAATTTTGATAAGGCAGAGCATAAGGTATGAGAAAGCAAATTGGAAAATTGGTACATGAGGGGCTGGCACTGTGGCACAGTGGGATAAAGCCCTGGCCTGCAGCACTGGTATCCCAAATAGGTGCCAGTTTGAGCCCCAGCTGCTCTACTTCTGATCCAGCTCCCTGCTAATGCACTTGTGAAAGCAGTGGAAGATAGCCCAAGTCCTTGGGTCTCTGCACCCTCGTGGGAGACCTGGAAGAAATTCTTGTCTTCAGATTGGCTCAGCTCCAGCCATTGCAGCCATTTGGGGAATGAACCAGCAGATGGAAGACCTCTCACTCTCGCTGTCTCTACCTTTCTCTATAACTGTTTCAAATAAATAAATCCTTTTTAAAAGAACATTGGTACAAGGGACATATTTCATCTCATAGCCATTTTCTAAGTTTTACTTGGACCTTGTCACTTAAAAATAATTTCTTGCATCTGTTTTGCTGTACATGTATATTATTCTGCATATTGATGTTATGCTACTATGCCATCCTAGCCAATAGAGATGGAGAGAGGGAAAGTGGTGTAAAAACATACTCACTTTGCATTCTCATTACCCAAATTGATGGAGCTGTAATGCTATGAGATATTTTTCAGTAGTGGTATTTCAGAGTTATATAGGCACATTTCCAAGTTTTGAGCTTTTTACTGAAAATAAAAATGAGAACTGATGTAAATGCCCTAATAAAGGAAGTTGCTCATATTTAAGGACCAGAGTATTAGCTCTCTATGAGGCAAAGAGTTTTTCTCTAGGCAGCAAGCACTTTAGAAATAATAGCCTTACAGTCTTCTTTTCTATTGTAAACTATTTTCAGAAAATACAAAATACATAGAAAATAACAATAAACTGGGTATAGGTACTATCCAGCTAAAAGCAAAACACTGCAGATATGAATGGTACACCTCTTCTTTCATGATTATCACAATCTTAAATGTGCCATTATGTACCACACCCATGTCTGTATTATTTGTCTATAAAGTGTGTATCCTTAAACCAGAGAGTGTTATATTTGTATCTGATATATATATATATATATATATATATATAAAGTGTTTACTTCTTTATATAGCTTTGTGCAAATTTCTTGCTTAAAGTTTTTTCTGATTTGTACATATTGATACATGTAGTTCTGATTTAGTTATTTTAATGATAATTAAAATTCACTTGTAAGAGTATATGAAAATTTTTCCATTTTCCTATTGATTAACATTTATGTTGTTTTCAGTTTATTGAAAACATAATAATGAACAGTTGCTTACATTTACATATACAGTTAACATACTTATCAGTTCTTCAGCTCATGGGAATGAAGTATGTATTTTCTCATCTTGTAGGTGTATCTTCAGACTTGCTAAATATTTCCAAGGTATTTTTTAAATACATTATGCCAATTTATATTCCTGCTACCCATGTATAACATTTTCTATTGTTTTAATGTTGTTTCCAATACATGAAGGATCTTACCTTGTAAGTGCAAGGCAGCTAAGTTTTCCTTTTTTTAAGCAATAATCATGATAATATAATTTATTTTGCAGATGACATCAGGTAACAGAGACATGAAAAAGGAAACTGGATATAATTGAGAAGAAATAAAAAAATAAAAATGCTAAAACTTTAAAGACATAAAAAATAAGAGGAACAAATAAACATCTCCATTAAAGTCACTGTCGTAAGTAGAATTATAAACTCCATTTACAAATTCAACCAAAGGATTTCCAAGTTGACATTCCTTTATGTATAATGTGTGCTTTTTCCATTATCCATGTTTCCAGTGTGGTCACACTTCTTTTGAAAATACATAGTACAAAGGGCCAGCGCCATGGCACAGTAGGTTAATCCAATGCCTGGGGCACCTGCATCCTATGTGAGTGCTGGTTCTAGTCCCGGCTCTTCCAATCCAGCTCTCTGCTATGGCCTGGGAAAACAGTAGAAGATGGCCCACGTGCTTGGGCCCCTGCACTCACATGGGAGACCCAGAAGAAGCTCCTGACTCCTGGCTGCGGATAGGCGTAGCTCTGGCCGTTGTGGCCATTTGGGGAGTGAACCAGTGGATGGAAGACCTTTCTCTCTGTCTCTCCCTCTCACTGTCTGTAACTCTACCTCTCAAACAAATAAAAAGTAAAAAAATAACTTTTAAAAAAAGAAAATACACAGTACAGGCTGAATATGAGGGGTAATTTTTTTCTAATTATTGCACTTACTATTTGGAAAATAGATATAATTTAGCATGCTGATATTTCCGGAGTTTTATCCTAGATACTTTTTGTTTACTGACTTTCCATAGCTTTTTAAGGTGTCATTAAATTTCTCATTTTGATCCTTTCTATCTCGTTCACTGTTTCAAAAGCTCCGCAATGGTTTATGCTCTAAGGAAGGTCAAGAATCTGTATTCCCGTTCACTGGACAATTAGACACCTGTAACTGGGAACTTCTGTTGAATGACAGACTCCACTCAAGAGGTTTTTGCCTGTGGTTTTCACAGGCTAATATTGACTTCCTTCTCCAGTACAATGCATCTTTTCCTGTAGTAATGCCTTAAGCAGAGCAAGGATTCAGGTAGATTTTACATTTTTATCTGTTGAATACTTACTTTCAAACCTTATACATAGTGTCCTCTTCCTTCATATCAATTGAGCAGGGCTAGATCATTTTCCTCAGAAATATATTTCACTGCAGACTTAGAAATTCAAAAGTAAAGGGTCATGTTAATGATTGCAATAATTTAGAGGGAAAGCAGTTGAATAAGCTAAAGAAATTCTCTTCTTGGCTCCCATGTGGCATCAAAGGGTGGCAAACCTTTAATTAGTTTGCCACATCCAAACCCTCACGTTTACAGTACTGATTTGTCAGCACAAATAGGAGCAGTCACATTAATCAAACTCACAAAACTAATGCATAAAATAATATCAACTTATTGATTTACTATGGGAAAAATGACTGCAGAAGGGACCTATCACTCAAATCCTTTGGTCAGTGTATTTTTACTTACAGATATTCCCTGTGGAAGTTAAGTTCTAAGGCTTTTTGGTGAACCTGGAAACTTATCCTTAAGTCAATTATAGCTAAGCACAGAAATTCCAAAACAGACAAAGGCGCACGCCTGATCATCACAAAATACCAGGTTTGTGTACAGACTTTTCAGAAGCCCTCTAATTTCTTCTATGCCTTCTCAGATGATGCATTTATTTAAAAAGCTAAGTTTATAGTTAAAATGCTTCATATAGGCTGGTGCTGTGGCTCACTTGGCTAATCCTCCGCCTGTGGCGCTGGCACCCCAGGTTCTAGTCCTGGTTGGGGCACCAGGTACTAGTCCCAGTTGCTCCTCTTCCAGTCCAGCTCTCTGCTGTGGCCTGGAAAGCAGCGGAGGATGGCCCAAGTTCTTGTTTATATGATCCCTTTGGTTCTTAGTCCTATCATTATGATCTGAATGGAGTGCCCAGCTCCTGGTTTTAGCAGTCCCAGCCATAACTGTCTTAGGCATTTGGGAATTAACAAATGGATTGGTTATATTTCTTTCTCTTTGCCTCCCATCCTCCATCCTTTCTTCCCTCTTCCTTTCAAAAAAAAAATGAACTGATAAGTTATAAAACGTATTACACCCACTCAATGGACTATCTGTCAGTAAAAAATATGAAATACTGGTACATGTGCAACATGATTGGAATTTAAAAATATGCTAAGTGCAAGTATCCAGTCACAAAATACCATATTGTCATATTCCACTTGTATTATCAAGAGTAGATAAAGCCATAAAACCAAAAGCAGATTAACAATCGCTTAAATCTGAGAACAAAGGGAGGAGGGATTGGGGAAAATGGGGGATGGACTGCAAATGGGTATGAAGTTTCTATTGGGAGTGATAGAATGATCTAACATTGTTTATGGTAAGGATAGCAAGACTGCAAATGTACTTTACATTATCTCTTTTTAAATGAATAGCTTGTATGATGTAGAAATTTTATCACCTGTTAAAGTGAAATGAACACTAGGAGAAACGGTGACTTGATCAGCCCTCACCCTGACTGTTGATGAGCAACTTAATATGTTATCCCTCTTAGTATTTTTTTGTTTGTTCTACTTAATACTTTTGGTTGAATACTGTAATCAATACACAATTCTTCTTAAGTGCTGAAACTTAACTGAAAAGTGATAGCTGTTAAATATAAGATTGGGAATAAGAGAGGGAAGAGATGTGCAATTCGGGACATGCTCAAGCTGACTTACCTCAAACGGTAGAGTTAGAAACATACCAGGGGATTCCAATTCAATCCCATCGAGGTGGCATGTACCAATGCCGTCTCACTAGTCCCAGTGATCAATTTCTGTTCACAATTGATCATAATGATAGGACTAAGAACCAAAGGGAGCACATAAACAAGACTAGTGTCTGCAAATACTAGCTGATAGAATCAAAAAGGGAGAGAATGATCCAACATGGAAGTGAGATACACAGCAGACCCATAGAATGGCAGATGTCCTAAACAGCACTCTGGCCTCAGAATCAGCCCTTAAGGCATGCAGATCTGGCTGAAATGCCCATGAGAGTATTTGAGGCATGGAAAGCCAAGACACTCTGGGGGAAAAAAAAAACCTAAATGAAAGATCTCCACGAGTGAGATCCCAGTGGAAAGAACGGGTCATCAAAGAAGGAGGTACCTTTTTCTGAAGGGAGGAGAGAACTTCCATTTTGACCATGGTCTTGTCTAAATATGATCAGAGTCGCTGAACTCTGTGTTGATTCACTACCTTAGCTATTGTTAATTGAGCTCCGATGAACATGGGGGGTACAGATAACTCTTACATGTGCTGATTTCATTTTACTAGAGTAAGTTCTCAAGAGTATAATTGCAGGGTCAACTGTAGATCTATTTTCAGATATATGAGGTATCTCCATACTGTCTTCCACAATGGCTGAACCAATTTACACTCCCACCAACAGGGGGTTAGGATACCTTTTCCCTCACATCCTTGCCAGCATTTATTGTTTATTGATTTCTATATGAAAGCTATTCTTTCTGGGATGAAGTGAAACATCATCGTGTCTTTGATTTGGCTTTCCCTGATGGTTAGTGATCTGAGCATTTCATCCATTGAAAAATGCCTATTCAAGTCCTTTGTCACTTATTAACTGGATTGTTTGTTTTGTGTTGTTAAGTGTTTTGAACTTTTTATAGATTCTGGATATTAGTCCTTTATCATTTTCATAGTTTGCAACTACTTTCTCCCATTCTGTCAGTTGTCCCTTCACTTTACTGAGTGTTCCTTTTGCAGTGCAGAAGCTTCTTGGCTTTATGCAATCCCGTTGTCAATTTTGGCTTTGACTGGCTGTGCTTCTGGTGTCTTTTCCAAGAAGTCTTTGCCTATGCCAATGTCTTGCAGAGTTTCCCCAATGTTCGCTAGTAATTTGATGGTATCAGGTTGTATATTTAGGTCCTTGATTCATTTTGAGTAGGTTTTTGTGTAAGGTGTAAGGTAGGGGTCTAGTTTCACACTTCTGCATGTGGAGATCCAGTTATCCTGACACCATTTGTTGTAGAGACTATCTTTGCTCCAGGGATTGATTTTAGCTCCTTTATCAAAGATTAATTAGTTGTATATGCATGGATTGATTTGTGGAGTTTCTATTCTGGTCCTTTGGTCTACAAGTCTATTTTTGTGCCAATATAAGGCTATTTTGATTATAACTGCCTTGTAGTATGTCTTGAAGTCTGGTACTGTGATGTCTCCAGAATTGATTTTGTAGTATAAGATGACTTTTGATACTCAAGGTCTCTTGATTTTTTCATATGAATTTGAGCATCATTTTTTCTAGATCTGAGAAGAATGCTATTGGTATTTTGATTGTAATGGCATTATTTCTGAAAATTACTTTTGGTAGTATGGATTCTTTGATGATATTAATTCTACCAATCAATGAACATGGAAATTTTTTTCCATTTCTTTTTGTGTCTTCTTCTATTTCATTCTTTAATGCTTTGTAATTTCAATCATAGAGGTATTTGGCATCCTTGGTTAAATTTATTCCAAGGTGTTTAATTTTTTGTAGCTATTGTGAATGGGACTGATCTTAGAAGATCTTTTTCAGCCATGGAATTATCTGTGCATAGAAGGGTTATTGATCTTTGTGTGTTAATTTTATATCCTGCAACTTTACTAAACTTTTTTATGAGTTCCAAGAGTCTCTTAGTGGAATCTTTTGGATTCCCTATGCATAAAATCCTGTCATCTAAGAACAGGGATAATTTGACTTCTTATTTTCCAGCTTCATTCCATTGTGGTCAGAAAAGATACTTGTAATGATGCCAGTTTATTTTTTTTTTAATTTCCTGAGACTTGCTTTATGAACTAAAATATGGTCTATCCTAGAGAAAGTTCCATGTGCTGATGAAAAGAATGTGTATTTTGCCACTGTGGGGTGAAATGTTCTAGAGATATCAGTTAGGTCCATTGGTCCTTAGGGTAGATTAACTCTTTGTTTCTTTGTTGATTTTCTGTCTAGTTGATCTGCCCATTGATGACAGTGGGGTGTTGAAGTCCCCTGTTAATATTGTATTGGAGTGTAGGTCTCCATCTAAATCCATTAACCTTTCTTTTAAATAGCCAAACACCATGCTATTGAGTGCTTATCTATTTATTATAATCACATCTTCCTATTGAATTGGTCCTTTAATCATTACATAGTGCCCTTCTTTGTCTCTTTTAATGGTTTTTGTGCTAAAATCTATTTTGTCTGATAGTAGGATGGCTACACCTGCTTATTTCTGCTTTCCACTAGCATGGAATAATTTTTTCCACCCTTTCACTTTCAGTCTGTGTGGTGTATCTTTGTTGGAGAGATGTGTTTCTTATAGGCAGCAAATAGATGGCTCTTGTTTTTTAATCCATTCAGCTAGTCTGTATATTTTAACTGGAGAATTTAGACCATTTCTGTTCAAGATTATTATTGGTAAGTAAAGACTTGGCCCTGCCATTTTTCTGTAAATATTCCTATTGTTTACTTTGGATTCCTTTGTACTTTTACTGGGAGATTTTCTGCCTACACATTCTTTCATAATGATGACTATGTATATTTCTTTTTTTTTTTTTTTTTTGACAGGCAGAGTGGACAGTGAGAGAGAGAGACAGAGAGAAAGGTCTTCCTTTGTCATTGGTTCACCCTCCAATGGCCGCCGCGGCCGGCGTGCTGCGGCCGGTGCACTGCGCTGATCCGATGGCAGGAGCCAGGAGCCAGATGCTTTTCCTGGTCTCCCATGGGGTGCAGGGCCCAAGCACCTGGGCCATCCTCCACTGCACTCCCTGGCCACAGCAGAGGGCTGGCCTGGAAGAGGGGCAACCGGGACAGAATCCGGCGCCCCTACTGGGACTAGAACCCGGTGTGCCGGCGCCGCTAGGCGGAGGATTAGCCTAGTGAGCCGCGGCGCCGGCCCGACTATGTGTATTTCTGTGTGTAGCACATTCTTTGGCATCTTTTTAAATGCTGAGTGATTGGTGAAAAATTCTTTCAACTCCTGTTTGTTATGGTGTATCTTTAATTCATCTTCATTCATAAATTAAAGATTTGCAGGGTAAAGTATGTGGGGCTGACAGTTTTTTTCTCTTAAAACTTAGACTATCTCTCTACTCTCTCTTAGTCTGTATTTTCTGATGAGTAATAGCTGTGAGTATAATTGAAGATCCTCTGAAAGTCATCTGCCACTTCTTTCATGCACATTTTAGAACTTTTTCTTTAAGTTTTATTGTTGAAAGTTTGACTACAAAGTGTCATGGTGAAGATTTTTTCTGGTCATGTTTATTAGGCGTTCTATGTGCCTCATGTACTTGGATGTCCATTTCTTTCTCTAAATTTTGGAAGCTTTCTATAATTATTTCAATGAGTAGGCATTGTAATCCATTCTCTTTCCACACCTTCAGGAACTCCTACAACCATAGGTTGTGTCATCTGATAGTATCACAGAAATCTCCAACATGGTTTTAATTTTTCTAATTTCTTTACTTTCCTTTTTTTCTTTCTTTTTATTTCCCAAGATTTGTTTTCTAACTTGGATATTCTTTCTTCTGCCTCACCAAGTCTGTTCTCAAGGCTTTTTTTATTTTTTATGTTTTCCCATATTTTTTATTTGGAATATTTAATTCTCCATTTCTAATGTTTCTTTTAAGTTTTCTTCAAAATGTCAATTTCATGGGGAAAAGTCCCACTCATGTCATGTATGCATTTCTTTAATCATGATTTGCTTCTAATTGCTTCTGAAATATGCTATGATTTTTTTAATTCTGTTTCTGGCATTTCATCCATCTCTTTATCTTCTCATTCTTATATTGAAGTGTTGTATTCCTTTGGGGGGATCATGTTGCTTATTTATTCTTGTTTCTTGAATTTCTGCAATTGTTTTTGGGCATTTGTGGAAATACTTGTTGGGTTTTTTCCCTCTGATGGCTTTTATCTTTGAACTATGCCTTTGTGGCTTAATGTAGTACATGCTCTTTCACTGAATACCCAGAGACATGTTCTGAGTGTGGCAGGGAGCTCTGGTCAGTGGTCCTGAAAGGAACCACTATCCAAAGTGACACCCAAGTTGGGCATGTTAGAACTACTCTTTAGCAGAAAGCAGGGTATGATCACCTCTGTTGGCATCATCAAACCCTGACTTCCTCTCTTCCAAGGTAATCAATGTCAAGATATTAGCCCACAGTGGGTGCAATACTCAACTGTGACGCCATGTGAACTGCACAGAGAGTGCAGTACTCAATGAGAGCACAGATCCCACTACTATGAACCACCCCAGACAATCACAGGGCTCTGAGCCCAGCATTCCAGCTACCCTCTCTGCCCTCTTGTGCAGTCAGAGTCCCCACAGCCTCAGCACACAAGGTTCCCACAGTCATGGGGTACAGAGGTTCCACTCCACCCATCTGTCTATCCCATCCACAGGGAGGCAGCGACGTTCCCAGAACCAGCTGCTGATGGGTGCTGCACCTGGATGGTTTGGGCTCCAGAGCCTATGATATGCTAAGAGGCTGGGGTTACCTCACAGTCTTATGTTGGTACCCAGTCCCTATGTCAATCCTCCCAAAAATCAAAATCAGTGGGGAGCACATATTTTTCCGTCTGTTAAAATCCCTGGATCACACAGATGCACAAGAGCCTTAGGCGGTAGCCCCTACTTGTTTCACAATTGTGCCTTTTCCCAGACAGTCTCTGGTGGATGCACAAGAGCTGCAGCAGCTGATACTTATGTCCAAAATGGCACACACCCTCTCTCAGCCATTTGTTGGGTACCATTGAGGGACGGATGGGTGGAAGGAAATGTGCCATCTTTTTTTTCACTTCGTCAGCAGGTACCCTCTACCCCTGAGGACTCCAAGCCAGACTCACACCCAGCTCTCCCTCCAGCTGTATCATCAGTGGCACAGGTGCTTTCTCCAGCTCTTGGCGGCTGGGGTCATGTATTTTGTCTGAGCTCATGCTGTGCATCTGCACTTTCCACACAGATCTGCACTGTCCCTCTTCCTTCTGTAGAAATTCCACTCCAGTTTTCTCTGTAACGCTCCCCTGACAATGTGTTTCCTCTACTTTTCTTCCCTATTTTACCCTAGCATAGAGCAGTAAACTCTCTCCCTTTTCACCGTCTTAGAATCCCATAATGAATTTTTTAAAGATAGGATTGGAATTCTACTTCAAAAATACACCCAGATATTAGAAAATACAATCTGCTCATTGACATTATTCTAGTAAATAAAGTTGCATAAGTTGCCGAAAGGTTTACATTTCTCTCATTATACTTATTGAGATTTTTCAATATTAATTTTAAAACTTTGTTTTGCAAACATTTAAACTTTTAGAAAATGACTGCTGTATGATTTAGAAAATAACAATTTTTGATCAAGTAGAGTAAGTTATTAGTGAACATCGTTTTATTTTTATTTGTTGTTGTCTTTGCTTTTTCCCCCTTCTGTTTTCTAATATTTGCTTATGGTTCTCAACAATTGGTTTTTGGCTTGTTTGATTTTTCTTCTATTCCCACAGACACTGTGAACTGTATAATGTATTATATTCCCTACTTTATTTAGTTGCTTTCAGTCCATGTGCACAATCTTGCTTCCTAAATTTATGTAGCAACTAATCTCTTCTTTTCAGTTTATTCTTTCCATGCAAATTTTTACCCTATTACTATTTCTTAAATAGTTTATCTTCAATGCTGCCTTATCTTATTAGAGTATGTATTTTTAATCCAGTGTTAACTGACATCATCTCATCTGAGTTTCAAATACTGTGTTTTCAGAATTGAACCCAGCCTGCTGTTGAAGCACTCCCTTCGATTCTTTTCAGATAGTAGAGGACAAGGAAAAATTAAATGTGGTATGCACAACCTTTTACACTTTTTAAAGGCAAAAATGCTTCTCAACTTCTGTTTTTATACATAATGTAAGATGTTAATCATTGAGAAATAAGCTGTGGAACTCCCTGTGCTATTACAATTTTTCCATAAATATAAAACTGCTTTAAAAACTAAAATTTTGCAACACAAAAAGTAGGAAAGTAGAGAAACAAAATACCAATAAACATATATATACACACACACACACACACACACACACACATATATATTTATGGGAAAATCTAAAATAACATTTCTCATCCATGCATCAAAATAGCATGTCCTGTCTATTGATCAAGATAAATTCTTTTCAACACTCTGCAGATTTAATTTTCTTGTAAATTAAGTATATAAAATCATGATTTTTAAAAATTAAGCTAAATAAAAATTCAGTTCTTCAGTCCTGCCAACCATATTGCAAATTCTCAAACTTCCATATGTATATTAATTACTGTAACACTGGACAGTGTAGACATACATATTTCCATCTTTGCAGAAAGTTTGGTTAGCTGGTGCTGATCTGGGGAAAATCTGGCATACATGTGCCAATAGATATCCAGAAGAATATTCATAGGTGCATTGTTCATCATTTTAAAATTTGTAAAAAGCAAACAAATGAAACCAATGCCCATGAACAGGAGAATGGATAAATTATGACATATTCATAAAGTAGAATCCTATATAACAGTTTAAATGAGTAGACCATAGGTTCACACTTCAATATGACTGAATTTTTAAGATGTTAGGTGACAGAAACCAATTTGAAAAGTTATACATATAAACTGAAATCATTTTTAAAATTCAGAAACTATAAAATTGAATAATCCATTGTGAATGGATATATTTGTATACATATTAAAATTGTAAGCAAAAGGAAAGTAATGGAAATTATAAAATGCAATCAAGTGCTCTGAGATAGAGGACAAGGGAGACATTTACTGGAAAAAATACTTGGAGTTTCAATGAGTTAATAAGAATCTCTTGCTAAAATTGGATGGTGGTTCCAGATAAGTTTATTTTATTATTATGCTTCATAGCTTACATTACATAAGCTATTTTGAATGCATCATTTCACTGTCAGAGCTTAACATTATTTCTCCTCTTGTTATATATCACTTTTTACTCTTTGGTATTTCTTATTCCCATAATCAAGTGTTCCTTAAAGAATTGCTGAAGTTAAAATTTGCTAGCTATCATAGATTTTGCTACTTGTTTCCTGACCACCTTAAATGTCAGCTATTGGGTTTCCAAATTATAGCACTGTTCCCATCAGGATTCATAGCCTTATTTTAAAACTCAAAATTAATATTAATATATGCTTCTCAATTGAGAACATACTATACGCAAGTCAAATGAACAAGGCCAAAGCAGACAAACTTTTGTTTAATCTTAGGTCATCCAAATATTGACTCCCCTTATAATGGAGCGTCAATACCTAGAAAAATCAACAGCACTTAAAATGCACAAAATGTCTCAACACCTTCAGTAGACTTTATTAATATTCTTACACAAAATACTATTGATGCCATTTCATTCATATTTTAAAAATTTCTTCTTTGATTTTCTTTACCAAATCTCTACCTACTTTTTCTAATTTTTTATTAAATACTAATTTCCTTTGATGTGCAGCTAGAGTTTCAAATATAGTAGTCAGGTGGGAAAGTCTATTTGAAATTTCTTTTCAGTTATTTCCCATGGTAATTTTCTGAATTACTATATTTTTCATGTTCATATTTTAAAGTAAACTATGCATTTAACCACAACAGATGGATATTCTGGTTATTTATAATACATAGCATTATAAATTACTTAAGCTGTTTTATTCTTAATTATAATGTTTAAAAATGCTTTAGCATTCAGAAATTAAATATAAGGAAAAATCAAATCAAGTTAATAGAAAAATAACTTGTCTTTCTCAGCTAGCTAAGCAATTCTAACACATGTAAATTATAGAAGAGGAAATAAACTTCATATTCCAAAGGTATAATCATAGTTTCCCACTGTGATCATTGTTCCATAGTCTTTTCATAAGTATACAGAAATATGCGCTAATTGCTTACTAAAAATTGGTAAATATGTATTTCTTGAAAGGAATAAAGTATTTTGGTCAATAAATTGTAGTATAATCTACAAGCAGTTTTTAACCATTTGGGGTTAAGGGCACCAACACTGGCCTTAATTCCATTCTTAAAATATACCAAAATCCTGTCATTTGCAACCATGTGAATTAAACTATAAATCATTATGTTAAGTGAAATAAGACAAGCATAGGAAAAGAGTATCACATGATCTCACAAGTGAATTATAAAAAAGTTGATCTCATATAAGTTAAAAGTATAACAGTGATTACCACAGGCCAGGCAGAGTCGGGGTAAGAGGCAATGGGGAAATGTTTAGTGGTAGTAAGTTACAGTAAGATAGAAATAAGTTCTGGTGTTCTACTGCATAGTAGGAGACCACGATAATGATAATGTACTGTGTTTTTGGTTTTTAACAAAACACAGCTAGAAGTTAGGATGTTAAATGTTTTCACCATGAATAAATCATAAACATTTGAGGAGAGATATGTTTAACCCTATTGGATGTTTCATAGTGCATACATGTATCAAAACACCACAATACACTTTATATATGTATCATTCTTATGTACCAATTTAAAATTTTTTAAATAAAAAGTAAGCATGTAATACTAAATTATAAAATAAAAAGATAAAAACTTACAATATTGTAAACAAGAGTTGAACCCTTACTGAATCCATAATAAATCCATGTCATTGACAAGGACAACAGAACTAACTCTGCACTATTCCACACCCACACAGAAATGAGTAGAAATACTATGACTCCTTTTTCCCCTTTGCCTACTCTATAAAGAATGAAAAACTGGAAAATTGCTCCAAATTCTACACAGGTAATACTTCTTAAGGTAGCCTAGCACACACACACACACACACAATATGATAACCTATTCCCTTTAGAAACCCCACATTCCAATAAACAGATACATAAAACTTGAGGGAATTGGCAATGGCAGTCTGAAAATTGAAAATTTTAATTTCTACAAGGTAGGTGGAAGAGGAATGGACAAATATAAAAACCAGAGACTTTATTGGCAGTACTCAGAACTCAACTTGACAATTTCCAACCTGGTAAATTGTTCAGAGCTAGCTATTCAGGAATGGTGGCAGGTCCTGGTGATCTTTCCGGTAGTGTGACCAGGGGTCTGAGTCCTGGGCTTGCACGTGCTCCTCTGTTCAGAGTTGCTGCCCGTGTCCGTTTAGAGTCACACTGAGACAAGAGCGTACTGAGATGTGCCAGGGCTGGTCTGGGTTCTGTACATCCCTCCCTGCCCCACTGTCTGAGAGCTTCCCTTTCTCCTCCTGCCATCAGGATCGATTGCCATGCCAACATGGGGATTGCCCCTTGCCAGTGGTCCCTAAACACAAGTCCAAAGGCTCCAGTTGAACAGGACTATTGATTGCTGCGTCTCTGGCAAAATATATTCCCATTTTAGACCAGGACCTCCAATAAGAAGTCCAGGGTTGTTGGGATGAAAAACGTCAAGTTCCTCAGTATGTCATTGGAAATGATGACAAGAGAAACCTGTTAACCTGTTACCCGCCTTGGTTCCTGGGCCCATGTATTCTTCCCATGGTTTACAGAGCATCATATAAACGCACTTCACCCTGGCAGAGTAAGCCTCCAAGCTGGTGCATTAGGAAGGTCATTGCTAGAAGTCCTATTGGAACAACAGGTCAGTTAATTCTGGATATTGCAACATACGACACAATCAGTAACCCAACAATTGTGACCCACTCCTGTACCTCTTTTGCTGTATGTTGATGCCCTGAGTGAGACAATATGTTGAATAGGATTCCACACCCGTGGACCAAGTGTACCACAGCTTGTGAATGCTGCCCACGTTAGTTGTAGCACTGTGAGCCACAATGGCAAATCCAAATCAATGGATATACATCTCTGAATAAACTCCATGTACCCTCTAGAGCATCTTTCTGTGTGCTCTCCACATCATAATCATGTAAATGGAATAAGATCTTTTTAAATAAAGATGATTGTGGAATTTGTAGACCCAGAATTACTCAAGCCAAACCCGTAGCCCCCGTTTCTCTCCCATTCTGGTACTTTCCTCACGCCCAATGTTTCTTTTCAGAGCAGGGAATCAGATTTCAGGCAGCACAGGATATTAGAGACAGCCACAGAAATTTTAAAGTCTTCACCAATGTGATTTCATTTGAGGTTCTTCTAGATGAACAAATTGAATTTCTGTAGCCAGGGAATGGAGGAAGAAAGATACAGGTGGAAAGAACAGCAAAAGCATAGAATGATGATGAGCCCTGTCTGAGGGAGAGCAAAGGACCCCATATAAAGGGCAGGACTTAAATTCTCCAGCTGAAAGAGTTATTTTTGTTGTCATTTTGTGTTGTTTTTTTACATCCTAGAGCCATTTTCAGGGAAACCAAACTGGGGGTCATAAAATACTGAATATTGTGTTTTATATATGGACCCAAAAATCTGGTAAAAGGAACAAAAAGAAAAAGAAAAGCATGTTTTAGTGTCCGAATCGTGTATGTAATGTATCAGTTAATAATTTTACCCAGATATTCACTCATTTTTGCAGCAGCATCCCATTGTAAGGTATCAAAATTATTGATGATCACCTTAGCACCCCCCAACACATGAATTACTCCTAACCTGTACTTTTCTGGTTTAAACCCTGCTTTTTACCCCTGCAGATTTTGTCTTCTCTTGTGAATTGTTTTCCATTTATCTTGATTAAACCTCACTTCATTGATTTCTGTCCTTCTAACTTCTCAGAAACATCCGATATATTAATTCTGTTTTCTGTGGAATTAGCTATCCCTCCTGGCACTAGATGACATTTAGGGAAGTTTTAAAACCTAGCAATATTGAGCCGGCGCCGTGGCTCAATAGGCTAATCCTCCACCTTGCGGCGCCGGCAAACCGGGTTCTAGTCCCGGTTGGGGCGCCGGATTCTGTCCCGGTTGCCCCTCTTCCAGGCCAGCTCTCTGCTATGGCCAGGGAGTGCAGTGGAGGATGGCCCAGGTGCTTGGGCCCTGCACCCCATGGGAGACCAGGAAAAGCACCTGGCTCCTGGCTCCTGCCAGGATCAGCGCGGTGCGCCGGCTGCAGCGGCGGCCATTGGAGGGTGAACCAGCGGCAAAAGGAAGACCTTTCTCTCTCTGTCTCTCTCTCTCACTGTCCACTCTGCCTGTCAAAAAAAAAAAAAAAAAAAAAAAAAAAAAAAAAAAAAAAAAAAACCTAGCAATATGGAATAACCTCCTTTTCAAACTTTGCATGCTATATGTAATGTGAATAGGGTGAGGATATATGTGCATACACAGTCCACCTCAGGATGTAAAATTCTTTGTGTTCCAATCATTTTCTCTTATTTTATTATTGGAGAAATTATATAATTTAGGATTCACATCCTAAAAAGGCAAAGTTCATGGCTTTCTTTTGCAATGGGAGAAATTTTTATATCCTAAAATCGAGGAATACTTACTATTTAAAAGCTATGATAATAAGGAGAAAAAAAGAAACATAATTACTTATGATTTTATTTTTCTGTATACCAAATAAACATCCATTCATTCATTCCTTCCCTAAGAATCAACATTTAAGTGATTTTGTCAATGTGCTGTAATGAGATAGGATTTGAACCCAAGTGTTTTGACTCTTTTTTTGCTATTAGAGTATATTCTACACTTCACCCATTCATTCAACTCAACAGTTTGAGGGAAACTGGATATACAGTGAGGAACAGATGACTTCCCAACCCTCGCAGATCTTACCATCTGTGAGGAGGACAAAATGAAATCCTCTGACACAAACTCCCTCGATTGAGCTCCCTTCTACTTCAAAATGCAATTCTCCCTTTTCCTCACTTCCCTCTGCTTCACCTCACAGGAAGAAATGCCCATCTTCTCCCCTCAGATCTCCTGTCCCTGATAAAGCTCTCATGTGGATCCTTTGTACTCCCAACATTATGGAAAACTTTCCTATCAATTATCCTAAATGTCTCTCCCTTATCTTCAATCTCCCTCTTTATACTAAATAGCTTCCCTTGGTCAAAAATAACCTGAAATCTCCCCAAATTTTTTTTTAAAAAGTTTTGGGTCTTGTGTCTTTTCTCAAGCTACTGCCTTTGCTCTTCTTCTTCAGCAATAGATTTAGCATATTTTACATGCATTTTTATTGCTTTCAGGCCATCCATTCACTCTTCAAACCAATACAATATGATTTTCACCCATCCATTACCACACTCGAAGATGAAAGGAAATAGAAACTAGTCAGGGCCCCACATTTGCCCAGCAGGGTAATCCTGAGGAAGGCATTTTGCAGCAGCCACCATTTGCGGTATTCCACTCACTGACTGCCTCCTCCTCACCCTGGGGCGCCCTGGCTTCCCCGCATGCATTACCCGCACTCATCCACTCAAGTCCTTTTCTTAGATTCTGTTTCTGAGAGAATCCAAGCTAAGAAATGTGGTGTTCTCATACCAGCTCCTTGTCAATTCTAATTCCACACCTTCTCCCCAAATCATCTCTTTCTTCCCATTTTCTCTGTATTTGTTTTATTTTAAGCCCTCATCTTCTGCCTCCTGCATGAAGGTGTCTTTTTGCCTCCACTGCTTTCTCCCTATTTACATTGAGAAAGATTTTATTTCTGTAAGTCTAATCATGTCACTCCCCTGCTTAAAATCCATTGATGTTTCCCTCACTGCTACAGAATAAAGTTCAATGACATTGACATGGAATCTTAGAACCTTCCTAAATTCACACAAACCTGTGTTTATATCCTGTTATTCTCACAGTCCAACCACATCCAGTTCCTTAGACTTTCTCAAACCCGAGCCATCTACCTTGCACACTGTTCCTTCTTCATGAGCATTTTTTTCTCTGAAACTAGTTTTCCAGCTCCTGAAAATCTTCAGTAGTACATCAACCTTTGGCATTCATATTAAAGATAAAATGCTGAAATTCAAATGATTTGGGAACTAACACAGCTGTATAAATTAGTTTTACTACTAAAAAAATAACAAATTCTATGTGGGTTGATATGGGAAGTCTCTGGAGAAATGCGGTTACAGATGCCCCCAAATCCATTCCTTTGTCTCAATACAAATGAAATTTATGCACAAAAGCCTTTATTATATGAAAGGACTTGAAAAATTTTGGGCAAAATAAAATTAAGATAAATTTATTTTGGTGCAAATAATTTTAATTCATGCATCATTTTTTCACAATACACATTTTCATCTGGTCTGGAAATGCCTTGGCTGAGAAATATATTTTCTTTTTTGTAATATTTCAGTTAACTCAATAACCACTTATTGAGAGTTAATTATATGCTGGGCATAGAGATAATATAGATAACATTTCAAAATGTATACGGCTTTTATTTTCCCCGGTGTTTTCCTTAATCCTGGTGGGGCATTCACAAGCATAACCTCTAGTAGATTTGTCATGAGTGAATTGGTAACAAGAACCAAAGAAGTCTCCATGTAACGTGAGAATGATTTGATGATTTGAATGAGTGCCTGATTTATTACATTCACTCACTCTGTTTTCTTCAAACCATTATATTTCTGTACTAAGGATAAGGAGGGAGAAGTAATGCAATACCTGGAAAAGTATTCAAGAGAAGAGAGCTTGAAAAGGCACAAGATCCCAAAGTCATCCTCCTATTCTCAGCAATCTCCGTCCCAACAAATATATGCAAAACCCTGTGGTGCTAAGATCCTTAGAGAATAAAAGGCAGCATGGTCAGAGACAGCCTCCAGGTTTCCCTTGAATAGAATAGGAGAAAAGTATGTAAATCAAGAAAGTCTGTGACACAAAGTCACACAGGAAGATGATGACAGAGCTATGGCTGAGGCAGTCCAACGGGATCCTAGCCAGCCTGAGCAGATAATAACCAAGCCCTGTACTCATCAACCCCCCATGATGGATACATAAAATTGAGGTCAAATTTCCACCAGACAAGAGGGTAAAAATTACATAATCTGATTCTTAAGAAAGAAAGCATGGTATATCTCTTGCATAACTGAATTTGTGGTCTAGTGTCATGCCAGTACTTTAACTCTGAAAGTTGTGGGTGACACAGGCAGCAGATTAGACTGCCCCTTCTTTGAAAGGAGCCAGTGGGACTATGTAGAGGAGAAATAGGCTTTGGAGTCAGATCTGCCCAAGATAAATCATGAGTGTCCACTGAGGACAGGGTATTTGCATTCAGATGCTCACGTTGTCCGTGTATATAATGGGAATGATGTCTTAGAATTAAATGATGGATACAAGTTGCAGGCTCAACAAATACATGTTAGTTGTGAGCGCATAAATGCTAGCTCCTTTATTTCTTCAAAGAGCTTTTTGTCTTAATTTGGAGGCCATATTTATTCAAAAGAAAGAATAATCATGTCAGGTATAATGATTCAATTCTCTAATTTCTTATCAAGCGTGACTTGTGGATTTCTGTCACTGCATAAATCTGTGGGAAGAAGGTGATGTCCTGCTGAATGCATACGTGGTGACTCCTTCCCTCCCACCAAATAAACCAGTAAAGCAGCTGGTGATTTTTACCAGCTCCTAAATTTCTTAGGCATTTGAATCACTCTGGTTGCAATTACTCATAGGGCAAATCTGCAAGCTCCAAGTATTGTTCTGATTATAATAGCTGGGAGAAGGTCTTTCCTTTTGCTCAGAGTGGTAAGATTTCGTGTAACTGAATTTGAATTGTAAAATTCATTTCAAACACACCCTGCTTAAGCACTGGTCTCTGCAGATGAAGGGAGTAAAATGAGTTTCCTAATTTACTGTCATATTATGATGCACAAGGTAACCATAGCTGTCAGGTAAGGAAAGTGGGGACTTGACACAGCAATTTAAAATTTTTATAGTTGGTATCATCTTCTTGTTAATGGGCCCATTGGCAATCATAATATTGGGCTATAAACGTTGCTGCTCACTTTACTCTACCATTCCCAAATTTTCACCTTATATTTTTTTCTCATTCAAACAATCATTGGCTATTATAAGGTGAAGAGAATTTTAGAGGCCAGTGAATCCAGAAGCAGCTAAGTGGCAGCTCTGGTAGAATTCCATCCACAGAAATAGTTCTAGTTCTCCCCAACAAAATGTCACCTGCTTTCTTCTTCTTTTTGTCTATCTTAGTATTTTTGTTCATTTTGTTTTCTCTGTTTTTACATCAAGAGATGACTCAGATATAGTAGAGTGCCCACATCTTAAGGGGGTTTTCATGTGCATAAATACCTGTGTAATCACACTCCAGTCAAGATACAGAAAGTGACCTCAGGGCTCCCTTACATCCCTCTTAAATAACCAAAATAGCAACTATTCTGACAACTATATCACAGATTAATTGTGCTTATTTTAAAATTTCGCATCAATGGAATGAAATAGGATATAGTCTTTTGTGTTTCTGAATCTGCTGCTCTTCACATGTCTTTTGATGGGCGTGAGTCCTCATTTCTAATACGTGTCTACCCAGTAGTTAAATTTCTGGGTGGCAAATTATAAACAGTTTGTAAATATTCTTATAGCTCCCAAAACAATTGAACGATTTCTATACTTGCCTGCAATAAATGAGTCCTAGATGCTCCGATCCTTACCAATACTTGGTAAAGTGTCTTCAGCAGACTTTAATTTGGTTGTGTCTAGGGTATGTGTGCACCTCACACAGTCTATATAGCAGTCTGTCATTTTACGCCCAGCCACTTCATACCCTTGCTTTACCTCCAAGGCCTTCTCAATGATTTTTGGTTTGGCTAACTGCTAATCTAATCTGATTTCTCATTTGTTAGATTCAGAAAACTGGTCCCAGGAAGTTGGCTAGCGTAGCATCATGTAACTCCTGAAAAACTGAGAATTAGACTTCAGGCTGAACCTCTAGAGGAGCCTCCATCACACTGCAGGGCATTGCATTCCTCTGACACTCAGTCCCCAACCCAGCTCTTAGCTCCTCCTTCAAACAACTTCACAAAGGAGATGCACCTGCTAATGATGTGTCTCACTTGGCACATTTTTGGCCCAAACTCATTTCACACTTTCTGTCACTTCTTTCCTTGAACAATAAAAAGAAAGCATATTTCAGTATGTGTTGCAAAAGAGAAATCGTACAGTGGTAAAAGATGGGAATGGGGATCAGCAGACCACCTGCTGGTTTTCAGTTCTGTTCTGGGAGGAAAGAGCCACTACTCATGGGAAGAAGTGATGTTCAACCTGCCTCGTGGGCTGTGTGACCAGATCCACAAAATCTTCACTGAAAAGTGTATTGATTAACTGCCAGGTATTTCTTTCCCAGCCACCAGTATCTTCATATGGGGAAAACACCTGCTTAAAATCAGGTGGAGAATACAGAATGTTATGTGAGTAAAGATAGTATCATTTAGGCCGGCGCCACGGCTCACTAGGCTAATCCTCCGCCTGTGGTGCCGGCACCCCAGGTTCTAGTCCAGGTCGGGGTGCCAGAGTTTGTCCCGGTTGCCCCTCTTCCAGTTTAGCTCTCTGCTGTGGCCTGGGAGTGCAGTGGAGGATGGCCCGGGTGCTTGGGCCCTGCACCCACATGGGAGACCAGGAGAAGCACCTGGCTCCTGCCTTTGGATCAGCACAGTGTGCCGCCGCAGCATGCAGCCACAGCGGCCATTGGAGGGTGAACAAACAGTAAAGGAAGACATTTCTCTCTGTCTCTCTCTCTCTCACTGTCCACTCTGCCTGTCATAAAAAAAAGTATCATTTGAATTAGGCAAAGGCTTAAGGAGAGCAGAAATATAGCTGAGGATGCTGACAATGCCGGTGCCTCTAGATGTTGTCCTAACTTATGCCTAAAATGAGGAGTTAGCTAAATTATTTTTAAGATCTCCTCCAGTTTTGTAGTTCTGTGAATGGATTATCCATAAATAAAATTAATGTGATAGAGATAAAACATAAAACAAACCCAGAGTTTATTCATGAATATCTGATTTTGAGAACCAAACTTAATTATATAAAATAGAGATCAGCTGATAAAATGCCATTTCTATTAATCAGGCTTTGACATGAAGTTGGTCTTGCTACTATTTCATAGTCAGTTTTCCCCCCTTCTCCCTCCTCACCTGGCTTGCTAAGGTATTTGATTTAAAAATTTATTTTTAGTATTTCTCAGAAATAGGTTCTTCTCCTATAGTTATACTGTATCAAAATGATATATTCTTTACTGGTTTATCTGAGAAATATGGGATCAATTATTATTCTATACAAGAGAAGAAATCTGAAAGTAATAAATCTATCTCATAAAACAATATAAAATTGTATTTATAGGGACTGGTATGAAATTAACATTAGTCACCTTTTTGTCAAGTTATCTAAAGCGTATTTCATTTCCAAAAAAAATTATCTCAAGCAGTAGAATAAAAACTCAGAATTTTCAGGATTTTTTACACCTAAAGAATATATCCTATAATTTTTTTAAAAAGACCAAATTATCAGTGTTTTGATTTGTTTTGACATATTGTGAACTACAGTGGCAAGACATTCAGTACCTTTCTGAGGAATTACCTTGTACCCTTGTCATATGAAGATTCATGTTTTCTTTAATTAGAAATTGATCAGAACCCTAATAAAGCTTGAAAAGTGATGGCAGTAAAAATCCCTATCCCAAAAGCTGAATTCTAATTACTCACAAATTTTCTCCCCTTGGACTCACTCCATGCCCCCAACCCACGTCTACACAGAGAATAGGTAAAAATTCAAATTAATCTTTATGTGGCTTCTCACTACATTTTTTTTTCCAGGAGCATGTCAGATGGGTGGGTCAGAGTAACTAATACAAGTAACATGTAAGTCATCTTCTTTGCGGACAGTAAAATGAATACATGTAAACACATATTTGAGACACTTTGTAGAGACTTACAGAGGTGGATGAACCTAGATATAGTGAATGGAAATAATTTAGTTTATGCCAAGAGGACTTGTAGATTGCGATTCATACAGACCAAACTCCGTAACACTCCCTTTAAGACAAATATATGCTTAGAGTCAAACTTGTAGATTGTATAAGTCAATAAAGCAGCATGGAATTTCATAGAGTAAGAAAAGGCGGCACCTAGCTGTAAATGATAGTGTCAGTGGTTGCAGAGTCACATCTTCCTTGTAATAAGCTTTGGATTTACCATGAGTACATTTGATCGATATATATCCATCACCAGGTAAAGCTCTGATGGTAATTAGTAAGCAGCAGATCTTGCTATTCTCTTCTAGGAAATAAAACAGAAATCCTATGGAAAAAATAAATCAAATGAAAAAAAAATCCAGCCTAAAAGTGAAGCAGGCAGAGGACCATTCAACACAGCAAAAACGCAATATGGAGAAATGCTGCGGCTAGAAAGGCTTGTTTGGATAAGTGAGGGGCACTCTCAGCATCAGTCACCACCAGGGCTCGAGCTGGGTCTGCTACATGAACAAAAGCAAGACAGAGGAGCAGACAGGTCCAGTGGGGTCTTCAGTGGGTGTCCAAGCAAGGCGGTCGGGCTGGAGTGTGTTCACACTGGTGTCGGGACAGCTGTGTGGGTTAAGGCATGCTTAGCTGGGACCTGCAGGAATCACAGCAAAGACATGAGAACAGCAAAAGCTAAGAGAAAAGGTCTAAGACAAAAAGCAAATGTGAGGTGACATCAGAATTCAGTCTTTTCCATGGATTCTCACCACTCCCGTGACAGCGTTGTGGTGTGGCTGGAGAAATGACCGCTGTTCCTTTACAACTCTGTCCCGGATGGTTCTTCCTTGCTAGAAGAATCTTGGCCCCAGGGAACTGGCTTTCCTGTTCACCTCGCCTAACTTTCTCTGAGCTTATGCTAGATGCTTGTCACCGCCAGCCAGCCCAGAGCCATAGCAAGGAAGTCAACGGAGGAAGACTCTCTCCAGTCTCCCAGGACTTCTCTCCCAAGATGAGAGTTCCCCGCAAGCTGAGCTCCACCCTGAGGTTCTGGCAGAAACCAGAAATAATTTCAAAGAGTCAAGGAAGCGGAATAAGGCAGAACATGTGACTCCAGGGAAAAGAAAAATAACCAGTTATAATTGTTTCCATGTGTGTCCAGTGGGAAAGCCTGGACCAAGGGTTGAATGTCAATGAAATGAGGACAAATGAGTGGTGTCTTCACCGTCCCAGGAGAGAACCGTAGAGGCCACGTACAGGCCAGATTTGGGAGACAGGTAAAGAGTGCTACAAATTCCAACAATTTCACAACTGAAATAATTTATACTATTAAAAAACTTCATGCCTATCATAGAGCTGTTTCTATTTCAAAATATCCTCCTACCTATGGTGAAAGGATTGGAGTAAAAAGAACAATTTAATTCATAAGGTAATGTTTTAACTGGATATTTTAGGGCTAAGGACAAAAGAAACTGTATGCAAATACTGTGCTCTGTTTACAATTTCTTCCCTATAGGAGCATAGGTGATCAATTCTGAATGCAGTTCAAGGGTATCCTAGAGCGGGGGCAAATACATAATTTACAAGGATCATGAAAGCTAAGGTTATTCACTGTTGAAGAAAAAAGTCACAAATATTGAGAGGGGAAGACTGGAGTGATTCCTGTGCTACTGAACTGGAATTGGAGGTGAAAGTATGAACTGATAGTCTTTGAATAAATTGGTAGGTAGGTAGGTAGGTAGGTAGATAGATCTGCATGTGTGCATAGATTAGTACACATACATAATCCTAACTCTGTCTCTTAAAAGGGCCTAAAAAATGACACTCAGAAGAAAAGAACACATCTTGATTTCTGGGGCGAAGGAAACGCCAAGAGCCTAGAGCAACAAAGAAGGAGTTGCTAAAAAAATGGAGTTGAGAGGGAACAGGTATCACCCAAAGGTTCCCAGGCAAAATCTGGAACAATGTGAGCAAATATAAGTGAATAACTAAGATGTGGCGAATAGAATAAAGTAAATGCAAACAGATGTGGAGAATAAACAGCAGAGTTCTAAATACTAAATGTAGAAAGAATTAGAAAACTATAAAATGACCATCAAAACACCACAGTGATAATTATGCAAGTAAGATTCAGGAGAGGATGCTAATATTAGTGAAAGAGAAATTTCTTGAAACTCTCTCTCCTAATATCTTTATTAAACAAAACACAAAAATAAAAACTTCACAATAGAGAGTCTTAGTATACACCACCTTAAACAAGCAGTCAGGGTGAGTATCATCTTTAATGAGGCGCACAGCCATCATGCACAGCCAGACAAGGTACCTCGAGAAAGACACATCACTGCTGTGACATTCTTGCTGGAAAATGCATAATCTCAATTTATTCGTGTGAAAACAGCAGACAGATGCACACTGAGAGAGATTTTATAAAACAACTGTAATCTTCAAAAGTGCCACATCTGAAAGACAAGGAAAGACTATCACAGCTGTGGGGAGAGAATGGAGGTATGCCATCTGAATGCAATGCAGTACCTGGATTGAATCCTGCAACAGAAAAAAGGACATCAGTGAAAAACCTGACAAAATCCAGATAAAATCTATAGCTTAGTTAAGAGTACCATTGTTAATTTCTTGGCATCAACAACTATATGATGTGGTTATTTATGATAACATTAGGGGAAGCTTGCAACTTTTCTGTAGGTCAAACATTATTTTAAAGTGGAACTAAAATTATTTCACCTAAATAGAAGTCTTTTATCACTAACTATTGAATAGAATTAAAATTAATTAAACTCTAAGAATTAAAGATAGAGGAAGAAATGCAATAGAAAAGAAATGAGGACAGGATTAAAGGCACAGTCCAGTGGCCCAAGGGTTGTGCCAGGCAGTGTCGGGGTTGGTGGCCTCAGCTTACGTTTGAAGTATATTCTGAGCGCTTTAGACATCCCTGGAAGTATTTGGTGGACTGCAGAGCTATGTCCTCCAGAAGAATATTTACATTCTATTTACATACATTAGCAACTGGGGAAATCCTTAAAAGAACTTATCCAAAGGCAGTGTTTTTCACACTTTACTTACTTTGCATGTCATTTTCAAAAATGTTGTTAACTCTTGGAATACTTAAGTTATTGTTTGCTTAATAGTTTCCATCACATTGAATTTGAGATGACTCACTTTTTATAAAGATGCTTTTATCTTTGTGCTGCTTAAAATCATCTCATGTAACCAGCAGTCCACACAGCACAATAAAGGGACATCTGAGTCATAAAAGTTGCAAAGGGATGCAGCAAGCAAAGAGAAATATTTCCCATGTAACCCATCACACCATACAAAACACACACACACACACACACAGTCTGACTAATCAAAGGGAAACCAGGTATTCTTGATTGCTTCAACATGGAAAACTACATGGCTTTAGCCCAATGAGAGATCCAAAGAATATAATGTAGGGCTGGAACATCAAGGACATGGAGTAGCAGAAGTTGAGCTTGTGGAACCTGGTTGTGGCAGAAGTAGCAATGGATAGAAGAGTGATGATGGAACCCAGGCAGCAGGGAGAAACAGAACCAGATTAGGAGCCAGTGGTGGAGCTGTGATTCCCTGACAGGTAGTTGTGTTGCTATGGAGGTTGGAAACTTCAGTGAATGGAGCAGGAGGAGGACTCAAGAAAATAGATATACCAAAAAGTGGCAGAAACAATGTGTATCATTATATATGTGCCATGTATGGTATCCCGCAGGACTCCATTAAAATAGCGTGATCAAGTGACTGGAGAACCTGTATTGGTATAAGGAGTGGAATCCAATGAAAGTGAAACACATCCATGGAGCTAGGGTAGACTGTTGTAGGTGTGTAAATTGGTAAGGCCACTCTAAAAGCATCTCACAGTAGTAAGTTGTTTCCCATTATGTGAGAAAAAATCCTACACAATCCTACAAGGGCACATGCCCATTACTTCTTGCTTTGTATTAACGCAAACATTCATTAGTCTAAATATTCGTTAATATATTATTGGATAAGTAAAATATAGTAGGTGCATGTAATGGAACACTAGATGACATTTAGAATAAGAAATTACATGTATGTAATAATAATGGCATGGTTTGATCTTAAAACAGTAGAGAAAATCCAAATACAGTTATGAACTCCATAACAGGAGAAATACATTATGAGAAATGTGTCATTGATTTGATGTGTAAATATCATTATACATCATACTTATAGAAATCTAGATGGAATTACACAGTCATTGGCAATATGGCATAAACTTATGTTATAACCTATTGCTCCTATGGTCATGCCAAACTAAACACAAATTAAATGGTACGAGCAACAAATGTGACAAACACAATATTTATGACATGGCTGCTGGTATAACATGCGTGTTGTTATAGTAATCATTTTCTAAGTAAAAGGAGTACAACCTAAAATAATGATAAAAGTATGCTATAATAAATACACACTCCAGTAACTATTGTTTGTTGCCATATCAAGTATAATGCACTGTGTGTAAGTGTATGAGCTATAATTATACAATGTGTAGCACACCAGGTTTGCTTTTAGTGACATCACCACAAACATGAGTAGCACATTGCACTATGGACATTGGGATGGCTATGACATTACTAGATAAGAGGAACTTCTCATTTCCACAAAATCTCATGGAATTAATGCCTTCCAGGCAGTCCATCACTGACCAAAATGTTGTTATTCAACATATGACTATAAAATAATAAAACAACTAATACTGATTTACCACTTATTATATGTCAGTCATTATTCTCAGCACTTCATATTTGTTAACCCACTTACTCCTTGGAAAAAAATCCTATGAGGTAGGTGCTACTATTGATCATTAGATTATATATGAGGAAATTGAAGCACAGAAAGATTATCTTGTCCAAGGTCATATAGCTAATCAGTGGTTAAGAATATACCGAGAACAAAGCCACCTAGTTCTACCTACCATGTGATACCAAAAGAGAACATGAACAATTTTAGCATAAATATATTGTGATTTTAAATACTTAGAACTCAAAGTTAGAGTACAAATGTTACAAAGACTCAAACATGCCAAGAATATGTCACAAAAACAATAGAAGGATTTAGACTGGAGCCAGCAAGGATGGGAGTGAAGAATAGTATTAAAACTTAAAAAAAAAAAAAAATGAAACCGAACTAAGGCTTAGCACTGAGCAAGCAGGAAGAAAAGTTTTAACAGAAAGGCAGGGGGCTGATGCTAGGAGTCTGAAACCCACTGGGTCCAGCCTGAGAAGCCTGAGAGAGAAAAAGTCCACAACATTCATCAAGATGCATGCGGTAACTAAAGAAGGCTTTCTCCAGGATAGAGAGTCGTTTGCTTGACTGGTGATTGCAGTATAATACTCATTAAACTACTTAGCCATTTATTTACAAGAGTAGAATATTTAATGCCAAAATATAGTTCCCATAGGACCCCCAGATCCTACACTTTTTGAATTACCAACTTCTCTTTGTTCTTTGTGTCAGAAATTAAATAGCAGCTATTAATCGTATTTCTAACTCATAAAGAATCTTGCGGCTAGTAAACATCCCAACAAATACAGTTGATGACTCAAGTTGTAAATTTAGTATTTAATGACTAAGCATTATGGAAGTATAAAAGAAATTTTTGAAAAAGAGGGACTTGCAAAATGACTCAAGAAAATTGGGTATCTTTTTTACACAGGAAATAGACTCAAAACTGATAGTAGTGGAAATTTTAATCCCTTAATATTAGACTATAATGGGTGAGTTTAATCTTTGTTGTAAAATTTGTGGAGAAAATTGTTTTCAATTTAAATGCTTTCATTAAAATAAAAATAGAAAGGAATTTTTTTTGAAATGGCTTAACCCTGCTACAGAGAAAAGTGATTAAGTAATTTAATTATAGTTAGCTCCAGGAAATGCTTCCTCAATGAAAATCCATGGATGGTGGTAAAATACTAACTTAACGTAACAGTAGATCAACATTTCTTAGGGTTAAAAGCACAGAGAACATCAAGTTCTCATATCCTTTTCACATCTCCCCCAGCACCAGACAACACAGATATTTGGGTGTGGGTTAGGGTAGACAAGCCCATCTAAATCTACTATGTAAAGGCACCAGAAATTCGTAAAAAATTTAAATTTCACAGCTACTACTGGATAGGGAGAGCAAAAGCTTTGTGCAGGAAATGCATTGATTTGGACTTTAAAGGAAAGATAAGATTTTTAATGGTAGGGACCTTGGTTTGGGGGAATGAGCATTCCTGCTAGTGGGAGCAGTGTGAACACATTAATGAAATAGCAAAAACATAAACCAACATGAAGTCATCAAAAGTTGACCTTCTTGTCTTGATCATGAGTTTAATATAGGGAAACAGTAGGAAGTCTACCTGGAAGGGTAGGCTTGAGCCAGACAGAGTTCTTAGAAAGCCGATTGGATAGCTGGAACATTATTAAACAATAGAACTACCCAGGATTTTTGTTTAATTTTTAAAAAGATTTGGAAAAAAAAGAAACTTTCAAAATACAGAATGCTGGGGCCAGCATTGTGGCATAGCAGGTGTCACTTGCAATGCTGTTATCCCCCATTAGAGTGCCAATTCCCATACCAGCTACTCCACTTCCTATCCTTCTTCCTGCTTTTTGCCCCAGAAGACAGCAGAAGATGACACAGTGCTTAGTGCCCTTTCGTTAGTGTGGGAGAATGGGATGGAGTTCCAGGTTCCTGGCTTCAGCTTGATGCAGACCTAACTATTGCAGCCATTTGGAGGATACACCAGTGGATGTAAGATACATTCACTCTCACACTCACTGTCTCTTCCTCCATCCCCAGCTGCTCTGCCTTTCAAATCTTTTTAAAAAATGCAAATGCTTTAAGAGAATGTGTTAGAAATTATGCACTAAAAGAATCGAATGGTGTCATTTTGTACTACTCTAAGTCCTTGTAAGATGTCACACCAGAAAAAAATGAAAGTTCTCATGAGGCCCTTGTTGGAGAATTGTTATCCTCTCCTAAGAGGCAGAATAAATTGACTGCTTGGAATCCAACTTGATTTTTCACTCAGATTCCGCACAGCAGCGCATCTGCCTTCAGTACAATTGTCCAAGGCAGTGGGACTATAGCTAGGTTTTTGCTTGTGGCTCAGGGCAATTCTGCTGAACCAAGATAACTGTGGTTGTAGTGGAAGGAAGCACGGACAGAGGACAGGGTTCTGGTCCATTCATCACTCCAGGGCCTCATAACCTGGGCAAATCTCTTAACCTCGCTGGGCTTTATTATTTTTCCCTGCAATGTGAAAAATTCGACCTAACATGACCTCTAGATTTCCGTCAAGCTTTGAAATTACGTCTATGACATTCTCTTAGTAAGCTGCTCCACCTATTTCAGAACTACTTTCAGCAATGCAACACAAGAAACACTTGAAACAGGTGTTGAGAGATCAATATATAGATGAAAAAATAAAGTTATATAAAGCAAAAGCAGCTCTTATATTCAGCTTAAAATATAGACCTTACTAATTTGCCTTCTTTCCATATACCCTCAAACAAATATAGCTAAGCTTGCTCAGCATAGCCTATCTTTGGTTCAATACAATTCTGCTACACAAATCACAGGGGAAGGCCCAATTCTTTTTTTTAGTCTACTTTAAAAAATACTCATATCAGAAATAAAAGAAGTGATGAAAAAGATAGCAGTTGGATTCAAATAGACATTTTTGACTATTTTCACTACTGCTTACTAAGTTACTTTAACAAAGGTATTTAATCTCTTTAAGCCCCAGTTTTAGTGTATATTTTTGTAAGTATTAAGCAAGATAATGCAAATGCTAGCACATAATAAGACCTCAATAAACAGTAGATCGTGACAATAATATAAATATATGGAAGAGATTATCTTTTTTAATACGGAGACATCCCTTAAATAAATGTCTGTCTTGGAAAACTAACCTGCTAAGGTGTACCTTCATCCAATTAACTGATTCTGAATACTGACTTTACAACACAATCATTTGAGAATTTCTAAAAACTACCAGTTCCCAGGACCCACCCATATCAATAAATCAGATTATCTAGCTAACCTAGGTGAGGAGAACAGCTGGGAGGCTGAACTGCTCGGACTATTTCATATCATTTCTCAGGATCCAGATACCACCTGTGTTTAGAAATTCCAAGGTAACAGGGTTGTGTTCCCCTAGGAATACCTGAAATTCACAAAACCTTGAGCAGTTTACAGGTGAATTCCTGATACAAATCATACAGTGAAAAAAACCCTCTGGGAAATGATGATCTTTTTCCCCAAACCCCAGATTTGTACATGTACTTGACATTCTGAGATCATTTGCATCTTAAACATGCCTATGAATGCTGAAATTTGGAGTATGGAATCTGTTGTCATATAGTTCAGCTCTAAAGACAGAAATCAGGCCTCAGTGATACATGGTGGCTAAATTAATCTCATTTCAAGATATTGGATGGTTTTATTATATATATTTACTAACTGATAACAGAACTTGGACTAAAATAGAAAAGAACAGCTTAAAGCTTTTGCTCTCAGGATACAATTTAGAGTTTTTTTCTGTTTGATAAAGACATTTTTCATTGAGGAAAATTTGCTATTCTTAAAATAAATTTTAGTAATCATAAGGGCCAAATAACTAAATTAGACTAAAGAGAAAAAATATTAACACCTCTTGCTGTTTTATTCCAGCTTTGAAAATATATCGATTATAAAATTATTTTAGTGATAACATTTGTATGCTGACATAACTTTCATTAATTATGAGCTATTTCTGCTAAAATAAGATAGATAAGCATACCACGTTTTAATTATTTATTTGAAAGGCAGAATTACAGGTTGAGGGGGAGAGGGAGAGATAAAGAAATCTTCCATCCACTGGGTCATTCCCCAAATCCAGGAACTTAATCCAGGTCTCCCATGTGAGTGGCAGGGGCCCAAGCACTGTGGCCATCTTCTGCTTCCTTCCCAAGAACATTAGCAAGAAGCTGGTTAGGAAGGAGAATAACCAGACACAAACCAGCACCCAATGGGTTACCTGCATCTCAGGCAGTGGCCCGACATGCTATGCCATAGTGCCAGCCCCAGACGTATTTTTTAATTAAATTGCTGTAACCCAAAATGTTAAACTTCAGTATGTAACTATCAACATCTATAAATAACATACAGTATTACATAGCATTATCACTACTCTTCGTAACAAGTAATTCCCACCAAGAATTAATTTTTAAATTTACTATTCAGAGATTCTAGACTCTACTGACTATATTATACCATGAATTAAATTTGCATAATGAAATAGATTATTACCAATCAGCAAAAATCCTTATGCCTTGGCAAATTTTTCAACATGTAGTACTTTGGGAGGATGAAGCAGTTTATATCATAGAGAAGTTTTTCACTAAAATAATAGCAAATTGAACATGCAATAATTAAAATGGAAAGTCATTTATTTTTTTTTTTTTTTTGAGAAGCAGATTAGGGAACATCAAAAGCAGCACTCAGATTTTGTCCCAGGTATTTGTGTGATTAATAATGTGACTCGGGAGACATAACTTAAATTATCTGGACCTTCATTTTTCCCTAGCATCTCTAAAATCTATTCAGGCTACAGTATTCTTTAATTCTTTAATTATATGTGCCATCACATTTATGATCAAGTGAACTAAAAGCTCATTTTTATGATGTAAAATGTGAATGAGTTTCTCTTTGATTATGTGCTGATCTTTAACACGGGAATTTTTGATCTGCTTGGTATTCATATTTCTCCATTAGAATGAGTAAACTTAATCCCTAGTACAAGTTACTGTCCTGTGATTTGAGACAGCTATATTATTTATGGGAAAGGCTAGGTTTCTATGCACAAACTTTCAAAAATACAACAGCCTCAGCCACGTGTGTGCCCTTTTCCTGTCCTGATCCAGCTAGTCTGGGGCAGCCAGGAGGAAGATTCAGTCTGGTTACTACTCCATTGCCTTAGAGGATTGCCCCTTCATATAATTTGGGAGTTGGAACTGCCCCAAGTTGAGGAGTTAGCATTTCTCCCCATTTCCAGATGAAGTGGAATTCATGGGGGAAAGGAGTGGAATGATTTCTCTGTGTAATACAACTACCTAGAATTATCATTAACCCAGTATTCTATCGACTTGAGCAACATGCGTCTTCCATCACCTTAAATTCAAAGCATCCACTGCTTAAGAATAGCACCATGGTGTGATTGTTGATTTTAGAGTCAAACATGCATTTGCTTGAATTCCAGATTTCTCACTTAAGCAAGTAAGGTAACATTGCTTAGCTGTAAAGTGCAGATGATTATTATTTCATGGGGTAGAAATTAGTATGAAGTAATATAACAAGAGGAGAAAAAAGGGTGAATAGGTAGATCCCAGAGAATTTTTACTCTGCGTGGTACCATAATGATAGGTGCATGCCTTTCTATATTTGTCCAAATACTTAGAATGTACACCAATAGGAGTGAACTCCAATGCAAACTATGGAGTTTGGGTGATGAGAATAAATCAATGTAGAGTCATCCATTGCGAAAAATACACCGCTCTGAGGGGGATGATGTTTATAAGGGGAAAGCATGCATGTGAAGAGGCAGTGGATACATGGGAAATCTCTAAGTCTACAACTAGTCTAAAAAACAGAGCCATGGGGCCAGCATTGTGGACCAGCAGGTTAAGATGTCACCTGCAATGCCAGCATCCCATATGGGTACCACTTCAAGTCCCAGCTGCCACACTTCTGGTCCAGCTCCCTGATAATGTGCCTGGAAAAATAGCAGAAATGGCTCAAGTGCCACCACCCACATGGGAGACCCAGATGAAGTTCCAGACTTCTGGCTTCAGTCTGAACCAGCCCCACTATTGTGGCCACTTGGAGAGTGAATCAGCGATACCGCTCATTCATATTCTCTCTACTTCCTACCTCCTACCTCCTACCTCCACCCTGAAATCTGCCTTTAAAATACATAAGCAAATGTTTTTTTAAAAGTCATTAAAACATATGCTAGTATAGTTCAACAAATTCATGGATAATGGAATTTGAAGATGTGTTTATTTTGGTTTTTAAAAATATTTTGGAATCTATGCATGTAAGTGTCTTTAAAAAGTTCACAGAAATATGTACTAGAGAAAAATAGAATGGATTTCAAAAAACTTTCTCACCAAGATAAGTATTTTTTAATTTCATTTTCCATCTACAGTTTTAAGTACTCACATCAACATAATAAACTTCCTAATCATTTACATACATATTAAATGTTTCATAACACTTCTCAAGTTTCCTAACATAAATGTGTGAGAAAATACCTTTCTATGCTGAAATATTGTGAAACCATCATAATCCACCATTAGCAGCTGTTAAATGAATAGCCTTATGGGCAAATACAATGATGCTTTACATTTACATAGTCTTCTCTGGTTTCCATAACAAGTCACATTTGTACAAATTAGGTCCCTTGTTACAATACTGTGATGAAGGTAGTCCTAGTAGAGTCACCCTTATTTTATAACCATGTGCAAAGCACTGGAAAATATTTTATATTTGCAAAGCTCACGTAAATACCAAGTCCATTTGATAATCACAACTTTGTGACATAAAAACATCAGATTATTATAATCCTCACCTTACACAGATAAGGAAATTGAGTTTTAGAGAAGTTATTCATTCGACTTTTATCAGAACAGGGAGTTAAACTGATACACAATTAGGTGTCAGAAACCATTTGTCAAATGAAAAACAGAAGGGATAAATTTGTCTCTTGATTTCAAATGTGATTTTATTCTGTCTCAGAGAAAACCATATCCCACAGCTAGGACAAAAGATCCCAATTTTTTGTACACATAAACCAGGATGCTTCTCCTCTATGCTGTACTGGTAGCTGTCTGAGGGTTCAGAACCACAGAAGTGAGAACTACCCCTTGCCTAATCACGTCCCTCAGCTCTTGTCTCTGAAAACAGACAGCCACTTTAATGAAACAAAACAAGCTTAGTCATACCATGCACTCCTTACATTAACTTCTTCTCCCTAGAAATAACAAATAAGATTTATTTTATGATGTTTAATCAAACTAATAAAATGACATGTTTAAGTGTCACATGTACAATAAGCAGAGTAAGTATGTGTAATGAATCTATAAATTATGCTGAAACACTGATGTGAGAATAGACTTATTGGTGATAAAAAGATAGCAAAATAAGCCCAACAATGAAGTAATGTTCCAAAAGGGATTATTAAAGCAGCAGTATCTAAAAGAATGAAAATGGAAATCTAAAAGTATAATTAAGTACAGAAAAATGTTGTTTGTACCCAGGAGTTTTATAAAGAAGTGACAAAATAAAAATATGTAGTTCTATGATTAGCTATTAAAATATAACACAGGAAAATGCATAAGTCAAAGTATCATTATGCTTGAAAGACTGTTATTGATAGAAAAAATAAGAATGCCTCATCACAACCAAAAATTGTATTGCAGGGTTCCAACTGGATACTACATAGCTTGTTTGCTTTGAAGAAGGAAATAGGTTCATAATGTTAAGAATTAAAATAGCAGATATGTGCATACCTATTCATTCTAAAATTGAAGTATTTGGGCACATTAAGATGCTCAGATCCTAGAATGAAGTTGGAAATAGCAGACACACAATAGCCATTGTTGAGTACTTTACCAAACTGAAATAAATACACAAAAATATTTTCTCTGAAAAATGGGAATAGCAACAATTTAAATTTTTTCCGTTTTTCTTTATGTCTGAAATTTTTAATATATATAATACCTTATCAGATAAACATACATTCCTCAGAAATTATTAATTTAATAAGCTGGTAAAATAAAAGATATATGGATATTAAGGGATTGTGAAGTGGTAATGAGTAAGGGTCTTGCCTTTGATGAAAAGCAACTATAACACTGCTCAAAGCAATGTTTTCAGGAATTGAATAATGGGTGTGCAGGGCGTAGCCCTTAAGACAGAAACAAAGTAAGCTGTTTTCCAAACTGTGACCTAGTCAAGTAGAACACAAACACCCTGCAGCCTTTTTAGGCCAAGGAAAGTGATGAGTAGCTGAGCTGAGGGAGCTGGAATCTGTGGGCAGAGACCAGAGGAGGAACCCCAGCAGCTGGACTGAAATGCCGTGCACGGTGAGAGCCCTGCACAGCTGCTGGGGGTGAGCAGGGCTGTGTGCTGGGCAGATTCTGTGCACAAGACCTTGCTAGGGAAAAGCCTGTAAATTTACTAGAAGATATGCAACGATTGGATCTCTGAAAACTCACATGCTGAAACTGGGAAGTAATTAGATCAGGAGAATGGAACCCTTATGAATGCGGGGAGACTCCCGTGAGCACCTCACTCTCCTTCTACTGTTAAGAATGCAATGGGAAGACCACTGTGTGCAACCAGCACAGATCCTCACTGAATACCAGGTCTTCTAGCATGTTGATCTTGGACTTCCCAGCCTGCAGAATATGAGAAATGTTTATTTTTTATGCCACCCAGTCTTTAATGCCCTAGTACCACAGCACAAACTGATGGATTCAGTATATAAATTAATTACAAAATTATACAATGTTAAATAAACATTAAGTGTATTTATCCTCTTCAAATGAAATAAATCTAATTCCAATCAAATATTTTTTCTAAAATTCACATGAAAAATAAGGTGCATGAAATGTAGGACAGTATTTAGACTGGAAAATAATGAGAGGCTGTTCATCCTTCAGCGTAGAGATGTTAATACCCCAGAATCTTGAGAGAGTGCTGTGGCACAGCGGGTAAATCCAATGCCTGCAACGCCAGCCTCCTAACGGGTACTGGTTCAACTCAGCTCTCTGCTAATGTGCCTGGGCACCCAGTGGAAGATGGCCCACGTGCCTGGGCTCCTACCTCCATGTGGGAGACCCAGAAGCAGCTCCTGGCTTCAGATTAGCGCAGCTCCAGCTGTTGCAGCCATCTGGGGACTGAACCAGCAGATAGACAATCTCGCTCACTCACTCACTCACTCTGTCTTTTTGTAACTCTGCCTTTCAAATAAATAAATAAATCTTTTTTAAAAAGATCTCAAATCAAAAGATCTAGTAAAGAAAGATGAATTTGACTATATCGAGACTCCACTCCTCTGTATGAAAACCATGGGGTGTGGAATCTAAATGTCCATAAGTACAAGAATGAACAAATTGCAGTATACTCTGATAGAATAGTAACAGAAATTTTAAAGGTGGACTAAATTTACATAATTTTATATGATGGCAGATTTTAAAGGGAACATACAGAATCATATAACACATACATGCACAAACATGAAGCACAGGGTATGTGTGTCTATGCGTTTTGATTATTTTTTAAGGAATGGAAGAGTAAATGTAGAATTTACTTAAAGATTAGGATTGTGGGTGGCTTAGCTAAATCTATAATATTTAAGAAAAATACTAAAAGTAATTTGTGATAAAATATTAGCATTTGTCAAATCTAGGTGGAGGGCCGGCACCGTGGTGCAGTAGGTTAATCTTCCACCTGCGGCCCCAGCATCCCATATGGGCGGCGGTTCTAGTCCCAAATGCTCCTCTTCCGATCCAGCTCTCTGCTGTGTCCTGGGAAAGCATAGAAGATGGCCCAAGTCCTTGGGCCTCTGCGCCCACATGGGAGACCCGGGAAAAAGCACCTGGCTCCTGGCTTCGGATTGGCGCAGCTCTGGCTGTTGCAGCCATCTGGGGAATGAAATAACAGATGGAAGACCTTTCTCTCTGTCTCTCCCTCTCACTATCTGTAACTCTACCTCTCAAATAAATAAATAAAATCTTTAAAAAAATTAGGTGGAGAAATATTGGGCAATTATGTTATTTATCTCGTCTATTGTGCTTTTAAATGTCTTGAAGCATAAAAAAAACAATACTTATGTAACAGCAGAAGTGGAGTAGCAGTGAAAAGTATTTGAAAATCTTGGGTCATCACAAATAAAAGATGAAGTCATTTTTGGGAGGGAATCTGGCTTTGCTTGTCGAATATAGCTCTGCGATATCTAGGTTTTTCTTTTTTATAGGAAAGATAAATAAGAATGAGTTTGGCTCTTAAAAAAAACTTTTTGTTGCTTTACCTGAAGCAACACAATCTGAAATGCATGTGATAACACATGTACTTTAAAGAATTCTTTTGGTCTCTATTACCAGGCATTGAAGTTTCCCCCAAGAACATTTGAAGCAAAAACCAGACACAAGGCTGTGCTGTAATGGTGCCATTAAATCGTCCAGTGCTCTGCCTGGTACTTACGGTGATACTTAAAGCATTCCCCCAAGGCCAATCAAAATACAGCTGAGATACTATGTTCATTCAAACAAATGTCTTGCAATTTATACCTAATGAAATTTTTCTGTTTCCTTCACTCCTCCCTCATTAATCAATCATAAGGGAATAGAATTAAGACATCAACTGTAACATAATGTGAGAAAGTTTTCCAGCATCCCACAACTGAAGAGTAAGCAAACGACATATTTTTTTAATGTATACATCAAAAGTGGAGAGGAGAAAAATGTGAAGAGAGGAAATTAACGTGAACTTGGGAGAAGTAATCCCATTAATATTGTTCAGTAGCACATCTTGGATATGTTTTTCTCTTTGATTTTGAAATTATTGGATACTTCCATAGACTTTGCCAGTAAAATAATTCCAGTTTTATTACTAGCCATATCCTGTGGTTTTATTTCCTAATAAAAAGATGTGTAGTGTTAGTGTTGTCCTGAAATGTAATTGATTTCTGAGAGCTGTAATTTGCTACCTGGGATATGATCTTTTGAATTTCTATAAAATAATGCATGGATGAATGAGATGCTGAGAAAGACTGCAGTGCCAAAAAGTAATAATAGAAATAAAAGTTATTTTTCATTATTTTGGTATTGGATAGTTTGGAGTTTAATTTACTGAGTTTTTTAAAGCTTTTATTGAGATTTCATATTTCAGTAGAAACCATCAGAATGAGCTTGATGTCATGAAATATTTTCATTCCTCAAATCATTATGCTATCCGTAATTTTAAACTGTATATTTTTCTAGAAAATGCAGATATGTATATAAATACATGTATATGGGAAGAAATCAGACATCATAGAAAAGTTAATTGAACAGTTCTTAAACATAAGGATTCTTGATCTGTATAGATGCTAGCCACAGGAATAACTTGCTATAACCATCTCATAGAACTTAAAATATTCTCGGAAGGCTGGGGAGGGCCAGCTCCTAAGCCTGTGAGAGGCACATAGACAAAGGATCTCGCTGGGGAGAAAGAAGTCACAGGCTCTCAGTGCATCCTTCCTGGCCACCGTCGGGAAGAGCAAGATGCTCGCAAGCTCCTCTCCTGGGCCTACCCACAAATCCCGGCTCCCCCCAGCAGCCCCAGCCACCAGATGACTGATTCACCCAGCAGGAACCTCCTTCCTCTTTGGCTCTCACTTCCTAGGTCACAATCAGGAAGGTATCCCTCTGTGTTTCCTTTTTCTTCAGACCACACCCAATACATCTGTAGAATTCTTAAAAACAGTTGCTTTGCTTATGTTATCTAGTTGTTTACAGCAGTAGTATAACCCTGTGATATTTGTCACTACTTCATGGCCAAACTGAAATACTCTTCCCTCTTCATATCCATAAACCTATGATTTGCTTTTATTTCCTCTCTTCCCAAGCGAGGATCAGAAATAACTGAGGGCTGGAATTATATATTTGCTTATAACAGACCTAGGACCTGGAGAAATGTTTATGAAATGCAGATAAAGGCAACAAAAAAATTGAATAAGGTTGATGACCCAGGGTCTTTTTAACTCTGTTTTTATCATTTCTTCTGAAGAAAAATGATTCATGTTGTCATCTCACTTCAAAATAAGAATATGTCAGAATTGCCTCCATATACAGATCCACTATCCCTTTTCCACAATTCTAAAACCAATAAAACCCAAAAGTTTCAGTAAATTTGTGCCAAAACTCGTCTGACTAGCCAGAGTGGTCAGTTGTCTGTCACCATGCTTCGAAGCTATATGAACCAGAATTAAGTACAGGTTATTGTCTTGTCAATTTGGGTTTAATTGTATAACCAAAATGCAAAAGAGTTAAGTTTTGGATAACTTCAAAAGAAAAAAAAAAGCATCTGTCATTATCAAGAATGTAGAAAGGGAGTTAATGCAATTCGGGACATGCTCAAGCTGACTTACCTCAAACGGTAGAGTTAGAAACATACCAGGGGATTCCAATTCAATCCCATCAAGGTGGCATGTACCAATGCCAGCTCACTAGTCCCAGTGATCAATTTCTGTTCACAATTGATCATAATGATAGGACTAAGAACCAAAGGGATCACATAAACAAGAATAGTGTCTGCAAATACTAGCTGATAGAACAAAAAAGGGAGAGAATGATCCAACATGGGAAGTGAGATACACAGCAGACCCATAGAATGGCAGATGTCCTAAACAGCACTCTGGCCTCAGAATCAGTCCTTAAGGCATGCAGATCCAGCTGAAAAGCCCATGAGAGTATTTCAGGCATGGAAAGCCAAGACACTCTGGGGGGAAAAAAAAAAAAACCTAAATGAAAGATCTCTGCGAGTGAGATCCCAGTGGAAAGAATGGGTCATCAAAGAAGGAGGTACCTTTCTCTGAAGGGAGGAGAGAACTTCCACTTTGACCATGGCCTTGTCTATATATGATCAGAGTCAGTGAACTCAGGGGGCTTCCATAGCCTTGGCAGCTCATGACAAGAGCCTAGGGTGATTACTGAGGCCATAAACAAGAGTGTCAATTTGTTAAGTCAACAACAGGAGTCACTGTGCACTTACTCCTCATGTAGGATCTCTGTCCTTAGTGTGCTGTACATTGAGATTTAATGCTATAGCTAGTACTCAAACAGTATTTTTCCCTTTATGTTTCTGTGTGGGAGCAAACTGTTGAAATCTTTACTTAATGTATGCTAAACTGATCTTCTGTATATAAAGAGAATCGAAAATGAATCTTGATGTGAATGGAAGGGGAGAGGGAGTGGGAAAGGGGAGGGTTGTGGGTGGGAGGGACGTTATGGGGGGGGGAAGCCATTGTAATCCATAAGCTGTACTTTGGAAATTTATATTCATTAAATAAAATTTGAAAGCAAAAAAAAAGGGGGGGGTAGTTAATGGGTGACTGCAAACATCTTACAAAAAACATATAGTGTGAAAGCTGGCACTGTATGTGATTTAAAGACGGAAAAGACATTGAAGTTTGATGGTGATAGTGATGACAAGAGCTACTGAAAAACAAATCATTTTAGAAGATAAAATATGAAGAGCTTAACTGTGAGCTGATTAAGAAGTTCAGATAAAAACAACAAAAGTGAAAGCTTGCCATTTGTTGCTTTCCTGAACAGGAAACAGAGATTATTTTCCATAGAATATTATCAAATTATTTGCCTCAAATCAACCATATTTAAGCTTTCTGTTCCTCAGACTAATAAGAAAATGGAGCATTGTCAAAGCCCCTTTTGTGAAGTTGAAGGGTTAATCCTCAGCAGTGTGGCTTTCAACAAGGAAATGCCAAATAATTCCATTTGGAGACTTTCTTTTTCAATTGCACTAGCCAGATAGCATTCTTACTACCATTCCAAAATGTACTTTTTAATGCATGTAGGCTGATGAAAATGACATGCAGAAGACACAATAAAGCAAATGAAATTTTCAAGATTAAATTTAACATCTTGGCCAGCGCCGCGGCTCACTAGGCTAATCCTCCGCCTAGCGGCGCCGGCAGACCGGGTTCTAGTCCCGGTTGGGGCGCCGGATTCTGTCCCGGTTGCCCCTCTTCCAGGCCAGCCCTCTGCTGTGGCCAGGGAGTGCAGTGGAGGATGGCCCAGGTGCTTGGGCCCTGCACCCCATGGGAGACCAGGAAAAGCACCTGGCTCCTGGCTCCTGCCATCGGATCAGCGCGGTGCGCCGGCCGCAGCGCGCCGGCCGCGGCGGCCATTGGAGGGTGAACCAACGGCAAAGGAAGACCTTTCTCTCTGTCTCTCTCTCTCACTGTCCACTCTGCCTGTCAAAAAAAAAAAAAAAAAAAAAAAAAAAATTTAACATCTGATGTTAGATAAACTTGTATTTTCTATATATTAAAAATAAATGTAGTGTTACTAGAATAGGGTTTTTTTGTTTTGTTTTTGTTTGTTTGTTTGTTTGTTTTTTAGTCTGAGCAATTCCCTCACACTTTCCTTGATTTCATATTGGGTCAGACCATTTCACACTTAACATGGCTACAGAAACACGATGGGTAGAAAAGAAAAGAAAACAGCTCTGGATTTTTGTAAATTAGTCTATATTTCTATGGAGGAAAATTGTAATGCTATCAGGATGTTCTGACCAATTCCTTTAGCAGCCTTGTGGAGAATAGCAAAAGAGTTTGATTTATTTGCCCATATGAAAACTGAATCTTTTATCCTCTACTTTCTTTGTACTTATGCCACTAAATACATCTCATATTATCAAAGTAATGTCACAGTGACTAGAGCTTCTAGAACATTGTTCTGCAAAACGTTCAGTTTTAAGGACCTAGTCACCACTTATTTTTATATAATTTTGTTTGTATAGATGCAGTCACCAAGTGGATTTTTCTTTTCTTTCTTGAACTTAAAACCAATTAAATAAATGCTGTCTTCCTCTAAATTGCCTTTTGAAACCTAAAAAATGTTTATTTTTTAGTTCTCTTATTTCCAAAAAAAAAACTTAATTATACAAATTATTTTCTAAGTATATGATATCTTTTATCTTTAGTGATTTTATGAGAAATACATAAACCAATTTCCTCTTTTTCTAATAAGTGTTTTAAACCATAAAATTATATACTCAAATGTAAGTTTCTCATCAATTATTTAAATAGAATTCTAAATGATTAAAAGAAAAAAAACTTCAGTGTCTTCTCATACATTAAGAAAGGAAAATTGAGATACTATTTCACCTTATTAATTTAGAAAAAATCTGTTAATTTGAAATTTGTTGAGGATGTGGAAAAACTAACATATCTTATCCAGTTATGTTAAAGCAATGGTAAAACAGATATTGAGTCATAAAAATGTTCATATATCAATTATTTCAAATAACAGTGAAAACTATAATCTCATAGTTATTCAGTTTATTGCATATTAAAGATTATAATAACAAATATTATGTTAACAGCAAGTTTAAGTAAAGACCTAAGCTTTGCTTTCACACCAAGATTTGAGAAGATAGAGCCTTGCCTATAAAAAGCAACCAAAATACTACCTGTAATATTACCTGTAAGATGCTCTACATTTTCCAATGGCTTAAAATGCACAGTATCCAGTACAGTTATCACTAGCCACATGCAGCTGTTGAGCTCTTGAGTTGGGACTAGTCAAAATTGAGGTATGTTAAAAATATAAAATATACCCTATGTTTGAAGACTTAGAATAAAAATATGTAAAATATCGCATTCTAAATTTTGTATTTACTGTACATATGTTAAGAGTTGGCTAACTTGGGTTAGATAAGCTATCTTATTAAATTTATTTTGCCCGTTTCCATGTATATTTGGAAATGTGACTACTAGGTCGTTAAATACCATCCTGTAACTGAATCCCAGATTCAGGGACCTGAGGTTGTAGGGTCCCAGACAGGGGCCCACTGAAGATGCAGATGGCCTATGCAGTGGATCAGGATGATATGGGCAGGCACTGACACCTTCTACTGGGAGAACACTTGATAAAATCCTTCAGTGTCAGTGAGACTGCTTTTGTTTTCAAGCAACACAAAACTCAATCCCAGCTATAACAAAAAATTAGAATGTATTGGCCCAAGGGACTCAAATGTACACACATAAGTCAGATGTCACTTAATGCCTTGACTCAACAATGTCACACACATCCAACTTCCTTCTGCACCTCTACCCTTTTGTATACAATGTTGACTTTATCCTAACAGAAGAACCTCCTTGTGGTTCCCTTGTGGTAGCAAGATAACTATACTACTATTGGGAACTTTAAGCCTCATATATCAAGACCAGCAGTTGTTTTTTGTTGTTGTTGTTGCAGGTGTTTTTAGAAATACAGAGGAATTTTCTTTCCTAAATGATACTAAGAAGTGCCTCCTAGTATTTTATTAGCCTTAATAGTTCCCCAGTCACATCTTTAATCCAAACAGGGATCATGTCCTGTATCTGAGGGTTTGAGACGTGGGGTCACGCCTACCCAAACAGCAAAGCATGGAAAGTCAAAGTCATTTAGAGAAAAAACAAGAAGAATGAAAAAAATGGAAAATGGATGCTAGAGATGTAACCAGCAAATATCTACTCTACAACCTCAGGCATAAACACAGAGGCAAAAATTCTAATGGGAATTTTAATTAATATGTTAGCATGAGAAAAAAAATGCCCAAAAGGGAAATGAATATATAAATTTTGTGAGCTATTTTTAAAATTTCCTAAAGTTCTTTGCTTTCTTTCTCTTCTCACTCCCTCTGCTTTCCTTTTCCCTCTCCTTCTCCCCCTCTGTCTCCCCACCACTCTCATATTAAGGTCTTTGCAATATAATGCTTAAACTCAAAGGGCATGGGTACTTATTTTTCTCAATATCACAGAAGGGATTACTGGGTGGATATTGGACTAAAGAGCTGAGGGGACACTTAAACAAACCTAAGCAAGTATTAACAGTTTGGAGAGAAGCATGCCAATTCCTCTGTCTACACTTCTGTTTAAAAGCTGCTTTGTCAATGGCTATGACATTGCCTGCACTGTGATTAACTGATGGATGCGGTTTCTATCTGTTAAATGCAGGCACCCTTGAGTAGAGTTCTGCACGTACTCCCTTCATTCATATTATAAACTAAGCTGATAAGGTATTTCTAGCCACAGTTTTACTTCTGTCATTTAACTTTGGAAGCATCCATCATGTCAGTCTGAAGACTGTACTATAGTTCTAGCCACCTTACATATGAAGGAGAGACCATAAATAGCCTCAATTAGAGTGTAAGCTGAGTTTTCTGACTCAACTGACATACGTATTCAAATCCAACTACCATATTGAAGGGTATTGAGTGTTTATTCAGACATTTATAAAGTATCTGTTGCTTGCTTTAAAAAAAAGACTTATTTATCTTTTATTTATTATTTATTATTTATTTATTTGAAAGGTAAGGTTACAGGGTGAGAAACAGAGGAAGAGAGAGAGAGATCTTTCATCTGCTGGTTCACTCCCCAAATGCTGAACAAGGCTGAATTCAGGGTCCGGAGCTCTATCTGTATCTCCCATGTGGCTAAGAGGGGCCCTGGTACTTTGGCCATCTTCCTTGGTTTTCCAGGTGCATTAGCAGGAAGCTGGATTAGAAAGCAAAATAGCCAGGACTCAAACCAATGCTCATATGGGATAGTGGCATGACAAATGCAGCTTAACCTGCAACACAATGCCAGCCCCTACTATCATTTTTGATGAGTACAATTATGTCACTTAATATAATCCAAAGAAATAAGAGTGAGTTGAAGATTTTTAACAATGCTCAAACAAGGAATAAAGTAACTTGGATGGATGGATAGTATCAAATAAAAAACCCTGGAGACAAAAGAGATGAAGGCTATTAGCCAAGAGCTAAAATGGTTTGAAGAATCAGCAGTAGAAAAGCACATATACAGAGAAGGAAGTATGAGAATATTTTTTATGCTAGGTTGGTGATTTCCCTGTGGTTGTATTAAATCCAATAATTTGCTTACAAGTGAAGTCTTAAGGAGACCTGACTTAACTGAAGCAGAATAAAAGCATAGTCATGGCATTCCACTTCAGGCACTGACAGACTAGCTTATTTTGAACCAACCCTTCTACTAACTAAAAAATATTGACAAAATATTTTAAAAATCTGTTTGAATGCCTCAGGAAAACTACAGTGTATGCTTGTCATGGTCTACTCCCCATGTGCCCAAGGCTGGCACTGAAGTGCCTGTTGTCCCAGCTTTCATTCAAGTCATTCTCAAGGACTTGCCATCATCAGAAGAGACTCACATCCTCCAGGGTCATGCCGCTTCCTGAGAGCAGCCCTCACCATGATGGGGGAATAAAAAGACTCAGTTTCCTCAGCCCAACATGACCCAAATCCAAAGGGCTATCCTAGCAGCAGAGCACCACATAATACTGCCTAAGACCTCTTTGCAACTACCTTGTAGGTCACGACTCCTTCTAACAGGTGTTGATCACTGGAGTACAGATTAAAGTACTGCAAGCAAATCTACATCTCAGTGTTTGCATCTCAGTAATGGACAGACTGGGACATGGAGTGACAGTACAATTGTTCCAGTTTTCACTGATTGTGAGCAGAGATGCAGTATCAGTGGGAAATCACACTGATGTTTACAATGTCCTGAACACTGAGACATGCAGAGGAAATGACAGTTACAAAGATGCTGGGATGACTCCGACTGTAACTGTGTTGGAGAAGAACAATTGAAGGCTGAAGTGATTCACTACTGATTTAAGAAAATGTGGAAACATCAGAGAGCCTCCTTGTCAGTATTTAAAAACTCTTCTGCAGCCAGAGGGCATAGAATTTGAAAAGTAGGTCCAGAGCTTAATTATAGGACTAGCAGAGCTCCAGAGAGAATGAATTCTCAAACTCCGGGAATCTGCTATGCCAGTTGGGTCCCTATGGATGGGAATAAATGGGATGCTGAGCCTCTTACTCAAGATGACAGAGCTACAGAGATTGAAGATTTTCATGCACCTCAAATCGGTCATCCCCATTCCATATCTCAGTGTAGATCCCCAGGACTCCCAGGCAGGATCATGCCATGTGCAATAAAGCATTATACACTTTTGGGAAGAAAACATGCTGATAGAAACAGAACAGATGAGTATACATGCATGAACACCAGGAGCCCAAGCAGCCACGACCATCATGAGCCAGGTTCTGCTGAACACACCATAGGCAGGAAGACCTAGCAGCAATCCTTTGTAAGACACAAGTAGTTAATTTGGGATTGGGCATGAATGGCACCATGAGCACGAGACAGAGCCCGACTCACCCACTGCTGGTGTACCAGCATCTCTCCCTCAACTCACTCTGGGTCATAACTGGTTTCTTTTTTTTTTTTTTTTTTTTTTTTTTTTTTGACAGGTAGAGTTAGAGAGAGAAAGAAAGGTCTTCCTTCCATTGGTTCACCCCCCAATGGCTGCTATAGCAGGCGCGCTGTGCCAATCCGAAGCCAGGAACCAGGTGCTTCCTCCTGGCCTCCCATGCGGGTGCAGGGCCCAAGCACTTGGGCCATCCTCCACTGCCCTCCTGGGCCACAGCAGAGAGCTTGACTGGAAGAGGGGCAACCAGGACAGAATCCAGCACCCCAACCAGGACTAGAACCCAGGGTGCCGGCGCCGCAGGCAGAGGATTAGCCTAGTTACCCGCGGCGCCAGCACATAACTGGTTTCTTATTAACAGTTGAAGGAGGATGAAAAATGCTGAGCTTGTTTTATAAATGAGCTGTCTTTGTACACAAAAGCAAAGACAAGACGATGGCCCTGAAAGACATTTGGTAAATGTGAATCTTCTTATTGGCCAGGACCTTGAATAGTTCACGTAATTGCCCACGTGTATAGGAAAGAAGTTGCCGAACCTTATAATACATACAAATTTGTGAGTAATGGCAAGCGACTTGGCCTGTTTAAAAATCAAAATTTCAGAGACCAAGGGTGTGAGGCAGAAGCATGTGGGTAGATCCGTGGGAGTGTTTGCAAGGTGTGAAGTTCTTTGTGTCATATGTTGTGATGGCTTTGTGATACGTAAATGTGTATAGACTGAACCACATTCTCTAGCATCCCCTTCCAAGTATGTTACCAGTTAGGATGGGCTACAAGTGAGATTCTCACACAGCTGGAAGACGGAAGGCAGGGAGCAGCCATCTCAATGTTATTCTCCATTTATTTAATCAAACACTATTCTAGGTGCTGCTGTAATGAAAGTGCCCAAATGTAATCAAAGTCCCAAATCAGTTCAATCTGCATTAATCCTGAGTGTTCCTGACTTAATCAGGTGGAAGCGATTCAAAGAGATTAGCCTTTGCTGAGCTTCAGAAACCCAGCCAGCAGAAGAAAAGGAAAACTTAAGGGCCAGCATTGTATCATAACAAGTTGTAACCTTGCTATCCCATATGGGTGCCAGTTCAAGTCCCATCCGCTCCATATTTGTCTGGATTCCTGTTAATGTGCTTGGGAAGGCAGAAAAGGATGGCTCAAATGTTTAGGCCCCTGCCCCCCCTGAGGGAGTCTCAAATGAGCTCCTGGCTTCGAATCAACCCAGCTCTGATTGTTGCAGATATTTGGGGAGTGAACCAGGGGATGCAAGATGTCTCGCTCTCTCTGTGTTGCTCTCTCTCTCTAACTGTCCCTTTCAAATGAATAAAATAAATCTTTTGAAAAAATACAAAAAGGAAAACTTAAAATATCTGCATTCTGAGATCTTTACATTCACCTCATTTTTGCCAATATGCTAATTCACATCTCTGGCATAAAGCAACATCTGGACTGGCAGCTGACCATTCTTTTATTTAGATCTTTGTCCAGTTTCCTTACCCATAAGGTAGTTTTTTGTGTAGAGTTATGCTGTGAAAGGGCATCACTTCAGTAGTATGCCCACAGCACTGAGGTAAAATGCAGAAGTTTCTAGCTATTCTTGTCAGGTGCCAACTTATGCTCCCAGGAACCAGCTGGCTCACAATCTTACCTTGTCTAATGACTATCCATGGTCTTTGGACCCCAGCATTATACATCAATACAGTCTTGTGGACCTATTAGCCAGTGCTCAGATTGTGTGAGCCAAGTCCCTACAAAAAGCATACAGCACTTGGGACTAAAATCCTAGAGAGGAAAAGAAGTCCCAACAAGTAATCTATCTTTGGCTTTGCTTTTTGTTGTTGTTGTTCTTGTTGAAGGTTTTCATTTAATTAATACAAATTTTCATGTGTACAGCTTTTAGGGTTATAGTGCTTCTTCCCCCCATACCCGCCCTCCCACCCACACTCCCATCCCACCTCCCACTCCCTCTCCCGTTCCATTTTCCATTAAGATTCGTATTTGATTGACTATATACAGAAGACCAACACTTTACTAAGGAGACATTTCAACAGTTTTCACCCACACAGACATACAAAGTATAAAGTACAGTTTGAAGACAAGTTTTACCATTAATTTTCACAGTACAACTCATTAAGGACAGAGGTCCAGCATTGAGAGCAAGTGCACAGTGACTCCTGTTGTTGATTTAACAATTGACACTCTTATTTATGACGCCAATGATCACATGAGGCTCTTGACATGAACTGCCAAGGCTATGGAAGCCTTTTGAGTTCACAAACTCTGTCGGTTTTTAGACAGAGCCATATGCACATTGGAAGTTCTCTCCTCCCTTCAGAGGAAAGTACATCCTTCTCTGATAGCCACTTCTTTCCACTGGGGTCTCACAGAGATCATTCATGCAGAACCATTTTTGCCAATACGTCTTGGCTTTCCATGCCTGAAATGCTGTCATGGTATTTTCAGTCAAGCCTTAGAGGCTGATTCTGAGGTCAGAGTGCTGTTTAGGACATTTGTCATTCTATGAGTCTGCTATGTGGACTGCTTCCTGTGTTGGAACTTTCTCTCCTTTGTAATTCTATCTATTGTTATTACCAGGCACTTGGTCTTATTTATGTGATCACTTTGACTGATGTATATCAATTATATATTAAGTATATGAAGTATATGATCAATTCCATACTTAATATGATCACTTTATCACATAAGATGGGATTAGTGCCACCCAGCTAAATGAGATTTGGAGTCCCATGGCAAATTTTTAGCTTCACTCTTAGGGATAGGTCTGTGGTAATGAGTGCTGATTTGTATAGCTCCTCCCTCTCTCATTCCCACTCTTACTTTTTTTTTTGTTCTCCTGTAATTTTAATTCCACTAATTAGAAATAGTTTTGTACAGGCCCATCCATACATCTTCCTTTCTTCTTTGTTCTACCTATTTCTTGTTATTCTTTCTTTTTAACTTTTATTTAATGAATGTAAATTTCCAAAGTACAGCTTATGGATTACAATGGCTTCCCCCCCATAACTTCCCACTCTTACTTTTAACTGGGATCTATTTTCAATTGAAAATTGAAAATTATTCTACAATTAATTCTATGTTAAGGAGTTCAGCCAATGGTATTAAGTAGAGAAGAAAAAGAAGAATAAAAAAATAAAGTGAAATAATAAACTGTTCTTGACAGTCAAGACAAGGACTGTTCAAGTAATTGCTTCTCAGGGTGTGTGTTTCACTTCTACAGGTTTCCTTTTAGGTGTTCTGTTGTCACAGATTAGGGAGAACATATTATATTTGTCCCTTTGGGACTGGCTTATTTCACTAAGTATGATATTTTCCAGATTCATCCATTTAGCTGTAAATGACAAGATTCTGTATTTTTTAACTGCTGTGTAGTATTCCATAGAGTACATATCCCATAGTTTCTTTATCCAGTCTTTCATTGATTTAGGTTGATTCCATGTCTTGGCTATTGTGCATTGAGCTGCAATAAACATAGAGGTGCACATGTCTCTTTCATTTGCTGATTTCATTTCCTTTGGGTAAATTCCAAGGAGTGGGTTGAATGGGTCATATGGTAGGTAGTAGAAATTCGGATTTCTGAGGTGTCTCCAAGCTATCTTACATAGTGGTTTTACTAGTCCGCATTCCCAACAACAGTGAATTAGGGTACCTTTTTCACCACATCCTTGCCAGCATTTGTTGTTTGTTGATTTCTGAATGAAAGCCATTCTAACTGGAGTGAGGTAAAACCTCATTGTGGTTTCTGTTTGCATCTCCCTGATAGCTAGTGATCCTGAGCATGTTTTCATGTGTCTGTAGGCCATTTGGATTTCCTTTTTTGAGAAATGTTTCCTTTGCTATTGTTGAGTTTTTTGATTACTGTAAATATTCTGGTTATTAATCCTTTATCAGTTGCATGCTTTGCAAATAATTTCTCCCATTCTGTGGGTTGCCTTTACTTTCCTGACTGTTTCTTTTTTTTTTTTTTTTATTTGACAGGTAGAGTTATAGACAGTGAGAGAGAGAGAGACAGAAAGAAAGGTCTTCCTTCCGTTGGTTCACTCCCCAAATGGCTGCTATGGCCAGTGCTGCGCTGATCCGAAGCCAGGAGCCAGGTGTTCTTCCTGGTCTCCCATGAGTGTGCAGGGGCCCAAGCACTTGGGCTATCCTCCACTGCCTTCCCAGACCACAGCAGAGAGCTGGACTGGAAGAGGAGAAACCAGGACTAGAACCCGGCACCCTCCTGACTGTTTCTTTTGCTGTACAGAAGCTTCTCAGTTTGATTAATCCCATTTGTTAATCTTGGTTTTTATTGCCTGTGCCCCTGGGGTCTTTACCAGGAACTCTGTGCCTAGGCCAATGTCTTGCAGGGTTTCCCCAATGCTCTCTAGTAATTTGATGGTATTGGGTCATAGATTTAGGTCTTTAATCCATTCTGAATGGATTTTTGTGTAAAGTGTTAGGTAGAGGTCTTGCTTCATATTTCTTTTTTTTTTTTAAGATTTATTTTATTTATTTGAAAGACAGTTACAGAGAGAGGTAGAGACAGAGACAGAGGTCTTCCATCCACTGGTTCACTCCCCAAATAGCCGCAGTAGCCGGAGATACACCCATCCGAAGCCAGGAGCTAGGAGCTGCTTCCAGGTCTCCCACATGGGTGCAGGGGCCCAAGGACTTGGGCCATCTTCTACTGCTTTCCCAGGCCACAGCAGAGAGCTGGATTGTAAGCGAAGCAGCTGGAACTACAACCAGCATCCATATGGGATGCCAGTGCTTCAGGCCAAGGCTTTAACCCACTGCGCCTCAGCGCCGGCCCCTTGCTTCATATTTCTGGATGTGGAAATCCAGTTTTCCCAGCACCATCTGTTGAAGAGACTGTCCTTGCTCCAGGGAATGGTTTTAGCTCCTTGGTCAATATAGGTTGTAGATGGTTGGATTGATTTCTGGCATTTCTATTCTGTTCCATTGGTCTATCCATCTGTTTTTATACCAGTAACATGCTGTTTTAATGAGAACAGCCTTGAAATATGTCTTAAAATCTGATATTGTTGTGTCTCCAGCTTTTTTTTGTTGTATAAAATTGCTTTAGCTATCCTAGGCCTCTTACATTTCCAAATGAATTTCAGCATCATTTTTTCTAGATCTGAGAAGAATGTCTTTGATGTTTTGATTGGTATTGCATTGAATCTGTAAATTGTTTTCAGAAGAATGGACATTTTGATGTTGATTTTTCTTTGGCTTTGCTTTTTCATCTTGAGATATTTGTTTATTTTAATAAGTTTCTGACAAACTCAAAATGTAAGAAAGGTGGAGAGGCTGGAAGGCTGTGAAGAGTTTTGGCATTCATGGCACTTGGGGGAAAGTTTTTATTTCATGGCTAGTCATAGGAGATACGATTGGTAAACATCTCAGCTGTCAAATGCTAGCATATTAACGACACCTTTTCAGTAACAATGTGCTGGAAACAGACCAGCTTAAATGAGTTAGCTTCAACTACTTTCAGTGTCTGAGTATATTAACGTGATCTGGCTAAAGCTAACCGCTGACAGAAGCCAAAGGAAGCACTTGCTGAAAGAAAGCACAAACATACATTATCTTGATGACCAAGATAATAAAAATGACCAAGCACTTATTTAAAAACTACATCTGTGAAAACAAGAGAAAAAAAACAGACAATAAAAATAGGAAATATAAATTGGCATTGAAAGGAATGTAAATATGCTGATGACATGCACAATATATTTAATGATAAGAGAATCACAGGCAAATAAAATCAAAACTAGATTGAACTGAAAGAATAGCTGCAAATAGAGGTCAATGGATGGATTATTTACCAATAGGCTAGCAGCAGCTGGAGCACACGCAGGAACTAGAAGACATACCAGGAAAAATACTCAGAATGGAGTACAAAGAGGCAGAAAGATTTTTAAAATGCAACAAAAGGACAGTCTATAGATGAAAGACATGATGAAGAGTATAATTGGAATCCCAGAAGGAGAGAAGAAAAGGAATTCAACAGAACAGTACTTGGGATATGAGTGTTAACATTTATGAAAATTTCAAAAATCAAGAAATAAATCCACATATTAAAGAAATAATTATACTCTAGTGTCACTTGCAGAATTAGTTATCATAGCTGAGATTAGGAAACAAACTAAATATACATGAACTTTAAGTGGATAATGAAAATGTGTGTGTGTGTGTGTGTATATAAAATGAAGAATTACCCAAACTTTAAAAAAGAAGAAAATCTTTTCATATACAATAATATGGATAAATCTGGAAGAAGTTTGCCACATGAAAATAGTCACAGAAGCACACAGAGTGTGTGGTTCCATGTATATGAAGATTCTAAAAGCAGTCAACTCATAGCATCAGGGAGAACGGTGGTTCCCAGGGCCTGCGGGTGTGGGGAAATGCAGGATTTCTGTTTAATGGATGTAGGGCCGCAGTTATGCACGATGAGTAAATGCTAGAGATCAGGCTGCACAACATTGTGCCAATAGTTAACAATACTGAGTTGACTGCTCAAAATTTTGTTAAGAGTAGATAAGTGTTCTTGTCACAAATATATTTATCTATCTATACGTGGACTCAAACAAAAATAATAATAAATGATCGATCTAAGAGCATTGTGTTAAAATCAAGACAGAATCTTAAAAGCAAGCAGATGGGGAACAATCTCTGTCTTCATGATGCAGCAATGGAACTTACGACGATTTCTCATTAGAAACCATGAAACCCAAAAGACAATGAAAATTTATCTTGAAAACATGGAATTAAAACAACAGCCAGGTTTAAATGATATACACAGTAAAAATTCTTCAGAAACAAATGTGAAACGAAATGAAGTCATTTCATACAAGCTGACTTAATTTAAGTGCAGCAGAACCCCATGAAAGGAAATATTAAAAGGACTCTTCAGGAAGAAGGAAAATGATCACAGTTGGAAACTCAGAGACACAGGCAGGAGGGAATAGCAACCTAGAGGTAAATGTTTGGATAAATCTAAATAAATATTAACTGATTAAACAATAATAATGGTTTGAAACATAAACAGAACTGTAACTTGTAAGCCCTAACTAAAAAATCTGTCATAGCTTTAATATTATATGAAATTTATTTAAGCAAGAAGCATGACTAGAAATTAAGGGAGATGCTTTCATACTTTCTAAGGGTAAAAGAGTCAATTCACCCAAAAGATATTAAAAATTTAGATTTGTTTTTACCTAATAGTTGCCTCAAAATATATAAAGCAGCCGGCGCCGCGGCTCACTAGGCTAATCCTCTGCCTTGCGGCGCCGGCACACCGGGTTCTAGTCTCGGTCGGGTGCCAGATTCTGTCCCGGTTGCCCCTCTTCCAGGCCAGCTCTCTGCTGTGGCCTGGGAGTGCAGTGGAGGATGGCCCAAGTCCTTGGGCCCTGCACCCCATGGGAGACCAGGAGAAGTACCTGGCTCCTGGCTTCGGATCAGGGCGGTGCGCTGGCCGCGGCGGCCATTGGAGGGTGAACCAATGGCAAAAAGAAGACCTTTCTCTCTGTCTCTCTCTCTCACTGTCCACTCTGCCTGTCAATATATATATATATATATATATATATATATATATATAAAGCAAAAATTGGCAGAACTAAAAGGATAAATTTCAGATCCATTATATTGGGAGACTTGATCACATTTGTCTCAGTAACTCATAGAACAAAGCATTGATGAAAATAAGGCAAACACAAGCTACTTGACCTAATATATCTGGAGCACCTGAACTACAGATATTGCAACTCTTTCAAGAATACAAAGGACATACCAATGTAGATCATATATTAGTCAATCTATTTCATGAGAAAAAGATGCAACTATTTTACAAAGAAAATGATTGTAAATCAAACCCAGCAGTATATTAAAAAGGATAATACATCATAATCATGTTGGCTGTATTCTAGCACTGAAAGTCTTACAAGTTCAGTTTAATATTTGAAAAATCAATCAATAGTTTACTACATTAGCAGAGTACAGAAAAATACATGATCATCTCAATAGGTGCAGAACAAATTGTTAGAATCTCACACCAATTCATCATTTTTAAAATTTGTCACACACCAGGAATGAAAAGATTCTTTATCAGATATAAAGTATCTGTAAAATTTCTATAAAAGAAACTACAATAATAGTGAATTATTGAAAGATGTCTGCTTGAGATTAGGAATAATATAAGAATGCCTGAAATAAAGAAAACCTGTTATTGTTGCTGGTTCATGTGATTCTATGTGTAGAACATAAAGTATATATAGATAAAGCATAGTAATTCCTGTTACCATAATTATGTGAATGACATGAAGTCATTGGTGTAAAAATCAATCATAATTATTTCAGGAAAAAAAAGGAAACTGAAAAATGTTTGAAAGTGAAAATAGGGTATACACCACATTCTTTAGCTAAAAGGCTCAAATTTGCAGAGATATCAATTCTCCCAAAATTGGTCCATATTCCAATGCCATTCTAATCAAAAATCTTAGCATGTGTGTAGTGTAAAAATCTACTCATATCCCAGTTTATTACAAAAGTAAAGTAAGGTATAGTACTATATAGAAGAATGATGAATAAACCTATAAACAGAATAGGAAGTCCACAAATAGACCTACAGATCTATAAACTTAATTTATGATGAATCTGGCATCACAAAGCAAACATGTCACCAGTCAGTGGAGAAAAGACATTCCTTCTAACTAATGGCACTGGGTCAAATAGATGTCTACAAACCCACTCCCTAAAAATGGATCTTTACCTCAAACACAAGGCAGCTTCCAATTGAATGGTAGATCAGAATATTAAAAGAAACATCAAGTTTCTGACATGTGAAATGATCCTCAAGACAATGGAACTGAGGAAGATTTCTTTAAAAGGACACAAAAAGTGCTAAATACAAAGATTGATAAATAATACATTAAAGTTAGGGCTTCAATTGCCAATAAATTTAGGGAAAAACAAGTCAGAGTGAAAAATACATTTGTAATACTTACAACTTAAAAGGGTTCATAGTCAAGATTCATGGGCATATAAAGCATATGTAAAGAATGCCTACAATTCAAAGGAGGAGGTGGATAGGCAAAAGAAGAAATCTGAAACAGCAAAAAACATCAAACTGCCCTTCAAAAGATGAGAAAATCTAAATGGATGAAAATGTGGTCAACTTCATTGGTCATGTGGAAAAACTCAAAATCATGTAGACATAAAAGAGCAAAGCCACCAGAACAGCTAAAATGTTAAATGATGGACAACACCTTGTGGTGTTGAGAAAATCTCTCAAAATGTGCAGATGTGAGTGCAAATTAATGCATCCACTTGGAAATGGTTTGGGAAAACCTGCTAAGGTTAACAATATACACACCCCACAAGCCAGCAGTCTTATCCTATTTAGTGTTTGGATCTTAACATTATTTTTATTAATCTTGTCTGTAAAAGCACACTTGAAGTGTTCTGGATCAGAGATAGGTTTCACATGATCTTACAGTAGATAATAAGTGTAGTTAGTGTATTGTTTGCTGTCCTCACCTTGCCCTGGATTTATAGCGGGAACTATGTAATAATGGAGTCAGCAGAAATTTTTCATAGACTGTTGGGGAATAGTTGACAGCGGCATCGCTAGGCGGAGGTTTTTACTTTCAGTTTTGACCGGGGGGCTTTCCTACGGGCGGGGCTCTCTGGAGGCAGAGGGATCCAGGTCGCAGTAAACAACAAGATGGCGCCAGGACCCCCCGCAGTGAGTCTGCCTGCCTGCCTGCTGCGTGACACCTCACCTGATTGGCCGAAGGACGCGTGCCCTTCATGTGAACAGAGACCAGATTGGTGTGTCTGATGCATGGACTCTAGCTTGCTCCTGATTGGTCACATTTTGTATATAAGCCTCGGGGGTAAGGAGGAAGCTCTCTCTCTCTCCTCTCCTTTCCTCCTTCCTCTCTACCTCTGTCACGTTTACTTTCTCTAATAAAAAGTCTACTGAAGACCGATAAACATCGTTCGTTCTTTTCTCGCCCGAGAAACCATCGTCGCAGGCCCTGGGTTGAGTCTGCTGGCCAGACTCCCTGAGACGCTCGTGGCAAGTGGTTCCGTGACTCAGATTCCTCTGCGAGGGACAAGCAGTGGAAGAAGGTAAGAAAACTTAAAACATACATATACGGAAATCTAGGGGATAAAGCCTAGGACCACCGCAGTTTTGAGTAAGCAAATCAGGTTGCAACCGTGGGAAATACACCCTCAGTTGCCAAAATGCGGCTTCTCCTCAACCGATTGTTGAGAGCGATGGGGACGCCCATCAAAGCTGCAACTGTCTGCTCTTTCACCAGAGCAGTGGCGAAATTTCGCCGTGGTTCATAGAAGGAGGAGATTTATCAAGGGAGAACTGGCTCATGGTAGGAAGGGAACTGCGCGCTGCTAAAGTTGAAGAAATGGTCTTACGGATGTGGTTCTTGGTTGATAACACTTTGGCTACAGACTCAGAAACCATAGGGCAATTGCTAGATGAAGGTTTAAAAATTTTAGAAAAGATAGGCAAGGATTCCAAGTTGAGCAGCAGCAAAGATTCGGAGGAGGAAAGTGGCGCTGGTGGAGGGATGCCAAGTAAGAAGAGCGTCCCTCCCTCTGATATCTCCCCACCACTTCATCCTCCGCTGCCTTCCGTCCCGCCTTACCCTGAGGACTCTCCCCACTGTTGCTGCCTTGCTAGCAGTGCCCCACGGTGGCGCCCCGTTGTACTCGCTTCAGGGAAGACGGCAGTGAAGGGAAAAGGAAGGGCCATGACTCCAGCTGACCCAGAGGAGGAGGAGCGAGACAGCCCTGTCGGCAGGGGAATCCAATCCCGCCGAGGGCCGATTCTGGATTGGTCACAATTCTATAAACCACAACAGATATTCCCAGTATTCATAGATCCACAGGGCAATAGAAGTTGGACACCGGTGGACTTTAAACTTCTTAAGGAATTGCAGCAAGCAGTACAACTTTATGGGCCCCATGCAAATTTTACTAAGGCAGTCCTTGAAGGCATGGGATCTGGAGGCCTTATAGTGGAAGATTGGAGAAACATAGTTAAGGCAGTTTTGTCAGGGGTTGACTATCTTCTATGGGCCGCAGCTTATGGGGAGCTAGCAAAAAAACAGCACTGGCCAATAGGGCCAACGGGCAACCTGCTTGGAATGAGGATATGTTAATTGGCGAAGGAGCATTTGACACCGAGGATGTGCAAGCACGGTGTCCCAATGACGTACTGATACAGGTCAGGGACATAGCTCTTTGGGCTTGGAAAGTGGTCCCAAAAAGGCGAGAGGTTAAACACAGTCTTATGAAAATAATCCAAGGTCCCAATGAACCATATGCAGACTTTATTAACAGACTGTTTGAGGCTGCAGGCAATTTGTTTGAGTCAGTGGATGAAACCGCCCCATTGTGGAGAAGATTGGCCTATGAACAAGCTAATAAAACATGCTGTACGGCGCTTAGACCCTTGCAGCATAAAGACATTCCCACTTTCATAAAAATATGTCGGGATGTGATGGACGATATTGTGTCCGGAGCCCATGCCGCCATGGCTATGGCAAAAACTATACGAGGTAATAGCCATAAATGTTTCAAATGCGGCAAAGAGGGCCACTTAAAAAAGGATTGCAGGGAAACCAGGACACAGGGCCGGCAACCAGGGCTATGCCCCAGATGTGGAAAAGGAAACCACTGGGCCAATGAATGCTACTCAAAAATGGACAAAGCAGGCAATCCCTTAGAACAAAAAACAGACAAAGCTCTCAGTCACCAAAAAACGGGAACCGGGCCCCAGCGCCCCGGGGCCCCAAACAACAGTGGATGTGAAAGACTCGGGAAAACAACAACCAACAGGTATATCCTGTTTCGAGCTCCGAGCCACAACTGCCTCAATATTAACCCCCTCAATGGGAACGCAGGCAGTGGAGGTAGAGCCAACCACACAACAAGCCCCCTTACAAGGTGTAGCGCTCGTCATTGGCAAAGCCACCAATTCACTTAAAGGGCTCCAGATTGTTCCGGGATTACTGACTTTCCCGCAAGAGAAATTAAAAGTGTTCTTACAGACCACGAGTGGGGCTGCGCTAATCAAGCCAGGGCAGCCTCTTGCTCAAGCACTCCATTGGCCTACCGTTGCAGACTATAGGGGGAAGCAGGGAATTCACCTTGCGGCCTTAACTATGACATTGGATAATCGACCTATTTGGGCCTTAACAATTAAAGGAAAGACTATTAGGGGATTATTAGATACTGGGGCCAATGTGAGCATTATTGCATGAAAGGATTGGCCCTCCCCCTGGCTCCTGCAGGAGTCAGACAATACACTTGTAGGATTAGGAATGATGGAGGCGCCACCCAGGAGCGCAGAAGTCCTAGAATGGCAGAATGAAGAACAACGTAAGGGACAGTTTCAACCATACGTATGTAACCTCCCCATCATGCTGTGGGGGAGAGAAGTACTGGTACAATTAGGACTCACACTCACAGATGGTGACAGAAAAGCTGATGTGGGCTGGCAAATGATGGCAAAAATGGGATACAAACAAGGAGGCTTAGGTAAACATGGACAAGGCATAGTGGAGCCCGTCAAAGCGAAACAAAGGAAAGACAGGTCAGGACTGGGTTTTCAAAAGGGGCCACTGAACAGCAGCCAATTCCCTTAACATGGCTTACGGACACCCCAGTGTGGATTCCTCAGTGGCTCCTACCTTCTCCTAAGTTGGCTGCTGTTAAACAATTGGTTAAAGAACAATTAGAGGCAGGACATTTGATGAGGTCCACCTCGCCATGGAACACACCCATCTTTATAATAAAAAAGTAATCTGGTAAATACCGTCTTCTTCATGATCTCAGAGCCATTAATCGGCAGATGCAGCCTATGGGAGCCCTGCAACCAGGCCTCCCAGTGCCAACTATGATACCTCAAAATTGGAAAGTGCTAGTAATAGACCTAAGAGATTGCTTCTTTTCCATTCCACTTCACCCACAAGATACCTGATGCTTTGCCTTTACAATTCCCGCTGAAAATCATGCAGCCCCCAACGAACGTTATGAGTGGAGAGTCTTGCCACAAGGCATGACAAATAGTCCTACTTTATGTCAATTATATGTGGCACAGGCCATCTTGCCAGTAAGACAACAATTTCCTGAGATTAAAGTGCTACATTATATGGATGATATCCTCCTTGCCACTCAGGACGACCACACCATGCTGGCAGCATTTACTGCCTTGCAAAAACAACTCACTAATAATGGTCTACAAATAGCTCCAGAAAAAATTCAATCTCAAACTGTTGTACAGTACTTGGGCCTAAAAGTAACCCCCACTAAGGTCATGCCTCTTGATTTTAATATTTCAACACATGACATAAAAACACTCAATGATCTCCAAAGGCTCTGTGGACACTTAAATTGGATACGACCTTACTGTAAATTAATCACTGAAGAGATGCAACCTCTATTTTGACTTCTAGAAAGGGATTCTAATCTTAATTCTCCCAGGCAATTGACCCCTCAGGCAAAAGAGGTGATCTTCATATTTGAACAAAGACTCAAAACCACTGCCATGCAGTGTTGTGACCCCACCCAAGAAATTCAAATTTTGATTTTCATAGAGTTTCACTACCCATATGCCCTACTCTGGCAAGGAGGGCCTCTCTTGTTCGTATATCCTCATAATCATTTACCAAAAGTAATACTCCCATATGGAGAAGCATTGGGAAACCTGGCTATACAGGCTGCCAACAAGGCTTTAGAACTTTCGGGACGTGTGCCACACCGATGTGTGACACCATTCGACTCTCAAGTAATTAGGGAATGGGGCAAGGAAGTTTGGCAATGGGCTCATATGATGGCACACTTAAATATAGAAATTGATAATCATTATCCCAGTCATCCCTTTATTTCATTCTGTAAAAATGTACCTGTACATTACTTCAAAAGGGTGTATAACAGCCTTATTACAAATGCCCCAACAGCCTTTACTGACGGTGCAAAAGGGGGCACCGGAGCCGCGGTAGTTGGTGCTCAACGTCATTTTGTACTTACTATGTCTCCATCCCCTCAGCATGCAGAACTAGCCATATTATCAAAAATATTGCTTCTCTACACACAACCTATTAATATCCTATCTGACAGTGCCTATGTAGTTAATGCTATCAAACTAATGTCATCCCCTGTTATCCCCTGTTATATTATCCCGCCATTCCACTGTTTTCCCTTATCTAGACGCTGTTCGTCAGGCTATATACACCTGAGTCACTCCTCTATTTATAGGGCATATTAGAGCTCATTCTCAGCTACCTGGTCCCCTAGCCTTAGGCAATCACTTAGCTGATCAATATTCCAACTTGCATGCTCAGCCCTAGAATTAGCAAGAGAGTTTCACCAAAAATGGCATGTAAATAGCCTGACCCTCAGCAAAAGGTTTAACATTCCACTTGCCAAGGCCAAAGACATTGTCTGTACCTGTAAGTGATGCGTGATACATATTCCTCTGCCTGCACCTACAGGGGCTAACCCCAGAGGATTGTATCCCTGTCACATTTGGCAAATGGACGTCACTCACATACCTTCATTTGGCAGAGTTAATTGTGTTCACGTCACTGTGGGCATATACTCAGGTGTGGTCATGGCTTCAGCCATGGCCAAAGAATCCACCACTTGTGTCGTTCAACATTGTTTACAATGTTTTGCCACCTGGGGAACCCCACAAGTCATTAAAACAGACAATGATCCCGCTTACACCTCTGAAAAATTTCTAGATTTCTTAATACAATTCGGCATCCAACATGTAACTGGAATTCCCTATAATCCACAGGGTCAAGGCATAGTAGAACGTACCAATCAGTACCTAAAACTTATCATTAATAAACAAAAAGGGGGAGTAGGAGTATTATCCTCCTCACCCAAAGATATCTTGAACACAGCCCTATACATCATAAATTTTTTAAATCAGAAATCGGATGGCACCACTCCAGCCGAACTGCATGCACGTTCCGCTGAGAAGCCAAGTAAAGAATGGGTGATGTGGAAGGATCCACAGGATAATCAATGGAAAGGCCCGTTCCCGATATTACGACGGGTGCGAGGCACAGTCTGTTTTCTCCCACAGGACGCGACACGACCAGTGTGGACCCTGGAAAGAAGGACAAGGAGATTAGAGAAGCCATCGAAGGACGATGCTTCCCATCTGGAACAGGACGAGATCGCTGACGCACCACCTCCTCCTGCAGATCCTCCTATCCACCGCAACCAGCAGCTCTGATGAGGGCAACCCCTACTGGGGGCTCCTTCGGGCGCTCCCTTTTCCTCTCCCTTTATCTAACTCTTCCAAGATCCTCCCCTTAATGTACTTAGCCAATGCTACTCTTGGTCAGCGCTACAACGTTCCGGCTGCTGACCCAGTAGCTTCGCCTAACTCTGCTTACGCTAGCCTGAATCTCACCTTATCTCTAGCCGGATCTCTGTGCTTTCAGATAAGCAAGGACGGTGTGGATGAGTGCGGGTTTAATCACACCCACCCTTCACCATGCATTGTTGTACTCCCTTTTGTTCTCAGCGATTTTGTGAATGTTTGCCACTCCAACTCTTCTTGTCAGAATAATTCCGGCAATGTGGCCTCTTTCTCCTCTAATAGCATTCCACTGCGTTGTCTCCACTGCACTTCTAACAAGACTTTACCTATTGTAGACCCCATCCAGCATTGTAAATCCCCAGTCAACCCTGTATGCCCTGCTTTCTCATCTTGCTTATCTAACACGGTTCGCGCGCAGTTAGGTCATGGATTCTTTCTCACTCGCCACGCATTATTCGGGGGCTGGACAGCCCTCAATAATTCAGTCATTACCTGCTTTACTACTACAAATGTGACCTGTTCCAACCCTCATTCCAATAACACCCACATACAGCCGCTCAGTAACAGCATACAGGCTTGGTCCAACCAAAATATGTTTGAAACCGATGAGGATGGTAGTGTGGGGGACCCATTTGTTATGTGTAATGCTGCTGGAGCTTGTACAGCTATCACACCCTTACTTTTCCTTAAAGGATTCCATTGGGCTAACGGCACCTTCTGCGGCTCGTACTACCAACCTGCTACCCTAACGTTAAAGTACTATAACACATCCCATAAAGCTGAAGGCAGGGTCAATTCTGTGTGCCTGAGCACGCCTTTTCTTTGGTATGTTTGTCAAGACATTAATGGTACTTGTTTTTCAGGAAATCTGACTAACTGCTGGGATGGGAACCACATGGCTGTCGTGGTTCGCATTCCAACTTGGGTCCCAGTACGGCTACTGGTATGTGAACAGGACTTTGCAGTCACCCTCTGCAACTGGAGAGAATTCGGTGCCACTGCCATCGTTGTAGCTGTTATTGCAGCCTTGTCAGCCGGCGCGGTGGCCATCAGTATGGCGGTCTCTCAGGCTTCCACCCTATCCACACTGGATAACATTACTAAGGACACGGCCACAGCACTGGAACATCAACAAGAAATGGACCTACACCTCTATACCGGCCTCCGAATGCTAAATCAGCATGTAGATGTTATGCAGGAAGAGCTGGACTTATTGGGGGCTCTTGCGGGTATGCCGTGCTTACTTCAATCCGTGTCCACTTGTGTTACTCCCTTTAAAGCAGCAGAATTTTCTCATTTAGCCAATGACTCTAAAGCTTTAGGAAAAATGATAAATACTATATGGAATAGCAATTTCACTCTGCTGTTAGATAAGCTGCGACGTGATATATTACGGTTAAGGGAAACCTCTCCTTCTGGTACAACTATATGGTCACCCTTTGCAACCCTAGGGTCCTGGTTCGGCAAATCCTGGAACACAGTTAAAGAATGGGTGGCCATCGGGGCCCTGTCTATTGTGGTACTCTTGTTTGGTTCTGGGTTAACTTCGTCTCCTGATCTCCATTATACGCCGCCATAGGCAAACGCAGCTGGTGGTTAAACAAGCCATGTTAGCGATGCACAAACAATACCCCATGACTAACCCCCAAGCTGGAGTGTGGCTTAGCATGTTGGAACGGTAGTCATAGATGGGTAAGTTCTGGGAGGCATGCCGAGCAACCTAAGACAGGGCGGAGGGGCATGCTCCCCCACCCCCGACCCCATGATGGGTACGCTGGTATTGTGCTCCTAGTCGCCTAAGACAGACACGTTTCCACGCCATCAATTTAAAATAAAGAAGGGGGAGATGTCGGGGAATAGTCCGCGGCAGCATCGCTAGGCGGAGGTTTTTACTTTCAGTTTTGACTGGGGGGGCTTTCCTACCAGCGGGGCTCTCCGGAGGCAGAGGGATCCAGGTCGAAGTAAACAACAAGATAGCGCCAGGACCCCCGCAGTGAGTCTGCCTGCCTGCCTGCTGCGTGACACCTCACCTGATTGGCCGAAGGACGCGTGCCCTTCATGTGAACAGAGACCGGATTGGTGTGCCTGATGCATGGACTCTAGCTTGCTCCTGATTGGTCACATTTTGTATATAAGCCGCGGGGGTAAGGAGGAAGCTCTCTCTCTCTCTCCTCTCCTTTCCTCCTTCCTCTCTACCTCTGTCACGTTTACTTTCTTTAATAAAAAGTCTACTGAAGACCGATAAACGTCGTTCGTTCGTTCTTTTCTCGCCCAAGAAACCGTCGTCGCAGGCCCTGGGTTGAGTCTGCTGGCCAGACTCCCTGAGACGCTCGTGGCAATAGACAAATGCTGGCATTCTACACAGGCCAGGGATGAAAGAAAAGTGATGTTTCTCTCCCCTCCTGAAAGTGTCTCCTCTCAATTCCAGCTCTTTTGAATGTAAATAAAATCTCCCATATAGCCTGATACACCCTCTACTTTCTTCCTTGAAATGTAAAACTCTTCTTGGATAAGGCTCTGGTCCTCCAGGTATGCAGTTAACCTAGGTGCCTATTCCCAAGGCCTTGTTATTTTTTTTAAGATTGATTGATTGATTGATTTGAAAGGCAGAGTTACAGAGAGGCAGAGGCAGACCCAGATGAAGCTGAAGGATCCTGGCTTCTGCCTGGCCCAGCTCTGGCTGCTGTAGGCATTTGGAGAGTGAGTCAACAGAAGACATCTCTTGCTCGCTGTTTCTCTCCATCTCTCTGTAACTATCTTTAAGATAAATAGAAAATAAATCTTTAAAGAATCATTGAACGTTCACAGCAGCAACACACTCAGGACCCCAAACTGCAAACATGATGTCTGTCAACAGTGAAATGGGTGCAGGTTAAGCTGTTGCTTGAGAGATTCACACTCCATGTCGAAGAGCCTGGGGTTAGTCCTGCCTCAGCTTCCAATCCAGCTTCTTGCTAATGCACTTGGGAGGCAGCAGATGATGGCTCAAGTTCTTGGGTTAAGGCAACCAACCACAAAGGGGCCCGCGCTGTGGTGTAGTGGGTAAAGCCACCACCTGCAGTGCCAGCATCCCGCTGGGCAGCAGTTCGAGTCCCGGCTGCTCCACTTCAGATACAGCTTGATGCCGTGGCCTAGGAAAGCAGTAGAAGGCCAAAGTCCTTGGGCCCCTGCACCCACAGGGGAGACCTGGAAGAAGCTCCTGGCTCCTGGCTTCAGATCAACACAGCTGTGGCCATCTGGGGAGTGAACCAGTGGATGGAAGACTGACCTCTCTCTCTCTCTGCCTCTGCCTCTCTCTAACTCTGCCTTTCAAATAAGTAAATAAATATTTAAAACAAAAAAAAAGGTAACCACGTGGTAGAACTGGATGGATTCCTGGCTCTTGGCTTTGTCCTGGTCCAGCCCCAGCTGCTGCAGGCATTTGGGCAGTGAACCAGCAGACAGAAGATCTCCTCTACTGTCTCCCTCTGTCTCTGTCACTTTTTCTTTTTTTTTAAGGAATTTATTAATTAAATTATCAGGGTCACAGCAAATGCAACGCAATTCTCATGTTAATGTTATGTTAGATTTAACATAGTTCCTATACAATTCTTTTTTTTTTTTTTTTTTTGGACATGCAGAGTGGATAGTGAGAGAGAGAGAGAAAGGTCTTCCTTTTTGCCGTTGGTTCACCCTCCAACGGCTGCCACAGCCAGCGCACTGCACTGATCCGATGGCAGGAGCCAGGTGCTTATCCTGGTCTCCCATGGGGTGCAGAGCCCAAGCACTTGGGCCATCCTCCACTGCACTCCCTGGCCACAGCAGAGAGCTGGCCTGGAAGAGGGGCAACCAGGACAGAATCCGGCACCCCGACTGGGACTAGAACCTGGTTTGCCGGCGCCGCTAGGTGGAGGATTAGCCTATTGAGCCGCGGCGCCGGCCAGTTCCTATACAGTTCTAAGAATATGATATTTCCTTTCTTTCCTCCCTACCTCCCACTTTTGTTTTTTCCTTCCTTCCTTTCCCTTATAATTTTGAGATAATATATTTTTAATTTACATTATAAACAAAGGCTTATACTCTTTTTTAAAATGTTCAACAAGCAAAAAGTAAAAAGAGCATATTTCAACAGGAATAATAATCAAATGAAAAGATGTCGATTTCACTCATATACAGTAAATTTTAAAATAATCGTGGGTCCTTAAAACCATAGTAGAATATCTATCTATCTATCTATCTATCTATCTATCTATCTACATTAACTATCACAAGTTTTAAAAATGTGATATTTTTCTTTTCAGGTCTGGCTGATTTCATTTAGCCCAATGATCTCCAGCTGCATCCATTTTGCTACAAATGTCAGGATTTCAATCATTTTATGGCTGAGTAATATACCATTGTATAGATATATCACATTTCTTTATCCAGTCATCCGTTGATGAACATCTATTTGGTTCCATATCTGAGCTATTATGAATTGAGCTACCATAAACAGGGAGTACATGTAACTCTTTCAGATGTTGACTTCATTTCCCAGCGTGGGATAGCTGAGTCACATGGTAGATCTATTTTTACTTTTCCGAGGAATCTCCATGTTGTATTCCATAATGGTTGTGGCAGTTTACATTTCCACTGACAATGTATTAGGGTATCCCTTTCTCCATGTCCACACCAGCATTTGTTCTTTTTTGATTTTTGGAAGAAAGGCATTCTAACTGGGAGGGGTGACACCTCATAGTGGCATTTCCCTGATGAGCATTTTTCCGTGTGTCTGTTGTCTGTGTGTTTCCTCCTTTGAAAAATGTCTGTTCGTGCGGACTCATCCTGCGAGTCCCATGCCATTGGGGAGAGTGGGGTGATGGTGTTCTTCCACAGAAGTGCCGGGGACAGGCTTTGGTGAACACGTCCACTTAATTAACAACAACGTACAGTTTTTAAAGGGCATGTAGAAGGGACATAACTAATTTAGTGCTGGCCCCACCTTACTGTTTTGATTATAATAGCGCTGTAGTGTATCTTAAAGTCCGGCATTGTGATGGCACCACATTTTTTTAAATGTAAATTGCTTTGGGCATTATGCACATTTTGATAATTAATTCTTACAATCCATGAAGAATCTATGAAAAAGGGGAAATGTTTCCCCTTTTTGTGTGCCTTCTATTTCTTTCCTTGATGTTTTATAATTTTCATTGTAGAGAAGTTTCATGCCTTTGGTAAAATTTATCTCAAGGTATTTAAATTGTGCTGTAGCAGTTGTGAATGGAACAGATCTTACAAGTTCTCAGCCAGAGCACTGTTGGCATGTAAGAATGCTATTGATTTTTGCTGTTTCTGTATCCTGCAACTTTGATGAATTCTTTTATGACTTTGAATAGTATCTCAGTGGAGTCTTTGGCTTCCCTGTAAAAGGGATCAGGGCATCTGCAAACAGGGATAATCTGACTTCCTCTTTTTTTTTTTCCAATTTGTATCCCATATATTTCTTTTATTCACTAATGGCTCTGGCTAAAACTTCCATATCTCTATTGAATAATAATTTAAGAGTGGGCACCCTTGTCTGGTTCCAAATCTTAATGGAAATGCTTCCAGATTTTCTCCCATTCAATCTATGGGTTTGTCATCTATTGCTTGATTATGTTGAGTATGTTCTTTCTATACCCAATTTTTAAATTTTTTTATCTTTAAAGGAATGCTGTATTTTATCAAATGCTTTTTTTACATCTATTGAGATATATGGTTTTTATTCTACATTTCATTGATGTGAATGTATTGTTTTAATGACATATATTTCTGCATCTCCACTTAGTTTGGATAGATGATTTTTTTGATGTGTTGTTGAATTCAGTTTGCTATGAGGCCAGCATTACCTTAATTCCAAAACCAGAGAAAGATACAACAACAACAACAACAAAAACATAGACCAATATCTCCAATGAACATAGATGCAAAATGTTCAACAAAATATTAGCAAATCAAATCTACCTTGCCTGTAAAATAAATAAATTTTTTCAAAAAGTCTCTTTAAAATGGGCAATTATCTCATATATTATATTGATACAAGATAATTCCATACATGAATACAAATGAAGAACCCCCACAACATGTAAAAACATGGATAATTCACACACACACACATACACAGAGAGGGAGAGAGAGAGAGAGAACTTTAAACAAAAGAAGCCAGACCTAAAATTACACATGCACTGTGGTTCAATAAAAATAACATTGAAAAGTAGAAGTGAATCTGTGATGTCTGAAATTAGGATGATTCTTACGCATGGCAAGAAAAATGAAACAGGTAGATGGGAGGGGGAAATAGGATGCCTAAGTAATGTTCTTTGTCCTGATCAGGGCAGTGGTCACACAGAAGTGCTTATTTTGTAAAAACTGAGCTGCTCAACTGAGTTGTGTACTTTTCTCTCTATATATTTTATATTCCCTTTTTTAAAAAAGAGAAAATTCTCACAAGGGCTCAGCAGTTCTCCCAGAATTGAAAGTCAGCAAAGCATCCTTGCCTCTGGACATGCTGGCATAGGAAGCAGAGCACGGCCCAACACAAGTGCCCATCTCTCACTGCCTCTCACCTCTATTCCCCTCTACTCTTTCACCTCCATTCTTGCCTTCCCCTCAAGTCTGCTTGGGTAGTGAGAATAGTTAATAGCATGACTCATGTTATTTATTTATAAAGGGTTTTCTTTTCTAAATGATTAATTTATTCATTTTCATTTTCTTTGAAAGGCAGAGCAACAGGGCAGGCAGGGGGAAGACAAGAAGAGAATCTTCCATCCAGCGGCTCACTCCCCAAATATCCACAACAGTCAGAGCTGTGCCAGGCCAGTGCCAGAATTCTGGAACTCAATCTGAGCATTTCCGAGGCTCCCAAGCACTTGAGCCATTCCCTGATGGATGGCTGGGACCCAAATTCTTGAGCCACCATTTGCCGCCTTGCAGGGTACACATTAGCAAGAAGCTGCATGAAAAGTGGAGGAGCTGGACTCGAGCCTAGGCACTCCAGTACGGGATACAAGTGTCCCAAGTGATGACTTAACCCCTGCATCACAACTCTCACACTCATAACTTGTTTTCTTAATGGAGACTCTATAGGATTTGAGGTGCTACGTGTTATTCTCAATAGGATTAGAACACAGATAGTGTGTTTAGCCTACATGCACAGACATGACAGGCATTTATTCACATCAGAATTGCCCATTCCGTATCTCTTGTTAAAAATTTTGAATATGACCTCTTAGATTGTATATATGTATATATAATATATAAGGATAAGATATAAATAATATATGAAGAAAGACTCTTTCGTTTCAAACTAAGTAGACAATAATTGTGCAATTAAACTTTAACTTTTCTGTGTTGAAAACGTTCTGACCACTGAAAGAATAAAATAAAGCGATCTGACGTTTTTCTACACCAAAGGGACTACAGGTGATAGCTAGTAAATTGAGAGGTATCTCTAATGTTCCAAAGCAATTTCCTAAAGCCCAAATCATCCGCTCACACACCTGCAAGAGATCCAGAAGTCCATGGGGAAGTAAACATTTATTCCAAAAACAAACTTTAAAGTTTGGAAATAAAAACAGACAAGCTGTTTTCTTCTATAATGGCATGTGGCTCTATGCTCTATTCTGTAATCAGAATTTCAAAGGACAGTAATATTAGCTGACAATGTTCTCTGAGACATTCCAACCAAGCAAACTACAGAACAAGTGTAATTTACATCCATTAAGCACCATATAAGCAGAGAGGACGAGAAATAAACAAGCAAGGATACTAACTCCAGTTTTGCCACAACCATGTGAATTTCCTTCTCTGTAAATAGGGATCAACTTCCCATCATGAGAAACAAGTGAATGAGGTGAACATTTTTCTGAAGGAAGTACCATAGAAATCATACTTGTAATTGTTAAAATTTTCCAAGGCCTCTTTTTTTTCCTTTCTTTTGTTCTCTCTTTTTTCTTCTCTGTTTACATTTTCTGCCTCCCTTCCCTCCTTACATTTTATCTTTGTTTTCTCATTCTTTTCTTTTTTTTAAGATTTATTTATGTATTTGAAAGGTAAAGCTAGAAAGAGGCAGAGAGAAAGAGAGAGAGGTCTTCCATCCTCTAGTTCACTCCCCAGACGGCTGCAACAGCCGGAGCTGAGCCTATCCGAAGCCAGTAGCCAGGAGCTTCTTCCCGGTCTCCCATGCGGGTATAGGGCCCCCAGCACTTGAGCCATCTTCTACTGCTCTCCCAGGCCACAGCAGAGAGCTGGATCAGATGTGGAGCAGCTGGGACTAGAACCGGTGCCCATATGCATGTAGCAGCTTCACTCGCTATGGCACAGCACCGGCACTTGCATTCTTTTTTATCTTCTCTGTCACATCCCCAACTATCCATACTCTGTACTAGTAACTAACTATGTTATCTGCATATTTGTACTTCCCTCTGAAATATCAACTAAATTAAGTTACTTTTGCTTGTTTGTGACCAAAATTTTATTTAGTTTCCATGAATCATTAGTTCACAAGAGGAAAATGAAAAAGTTTTCCCACTCTCTTCTCAAAGAATCATCCTTGGGTTTATTGAAATACAAGAGTCAATTTGCCAGTGAACAATATTTCAGGGTCACAAGAAACCAACCTACTAGTGATTTTCCTTTCAGGGACATTGAACCAAACACCACCTCATTTCTTCCACCTGCCCTGTGCTCTACCCTTGGGTGTGTGTGTTTCTATCAGGCCTCCCCTCTCTGTCCACTTTCTGAATATTAAGTAAGATCCTAGGATCTCTGATCAATGTTAATCAATACACACTTTCTTAGCATTCATGCTATGCATGGCCTGTATTAGGGCTTTGGAAAACTGTAGTTAAGAAAAATGTGGTTTTATACTTCAAGCATCTTGCCATACCTTTATACTGGGGAAGATACATGTATAATCTTATAAATAGGAATAAATACTTTAGGTTTCACCCACATTATTTATTTAGATAAATGATAATCATTTATAATTATGGAGTACACAATGATAATTCAAGTATACTTCAAAAAGTTCTTGGAAAATAAAATTAAAGGGTAGGTTTCCTTTGGTGCAAATGATTTCTGAAATTCATGCATAGTTTTTTTCATAATAATACATTTTAAGATCCCTCATATGTGTATACCATGTATACGGATTGAATCAAACTGATTGATATGTCCATCACCTTATCATTTATTCCTTTTATCTACCTGCAACTTTGGGCCTTTTGACCAACATTTATTTCCCTTTTACTCTGAATTCCAATTTCAACATACAAGGAATTCTTTCCAGATACTGTTAGGCTGGTGGGATAACTAAAGATTTAGGAGAAGCTCTCTGTTCTCAATGAATTTGCCATCTAAAAGGGAAGAAAGACAAGGAAACAATTATACAATGTACGAAGTACCATAGTAACAGCAGATTAGGAGCAAACGAGACTAGGAGTGATTAACTCCACAGGAGAAAACCAAGGCTTCCGAGCAGGAAGCCCAGCAGGCCAAGGAGAGCCAACACCGCGGCCGAAGCTCAGAGTCTGACGTTCTGCCGAGTTCCTCCAGGGTCCCTGCATGTCTGTCACAGAAATTCCATCCACCGCAGGACTTCTGTGCAGAGCACACCCAAGCCTGTGCCTGCAGCCTCCGAAAGACAGATCTAACTGCTTGTCAGAGCCGCCTTAAACTCACGGAATCTAAACGGAACTCCTTTTCTGGCTCTCTCTTGCCTGTAATAAAGTGCCAGCCCTTGAACGGCTCTGCTGCAATGCATGCTCAGTGCTGTAGACTGAAGGACAATTCCAAAACATGAGTTTAGTCCTGAAATGTTCCTATTTAAACCTGGTTTCATTGTCCTTTTAAAGAGTAGCTGTTTTGTTTTTTACAAGATGCTGAATTATAAGGTCTTTGCTTACCTCCCTGGCTGTCTCTTTTGTCTCGTAACTTCTCACTTTACGTCCCAGTAAGACCGAGTCTCTTCTAGCTCCTCACATCAAAACCCACTCTCTGTAAACCTGGGACTTTACTCTTTGTGTCCCTCCATCTTAAACACACTCTTCCCTTGCTCTTTGTCCTTGGCCGAGGTCTTCTCATTCCCCAGGTCTCTGCCTCTGAAATGCCATTCCCCCGTGACCCTCAGCCGCAGGCTAGCTCGCTGGGATCTATGCTCCCCCTTGCAGGTTTTAGTTCACTGACTTGGAACAGTCCGTTTACTGATTTAGAGCACTGGGTGTGTATAAACCACAGGGAAAGCTCCGTTACACAGAGGCTGTGAGATCTGGATTCCAGAGAGGGAGGATACAAAGGCATAGAATCTGGGCCACTGATACAAAGGTAACGCTTACAAGCCTATATCTAAGTCATGGGCAGAGTTATCCACTGGTAATTACACATGTAATTCTTTTCACTGAGATGCTTTCTTGAAGAGCAAGAATATTGTCATCTAAGAGGTTGCCTGAAGATCCTTGACTATTTGCCCATTATACATATTTTATTCACTTCTTCAGCTTATACTGAACTCCTGGAGTGTTTACACCACCACTCAGAATTAATCTATCCATTAAGGTAAGACACATAGACACACAATAATAAGAGATGGGACACTGTAGAATCCTAATGTGCAACTAATGAAATGAATTGCCCATAGAGCGTGGCACAGTGCGCTTTCCAGTGTAGTTAAGATGTTTTTTCAAATAAGTTAATATGCCTATCTAAACCGGCTGAAACAAGTTTACCAGCTTATGCCAACAGAGGAAAGTGGAAGGAAAAGAATTTCATTATTTATTAAGATTATAAACTTCAGTAAGCACTTAATACTTCTCATTTGATTTACTCATTCAATTTTAATCATAAACTCTTAAAAAGTGATTGAATTTTCCACTCAGTTTGCTACTGTTAGTAATCAGCTGAGAGATAAGTACAAAGCAGAGCTATTTTAGCTTAACATAACTAATTCTTCCATAAGTACCATTCCTTGAACCTGCCATTGTGGTGAATAGCAGGAAACAGTCACAGAATCTTCTCTGAAACAAATTGTTACATTACTAAAATTTGATAATGTTAAACTTTATGTTTGTGTGTGTGTATATGTGTATGTGTGTGTGTGTGTGTGTGTGTGGTTAGTACTGCAGCGCTGAACAAATCAATTGCCTATGTGTATATGAGTGAACTCTTGGTAAGTCAGTAACTGAGAAATCAATCCATGTTCAATAATCATGTACAAATAGATGTGTAAGCATTTAGCTAAAGAATGCAAGTTGTTTAGGGCCCATTTGCTACGAAGGATCCTACAACATGAGAAGAATGGCGTCATTCCTTCTCGTAGAGGAAAGGGTGCTTCTGAGCGTGGGTGAAATGTGGTTCAGTACAAGACGTCACAGCCATCGAATCCCTGGGTCTAGGGCGCAGCGTGGCCCACTGCCGAGCTTCCGGTGTGGGTGTGCTGCTCCCAGGCATACTAAGGCACCAGGAGAACAGGGAACGGATGTCCACAAGGTGCTGAGGCTCTAAAGAAACTCTTGAGAATCTGTGGTATAAAATAGGCACTCGTGGTTGAAAATTACAAAAGGCAAACACAAAACAGGCATAAATACCAACGCAGATCCATTGCCTCACCTAACTGAAAAGCCTCAGGTTAACGTACTTAGGGGAATCTTTCTCAGTGGCTTAAAAATGTGAACAGGACCCACTTCTATCCCTCCTTTCTTTCCTGTCCCTCTTCAACATCGTTCTTTTTGCTCAACTCTTCCTTGGCAACCCTGCAGTAGCATCTGAACCTCACTAAGTCAAAGTCCGAGAGAGACTGCTGCTGATGGAATTCTAACAGAAGTATGAGCTCTGAGTCTCACGAGACCTTTTCGGCCACACTCAACACAAATGGCTTCGTGAAAAGACTACAGCCAAGGCAGGGAATGTTTCGGTCAAGTTCTAATTCAGGAGCTGACAGAGGGCTTCCTCTCACCTAAATCAAAGGGCTGGAACATGTGGGGAGTGGAGAAAGGAGGAAATAAATGATAGGTTCTGGGGAAATATCCAAGAAATATTGTATTTCCTATCACTTCAGTTACAACAGGCATTTGTTATATATACAAATTATGCCAGGTACTGTTCTGGGCGCTAGGGTTGAGGAAGATTTGGAACAAGTAGTAGTAGCTGTGCAAGACAAAATGATAAATATGACACAGACCCAGTTCCAAAAGAACTTAGCACTCTGTTTTGGGGGACAGATATGTACATAATTTCCTCAGCAGAGAGTGTAAGGAGAGTAGACAGCCGGCTTTTTATATAGCTGTGGTGGAGGTGACTACAGGACAATTTGGCAGTGAGTGTCACACGTCCTCTGTGTTTAGGTATTGCTGCATGGCACATGTTGACAGAACAGGGAACTTCCAGATTGTTGTGAATTGCTGTAAGGAAATGGGAAAAGAAGCAAGCATTTTTATTTTAAATTATTAAGGGTTTTATGAAACGAGTGACTGCCAAGGATAACAGTACTCATTAATTTAAATCATCTTCTACGTTTTCTTACATCGTTTTCTTTAAATTTAATTTAAACAGCTGTCATTCTTTCTCCAGCATTATGACTTGCCTGTCTCCCCTCCTGCTGATGGTGTTTTTAAGCAATGACAAAATGACATTAAAAATTCAATCAAAATGTCTATTTTTCATCACTATTTGACTAGAATGATGAATTAACTGTGAATAGCCTTTTCCCTCAGCATGAGGAAAGATGTTAGGCCCTATCATCAAAACTCACAGGGTTTCTCATAAAATACCAAATCTCACTTGATTTCTATAAAGTTCCATTTTCTGTGGCTGGAACTCAATCTAAGTATGTAGTTATTTCATGAATTACCAAAACATGCTTGTTTCACAATACTCTTTAGGATTTTTTAAGACATATTATAATATGAAACCAAAAGCATAAGCAAGAGGAAAAATACAAGGGGGAGTACATCAAAGTTTCTGCATAACAAAAAGAAAACTATCAACAAAGCAAGAAGGCAACCTACACAACAGGAGAAAATGTTTTCAAACCATATGTATGATAAGAGTCCAATATCCAAACTATACAAGGAACTCATACAACTCAACTGCAAAGTAAAAATGACCAAGGGCTTAAACAGACCTTTCTCAAAAGAAGACTAATAAATGGCCAACATGTGTATGAAATGATGCTAACCACCAGAGGAGTGTGAACCAATGAGATATAACTTCACATTTGTTAGGATAGCTATTATTTTAAAAAGAAAGGTAAATGTTGAGGATATACAAAAATTAGAACTTTTACACACTATTAGAGGGAATGTAAAATGGGATAGCCACTATGGAAAACAGAATGATAGTTCTTAAAAATATTGAAATTAAATTCTTATATAATCCAGAAATCCCCCTTGTCAGTGTGCATATATATATATATATACACACACACACAAACTTATATATACACACACACACATATGTGTGTGTATATATACATATGTGTATACACTGTGTGTACATATACACACATATATGTTTATGAATACACATCAAAATAAGGATCTTGAAGAAATACCTGTGTGCCAAGTTTGTTATGGCATCATTCGCAATAGCTGCAGTATGGAAATAACCTACATATCCAATGCCAGATAAATGAATAAAGACATTGTGGTTTATTCATACCACATGAGTATCATCCATCCTTTTAAAAAGAAGGAAATCCTGCCATATACAATAACATGAAGGAACGTTATGTTGTTGGTTATACTTAGTGAAATAAGCCACTCACAGAAGGAAAGATAATGCATGATTCTCTAAAATAGTCAAACTTAAAGAAACAGAGTAGAGTAGAATGGTGGGTCTTGGGGGACAAGGTTGAGGGGGAAATGGGGTTGTTCAACAGGCATAAAGTTTAATTATGCAAGATGAATAAGTTCTGGAGACCTTTATCTGCTATAGAATAGAGCCTGTAGTTAGCAGCATATATTATATATATATATATATAAATGTAAATTTATTAAAAAGGATAGATCTAATATTAAGTACTCTCACCACAATAAATTTTTTTTTTAATTTTTTTTACTTATTTACTTGAGAGAGAGAATTATAGACAGAGAGAGGGCTGATCCGAAGCCAGGAGCTCCTTCCAGGTCTTCCATGCAGGTGCAGGGGCCCAAGCACTTGGGCTATCTTACTGCTTTTCCAGGCCATAGGAGAGAGCTGGATCAGAAGCGGAGCACCCAGGACATGAACTGGCGTCCATATGGGATACTGGCGCTGCAGGCAGAGAATTAGCCTACTATGCCACAACGCCAGCCCCCACCATAAAATTTTAAAAAAGAACACAGCCAAACAAAGACAGTTAATGAACCAAAAAAAGAAAGGAGCTTAGTTCTACTACCAATCTTTATGTAATAAAACACATTAAAAGACAAACATTTTCTGAAAATATCAATTTACATTGAGCAACTATGTTAAAGCATTATTTATTTTCAGTATTAACAATAATATATAACACTTTTTAAAATTAAAAATAAGGACTTAGAGATTTTTCTGTTGATGGAATCAGGGAAGGGGGTTCCCCAACATTAAAAGGTACCCAGACTTCCTTATTAACCCTACTGCCACAGTTCAGGATTAAATGAGACCTTGAGTACTGGTAAAATCATCTTATACAGGAAAATAGAGATGAAATAAGCCCTTGAGAATGCTAGGAAATCTTTGTAAAGAAGGGTGGGAAGGCTAACAGCGCATACAGACCCCAAGAAGATAAATGCTAACAGGTTTATCAGCCTGCGGGGTGAGAACCAGGAAGCTCCTGGCTAAGCAGAGCATGAGTACACTGGAAAGGACGAGCTTGTGGTGGCGAAGCCTCTGATCCACATCTGAGCCCCACGAAGGAGACGGGAATAAGGACGTCACCTCTGCTGCCGAGGGTGCAGCCATGCCCGCCGCGTGTTCAGACTGGCCAGTGGTCAGGCTGCAGAATCCACAGAAGCTGGTCCTGTCCAACAAAGATTGCTGCTGATGGAAAGCCAGCAGCAACATACACATAAATTAAAATGCATGGCCCTGTTTCATTCTCTTAATTAACTCTGAGAAGTGGATTACAGAGTAACCCTCTCTCATTTCCCAATTGCTTTGTCTGAGCTCAGAGTGAGTAATATGGCCACTGCATTCTCTTTCCTATCCACAACAGAAAGAACTTAACATCTCTTTTAAAATGTATTTGTCTTCTCTCCTATTGCTCAAGTGTCCACATGTTAATTTTACTTAGTGTGCCTGTTTGACGTCTGTTGCTTGGTCTGCCTGCTCTGTAAATCCATGTGTCTCAGATATGCCTTAAATTCCTTCAGTTGTAGGTTACCAGAGCAAAGATGATCTGCCTAATTCTACATAAAACAGCCTCATGGAGGCAAATGTACTTAATAAGTGCTTTTTCTTATGAGAAATATTAAGTGCAATGTTGAGTAACAGAGTTATTTCTTCATGATATCTTCTGGAGTTCTATTGATCACCTTCATTACAATTGACTTTGAAAAAAAAAAAAAAAACTTTGATAGTTGTCTCCAATATAGAGGACAAGAAGTTAAAATCTTTGAGTTAAAAAAAAAAAGCAGTCAAAGTCCTCTCATCTCCATGTGATACTGCTCACAGAAATCCTGTGCGGTTCCTTGTCTTCCATGTGCGCTGCAGATCACATAATTGAGTAAGACACAGCTTCTCCCTGAGAATTCAAGAAGCTTTGTAATAGCATCCACAACTTCCACATTTCTGCATGTCAAAAATATGCTTCTATTTTTTAATCCTTTATTTTACAAATGAGGGAATTGAAATCCTTAGAGGTTAAATGGCTTGCTCAGAGAGACACAGCTAATTAGAGACTTCCAGCCATCATTCATCAACCTTAAAAATGTCCTTTCAGTGTCTTGTCAAGTCTAACCTATTACCCTTAAGAAAACTCCTTTCCTAGGAGCTAGGAGTTTCGTCAATACTGCCTGCTTTCCTTTATAATTAACTTTTGTTTTATCTCTCTTAATAGAGTCTGTAAAATAGAGGACAAGCACCAACAGGTATTTTTAACCCAGTATAACTTCTGTATGCTCTTAAACCAACTTTAAAACTATGTAAATTATTTAAAATAAACAGCATAGTCTCACCAACAAAGAGAATCGATCTATTTTAACTTTATATCCCTTCCGAAACTCATTTTCCATCAATCTATATTTTTAGAAGTTTGTGGTATTTATTGTATGTATGTCTATGTTTATTGTTCTATTTTCTTCTCGTTATTTTGTTCACTTTCTTTCTACAAACCTAGCTCAAGAAAATTGTACCAAAAAACTTCAGAATCCTAATATGATAGGAAAATTAATTTGCCTTTCCTCTATTTGGAGACACAGGATATTTCCAGTTTCACTATTATGAATTATGCATAACAGAGCCCACGTGTGCAAGTAGAAGCACAGCAGTCTTTACCTAGGAAACCTCCTCAGGCCAAGTGAAAAGTCGAGTTCAGATTTAACCCTGCAAAACAAAACATGCAAATACTGAACACTGTTTTGACATAACATACACTTGCCTTACTGTATGGGAATAGGGCTGGAGAGAGGGCAATTTCCCTCAGGAATATTTAGATATGTTAAATATTCACTGTGAACTCCATTCATATAAGTATTTCTTTTCTTCAAATTGGAATAGGTTAGGCAGTTATATATTTTGCACCTACTGTTGGCCTGGTAATTAACATACATTGTACAGTGCCCTCCTCGAACCCTATAAGGGAATATGAGTACTATAACTCTATTTCTGGATTTACGGATGGAGGACCTGGGGCTCAGAGAGGTTCAGAAACTACCGGAGAAAGTTACCAGCTAACTAACTGAAAGCCCATGTTCTTGGCATTGAACTGTCTTACTGTGGTGCACTCCAGTTGTTTTTAACCAATTCTATTAACATATAATCCACATACTCTGCAATTCATTTGCTCAAGGTGTACAATTCAGTGCTGTTTAGTACATTTACATTAATGTGCTACTCTCAGAGTCAATTTTTGAATATGTTCACCACAGTTCAAAATGAAACCCTATTCCCTTTAGATATCATCCCTCTCCTCTCCTGCCAACCCTGAGCAATGACTAATCCACTCAGTGTTTCTATAGATTTCCCTATATGGACTTTTATTTAAATGGAATAATATAATATGTCAGTTTTTCATCTGGCTTCCTGTACTTATCATATGTTTACAAGGTTCATCCAAGTTGTAATATGTATCAGTAATTCATTCCTTTTTATGGCCAAATAATATGCCATTAAATAGCATAATTTCTTGTGTCAGCTTAGGTGGACTAAGGAATACCCAGATAGCCAGAAAAACTTTATTTCTTGTTATCTCTGGGAAATTCCAGCAGAGATTAGCATGCAAATTAGCTAAGATAACCATCATGGTTATCCAATATACTGAGAGCAAAAATAGACAAAAAGGTGGAGCAAGGGTGAATGTGTGTTCTGCTTAACCTGGGACATCCATCGTCTCCTGCCTTCACACATTTGCGCTCTCTGTTCTTGAGCGCGTGGAGTCAGGCTGAATCATGATCAACTTCTCTAACGCTCCAGTTTGCAGAATGGCAGACTTGTGGGTCTCTGCCTCCATGGCTATGGAAGCATTTCCCACAATACACCTCCGTGCCTCATCCATCTTTCTTCCTATCTATCTATCACCTACCAGTTTTCTTTCTCTGGGGAACTCTGACTAATGCGCATGGATTTACCATATTGTGTTTATCCATTTATCACTAACAGACATTTGGGCTATTTCCACATTTTGGTAGTAAGAATATGCTTGTGATTAACACTTGTGTACAAGTTTGTGTGCAGACATGTTTTTGTTTCTCCTGGCTATGTAGGAGGGGAGGGGAGTTGCTGATCATATAATGACTCTGTGTTTAATCATTTAGGGAACTGCTTGACTATTCTGTAGACTAGTTGCACCAGTTGACATTTCTACCAGTAGTCTCAGAAGATTTTGGTTTCTCCACCTCCTCACTGCTGTTCGTTAAGATGTATTCTTGTGCTGAACATCTTACAGGATATTTTTACTTCATGCTATAGTTACCAAGATGTTCCAGAACTGTATTCACATGGTCCTGAAGATTGCCTATCACTGTCTCTCAACATCCTTCTTTGGGGGAAAAAATAGACCTATAGACCCATCCAATCACAAAAAAAAAAAAAAAAAAACAAGCAAACCTTGAACAAAGGGAAGGCAGCTGAAAAATGCATTCTCTCAGATACATACACTTAAGTTTAAGGAATATATAGTTAACCCATATACCCATGCGTCCTTATATTTCAATATGAACTTTTTGGGAATCCCTCACATTAGCTAATTTCAGTGGCATAACAGTAATTTTGAAACACAACATCTACCTGTACTCCCTCTTTCCTTACCTACTGTTTCCTCCCAAGTCGTATGTGATAAGCGAAAGTTAATCCTCTACAGCTCATGCTGCTAGGACTATTGGGCCATTTAGTCAACACAAATATAGTTATGGAGCATCTCGCGTTTGGCAGACACCGATCAAGAAAGGTGCTGAAGGCACAGCTGTGAGCAAAACCAACTAAGATCGTTGCCATCTTAGAGTTCACCACTGAGTAAGGAAGAAGGTAACCAATAATCAAAATAAAAGTAAATCTAATCTGTGCTGAGTACCACAAAGGACAGGGTCTTGATTCAGAGATTTACAAAAATTATGGGTGAAGATGAGGTAGGAGAGGAAGTGGGTTGGTGAAGAGGGAAACTCTTTGACGACAAGTTTGCGACGGTAAGATGTTGAATTTATGGCACTGTATGAATCATTTAATTCTATTTCTACATTTTTGTCAGACAGTACTAAAAAATACTCCCAAGTGAAGCTCCTGGGAACCCAGAAAATACCAGAATGTCTTTTGCCCTTTTAGTAACAAAAGCAGATTAACTAATATTAAATTTCATAATCTGATAGATACGTGTTAGATTTTCTACTAAGATACCCCAAAACACTGCTATATGTATTGTTTTCACTGACCTAACCTATGAAATATATTTTCTTTACATTTATTTTTTCCTTATTTGGTTTCAAATATTTTTTCAAGTGCTTATACTATTTATTCTATTATTTTAAATACCTTTGTCAGATAATCTATTGCCCTTTTATTTTTTATATACATTTAGGTTTTATCTATTTTTTCATTACTAATAAATTCAAAGGTAAAAATCTCACAGATTTTTAATTGGCCTCAGAAGAAATGAACTTGACCTTTCAGAAGTTTATAACAGAAGTTAATTAGCTCTCTAATTCATATACCTAAAGTTATCTATTGTTTTAACATTGTGCTTTGGATGACAAGGCTTCCAAACAAGCAGAATATTTTTACCTGACTTTATATCTTACTGTATGACATCATACAACTGATATAAATACTTAAGTTGGATCTGAGCTTCAATTAAGATTCTATTATTTACTATTGGTATTATCTTCAACAAGTTACTTTACTTCTCTAAACCTTCATTCTTTCATTTTAAAAAATGTGGGTGAGTCTTTGGCTGAAACTCCTACTTCCCATATCACAGTCCCTGGGATTGAGTGCTGCCTCTTGCTTCTGACTCCAGCTTCCTGCCAATGCACACCCTGTGAGATACCAAATGATGGCTCAAGTATGAGAGCCTGCCACCCACACGGAAGACATAGCTCCCACTTAGCCCGACACTGGCTGTTGGATATTTGGGGAGTTAACCAGTGGATGAGAGATTTGTTGCTCTTTTTCTCTCCTTCACAAAAATAAATAAATAAATATTTTAAAAGTTGAATTAATGGTACATATCTTTCTAGGATATTTAGTATTAAATAATCACTTATACACAACATTTTTATGTTATCTAGAAAAAACATTATAAAAGGGAACCTATTGTTTTGCCTTGTATTTCCAGAGATTTGGGAGGCGAGTTCCTAAGTACGAAGCCTTCTTCAGCAGCAGGAGAAATATCCAGGCTCTTCTGCGGTTCTAGAGTAAGAGTGTGGCTTCTTAAGAAATCCAGCACTTGCTGATTAGCTTAAGTTCTGTGGAGGAAAACAATAGAAAAACACACACACGGGGAGTTGTTGGGGTTTGTTTTGTTAGAGGATGGAAGGATGAAGAGAAAGTGGCAGCCGGCGCTTGGATGGATCTCTGGAGGTGGAAGGAAGGGGGCTTCAGGAGCTTGGAGAGCAGGGCGTGGAGCCCACTCAGACACAGGGCTTCAGAGTGGCAGTGGAGCGCACCTAAATGCCTTAGGGCTCCCCAGCTGTAAACTTAGCAGACAGAAGCCACCGCTCCCCAGAGAAGGCCCTCCGCATCCCGGCCAGGAAGCTTAGCAATGGTGTGTGACAGTAGGCTCTCCACCTGCTCTGAGCAGGACAGGAGCGCCACAGTGGTGACAGCCCAGCAGAAAGACTGGAGCGCCTCCTTGTGGTAGAGTTAGGAATTCTTGAAAAACTCCTAAGAAAAAACCGTCTCTAAAACAACTGATACTGGACTCCTTGCGTTACTATAATTTTTTCTAGCGGAGGATGGCAGAAGAGCATCTGAGATTTTGCTAATTAAATTAGAAGGGACCCAAATCTGATGCGGAACAGTTTATACCTATTGCATACCTCGAACAAAGGAATGGGGATTAACCATTCTGTAATTGCAACTATTTGAGCAACAGCATTGAAATAATGAATGCCCGATGATATTGTCATTATTTCATCTTTGTGAGTGCTTTTTTTTTTAAAGTAAAATCCTGTGCCGGGGAAGACCAACACAGCTATGGGAAACCTGAGTTCCCTGTGTTATCTCGCCTTCCTATTTTTCTCACACGCTTCTGTTGCTCCTGTGCGTTCTGAATTCCTTTCTCTCCTTTCCTTTTCTCCACATTCCAGTTGTTTCTCCATCTCTCCTGTAGTAACTTTCCCAACTTCTCCCCTCTCCTCATCCCCTGCTTCCCACCTGCCGTTCTGCTTCTCTGCTTTCTCCTTGCCTGCCCTCGCCCTAACCCCACTGTATTTCCCCATCTTGAATTTTCTTTTTTACTTTTTTGTAATAGAATTTTCTTTCAGTAGAAGCAGAGATCTACATCTATATTCCCTCCATTCATCCACAAGGGAACTTTCATCACTCAGGCCTTAATAAGTGGAAATTCAAACGTAAAATTTGAGTGTCCTATATTCTGGACATTGACTCTGAAAAATGCATGTGTCTGTGAAAAAAGAGCTTTGTATTTAAATAACAAGTTCCTAAAATACCTATGAAAATGTTATTTAATCTCCGATTTTATAAAAGAGAAAAACAGACACAGTTATTGGTAGCAGAAAGGGTTCTTTGGAGCAAACTTTTAGAAACTGACAGGAGGTCGTATTTGGATAAAATGTCTCCCGAGGCAAAACCATAACCTCAGCGTAATAAGACTCTGTATTAAAACAGCTGAAGTAGAGAAGAGGATATGTAACATTCCGCCTACCTAAGTAATTATGACTTCACGGTTGCTTTTACTGCTGTAGCTTCAAGGCCTGACCTTGGTCAGAGCTTCTGCTCTGAGAGCAGAGAGCCTTGTGTGGGCTGGACAGATTCCTCACTCTCACAATGGTGGTTTGAATAGATGGACCCCGCGTTCCCTTCTGCTCTTTTAAGGACTGGCATCATTTTTCTGAGAGGCTAATCATCCAAACCAGTAAAATCTGTTAGCATCAGTGCTGTGTACTTTTCACCGTAAGTCATTGTGAATCAATGTGAATTTAAACATTTTCTAATACATCAAGTGAATCTCTGTGCACAGAAATTCCAGATGAAGAAAGATAAAATAAGTAGAGAAGGGAGATGCCAGACATGAATTATATTCCTAATAATTATGGTTTTTAGACCAATATTTTCTACACATTTTTATTATTTTCATGTTATTTGGAAGATAGAGAGAGAGAGAGAGAGAGAGTTGATCTTCCACCCACTGGGCTGGCAGGCTGAAGCCAGGAGCCCAGAACCTAATCCACATCTCCCATGTGGGTGGCAGGGACCCAAGTACTTGAGCCATCACTGCTGCCCCCCAGGGTGTGCATTAGTAGAAAGCCTGAATGGAAAGCAGGGCAAGAACTCAAACCCAAGCACTCTGACCATGATACATGTGTCCCAAACAGAGGCTCCAACACTGGGCCAACTGCCTACCCCAGATAAGCAGCGCTGTCATGACAGACTCGCAATCAGGTAAGAGAATGCAGTCTCCTACAGTCTTAAATAGCACTTGAACAGGACTCTGACATGCAAATCACTTTCCTACTCTCGCCTCACCTGATATTTCACAACTGGAGACTAATTCCTATGGCAAGTCTCTTTGTCTCCTAATAATTGAATACAGTGTTAGAATGGGCAAATCAGATCCTAACTGAACATGATAGTAAGGAAAACCTGAGGACAATTTTCCTAAGAACTGACTTTCCTCATCAGTATTAGCCAAAAGAAACATAATGTGAACCAAATATGTGAAGCTATATTCTAAAAACTAAAATAATTTTAATAATATACTTTATTCAACCCAATTTAGCCAAAATATTATAATTTCAACATGTAAAGTTTTTATATTTTTCATACTGTATCTTTGAAATTCAGTATATATTTTGCATTTCCAGCATATCTCATTTCAGATTAGCCACATTTCAAATTTTCTTTTTTTTTTAAAGATTTATTTATTTTACTTGAAAGGCAGAGTTAAAGAGAGGGAAAAGCAGAGGCAGAGAGAGAGAGATCTTCCATCAGCTCATTCACTCCCCAAATGGCTGAGATGGCTGGAGCTAGGGCAGTCTAGAGCCAGGAGCCAGCAGCTTCTTCCAGGTCTCCCAAATGGGTTCAAAAGCCCAAGGACTTGGGCCATCTTCCACTGCTTTTTCAGGCACATTAGTGGGGAGCTGGATAAGAAGTGTAGCAGCCGCAACTGGAACCGGCACCCATATGGGCAGCACCAGCAGCTTAACCCATTACTCCACAGCACGGGCCCCTCCAGTTTTCTTAGTAGTCTTATGTGGCTACTCTATTGAATAGTATAGTTCATAATTCATCCTCAGCCTTTTATTTTTTTTCCTTAAGAATTTTTAAGTATTTAAATATTTTTATGTTTTTCTCACTCCCTGCATAAAGAACCATTCACATACTTGTTGAGATTGACCAAAACTCACCTCTACCAAATGTCCTTCAATAGAATACACAAAAAAGTATATGTGTGTGTGCATGTGTGTGTGTGTGTGTGTATACAATGATATATTATTCAGTACGAAAAGGAATGTAATTCTGATATGTGCTGTGCCGTGGACGAACCTTGACAACAACAGGCTACCCGAAATAAGTCAGATGATGAAAGGACAAATATTGGATGATTTCACATATATAAGCCACTCAGAGTAGTCAGATTCATGAAGACAGAAAGTAGAATGGTGAACCCCATGGTCTTAGGAGGAGGGAAAGGGAAGTTATTTTTTAGCGGGTATAAAGCTTCAGTTTGGGATGATGAAAAAGTTCTGAAGATGGATGGAGCTGATGGTTGCAGAACTATATGAATGTTACCTAATACGGCTACTATACACTTAAAAATGATTCAGATGACAAATTTTATGTCATCTGTATTTTACTAAAAACAGAAAATTTGCTGCTATAAACTATGTGTTAAAATCCAGCCTTTTAGCTTTAGATTTATTTCTTTTATTTTGGGAAGAATAGCTTCTCCATGTTACTTCATGATCATAATTTAGGAAATGTTATTACACCATTAATTATCAAATTATGCCTTATTTTCTGTATGATTGAGCATTAGGTGGTTTAATGCAACAATTAGTGGATTAACTTTCACTTGTATTAGAAATGCAGAACCAACGATGGCACACAGAAACAATATCTGAAATCTTGACTCCTGTTCTATAGGTAGGTGTGCTTGAGAAGAAAAACAAGTCAGTTCAGCAGAGAATTCTTATTTTAAATATACAATACATTGAGTTCTAGCTTTCGATGAGGCATGAAAAATGATTCATTAGTTGCAAATGAACAAAAGGAATTGCCAGTCTTCTCCACAGTGACTCCACTAGCATTGCACTCAGTCTATCGGGACGTGAGGGCATTGAAAGCAGAAGAAAGGAAGCGCTTTTGTAGCATAAAAATTAATTAGCACGTACTTATTAATTTTAACAATAATGTAATATTGAAATTCAAAGCAAAAGGAAACCTGTATTCAGTGGCTGAGAGACTGAGTGCCCAGATTTCCTGTCCCCTCAGGTGGCCCACCTATTGAAGCGATTTGAAAATGGAAAGCCCACACGTTAGCTTTTAGAGTCCTGCGTTCGAATCCCTACCCTGGCATTCAGAGGCAGTTCATTAGACTCCATGAAACTCTGTTTTATCACCTATAAAATGGTGAAATATTTTCTTCTCAGAGTTGCCATGATGGTTCAAAACAATTTGTATGATGTATCTGACTCTGATAAATGATCGAAATTATTGTTCTCCTTTTGTAAGTTGGATTAGGACCTACTCAACTTCTAGACCTAGCGTACATTTGAGGAAAGTAAAGGTTTTGCTTCACTCTGTATTTTATAGAAAAATCACAGCAGTGACTTGTTTATTTCACGGCTTTCTAATGTTTCTTTGTCCTTTAACACTGTAAATCCATGAAGCTGGGATTTGTCTACTTTCTTCACCAAGGAATTCCTGAATTCTTGGTATATCAAGCAAATAGATAAGGTGCTGTGAAGAGAATAAAAGGCAAGGAAAGTTACCTCAATTCTGACAGCAAGAGTTTCATAGCCTACCAGACCAAGTCAGCCAAGACAGGGGCTTGCTCAGGTCCACCCAGCCCAGTTGTTGGAGCATTCGTTTATGAAACATAAATGTGGGTCCGGTCCCAGCCAAGACGCTATCTGTTCCTGCCACCCTCTTCACCTGGTTCGTGACAATATTTGTGTGTATGCTACCTATCACATAACAGGTGTTCAACAGATACTTCAAATAAATCAATTATAAATCAGCCTTCTTCATGTACCAGAGTGCATGCTGTCCCTGAGCTGAGCAATGTAATGGGGCTGTGAGTATGTAGTCTATTCCTTTTTAACCTAAGCTGTCTAAAGTAACCATATGTTATTTTAGGTTCAGTTGTAGAAACACTAGATCTACATTTGAAAAAAATATGGGTTTGAAAGAAATTTAACTTTAGTTACTCTATTTTTTTACTTCCAGACAGACCATTCTATAATTTTTACATACTTGTAGTTCATCCATATAAGGCAAAACTAATAAAATATATCATTAAGCCAGTGAGGAATTGTTAGTGATCTAAAGCCTTACAGCAGATGCTGGTCACCACAGTGTTCTGGGCAGCGTGTTTATATCCATCAAGCCTTAATTAACTACTGAAATCAATATATGCCTAAGATACTGGTCCTAATCACGCTCTAATATCAACTGGGAACTTGGGCAACTTTCTATCATGCTTCCCATGGAGAGAGGCTACTTGGACCTGAACAAATACCTCTTTGTCTACTAAATTACAAATTTGGACACTACAAAACAGCCTAAGAACACTATCAGCATTCACCATGCCATTCAACTACCATTGACTCATAAGAGCAAATTATCCACACAAGATAATATGTTTTCTATGTTTTATCTAGCATTGACCACTATAATGCAGGAGTACGCTTCACTCTGTCTTCTAATTTCAGAAGTAAGCAGAAACTTATCTTTCATCTTTCCTCCCAAGAGTGCTTGGTTGTCTTTACAGACCTTTCTTGCCTTTCTCGTTTTCTTTACGACCAATCCTCTGAAGTAGCTGTGGCCACAACCTGGCAGTAGAAGCCTTTTTGATATCTATCACCAGTCAACTCTAAAAAGACTTGCTCTTCGCCCTCTTGACATTTGTTGCTTTAGAATTCTCAAGATTAATATAGGGGTTCTTCAAAAAGTTAATGGCAAATGGACTTAAAAGATGAGCTTATTTTTGTGCACAAAGATAAAGGCTTACTAATTTTGTGATAAAGATACATGTGCTACCTTGAGAATCACTGAGCATGTATTACTGGGGTCATATGGGGGAGACTATGTCTTATATGAATAATAATGAGCATTTTCCAGGAATTTTTTGAAGTATTCTTTTACATGTGTGCAGATGACAAGATGGAGTAATACTCACATTGTGTAATAACTGGCAATGCAGGAGTAAGAACCCTTAAGAAAGAATAAGGGTCCTTAGAGCTGCAACAGCATCGTGCAGGCCCGTGATTTATCTATAGTTAATCATTTACTTGCTGCATCCTGAGAGGGAGTCTTAGGAATGAATCTAGGGTGATTGAGCTGGCAGGCAACGGAATGTTTAGGGGATATCAGGATAACATAGTAAGAATTAGGAAGTATGTGAGTAACATTGTGTATGGACTGAATACTAGGTTAATATTTTGTGAACTGCTGTACTAAAAAGGACAATTCCAAAGGAGAATTATAGGAGGAAGGAGAAACTAGAGGTTCTACCTATATTACATGTTCCTTTACAACTCTAAAGGCAGATAAAAATATGAATTCTGGTTCTCTAGTCCGAATGTTCACTTCCCCTGCACCCTCTGCAGATTGTGTCTTATTTCCCAAGCAGCTCTTTAAATCTTTCTGTTTGAATTTTTAACCCCTCATTCTCAACAGAATTCAAGCAAACTGAATTGAATAGCACATTAAAAGGATCAGACATTATCAGACAGGTCTTATTTCAAGGATACAAGGATGGTTTAATATAAGCAAGTCAATAAATGTGATACACCAGCAAGGAATTAATCAACAGAATAGAGAGCATGAAAAAAAAATGAGAGAAAAATATCTACAAACTATTTAATTATAAGAAATTAATATCTAGAATATATAAGGATCTTAAATTGCTGAAAAAACTGTAATCCTATTTTGAAATGAGCAAATGATCTGAATAGAATTTGCTCAAAGAAAATATGCAAGTAGTCAATAAATATGTGCAAAATTATATACCCGTCACTAGGGATATGCAAATTAAACCCTCCATGTGATATCATCTCACCCCACTTAGATTGGCTAGTAACAAAAAGACAGTAAAGAACATTACTGAGAATGCAGAGACAGAAGGACTTTGTACATTGTTGTTGTTTGGCCAGGGGTTGGGAGATAGGGGAAATGTGGAGATGAGAGTCAAAGGGTACAAAATTTCAGTTTTGCAGAAGGAACAGACTCTAGAGTGCTAATGTGCAGAATGTAGTATATTCCTTACTTGAAATTCTGAGTCATTCCCATCGGGAAACCTGTTGTCCCTTTCCTTTACAAAGAAATCCTTCTGTGGCTAATTATTCCCAGCACTATTCCCGACTGTGAATCAAGTAGGCAAATGGACTACTGTAGAGGCTTCAGTCAGGTAGACAGCGCACCTGTCATCAGTTGATCTTTTAACAGCTAAGGAGACAGAGGGCACTAATGCTGCTGTAAAGTGAGGTTCAGATCTTCCATTCTGAGATTCTTGTCAATACTCTTGCCAACAGGACCCATAGGTTCTTTGTTAACTTTTATCAAGTCACCCTTAAATTGCTGCTTAAAACTCTCATTAACCACTTTGAGAGTACTTAGTCTAATCAAATATTGAGAAATAAATGTAATACTTTATCCATTTTAGTATTTTTTTTTTGTTCTAGTACAATTGGTTGAACTCTGTAATTAACACACAATTATTCTTAGGTGTTTAAATTTTAATTGAAAAGTGATCCCTGTTAGGAATTTGGAAAACATTATGCTGAGTGAAATAAGTCAATCCCAAAGGGACAAATACCATATGTTCTCCCTGATCGGTGACAACTAACTGAGCACCAAAAAGGAAACCTGTTAAAGTGAAATGAACACTATGAGAAACGGTGACTTGATCAGTCTTCAACCTGACTGTTGATGAGCAACTTAATATGTTATCCCTCTTAGTATTTTTTTGTTTGTTCTACTTAATACTTTTGGTTGAATACTGTAATCAATACACAATTCTTCTTAAGTGCTGAAACTTAACTGAAAAGTGATCGCTGTTAAATATAAGAGTGGGAATAAGAGAGGGAAGAGATGTGCAATTCGGGACATGCTCAAGCTGACTTACCTGAAACGGTAGAGTTAGAAACATACCAGGGGATTCCAATTCAATCCCATCAAAGTGGCATGTACTAATGCCAGCTCACTAGTCCCATGATCAATTTCTGTTCACAATTGATCATAATGATAGGACTAAGAACCAAAGGGATCACATAAACAAGAATAGTGTCTGCAAATACTAGCTGATAGAATTAAAAAAAGGGAGAGAACGATCCTACATGGGAAGTGAGATACACAGCAGACCCATAGAATGGCAGATGTCCTAAACAGCACTCTGACCTCGGAATCAGCCCTTAAGGCACGCGGATCTGGCTGAAAAGCCCATGAGAGTATTTCAGGCATGGAAAGCCAAGACACTCTGCGGGAAAAAAAAAAAAAAAAAACCTAAATGAAAAATCTCCGCGAGTGAGATCCCAGTGGAAAGAACGGGTCATCAAAGAAGGAGGTACCTTTCTCTGAAGGGAGGAGAGAACTTCCACTTTGACTACGACCTTGTCTAAATATGATCAGAGTCGGCGAACTCAGGGGGCTTCCATAGCCTTGGCAGCTCATGACAAGAGCCTAGGGTGATTACTGAGGCCATAAACAAGAGTGTCAATTTGTTAAGTCAACAACAGGAGTCACTGTGCACTTACTCCTCATGTAGGATCTCTGTCCTTAGTGTGCTGTACATTGTGATTTAATGCTATAACGAGTACTCAAATAGTATTTTTCACTTTATGTTTCTGTGTAGGAGCAAACTGTTGAAATCTTTACTTTATGCTAAACTGATCTGTATATAAAGAGAATCGAAAATGAATCTTGATGAGAATGGAAGGGGAGAAGGAGTAGGAAAGGGGAGGGTTGCGGGTGGGAGGGATGTTATGGGGGGGAAGCCATTGTAATCCATAAGCTGTACTTTGGAAATTTATATTCATTAAATAAAAGTAAAAAAAATTTTAAAAAATTAAAAAATTAAAAAAAAATGTTTTAATTAGTGTAGGTCTACCATATCCCTTGAGTTAAATGGCCTTTTTCATTCTGGAAAAGCACTGATTTGTTTTCTTTTATTTGAGGCTTATTTTTTAGTTGCTCTGACCTAGTAGCATGTTATAATCATTAATAAAATAATATAAATATTAGTCTCAATGGCTGTTTTATAGCTTTTGAAAAGAATTCTAAAAAGTAAACTTCCAGTGGGGGTGGGTTGGGAGCTTTGTTATTCATTCCATATGCCATAAAATTATCTTGCAAATTTATGTAGTTCCTCCTAGCTTACAAAGAGCTTTCCTTTGAATTTTCACAAATCCCAAGGCATATAGAGCCTATTTCAAAGATGATAAAACTAAATATTTCAAAAATCAGTCAAAGAACAACCAAATAGATATTTTATGATGCAAATACCAAACTAACTCTTCTTTCCAAGTGTATGACTAACACTTTTCACACTATTTATATAAATATATATATATTTATGTTTATACACATACATAAGATTTTTCCTTCTCAGTTTTATTTTTAAGATTTATTTATTTATTAATTATTTGAAAGGCTGAGTTACAAAGTTAGGAAGTGAGAGAAAGAGATATTTCATCTGCTGATTCACTCTCCAAATGGCTGCAATAGACAGGCCAGGTGGAAACCAGGAGCCTGGAGCTACATCCAGGTCTCCCATTATCGGTTCAGAGGCCCGAGAACTTGAATGATCTTCCACTGCTTTCCCAGGTGCACTAGCAGAGAGCTGGATCAGAAGTAGAGCAGCCAAGACTCAAACCAGCACCCATATGGGATGATGGCATTGCAGACTGTGGCTTAACATGTTGCGCCACAACACCAGCCCCTCCTCTCAGTTTTACTGAATTTTTGTAGTGATTTTGCCCCTCTTAGAGAGTAAGTTTCAGAAAAGAACTGTATCTGTATCAGAATCATCTTATGCATACAATAACTTAAACTTATTTCAAGAGATATTTATTAAGCACCTAGCACATGCAAAGTCCTATGTTAGGCATTCTCTTTGTACCTTCAGGGACTTAGTTACTATTTGATGTTAGATTTTAATGGGATTATCTTCTTTGAAAACATAGACTTTTAAAGATTTATTTATTTATTTGAAAGGCAGAGTTACAGAGAGGCAGAGGCAGAGAGAGAGATTTCTTCGTTCTGCTTGTTCACTCCTCAAATAGCTACAATGGCTGGAGCCGGGTCAATCTGAAGCCAAGAGCCAGGAATTTCTTCCAGGTCTCCCATGCAGGTGCATAAGCCCAAGCATTTGGGTCATCTTCAGGCCATGTGCCCAGTATATGGTCTATCCTAGAAAAAGATCTGTGCATTAATGAAAATAACGTGTATTCTTCAACTGTGGGATGAAGGTTCTGTAGATATCAGCTAGGTCCAATTGTCCCATAGGGTTGATTAACTCTGTTGTTTCTTTGTAGATTTTCTGTCTAGTTGATCTGTCCATTCATGAAAGCGGGTGTTTAAGTACCCCATTATTATTTTATTGGAGTCTATTTCTCCCTCCAGATCTATTAACATTTGTTTTAAAAGCCAGGCACCCTAGAATTGAGTGCATATACATTTATTATAGTCTCATCTTCCTGTTTAATTGATCCCTCAATAATTACTTAGTGCCCTTCTTTGTCTCTTGTAACAGTTTTTTGTGTTAAAGTCTATTTTCTGATATTATGATAGCTATACCTGCTTCTTTTTGCTTACCATCAGCATGGAATATCTTTTTCCATCCTCTCACTTTCAGTCTCCATATATCTTTGTTGGTGAGGTGTTTTTCTTTTTTTTTTTTTTTTCTCTTAAAATTTGGAATAGATCTCACCATTCTCTCCTAGTCCAAAGGGTTTCTTTTTTTTTTAACTTTTATTTAATGAATATAAATTTCCAAAGTACGGCTTATGGATTACAATGGCTTCCCCCCCATATCGTCTCTCCCACTCGCATCCCTCCCCTTTCCCACTCCCTCCCCCCCTTCCATTCACATGAGGATTCATTTTCAATTCTCTTTATATACAGAAGATCAGTTTAGCATATACTAAGTAAAGATTTCAACAGTTTGCTCCCACACAAACATAAAGTGAAAAATAATAGATGATTTTTTAAATGATGATGAAATCAGATCAGACCTATTGTCATGTTTAATCCCAGTGAGAGTCAAGTTGGGAATTGATAATTTCTTCTTTTTTTTTTTTTTTACAGAAGATCGGTTTAGTATACATTAAGTAAAGATTTCAACAGTTTGCACCCCCATAGAAGCACAAAGCGAAATATACTGTTTGAGTACTCATTATAGCATTAAGTCTCAATGTACAGCACATTAAGGACAGAGATCCTACATGAGGAGTAAGTGCACAGTGACTCCTGTTGTTGACTTTACAAATTGACACTCTTGTTTATGGCATCAGTAATCTCCCTATGCACCAGTCATGAGTTTCCAAGACTATGGAAGCCCTCTGAGTTCTCCGACTCTTATCTTGTTTAGACAAGGTCATAGTCAAAGTGGAGGTTCTCTCCTCCCTTCAGAGTAAGGTACCTCCTTCTTTGATGACCTGTTCTTTCCACTGGGATCTCACTCACAGAATTTTGCAAACTATGCAACAGATAAAGGGTTAATAACCAGAATCTACAAAGAGATCAAGAAACTCCACAAAAACAAAACCAACAACCCACTTAAGAGATGGGCCAAGGACCTCAATAGACATTTTTCAAAAGAGGAAATCCAAATGGCCAACAGGCACATGAAAAAATGTTCAAGGTCATTAGTAATCAGGGAAATGCAAATCAAAACCACAATGAGGTGAGGTGTTTTTCTTGCAGGCAACAAATAGATGGGTCTTGTTTTTAATGCATTCAGCAAGTTTGTATCTTTTATTTGGAGAATTTAGGCCATTTACGTTCAAGGTTACTAATAACAAGTGATGACTTGGCCCAGCCATTTTTCTGTAAATATTCTTATTGTTTGATTTGGATTTCCTTTTTCACTTTTACTGGGAAATTTTCTTCAGCATTATCTCCTCCAGATTCATCCATGTTGTCACAAATGGCAGTATGTCCTTCCTTTTTTAAGTCTGAAAAATTTTCCATTGTTTATAATATATAAAAAATTTTGTGCCAGCGCTGTGGCGCAGTGGGTTAATGCCCTGGCCTGAAGTACCGGCATCCCATATGGATGTCGGTTCAAGACCCAGCTGCTCCACTTCCGATCCAGCTCTCTGCTATGGCCTGGGAAAGCAGTAGAAGATGGCCCAAGTGCTTGGGCCCCTGCACCTGCATGGGAGACCCAGAAGAAGCTCCTGGCTCCTGGCTTCGGATTGACACAGCTCCAGCCATTGCAGCCAATTGGGGAGTGAACCATCCGATGGAACACTTCTCCCTCTCTCTTTCTCTGCCTCTCCTCTTTCTTAGTAACTCTGACTTTCAAATAAAAAAAATTGAAAAAAATATTTTATCCTCAGTCTGAGGTTTCTTCCCTAGCAAGTTCGTTACAAATTGTACCAGGAATATATAAATAATTTTGCATCTTCCACAGTTCCAAGCACAATGCACTGGCCTATTAGATATCCACCAGTGTGCAAGTGACAATGGAGTGCTGAAAATCAATTACTTTTCTCAAGAAGCATGAAACCAAGAACCAAAATTTGGGCATGACACCTTGATTAAGAAGCTAAAACAGACTAAACAAAAACCTTTGGGAAAAGGTTAAGTCCTTCAAGCTTTTTGACCCCTGTGCCAGATCTCTTCATTTTTTCTATCTCCTTCCCCGATTTTACCTGGTCAACTTAGTTAGGGGGCCAGTGCTGTGGCACAGTGGGTTAAAGCCCCAGCCTGCTGCACTGGCATCCCATATGGGCACCAGATCAAGTCTCTCTCCGTTGTTCCACTTCCTATCCAGCTCCCTGCTAATGAAGCTGGGAAAGCAGCAGAGCATAGCATAAGTGCTTGTAGCCCTGCATCCACGTATGAGACCCAGAAGAAGTTCCCGGCTCCTGGCTTTGGCCTGGCCCAGCCCCGTCATTGTAGCCGTTTGGGGAGTGAACCAGCTGATGGAATCAATCAATCAATATCTCTCTCTCTCTCCCTCCCTCCCTCTCCTTCTCTCTCTCTCTTTCTACCTCTCTCTGTAACTTGGCCTTTCAAATAAATAAAAACAAATCTTTTAAAAACAGCTTACAGTATTTTACTTCCTTAGGGAAGACTTGTGCTCCCCCAGAAAAGGGTCCTGATCTCCTGCAGTAAACTTTCATTTCACCATTTGTGTTACTTACCACAGTATCCATTGCTGGCTAATATTCTTATTCCCCTAAAAGATCCTTAAAGGACCATGTCTTTTGTGCTCTCCAGTTTGTGATACTAACCACATAACACTTAAATACTGCATTTATAGATTGACAGGAAATTCATTGTCTAAGAACCAAAACAGGAAAGCATGTCAAAAATGGGAAACTGATTCATAAATATGTTAGTTCACTATTTAATTATTTAATCAAATGTTGAATAAATTTCTGGAGCACATTTATTCCTGCTATATATGGAAATGGGAAGTAAAAAGCTACTGAACATTGACAGTGGTGTTCTCTTACTGAAAAGAGCATTTCAACACATTTTTCCAAGTAAATGTTATCATTTCTACGTGATCACAGATTTATGTGAGATAATCAGTGTTGCCAGATAGTATAGTGACATCAGAGTGAATCAGGCAAATATGCTTAGCATTGAATTAGTTCAATGAAAGACTTGTAATGTCTATTAATCATTTGAAATATTAATTTATGTCTTGGCTTTTTCAGAAAAATGTGTACTTAATTCTCATACTGAGATCAAAACATGATCCCACAAATTTTAAAAAAGATAGATTATAAAATAAGGTACTAAATTTTAAAGTATGTATTCAGATGATTCAAAATATTTAATTTTCAATCCATCAGTAAATATTTATTGATACCATGTTTGTCCAATATTATACTAAATACTAAAAAGAACTCTAAGTTTAGGATAAAAAGAAACTGCTAACTATGTAAAAATATCTTACCAGAAAGAAGATAATAAATATTTCGTTATTCTCTGCTATTTATACATGTATTCCTCCCACTCTGTGAATAATGAAGCAACTGTTAGCATTTCAGTAAAAGATAAAATACTAGTGATTCTGAACCCCAATTTAATTAGGCTGGGCTAGGATTTATTATGAGAGTAGAGAAGCCGTCAAGAGGTTTAAGGAAGTGTAGCTCAATACAGATTATCTATGCAGTGTGCATATATATTTATAACTCCACTGGGTTCCTTTAACTCAACAAATAACCTTATTTTTCTGTTGCTCAAATAACTTTCTCTTTTGGAAAAAATAAATCTCCTTGAACAATAGGAACACTTATTTTTAAGTGTAGAAACTGGCTTTATGGTTGGCCAAAAGAGGCTATAAATCAAATGATTCTTACTATATAGTTGAAAGCTGTGACTTGCAATCTGGTGGCCTGAAAAGCTTGTCCTGCTGAAACGGTCATGGCGCTGCCACACTCGGTCCTGGACGGCACATGTTCCGGACTGTCATGGCTCCACTAACTTGTGAAATTGTGATTATTCTTTTGGAAGACAATGCTACTGGGTCTTATCTCATGGCAAAATAAAGTGACTAAATTATATTCTACAAGTACAGCTGCTCACTCAGTCAAAAAACAGATTTTTCTACTGTATGCACAGCCAGGTCCCTGGAACAAAGTATCACTTACCAATGGAGTAGCCCACCTTTCACCTACAAACGGCCACACAGAACAATAGAATAGGTTTACTAACATTATATTATAGATGCCAATTTATTCCATTGAGTGAGATTGCTCGACTGTGCCATCTGTTTTGTTGGTGCGTATTTTCCATCTTTTCTCTAGAGAATATTAATGTAATTCAGAATGCTATCAGTGTTTACTGTAATTATGGAAGAGATCCAGGAAGTTTAGCACAATCAATTAAAAAGATACTCAGAGCTTTATAATTCTAATAGAATCTGTTGTCATGTTGAAAGTGTCTTTCAGTGTTTTGTTGAAAATCTGGAACATAACGTCCTTGAATGTTCATTACAGTCACTGAAAAGACCCAAGGGAATTCATTTCCATTTTGCTGTTTTACTCTTTGTTTGAACTTTTAACTAACCTATTTTCCCCTCTACTCTCTTGCTGTTGCTGTGGTGGTGAGTATTTATACAGCTGTTCTTGTCCCTGAGCTGCTGAATAAGGCCCTGATTATTTCAAACAACTTTTGTAATTAGCTTTCAAGAAGCAAATTGCTATGTTATGTACAGTATCTGTGATTACAATAAACTGTTCCTTTTCTAACATTTCAACGTGGGCCTTAATTGGCAAGCCCCAGCAGGTTGGTGAGCATTCCATGAACTCACTCAATATGTTATAATAATAATAAAAAAAAAAAAGAATGTTTGACAATCAATAGAACAAATACAGTACTTTTAGCTCAGTTTGGTCTGAAAAGGATCTATTAAAAGTCAAAAATCCCTAAAATGCAGTGTTGAAGTTCTCCCTAGGGGTACTCCTGTAGCTCAGAAGTGGTAGTGACAACTTGGCAAGCTCAGTGATCAGATCAATCTAACTAGTTACCCCGTACTTTGGTATTTCTTGATTTAGATACTCGCTCGACAAATGTTTAAGCAAATACTGAGTATCTCTCTTAGGAATATTGCCAGGGAGGTGTTCCCCACAGCTCCTCTCAGGGGTGACTTTAGAAGGGGATGCCGTGGGAGATCCTGTGGAGAAGTGAGGCTGCTTCACTAGAAGCTACTTCCCTATCTCAAGGAGCAGCTGCATACGCTGAAGACAGTGACCGTCTGTGTCATTTCCCCCATTTTTCCGAAAATGAAACACTTCTTATAGTCATCCTTTCTTTCCTAGACCCCCTTTCCTGGGTATGATATGGTGGCTCAATGTACAATTTGAATATAAGTTGCTACATTATGACGTACAGCCGCACATAACCAAGAATGGGTCACCCAGAAGTCCAGACAACAGAACTGGACAAGATTTGTTGTATGTCCCTTTAGGAGAAGGTGTGTGCATTTTCAAGTATGCATATAATAGTTGCCTTATCCTAGCAGAGTCTGTTTGAGATTATGAATACAAGAGCATGTATGTAGGTAGGCAGCATCTAAGAAGTGAAATCTAGCAGGCATACATTGCTTTTCTCTGTTCTTCATTCTTTCTCTCTCTGTACAAAACCGTTTTTCCTTTCTCTAACTGCCTCTCCCCTATCCAACGGTACTGACAATTACAAATTCCATTATATGCCACAAGAGTAGATATGACTGGCTAAAAGGACTCTGCAGACCCTTGTACCGAGATGGGGACTGGACTCACACATGTCCCTGAGATCTCTTGTAAGTAGTGATTTGCTTGCTGGGCAGTCATCAATGGGCTCTGAATGCTGAACCCTTGGGAGCCCAAGCAGAGTTCCTCACAGGCAAGCTCGACATGGAAGAAGTGAGTCTGCTAACAGAGCCTCCTCCACCAGGAACAAGGTGATCACACAACCCAAGCAGGGGACAGAACAAGCAAGACTTATTTCAGAGGAAGCCATGCACAGTGGATGACCAGCATCCATCAGTGGCATCTGGACACACTGCCAGGGAGTGAACATAGACTAAGAAACCTCGTTGATGTGATCTCTAAGCCCCTGAACTCCAATACAACTCACAAAAGATACTGAGGGTCACCAAATAACTGATTTTGTTGGACTTGCACCTTTGGTTACATCTTAGATCAGAATTTAGGTGAATGCTTATCTCGGATGTGATTTCCAAAAAGCCAAGTAAGGAAGCAGAAATAAGCTGAGAAATCTAGAAAAACAGTGACAGGGACAGCAAGGATCAAATTACTGCTGTGGGCAACTGTGACCAGTCTTACTATGGACCCTCTGAGAGACTGCATAGAACTCAATGGAAGGCAAATTACTCTCGTCTCTATTTCATTGATGGTCACTGCTGACCATTAACTTCTATAGGCATCTACACAGGCCCACAAGTTTATTTACATGCCAGAGAATGCTCTCAGAACTACAGAAAGCCCAAACTTTCTACAAGAACCTTCCAGAGTGGTCAAGGCACATGTGCAGGACACCAGAGAGTCTGCCAAAGTTTGTCCTCAATTTTGATGAGTGGAATTCTAATTATTATAATTTTTACTTAAAAATAAATAACATTCTAATCAAAATGACAAAATAAATAAGTTCAGGGGTCCACATTATAGAGCCAGCATCCCATATTGGAGAGCTAGTTTGAGTTCTGACTTCTCTACTTTTGATCCAACTTCCTGTTAATGCACCAAGGAAGGCGGTAGAAGGTAGCCCAAGTGCTTGGGCCCTGCCACCCACGTGGGAGACCAGGATAAAGTTCCTAGCCCCAAGCTTTGCTGTTGTCCACCATTTATGGAGTGAACCAATGAATGAAAAAATTCTCTCTCTCTCTCTCTCTCTCTCTCATGTGTATGTGTATCACTCTGCCTTTCAGTAAATATATAGATAGATAGATATAGATATAGATATAATGTATTTCAAAAGAAGCCAGCTCACAGACACCACTTCTTTCTATCCCAACACCAAACACAAATAAGTATCAGTTAAGATATTTAGTCTGAAAAATGGATAATTAAAGCCAAGCTCAAAAGAAAGAAAAAGAAATCTCCAGTTGACATAAACTAAGAGAATGGCTACAACAGTGATTTGAAGATAATACAGTCACAGAATAACCACGTATGTGACTTGTGGTAGGAGTGCAATACTTGAGTGTGGCCTGCTGTTTTGAAAATGTACCAAATATGGCCGGTGCCACGGCTCACTAGGCTAATCCTCTGCCTTGCGGCGCCGGCACACCGGGTTCTAGTCCCGGTTGGGGCGCCAGATTCTATCCTGGTTGCCCCTCTTCCAGGCCAGCACTCTGCTGTGGCCAGAGAGTGCAGTGGAGGATGGCCCCAGTACTTGGGCCCTGCACCCCATGGGAGACCAGGAGAAGCACCTGGCTCCTGCCATCGGATCAGTGCGGTGCGCCGGCCGCAGCACGCCGGCCGCGGCGGCCATTGGAGGGTGAACCAACGGCAAAAGGAAGACCTTTCTCTCTGTCTCTCTCTCTCACTGTCCACTCTGCCTGTCAAAAAAAGAAAGAAAGAAAGAAAGAAAGAAAGAAAGAAAGAAAGAAAGAAAGAAAGAAAGAAAGAAAGAAAATGTACCAAATATATTGTACATGTGAAAAACATAACCATTGAAAGAAAGATAAATATGCTTTTTAAAATTTCAAATATTCTAATACAATGCTTATTTATTCAGATATGCAAAAACAAATGGACCACTGGAAATTTATCTAAATGCTGACAGGCTGGAGCCTATTGGTTTCAATACCTATCCTATCAAAGTATGTTTTAGTAAAAGCTTGTAACTCAATCATATACTGCTCTAGAATGTTCTAAATGACATGCTATTATCATTTTAAAGCTCTTTTGTAAATGAGAATATGAAAAGCTTTATGTTTAGAAAATTTTCCATTGTCAACAATTAGCTGACAGTGAGTCGAAAATTTTCTAAACTTGTACAATATTATCATTTAAAAATAGATAAAACCAGGGGTAGACATTTGGTACAGCAGTTACATTGGTGATTGAGGGGCTGGTGCTATGGCATAGTGGGTAAAGCCACTGCCTGCAGTGCCAGCATCCCATATGGGCACCAGTTCAAGTCCTGGCTGCTCCACTTCTGATCCAGCCCCCAGCTCTGGCCATTGCAGCCATTTGGAAAGTGAACCAGAGGATGGAATACCACCCCCTTTGCCTCTGCCTCTCTGTAACCCTGCCTTCAAATAAATAAATAAATATTTTTTTTAATAAAGTTGGCAATTGAGGCACCCACATCCCGTATCAGAGTACCTGGGTTCAATTCCAGGCTCTGTGTTCAATCCATCTTCCTGCTAATGCACACCCTGGGAGACAGCGGGTGATGGCATGAGTAGATGGGCTCTGGCACCCACCTGGAAGACCCAAAGAGAATTTCAGGCTCCTGGATTTAGCCTGGCCTCACCCTGCCTATTACAGGCATTTGGAACAGGAATCAGTAGATGGAAGGTCTCTTTCTTTCTCTCTCTCTCTCTCTCTCTCTATCTCACCCTCTCCCCCTTCCTCTTTCCTTTCTCCCTCCCTCTCTCTCTGTTTCTCTACCTGTCCAATAAATAAAATAAGTAAATAATTTTCAAATAGATAAGCCAGGCATAAAGTCCTGGGAATTTAATAAAATGTTGTAATAGAATCATACTTTTGAATTTAATAAACTTTTTTGAAAATATGTAATTGCATAATTAAGGAAAATGATAATTTTATAATAAAAATATTTAAATATTAGGACACATCAAAAATCCATGGAAAATTCAAATTAAAAGAGAGTTGCTTGGGTTCAAAACATTTTTAAATACATGCATAATTTTTTTCATTATACATACTTTACATGAACTTGTTGAAGACTCCACATGTGCATGGATTTCATGTTTTTTGCATTAAAGCAAAACTTCTCTGTTATTTTAAGGGGTAGGGAGACAGACACACACAGAGAGAGAACTCCTGTCCACTGATTAATTCTCTAAATTCCCACAGTGGATGGGGTCAGGCTGGGGTAAAGCCAGTTGTCAGAAACTTAATCACATGTGTGTGCTGGAACCCCATTACATTACATGCTGCCTTCTAGGGAATGTTTCAGCCAGAATCAGAAGCTGGAACAGGGCAACCACCCCAGTAACTCCAATGTGGGACATTAGTGTCCCAACCCTGTGTCAGCAACTACACCAAATGCCCATCACAAAACAGACCTTTCAATTCCATGTTCCATGAACTTTTTGAAGCATCCCTGCACATTCAAAATAATAGCAATGAAACTGAGCTCCTATACAGTGCCTTAAATGCAAATACTGGATACCACCAGGTCCCATCCTCCCTCCCTTAGTTTTAGGTGTCCTTGCTCTGTTTTTTTTTTTTCTATTTTTAAACACATATTTATTTTATTAGAAAGACAGAGATAGGAAGAAACAGAGAAAGAGAGATCTCCATTCACCGGTCTACCCCTTCAAATGCTTGCAACTGTGGGGCCAAGCAAGGCCAAAGTCAAGACCCAGGAACTCTATGTGAGTCTCCCAGCTGGAGAGCAGGAGTGCAGGCACTTGGACCATCCTCTGTGGGCTCACAGAGCATTAGCAGGGAGCTGGATTGGAAGTATAGAATGGCCAGGACTCAGACCACCTCTCAGACATGGATTGTGGGGGTCCTGACTGGTAGCTTAACCTGCCTCACCACAATGCCAGCCCTCTTGCCCTATTTAATTGTAAATCAACCTTTTATTAAAGTTAACTCAATAAATTGAGAACATAGTACAGCTATCATGGACTCAGTAGGTCACTTGTTTCTCCAATAATTAACATCTTCATGATCATTATTATCTCAAGGGGTTTCTTTTCAGAGAAATTATAGGCCCATGGCAGAAAAAAACTAATACCTGCTTGTAGACCCCTGACTGAATAAAGCCCACTTTTCCATCATAAAGAATGTGGTATTGCCAACCTAAGAGGGCCACAGGCACCACAGACCAACCCAGAACTTGGACACATACATCCCGCAAGCCCCAGCTTCAGTCAACAACAACCTTGACTGCCAACCCCTTGAGGAGCCCAGGGATTGAGAACCGCCAGGATCCGTGCTCTGTGCTCTCAATAAATGCCCCCTTTCTTCTGCCACTCCAGTATCAGTGATCCACTTTCTGTGCTTCAGGCAAGTGGACCAAGTTTTGAGGGCTACATAGTAATTCTTCCAACCGGTTCTAGGGGTTGTTCTATATCAGTGATAATATTATGTTATGCTTAAAATACAAGTCAAAATCAAGTATTCAAATTAAAAACAATAAGACTTTTTGTTTCATTTCCCAGAACTTTCTTTGTATTCTCCAGACTAAGGTTAGACTATGATGAAACATCTCAATATCACTAATTATTCATCTACAACATTTTCTTCCTTTTTTCTCAAGTTTGTTTTATTTATTCATTTATTTATTTATTTGAAAGACAGGGAATGAGAGAGCAAAGAAAAGAGAGAGAGATCTTCCACCTGCTGCTTCAACTCCTCAAATGGACACAACAGCCAGAGCTGGGCCGTACCAAAGCCAGGAGCCTGGAATTTCATCCAGGTCTCATACACAGCTGGCAGGGAACCAAATACCTGGGCCATTTTCTGCTACCCTCCTAGGCATTTTAGTAGGAAGTTGAATCAGAAGAAGAAGTTGAAATGGGATGCTGGCATTGCAAGCAGTGGCTTAACTTGCATGCCACATCAGCCCCATCTATGGTATTTTTATCTGCTCAGGCTCGCCTCACAAGATACCACAAACTGGCATCTTAAGAAACTTCCATTCACCATAACAGTTCTGGAGGCTGAAGTCCATGGTCGAGGTGCCAACATGGTTCATTTTCTAGTAAGGGCTCTTCTTCTAAGCTGAGCCTCTTCACTGAAACTCAAAATGGCAGATCGAGGCCTCTGCTGTCTCTTCTTATAAGCACACAAGCCCATCAGATCAGGACCCCATCCTTATGACCTCAGTTAGCTTGTCCGACTTTCTCACAAGCCCTGTTTCCAAGTACAGTCACACTGGGGCTTGGAGCCTCAGCAGACAGATTGGGGAGAGGGGCTCACAGACATTCAGTCAACTATATAAGGTAATTCCATTATTCTCATTATTCACGTGCCTGTTCAGATATATACAGAGAGAAATTTTCATCAGTTATTCAGATAGTGTCCACTATCAGACTCTGATAGAAATTATATTAACCATAGATACTCTAATATTTATTTAGTATTGAGGGATACATCATGATCTGTTGATAGACAAGGCAACATATCACAGTTCTAAAACTTCCTAATTTAAACCAAACCAGGCAGTTGATGAAATTTAATCATTATTTTAGCAGGTTTAGTCACATTGACTCTCACTACACGTAAATCATGATATGGTCCATTTGGCAATTTTATCTACTTTAGAAGTCCAAGAAACATCAAGGATTTCTGCAAAATAAATGCTTCTTTTCTGAATCACAAACACACACACCAAAAAGTACTCAAAATTACAGTACTGAAATGGAAAGCCTACAGGTTGAATACCACTTGGTGGAGGCTGTTGCTGTGCCAGGGCAGGTTAAGCCACCAATCGGGATGCCTGGATCACATATCACAGTGCCTGCTGATTTCTTTCTGATACAAATCTCTACTAATGCCTCCAGGGAGAGAGAGCAGGTGGTGGCTCAAATACCTGGGCCCCTGTCACTCATATGAGAGACCAGGATGGAGTTCCTGGATCCTGGCTTCAGCCTGGCCAACACCTTGACTATTGTCTTCTCTCTCTCTCTTGCGTGCGCGTGCACACGCGTACACTTTCAAGTAAATGGTAATAAATTAACATTTAAAAAGATCTTTGGAATCTCAACTGTTTCAGATTTCGAGTTTTTCATATTTTGGTATATTTGCATGGATTAGGAATGAAATCCATGTCTAAACACAAAATATATTTGTTTCATATACACCTTCTTCATATAGTCTGAAGGTAATTTCCTGTAATATTTTTAGTACATCTGCACTTTTAAAAATATTTACTTACTTATTTGAAAGGAAGAGAGGAGGGGTTTTCTATCAGTTGATTCACAATCCAAATGCCCACAATAGCCAGGGCTGGACCAGACCAAAGCCAGGAGCCAGAGACTACATCTATGTCTTCCATATGAGTGGTAGGGACCCAAGCACTTGAACCATCATATTCTGCTTTCTCAGACACATTAGCAGGAAACTTGATTGGAAATAACAGCTGAGACACAATGCAACACTCCACTATGGGATTCGGGTTTCTTAACCACTAGGCTAAACACTTGCTGCTGCACCTGCATTTTGACCATGACCTGTCACATGTGGTCAGGTGTGGAAGTTTCCATTTGTACCATCTTGTTGAAAAAATTTTAGATTTTGAAGGATTTTGGATTTTCAAATTCGGGATGCTCAGCCTGTACTACTCTGAAAGTTGTGTGTTCCGAATGCTGTAGAGTCCTATATAAATGAGTGGAAGCTATGAAGTGGCAAAATGAAAATCACTGCAGAATCATAACCCCTTAGGAACTCAGTTGGGTAGGGTAGGGTGACCATGGAATTTATCTCCCAAACCAGGACACCTGTGAGAATGGAAAGAGGTGCTACTGGGGATAAACAGAGATCAGCCTTGGACATACAGTTAACTGGATGTAGGGAAGAACAGTATTGCTTCCACTGTATGAACTTCTGCAACTATGTTTTATATACTGAGGCTTGAGTTTCTAACGTATGATCTATCTAAAATATGTTAATTATCTCCCCACTTAGCTTTCACTGTTATTTTAAAACCTTTGTAAATTTTGTATTTCAGCAACCAGAGATGTATTTGGGTCCATGTATAACCATATTTTCCAAGTTCTTTCTGAAGCCAGTTGAAAGAAGCAAAATGTGAAAGATTATATATGCTACCAAAATGACAATTCTTTATTATAAATATTTAGATTAATTCTATAATTTATCAATAAACATTTTAAGTGATTATACACAAGACACTACCAATCCTTAACTTGAGTTATAGCAGACAGAAAAAGACACATTTAATCAAAATGCAACTTCCTAGGTAGTCTCCTAGAAGCATATGCAAATCACTGGCAAAGGACAGGTCCAAGAACAGTTCCCAGAGGAAGCAAGTTCTAAACTGAGTTTCAAGGACATGTTTATTAACCAGACATCTCAACTTCTATATAGAAAAGAATGGAATTCAGGGGTTTGGCATGTTTGGAATTCTGGGACCACATCAACAAGACTGAGAGTAGTTTTGATGGAAACAAAAGATTGTTTGAAAACAGTTCATAAGCCATTAGGTAAAGCTAATGATAAGGTCCCTAGGGAAGTAAGTTTTAAAGGCAGAACCTAAGGTAAAAATTGCACCCTGTTAAAACTGACCTTGAAAAACCTCTTACATTGTCCATAAAGTATGATATCAACTTCTTTTAGATATCTTTTGTGGTGTTCTTATGCACACTAAAGCCTAAGAACCTCGAAGTTTCCCTTACATTAACAAATGCAATTGACATGCATGTGGATGACATGGTCATTCGAACCGTTTTACTTTTCAGATAACTATAAAATCAGTACGATGAATGAGGTGAGTGTGCAGTCGACAGTTCTCAACTTCCCTATCGGTGTTACTAAGTATGTTTTAAGATTAATTCTCCATACTCATCATGCAAACAGGTATATTAAATATTAGTCTGCTGATTCAAGTCACTTAATACATAGCATATACAAAACATATTTGTAGAATGTATTTTATTAAACCAACTACTGTATTCAGAATCTGAGAATTTAACATGAGTTAAATTTTTCTACCAAAGAGAAACCACGTGTATGGTATATTTGTGCTTTAAACAAAATGGATTGTGTACTAAGAATAAACTTAAATTTTGAATACTTTTAGATTATTCTCACGCTCATGCAAAATTTTAGTTAAAAATTGCCATTAAAGCTTCTACTTGAAAAATATTAGCGGTTACTTGCTGATATGCTGAAAAGATACGCTTCTTTGTAACTTTTTTCTATAATGTACTTTTTCGCTAATTCAAACTGACTCTTAAACCACCTCCCCTACCCCTGTGATGTTAATTAAATAGGTGATATTTTACTGCTGTGGCAGTCTCCATTTCCCATTAAGAATGATATTACACAAACCAAACTCAAAGCAGAAGCTGCAAAGCTAAGTTGAGATGTATAAAGACTACTGATAAGGTATGAGCACAAATTAACAGATTACCGTGGCTTGATGTTTAATAGGACTCACTTTGAGTGATGGATCACTCATTTCATAAGTATTGCAAAGGTGGGCTGAAATCCACCAAAAGTTGTTTTTATTTTTCAAAATAACATAAAATATATTACCTACTAATGCAGAATGTAAGATGAGTTAGAAGTAGACGCTTCCAAGTGAGGAGCAGAGAGATAAGGTGTTAGAATAAATTATCTATTTTGTCTGTGTTATTTATCTTTATCTTGGTGCCTTCAAATTAATCGTATTGAACTAATGGAAATATGAAATTAGCATTATAAAAGGAGCTTAAGATCTAGAGTGAGAAAATATTTATTGATTGCCTACAATTTAATAATACAAGACAAGGCACTGTGCTGAGCAATATCTTGATAACTGCATACAAAATAATACTTTGAAATGCTTTTGAAAAGAAACATTCTAGTATATTCCATTGGAAATATTGATTTTTTTTAATTTAGTATCTCTATATATCCCACCTTCCTCTACAGAATGATTTAAAATTATCATTTTCTTAGAGTATTTTAAGGCAGGTACAAAAATATACCATAAGTCAATATATACAATATGAATTCCATAAACATAGTACAAACAGAAATATTATTGAGTTCTGAAGAAAATAGACCACTTCTTTCTTTGATGATCAAAGTCTTCAAGGATTCACTGCTATTTGAATCTGGCTTCAAAGGATAAATAGGATTTCAAAAATGGGAATTTCAGGACAGCGTATTTCAGATTCCATAAATAATTTGCCTAAAGGAATCAAATCAAGCAAGCCTAAGATGCATTTGAGTAGAAAAAATGCACCTACCTTTTGTTGCTATTGGTTGATTAATTTGTTGGTTGGCAGGCAGGGTTGGGGGGCACAAGTGAGATAATTCATATGATTTTTTTCAAGTGCAGATGCTCCTCGCCTTACAATGGGGTTATGTCTTGATAAACCCATTAAATTTAAAATTGAAAATGCATTTAATACACCCACCATCCCAAACATCAGCTTAGCAACACAGTACGCTATAGAGTACCTGCCCGTATCCTTTGTTAATACAAGACTAACTGAAGCTGCAGCTTGCTGCCATGGCCCGGGATTGCAAGATCAGATCCATTTACACATCAGTAGCCTAGGAAAAGATAAAAACTCAAAAGTACAGTTTCTACTGAATGCTTTCACTTCTGTGGCAACATAAAAGTTGAAAAATTGTAAGTTAAACCATTGTAAGTTGGAGATCATCTATACTGAGTTCCTGTAAGAGAAATAATTAAGACTTGTATGCAGAAGATGAGCTCAAAAACCTGACTGATCTAGGATGAATTCCAAAACAAATCACTTAGCCTTTCAGAATCTCTATTCTTCAACAACTACTGCTATAAAACATGAGTTACGTGGCATCTGCAGAGCACCTAGACTGTTCTACTCTCATGATCTCAACTGTGGGAAAGAAACGACCATAAAAGGCCTTTGATGATGATAATAATAATAATGAGTATATTCACTATGCCAGGCTCTGTTGCTAAGTGTTTGACAAGTATTAATTTATAAGAGATTGAGAGCGTAAATTCCACAGAATCTCAAAGCTGAAGCCCAGATTTGGACACCAAATACAATAGTACTGCATTTGCTAATGCGAAAGCTCTGAACTTAAGGCGTCATGCAAACATCCTGACTTCACCACTGTCTGGCTGCATAACCATTTCTCTGTCTCAAGCTCTTTAAGTGTCAAGTAGAATCAGTCCTTCTTAGGAGAGAATCTTTGTTCCAACAAAACTTTATAAAACCAGGCGGTGAGCCTGACTGGCCTCCCTCCACTCCTATCATAGTTTGCTGATCTCTCATCTAGTCCATGAGTGATATTTGGAAAATCATTTAACTAACTTCTAACCCTCACATTCCCCTTCTATTATACCAGGCCAATGCAAAACATTTTTGTGATGTTAAAATTAAATCGTGTGTAGAAATGTTTTGTAAATTCAAACCACCATAGACTTAACATTTTATAGTGTAAATTCTAGAAAATGTAACTTGCTCTAGAGGACGAAAGAGAATATCTATTTCTATTATGGCATCATTGACCATAGGGTTCCAATGTATCAGAATCTCAGATTTCAATGATTGTTGAAATATTTATTTTCTAAAATTATGCACCTTGTCTCAGAAGCTTCCAAGAGTTTTTGTTTATTTTTAACCTCTCTCATCAAGCCTGTTTGTACCACTTCGTGTCCTTTTTAGGATTCTATTCTGGAATTAATAAGGTAAAGGCAGAGACTCTTGACACGGAGCTGGTGATCCATGTTGAAAATCAGTCAAGAGCAGGAAACTCTTGCCCATTACGTTTTGTGATATACTGACTTGGCTCATTCTTTCAGCAAATGTTCATTGAGCATCCATTAAAAGCCAAGCACACCAGTGTACTGGGGATACCAAGATGAATAAGTTGCAGTCCCTGACCCGTGTAAATAGGCCAGTTACAATAAACTAAACTGATTTAGAAGATGAAACTCTTCTCTCTTACATGGATCAGTAAGCAAGTAACCTTTGAGTTAGACACTTAAAGATTTTGCCAAGTGGAAAACTAATATGTGCACAAAGGCAGCAGTGCAAGGATGTGTCACGGTAGGACCATGTCTCACAAATTGCCCTTAATTGCATGCCATCTTCATAACTTTTACCATATTTCCATACCATATTTTATATCTATATAAAATATATATGATATATTCTATACCATTTTTATCATTTCTATACATCCTATTGTAAATTTCAATTTCCTTGTATTGCTCATTATTTTATTTTATATAAAATTAAAATTATAGAAATCAAAAAGTTAATTCTTGTATCATTATAAATTACCAGTTGATATGTATTTCATACTTTGGATAACCAATTTGAAGAATTTTTTGAAGGCAAATTAGAATTACAGAATGTTTCAGCTAAAAGGAATCTCAGAAACTCTATAATCTAATTCACATCATTTTATTGAGTTCCAGGGAGAACATATTTTGCCCAAGATGGAAAAGACAAATATGGAATTGGAATTTCACAACTTCTAATCTAATGTTCTTTCCATTGCTACATGGGATTGGATTTAGCTTTCAATGCTTAACAACTTCTCATAAATAAATTTATGGGGTTCCAATTTTAGTTCAAGCCATCTAGAAACTTACTTGAAAAAAAGTAATTCAATATGCCCTGTTCTTTGGTAATCACATTAATAACTTTAAAAAACACTAATAAAACTTCTAGTTTTACTTGATACTACTGTTAACCAAAGAGTATAGAGATTACATATGTATTTCTGCCATGTCATGAAAATTCCACCAAAATAACAGTAAATGATTGAATAAACAAACACAAAATACAGCCTCCCTCCTTCCCCCACCCAAAAATGAAAGACAGTAACTGGATGGGAGGTGCCAATGAAATTTTTGGGAAAAGTAAATGAGGGAATGAGCAGATTCTAAGTTAGCAGAGTAGAAATAGCTAAAATTAAAGTGCCAGCAAAGCCAGAGTATGGGGAAATCAGAAGCAGAAACTGGAGGCTCCCTCCCAATTCAACTCAACTGAGGGGTAGGATTCAAAGTTGGGTATGAAATCGGAAGTAGCAGGTCAGGGTCTGATGAGCAGCAGTTAAGCCCTGTTGTCTCTTCACAGCTTCACAGCCAGACAACCAGACAACCGGCCCTACACGAGTGATCAAAGCACTCAGTCCCTGAAGTCGAGAATGCAGCCATAGCTGAGCGCTGTGCTCAAATGCAGGAGTTAAACGAAAGGGAGATTAGTAGCCCTGAGACCTCCCCCTCCTAAACTCAATCTATTCTCTGAACAACCTACCTAAGCAATAAGGGGATTTTTTTTCTGATGATAATAACTAGCCTAAAATAACGAACCTAAAAATATAGACACTTTGACTATCTCTTAACCCAATGGCTAGTTTCTGCCTTCCCTACCCTGCTGTGAGGATGACCAGCACGCCAGATCAATATGCCTCCCGCCTCCAGACTGGCTTTTTCACAATTCCATTTTACATGTTCAGGGAGTTGAAAGAACAGCTTTAACATAAAGGATTATGACAAAAATTATCAGGAAAAAATGATTTTAAGTATAGAGAGCTATGGGGACTATAAAAACAAGTAAAGGTGTATTTAATAATTTTGAGAGTTAGAAGATAATTGCATTCATTCAACAAGAACAGCTTGCTGGGAAAAATGAATACTTTTTTTAAAAGATTTTATTTATTTATTTAAGAGGTAAAGTTACAGACAGTGAGAAGGAGAGACAGAGAGAAAGGTCTTCCGTCTGCTGGTTCACTCCCTAAATGGCCGCAATGGCCAGAGCTGTGCCGATCCAGTCAGGAGCCAGGTGTTTCTTCCGGGTCTCCCATGTGGGTGCAGGGGCCCAAGGACTGGGGCCATCTTCTACTGCTTCCCCAGGCCATAGAAGAGAGCTGGATTGGAAGAAGAACAGCCAGAACTAGAACTGGTGCCCATAAGGGATGCCGGCGCCACAGGCGGAAGATTAACCTACTGCACCACGATGCCGGTCCCAAATAAATACTTTTAAATGGCAGAAAAGTTCTTGGAAATTATAAAAAAGTGGGAAAATATTTAAAAGTCAATGAAAAGGATTAGTTGAAAAAAAAGAAAACAACCTCCAAAATTAGAACCAAATAGTAGCAGGAGAGGAAAGATTTAAAAACATAGATCTCTTTGGTGGTAAGATTTGGATAAGAGTTGATCTATTTTAGTGATAACAGGGAAATGTTCCCAAGTAGCTGCTTGAGTATCTTCTTTTCATACTCTATATATTTGTGTTAGACTTGCTTCAAATTGGGATATCAACATTGCTCTTGGGAATATTTTAATCAGTCAAGCACAACTTAACCTTAGAGGCACAGTCTTCGAATAATATGCTTGAATGCTCTCTCTCGCTCTCTCTCGCTCTCTCTCCCCACACACACATATTTCAAAAAGTTCATGGAAAATGTAATTAAATTATGTTTATTTGGCACAAAATTTTTTGAAATCCGTGCATAGTTCTATAATATGCATTTTCCAGAAACATTTTGAAGATCCTCCCACTCTCTGCGCAAGCCTCTTGGGAGAGGACAAATGCCTGGAAATGGATTTCAGTCACTGATGATCTATGATTTAATGAATCATGCTAACATAACATATAAGTTTAAATAAATAGGATATGAGAGCTTTCCACTTGGTGAACTTGTGGAAGTGCTGGTAAGGTAGCATGCCCCACATGGAAGTTCTGTTCCCCTTTCTATACCTTGCCCAATGCATCTCTTCCATTGGGTAGCTTCTAAGTTACAGCCTTTATAATAAACCATAAACATGGGTAAGTACTTTCCTGAATTCTATGAACCTTCTAGCAAGTTATCTAACCTTCAGTTTATAGCCAGTAGTTCAGAAGCAAAACCTGAGACAGGGACTTGCCACAGGCATCTGTAGTGAATGATGAACAGTCTCGTGAGATTGAGAACCTAACCTGTGGAATGTGTGCTAACTCCAAGAAGTTGTCAGAATTGAGTTAAATTGTAAGACACCAGACTTTGTCTGCCAAAAATTGGAGAATTGGTGGGTGTGAAGAAAACCATCATGCAACCAGTGGCAAAGGTGTGGTGTGTGTACATATCTGTATGTGTATGTATATATACATATATATGTATACATATATATCCTTTCATTTTGTGCATGTTTATTGATTTTAGGCTATAAAAGAGGAGGCTGTAATTCATGTACACCACTTCCCCAATCCACCTAGCAGTAATAACATTCTATAGACTGAATCAATAAACTAAGAGATACAAGATGGCTGAATGGGGTGTAGCCACACTAATTTCAGTGGCTCTGGGATATGAAAAAACAAAGGGAGGACCATGTTTCCAGGGATCTGACAGATGAAAATATTCAGAAAAGAACTGAAAGAAAACTGAATAATCCATGGGACAGGAGGAGAGAGGACAGGGACACTCCTGCAGCCAGCTGCACAGCATAGCCAGTTGTCAGCTGTGAGCCACCATCACACCAGGACAAAGTAGGAAGAAACTGTGGTGCACCCAGTGCTTGCAGTTTTAACTGAGAGTTAATTCCACAGTCACCTACTGACATTTACTTCAGTCTGGGGAGCTGACTGGGGTCCAAGCAACTGCCAGGCTTGGAGCAGGGAAGCCAACCTGCTTCTTCTCCTCCTGGCCTCCTGCAGAGCTCCATACTTAGCAGTAAAAAGTTATGCTCCTTCCACTGCCAGAATCAGCATCAGGAGGTGATGCCTTCTTCTTAAAGAGAAATGAGAGATGACTGTAGCAGCCTGAGGGAGAACCTTGTGGACCACTCTGACTTTGAGTGCATCCTGGAGCCACACAGGGTAGGATACATACCTAAACCGGTAAAGCAAGAGCACGCTGCCTGCTTCCCATTTCCCCTCCCCACAAAACACACAAGGGCTCCCAGCAAATAGCAGGGAAGAAGCACCATATTAAAAGGCAATTACAGGCTGCCAAGGTTGCAGGTGGGTCACTAGGGGATTTTATCCGACAGATAAATCAATGGAGTCTGGCTTGGAGGGTTGACAGAATATAGGGTTCCCACTTAAGCCTGTAAGGAACTCCACTCCCCTCTATATCACTGCACAGGTACCCAAACTGATAACATGGAGCACTGACAGGCTGCTGGCTCTGGGAATGCCTCAGCTCTCCATGGACAGAGTAGGCTCACAGGGCTGAGAATGGATTCCCTGTTCCCTGTGCCTGTGGCAATCCTGTGACTCCATGATAGGATGTGGAGCACAACTGGGTTTCTAGGCAATCATTGTGTCTGGATTCAGAGGCTCAGATATCACTGAATGCCTGGGGTGGTTCATTGTGCAGGGTTCTGTACTAACACTGAAGACAACACAGACCATTTGTGTGGTTCTTGCAAATGTGTGGGTCGGGTGTGTAGCCACTCTGAGCTCATCTTGGTCATGATCACCTGGGCAGAGAGAAGGTAAGGCAGTAATCATACCACTCAGTGTGATCATACCATCCCTGCTGCTAACAATAAAGGAGATCTACCATGCCTGATGAGGGTGTCACCCTGAACTCTTATACCATACCTAATCATTGACTAGAGCTCCATGTTCCACCTAGTACACTCTCTGAATATCCACTGAAGCACAGACACTCCACTAATCTACAGAGACACATTGCAAAGATAAAACCCATCAGAGGAGAAACCAACAAGTAGTTCCACAAATGCCTAAAAATAAAAGTAGAAGCACATGAAACATGAACAGGAAGACAATATGACTCCCCGAAAGAAGACAACATCACTTCAATATTAGAATGTGAAAACAAAGAGATTGATGAAGTGCCTGAAAAGGAGTTCAAAAGAATGATCATGGGATTACTCAAAAGCAATGAGAAGCAAATTTGTGAGTTAAACATTCCATACATGACATGGATGAAATATTTTCTCATGAGATAGTGAAGAGAAATCAAACTGAAATATTAGAAACAAAGAATTCAATATGTCAAAAAATTACAGTAGAAAGCATTAACAACAGATTGGTGAGGCAAAAGAAATAATACCTGAGCTAGAGGACAAATCTTTGGAAATACCTCAGTGAGACCAAGAAAGAGAAATTGGAAAAATTAAAAACAATGTTTAAGTATAGGATACTATCAAATGACCCAATATAAATAGGTCTTAGGAGTTCCTGAGGGTGTGGAAAGAGAGAATGGATTAGAAGGCAATTCCAGTGAAATAATTACAGACACTTCCCTAATTTGGAGAAAGAAAGGGACTTCCAAGTACAGGAACCGCATAGAACTAATAAACATCACAAGAAAAGACCTTTACCACATCACATTGTAGTCCAACTTTCAACAGAAAATATAAATAAAAGATTTTAGCATATGCACGAAAGAAATGCCAGATTACTTTCAATTATACTCAAAGCTGATTTCTCATCAGAAACCTTACAGGCAATGAAACAATGGAGAGACAAGTTCAAATCTTAAAAGAAAAAAAAAATTGTCAACTCAGACTATTATACTCTGCAAAGCTCTCATTTGTGGATGAAGGTGAAATAACAAACAGAAATTGAAAGAATTTGTCACCATTTATCCAGCCTTAAGGATGTTTAAGTGGGCTAGCTCTGTGGTTCAGTGGGTTTAAGCCCTGTCCTGAAGCACCGGCATCCCATATGGGCACCGGTTCTAGTCCCGGCTGCTCCTCTTCCAATCCAGCTCACTGCTATGGCCTGGGGAAGCAGTAGAAGATGTCCCAAGTCCTTGGGCCCCTGCACCCATGTGGGAGACCCAGAAGAAGCTTCTGGCTCCTGGCTTTGGATCAGCACAGCTCTGGCCATTGCAACCATCTTGGGAGTGAACCAGTGGATGGAAGACCTCTCTCTGTCTCTGCCTATCTCTGTAACTCTTTCAAATAAATAAAAATAGATCTTTATAAAAAAGGATGTTTAAGGATGTGAAACACACAGAAACAAAGACAGATGGTCATCACTAAGAAATAATGTGAAGGGAGAAAATCTCCTAGTAAAAGTACAAAGAAAATCCAAAGCAAGCAATGGGAATACATATGGGGAAATGTCAGGGCCAAGTTGTTATTTGTCAATTATAACCTTGAATGTAAATAGTCTTAATTCTCTAATTAAAACATACAAATTGGCCAAATGACTATCCATGAGAGCACATAGCTATTTAAAGGATATGTTAATTGATCTAAAGGGAAGCATAGACCCCAATACAATAATAATGAGGGACTTCAATACCCCACTTTCATCAATGGGTAGATCAACTAGACAAAAATTCAACAAAGAAACAATAGAACTAATCTACACCATGGGCCAAATGGGCCTGATATCTACGGAACTTTTCATCCCACAGCTGGAGAATATACATTCTTGTCATTAGTGCATGGAACTTTTTCTAGTATAGACCACATGCTAGGCCATGAGGCAAGTCAGAGCAAATTCAAAAAATCTGAAATCATACCATGTAGCTTCTCTGACCAGAGTGGAATAAAGTTGGATATTAATAGCTCAAGAATCTTGAGAAAATATGGAAACACATGGAGAATGAACAACATGCTCCAGAAAGGAACAGTGGGTCATAGAAGAGATCAAAATGGAAATCAAAAAATTCCTGGGCTGGCGCCGCGGCTCAATAGGCTAATCCTCCACCTTGTGGCGCCGGCACACTGGGTTCTAGTCCCAGTCGGGGTGCTGGATTCTGTCCCGGTTGCCTCTCTTCCAGGCCAGCTCTCTGCTATGGCCAGGGAGTGCAGTGGAGGATGACCCAAGTCCTTGGGCCCTGCACCCCATGGGAGACCAGGAGAAGCACCTGGCACCTGCCTTCAGATAGGCGCGGTGTACCGGCCGCAGTGCACTGGCAGCGGCAGCCATTGGAGGGTGAACCAACGGCAAAGGAAGACCTTTCTCTCTGTCTCTCTTTCTCACTGTCCACTCTGCCTGTCAAAAAAAAAAAAATGTAAAAAAAAAATTGAAAAGAAATTCCTGGAAGTGAATGAAGGTGACAACACAACATATCAGAACCTATGGGACACAGCAAAAGTAGTGCTAAGAGGGAATTTTATAGCAATCAGGGCCTAGATCAAAAAATTAGAAGAGTATCAAATAAATGTTCTAACAATTCATTTCAAGAGCCTAGAAAAAGAACAGCAAACCAAACTCAAAATTAGTAGGAAGAACAAATATTTAAAATTAGAGAAGAAAGTTGAAACCAAAAAAGATACAAATTATCAGTGAAATGAACAGCTATTTTTCTGAAAAAAAAAATAAGCAATATTTAAACACCATTGGCCCAACCAACCAAGCTACACAATAGCTACAAAAAATTAAAATACCTTGTAACAAATTTGATCAATGAGTTGAAAGAGCTCTACAATGAAAATTACAAAATATTAAAGAAAGAAATAAGGGACTGGCACTGTGGCTCAGCGGGTTAACACCCTGGCCTGAAGCACTGGCATCTTATATGGGTGCCGGTTGGAGACCTAGCTGCTCCTCTTCTGATCCAGCTCTCTGCTATGGCCTGGGAAAGCAATGGAGGATGGCCCAAGTCCTTGAGCCCCTGCACCCAGTTGGGAAACCTGGAAGAAACTCCTGGCTCCTGGCTTCGGATCGGCACAGCTCTGGCCATTGCGGCCAACTGGGGAGTGAACCAGCGGATGAAAGACCTCCCTCCCTCTCTCTCTCTCTCTCTCTCTCTGCCTCTCTGCCTCTCCTCTCTCTGTGTAACTCTTTTAAATAAATAAATAAATATTTAAAAAAAAAAAGAAATAAAAGGAAACACACACAAAAATGAAAGAATCTTCCAACTTCATGGATTGTAAGAATATCATCAAAATGTCCATACAGATTCAATGTGATCCCAATCATAATACAAACAACATTCTTCTCAGATCTAGAATAAACAATGCTAAAATTCATATGGAAACACAAGAAATCCCAAATAGCTAAAGCAATCTTAAACAACAAAAACAAAATCAGAGACATCACAATTCCAGACCTCAACACACACTGTAGAGCAATTATAATCAAAATAGCCTGGTACTGGCACAAAAATAGACATGTAGACCTATGGAACACTATAAAATCCCCAGAAATCAATCCATGCATCTACACCCAACTAATCTTTGACGAAGGAACTGAAATCAATCCCTGGAAAAAGGACAGTTTCTTCAACAAACGGTGCTGGAAAAAGTTGGATCTCTGCATGCAGAAGTATGAAGCAAAACTGATACCTTATACCCTGCACAACAATCAATTCAAAATGGATAAAAGATCTAAATTTATGAGCTATACAATCAAATTAGTATCATTGCGGGAAACTCTGAAAGACATTGGCATATGCAAAAACTTACTGGAAAAGACCCCAGAATCACAGACAATCAAAGCAAAAATAAGCAAATGGGATTACATCAGGCTAAGACACTTCTGCACCGAAAAGGAAATGCTCAACAAAATGAAGAGGCAACTGACAGAATGGGAGAAAATGTTTGCAAACTGTGGCACTGATAAAGAATTAATATCCAGAATCTATAAAGAGCTCAAGAAACTCAACAACAACAAAACAATCCAGTTAAGAAATTGACAAAGGATTTGAACAGGCATTGTTCTAGGGGTGAAATTCAAATGGCCAACAGACACATTTGAAAATGCTCAGGATCACTAGCCATCAGGGAAATGCAAATAAAAATCACAATGAGGTCTCAACTCACCCCAGTTGGAATGGCTCTCATACATAAATAAAAAAGGAATAATGAATGCTGGTGAGGATGTGGGGAAAAGGGCACCCAAATCCATTGTTGGTACGAATGTAAGCTAGCAAGGCAATTGTGGAAGACGTTATGAAGATTCCTCAGAAATCTGAAAATAGATCTACCATATGACCCAACCATCCCACTCCTGGGAATTTACCCAAATAAAATGAAATCAGCATATGAAAGAGATACCTGTACCACTATGTTTATTGCAACTCGATTCACAATAGCTAAGATATAGAATCAACCCAGATCAATAAATGATTGGATAAATAAAATTTTTCATATATATATACTATGTAATACTATTCACACATAAAAATAATGAAAGTCTATATTTTACAACAAAATAGATGAAACTGGAAACAATTATGCTTCGTGAAATAAGCCAGTCCCAAAAATACAGTTACCTGCCTTCCCTAATCTGTGGTAACTAATCAAGCACAAAAATGTATATGAGTGAAACCGATTTATTTTGAGATTTGGTTATTGTTTGCAATTCTTGTCTCTACTGTTGAGGAACAGTGTTTTTCTTACTATTTGTTGAATTATCTGCTTACTGGAGTGTTAAGCTTATGATTATAAAATAAACTGAAAGTTTGTCATTGTAAAAATAAAAGAATAAGAAAGGAAGGAGTAGGGAGGGTGGACATGGGTAGGAGGGAGGTTAAGGTGGAAAATATCACTATGCTCTTAAATTTGTATGAAAAACATAACATTTGTTCACCTTATATAAATAAAAAATTTAAAATCAGTAAACCATAGGTATGTTACTATAAATATGTACCATTGTTTACTACAGAGCAAAGTGAGATATCGTAGTTATTTCCCCATTCTTGTGTAACCACTGTGCCCTTGGAATTAGAAGTTGATACTTCATATTTTCTCCTGCTGTTTGTCTTTCTCTACTTCTAAAAGCATTTCAAGTTCTTGGTTTTAGCATATACAGGCACAAGCTCATGCAAAATGGAATTAAAAGATGTTTCTTTTGATGCAAAATATTTTGAAATCATGCATATTTTCTTAAAGTAGACATTTTTCATGAAGTTTTAAGGACCCTTCATATGCCTTGATTTCAAATATTTGTTGTATGAAAATAAATATATCTTTTAATTACATTTTCCCCAAACTTTTTGAAGTATAGTGTATTCTACCAAGAACAGTAACTCTCTCAGTACTTTCTTTATCTCAATATTCTGTCATGTTTCTATCTCCTTAAATTTCTGGGTTGTTCTAGAAGGTCGAGTTAATTGTGCCCTTTTTTGTGGCCAGGTGACATCTTTGTCTTCTTCAGAACATTCAGGCTACCTCACCTTTACCTCCTTGGATTTAGGATAATTTCTTTTTTGTGGTTGAGGATCACTATTGAGCAACAGGAAGAACACAGACTGAAAATCTGTCAGACTCACATTTTAAACCAGATCTGCCATTGACCAAATATGCGATCTTATACCATGTAATCACTCTGCTCCTTCTTCAGCCATTGTACATTAAATAATGTATAAAGAAGTTCCTGCAATATGAGTTCCCTTGCTGAGTTCATGTGTCATATCCCCAGGCATTATTCTAAACTCTCTACAGGCACTAATGCAATCTTCACACCACCCTTAAAAAGTAGACGGTGTCGTAATCCCCATTACTGTGAGGAATCTGAGGCACAGGTAAGTTAAGTAATGTGCCTACAGTGGCGCAGTAGCCAGGGAATAGAGTCAGGGATTTTACACTCAGACTTTCAGCTGTTAGAGTACGCTTCTCCCCTGGATGAAAATACATCTCAAAGATAATAAACCATATGGCTTATCTCCTGCATTCCATGTCCCAAGATGTATCTGTAAAGGATGGCCAGTCTAATGGAACATTCTGTTAAAAACTGACCAACTGTAACTATTCTCAAGGCAGAGTCGGAACCAGCTAAGCAGAGCAGTAAACAGAGGGAGAGGCTCCGGCAGATGCAGCCCCACAGCTCTGCGCTTCTCCGCCATGTCCTTTCATCCACCACCAGACCCATTGTGCAAAACGTTTACCTTAACTCCAAAAGCTCTGAATTGCAGCACCTACAACAGTTCCTCGTGCATTCTCAAGAAGCAAGCCCATCTTCCTTAGTCTAACTCGTATTCTTGTTGAAAGGATTAATGAGAATGTGATTCCCCAAATTACTGATCATCTGAATCACCCAAGTGATTGAGATGACAAATAATTTTTTTTTTCATTTTTTGGACAGGCAGAGTGGACAGTGAGAGAGACAGAGAGAAAGGTCTTTCTTTTCCGTCGGTTCACCCCCCAATTGCCACCGCAGCTGGCGTGCTGCGGCCGGCGCACCGCGCTGATTCAAAGCCAGGAGCCAGGTGCTTCTCCTGGTCTCCCATGCAGGTGCAGGACCCAAGCACTTGGGCCATCCTCCACTGCCTTCCCGGGCCACAGCAGAGAGCTGGACTGGAAGAGGAGCCACCAGGACAGAATCTGGCACCCCAACCGGGACTAGAACCCGGTGTGCTGGCGCCGCAGGCAGAGGATTAGCCTATTGAGCTGCAGCGCTGGCCAGATGACAAATAATTTTACACACACACACACACACACACACATTATGCCTGGGCCTCACATCTAGAGAGTCCTATTAAATGGGTGCAGGGAAGGGCCCCATTGTATATTTTCAAAAGCTCTCTAGTTAATTTTGATGAGCAGCCCAGCACAGGAAACTGCTCAAAGCACTTGGCTCAGATATCATCCAGGAATTGTGAGCTGTTCTCGCCTGCTTTTCTTCTTCGTGTGTGGGACCCTGAGGTCAGCTGGCATTATCCTTCAACTTCACCATTTCACCTTACAGATGTTTGTCCAAATGCTAGCTTAAATAATCTCTATTTAGATCACAAAAATAGAACACCAATTTATTTCTACAGATGTTTCATTAACCTATAGTATTTACCTTTAAAATGGATTTTTAGTAGGACTTTTTCATTCCGTCACCTTTATTAAATCCCAATGAAATACCCTGAATTCTCATTTTCCACTGTTCACTTTGCCAAAACCTTTACCTCTGCCCCCTCAATCCCCTGCTTCCTCTTCCCTGCTGTGTGCAAGCTGTCTGGTCTCTGGACCCTTGCAAAAGGGACTGTCCAGAAACAGTCACTGAGACAGGCTTCCTTGGGTATGAAGAGAGGGCTGGGAAAGTGAGTTAAAAAGCCACCGTGTTATCTAATTCCCTGCTGCTCTCTGCCCCACCCCACTTGCTCCGGCTCAGCAGGAAGGGAGCAAATTGAAAATAATGGAGGGAAAATTTTATTAGAATAGGAGTGGGGAAGAAACCTGAGCACAAGACTAAAAGATAGAGTTATCAAAAGATTGATGCCTTATACTATAAGACTGAAGAAAGGAGTGAGAAAAATAGATGGAGAGATGAGATTGACTCAACAGCATCTAAGGGGCTTGTGCCAAATTCTCAGGAAGTATGAGATCTGTGACCTTAAAAATGGGATTATTTGCTGTTATAGGAATGATGCAGAATTATATATATATATATATATATATATATATATATATATATTACAGGCAGAGTGGACAGTGAGAGAGAGAGAGAGAGAAAGGTCTTCCTTTGCCGTTGGTTCACCCTCCAATGGCCACCGCGGCTGGCGCACTGTGCTGATCCGAAGGTAGGAGCCAGGTGCTTCTCCTGGTCTCCCATGGGGTGCGGGACCCAAGGACTTGGGTCATCCTCCACTGCACTCCCTGGCCACAGCAGAGAGCTGGCCTGGAAGAGGGGCAACCGGGACAGAATCCGGTGCCCCGACCGGGACTAGAACCCGGTGTGCCGGCGCCGCAAGGCGGAGGATTAGCCTAGTGAGCCGCGGCACCGGCCAGAATTATATGTTTGAAATAAAATTCCTTGTTTGTCAGTCAAGCTGGGTCCTGATAAACTCACAGGGTGGGATGTCAGGAAGACAATGAACCAGAAACAGGCTTTTCACACTGGGTAAGTGAGTGTTTTCTTTTGCCCCAAATTCTGGCAGGGGTGGGAAGAGATTCAATTGACTTAAAAAATCACATCATTGTTCCAGTTGTGTAATTCTGATAATTTATGATGTTTACCAATTCATGTAAGTTTTAAGCAGAGTAAAGGCATCCAGGGGGATGGTTCTCCCTGAAAATCCAGTTCCTAGAATCCTGAGTTACCACAGGACAGGAAGCACTGGGACTGGCTGGGGAAGTGAGGCTGTAGAGCAGCTGGGGCCAAGACGCCATGCTTCTCTCCTAAAATGCTACAGAACAAAAACCACAGCTAACAATAAATACTTAACATAAAATCATGCTACTGGGGCCGGAGCCATGGCGCAATAGGTTAATCCTCCACCTGCGGTGCCTGCATCCCACATGGGCACCGGTTCTAGTCCTGGTTGCTCCACTTCCAATCCAGCTCTCTGCTATGGCCTGGGAATGCAGTGGAAGATGGCACAAGTCCTTGGACCCCTGCACCTGCATGGGAGACGTAGAAGAAGCTCCTGGCTCCTGGCTTTGGATAGGCGCAGTTCTGGCCATTGCAGCCATCTGGGGAGTGAACCAGTGGATGGAAGACCTCTCTCTCTGCCTCTACCTCTCACTGTCTGTAACTCTACCTCTCAAAAAATAAATAAAAATCTTTTTTTTTTAAAAAAAAAGGCATGCTGCCTTAAAATTATTGACAAATAATTTTAAGAAGAACTATATTCATCACTATATATTTTAAATAAGTAGATACATCTACATCCCAAAGATATTTTGGCCTTCCCCCAAGAACAGTGTTTTATTAGTTTTCTTAATCATTTTGGAGCAGCACAGTAACAGGGAAGCTTGGAGACATGTGGTGGTAAACAAAATGAAGATGAGCAGTTGAAAGTAGGAAGCAACCTGTGGGTTGTGTCCTCTATTGGGGAAACATGACGGACCTAGCACTAAGGTTAACTCAGGGTGATAGAGAAAGGAGGGTTTGTCAGGGCTCTCAGCCTCTTGTCACCGTGTTAAATTTCTACGACATACAGTTTAAAAACTCTGACTTTATTGCCAGGAAATCTACAATTTACTATTGCCAGGCCTTAGGCAAGTCACTCCCTCTCAGAGCTCATGTCCTCACCCATGATACGGAGGTAGTAACGCTTTCCCATTCAGAGATTGTTGTGAAAATGAAAGAAGTGTAGCTGTTGCCAAGCAATATGTCCTATTCCCATCACTGTCATGATTGTTATTGTATTCCAACCGATTTTCACAATAAGGGAAAACATTGCTTCCAAACAACCATTAGAAATATCAATAAATAATATCAGTCACTAGCCATGCATTATTAATATCAGAAAATCTTACATAAAATTCAGCGGTAGGGACAAAGTACAAAAGCAAGGCTGTCTGTGGACTCGGGAGGTCTTCAGGAATGTCTGTGTCAGTAGTGTGTGCATGCATGTGTGTGTTTGCAGGAGAGGGAGTGAGAATGAGATGAGGGGAAGGCTCTGAATACTAACAGCTGTCTGGTTTCATTTCATCAAGCACCATATAACATGGAATCAATGGCTTTCTTGAATATTGTGGACTGAAATTTACCCTCCCTTCCCCTCCATTTGTGTCTTGAAACTGTAAGCCCCAAGGGGACTGTACTGGAGATAGGGTCTTCACCAAGGCTGTTAAGGTTAAATGAGGGCATAGGGTGGGCCTTTCATCCCATAACCTTGATAAGAAGGGGAAAAGACACTCGGAGCCTGTACAGGAGCAGGCTCTGGGAGGAAGAAGAAAGAAGATGGCCAACTGCAAGGCAAAAATAGAGGCTTCACAAGAAATTAACCCTTCCAGAATGATCTTGGACTTCCAGTCTCCAGGACCATGAGAAATAAACTTCCGTTACGTAAGCCACTCGTCGGTGGTATTTTGTTATGGCAGCCCTGGTGGGCTAACACACTGAATAGTAGCCGTCTTTTGTTTCTCCACACAGTTGATCTCTACAAGCAGGGATCTGGGGACCCAACAGGCTGGTTCTTTATTCTCAGTAGAGCTCACCACTTCCTGCACATATGCAGCCCTTCCTGCCACCCAGGGCCAGGAAGGAAGCCCCACATCAAAGTCCTTCTCAGTGTTTGTCTGCAGAGCAAATACTGGTGACCGACACCTTTTATCTGTTCCAGAAACTTCTTTCTTAGAATGAACGAACAGCACATTGAAAGCCGTGGTTCAGATCTAAAGATCTCCAGCTCTTCTGTCTGTACAGTTCTGTTAGAACACAGCTTCCTTCCAAAATTCTACCCATCTGGCATATAGAAGGTAGTCATAAAGTTTGGTTGAATGGTTGACTGAAAATTAAACAGTATGGTACTTTTACTTTGGATAGGAGGAAAAATAAACTGGAAAAACCACTAGAGGATGAACTTTCATAAAACAGTTGAAAAAATAAAGCTATTAGGAGCCTGCACAGAAGTATTAAAAGTTACTAATGAAATCTTCAGCATTACCCTTCTAATGCTGGATTTAAATAATTCACAGATGTACTTTTTGTTTTATCATCTTTTTTAGCAGGATCAGTTTTTACTTTCTCCCTTACCTTTAGAAAAAGCATCTGTTTGGGATTTTTCACGCTCCCCAGGCTATAGCCAGAGCATGGAATTAGCTGATGTGTGAAAGCAGTTGCCATGTGCTTACAGCTCCCGCCTCATACCCACAAGCTATTAGGGCCACTGCTGAGTGAGCTGACTGCAGGCAAGATGAGCAGGGGGTGTCAGACTCTGCTCTACTAGGGGAATTGGGGGCAAAAAAGGAATAGGATCTGGCCCACCTGCCCATTCCTCTTAAGCACCCAGAAAACTTCTCTTTCCTAAGCAGTCTGTGTTTAGCTGCCTGGGAGGAATGTTAGTCAGTAGTGTCTTAATTACTTTGATAATAATTTTGCATTTTGATAATTTTACACTTTGATAATATACTCTATGTTCTGGAGATTCACATTCCTTAATTGCTCTATTTACATAGCAATTAAATAAACTTGAATAACATTTCACCCTTTGCCTAGTTATAGATCACACAGAACTCAAGATGAATTTTTTATGATTTTCATAAAAATCCAACAATGAAACAAACAAAAACTTGTGTCTGTGACAAGCATCCACAATCCTCTCATTTATCTCATATTTGAGAAAAGAGGAAATGATTATACCTGCTTTACTCCTATAATGGAGTATAGATTAATTTTATCTACCTTTTTTTAAGACCTATTTTTTATTAATTTCTATTCTGAGCACTCATTTTCTATAGCTTTTGATGGCAGGACTCAAACTCAAAACTTCTTCCATTTCATCTCAACTCTTCCCAGGCCTTTTTCTTAAAAAGTGAAAGCAGAGATGCTCATTTGGGTCACTTTACAGTAACTTCATTCTTTTGAACACATCACTAACTTAGTTAAACTTTCAAAGATCAAGAAGAAAATGAATCCTTTCACATTCAGACTTGCTATTCAGAAAAACAGTGACTCAGAGTACTGTAAACGGAAATTTGTAAGGCCCTGAAATAGGATTATATTTCTGCTTTATAAATTTGATAAGGAATATTTTAAAAGGATTAGAGATGATTTCTAAGATTTTATTAGGGAAGGAGGAAGAACTGACAAATGATTTTTGAAAAAACTACAATCAAATAAAAAAATAAAATATTGAAGCAAAAACCATTTTTGGCAAGACAGTATTGTGGTATGAAAAAAATGTATTTCAAAAGACTGAAAATGATAAGGCAGAATTTGAAACTGAAAAAAAGTACCTGCATGGTTATAATATATCCCAGAGTCAGATACACACGTGCGGATTTCAAAAATTCATGAAGGGGCAGGTGCTTGGCCAAGCAGTTAGGAAATCAGTTAAGATGCCCACGTCCCACATCAGAGTAATTGAGCTTTCTTTCCAGGTCTCGCTCCATGTTCCGGCTTCTTGTTAATGCAGATCGGAGGAAGCAGAAGTGATGGCTCAAGGGGCTGGGTTCCTGACACCCATGCCCGCAACTTTACTACCTTTTATGGGCATTTGGGGAGTGAATGAGCAGGTGGGAGCGCTCTCTCTCTCTCATTCTCTCTCTCTCTCTCCTCCCTCCCTCTTTCTTCTCTCTCTCTCTCTCTCTCTCTCTCTCTCTCTCCCTCTCTCTCTCTCTCCTCCCTCCCTCTCCTCCCTCTCAAATAAATAGAGGTAGGGGCCAACATTGTTGCATAGCAAGTTGGGCTATCATCTGCAACACCGTGGCAACGCCAGCATCCCATATCCTCAAAACTCAGTGATTTGAGTCCTGGCTGCTCCACTTCCTATCCAACTCCTTGCTATTGTGCCTAGAAAAGCAGCAGAAGATGATCCAGGTGCTTGGACCCCTGCACTCACATGTGAGATCTGGATGAAGCTCCTGGATACTGGCTCCTGGTTCCTGTCTTTGGCTTGGCCCTCCCCTAGCTGTTCTGGCCATATGGGGAGTGAACCAGCAAATGAAAGATCTCTTTCTCTTTCTGTCTCTCCTTCTCTCTCTCTAACTTTACCTTTAAATAAATAAATAAATCGTTTAAAAAATCAGTGAAAGATAAAATTTAATTTTAAAAAAGATCATGAAAAGTAGAATTAAAAAGTGAGTGTATTTTGGTGCAAAAAATTTTGAAATCCTTGCATAGCTTTTCATTAGAAATACTTTCATGAACTTTTTGAAGACCCTCATATTCTTACATTTCAAATTTTGTCACACTAAAAAGTTTATTTTTTCTTTTGAGATAAAAATTGTACATATTTATGAGATACCAGTGACATTTGTATACATGTATACACTGTAATATCCTATCAGGGGAACATATCTATAGCCTTAAACATTTAACCTTTCTTTGTGGTAAAAACATTCAAATTCCTATTTTTTTGTGGAGAAATACACTTTGCTTAATTATTTTTATTATCTATATTCCTCCTACTGTGCTATAGAACACCAAAACTTCTTACTCCTGTTTAACCATAACCTAAGGCCAATTGATCGGCTTTTTTTTTCATTCTTCCCTTCCCTCTATCCCTAGATTCCGGTAACCACCATTGTACTTTTAACTTCTGTGATATCAATTTTATTATATTCCACACATGAGCTAGGTCCTGTAGTGCTTGTGTTTCTGTGTTTGGCTTATCTCACAACATAATTAGATCCAACCCCATACATATTATTGCAAATGACAAGATTTCATCCATTTTTATTTCTGGATAATATGCCATTGTATTTACATACCGTGTTTCTCTATCCATCAGTTGGTGAATGTGTAGGTTGTTTTTCATTTCTTGGCTATGTGAGAATTGTGCTGCAATAAACATGGGATTGCAGATGTCTCTTCAACAGATTTCACTTACTTTGGCCACTCACCCAGTGAGGGATTGCTGGGTTATAGAGTAGCTCCGTTTATAGTTTTCTGGGGAAGCTGCATATTGTTTTCCACAATGGCTGCCCTGATTTACATTCTAACCAACAGTGTGCAGGGGATCCCTTTCCTTCACCTGTTTGTCTTTTTGTGAAGCTGCACATCTTTCTGTCAACATGTTGGCCAGTTGTATGTCTTCCTTTAAGAAATGTCTGCTTAAATCCATTCCATTTTTTAGTTAGATTATTTATTAAGTTGTTGGAGTTCCTTGTATATTCTGTTACTAACTCCTTGTAAGATGTATAACTTAGGGGATGGCGCTGTAGCACAGTGGGTTAAGGCCCTGGCCTGGGGCACCGGTATCCCATATGGGCACCGGTACTAGTCCCAGCTGCTCCACTTCCGATCCAGCTCTCTGCTATTGCCTGGGAAAGCAGTAGAGGATGGCCCAGGTCTTTGGGCCCCTACACCCTTGTGGGGGACCAGAGGAAGCTCCTGGCTCCTGGATTTGGATTGGTGCAGCTCCAGCCATTGCAGCCATCTGGGGAGTGGACCAGCAGATGGAAGACCTCTCTCTCTGTCTCTACCTCTCTCTGTAACTCTGTCTTTCAAATAAATAAAATAAATCTTTAAAAAAAAGATGTATAACTTAGAATTATTTCCTCCCACTCTATAGGTTATCTCTTCATTCTTTTGTTTCTTTGCTGTACTGAAGCTCTTTAGTTTAATGAAATGTCTGTTTTTCTTTTGTTTATTGTGTTTTGTTGTCTGATCCAAAAAAAAATAAAAAATAAAAAACCTTGTGCATTCCAATGTCCCAATGTGTTTCCTCTATGTTTTCTTCTAGTAGTCTCAAAGTTCCAGGTCTTATTTTTGGAACAGAACTCATTTTCAGTTGATTTTTATACATGGTAAGAAATAGGATTCTGGTTTTACTCTTCTGCATATGAGTATCCAGTTGCCCTAACACCATGTATTGGAAAGATTCTTTTATCCAGTATGTGCTCTTAGCATCTATGTTAGAGACCAGTTGGCTGTCAATATGTAGGTTTACTTGTAAAATCTGCATTCTATTTCATTAGTCTGTGTTTCTGTTTTAATGCCAGTGTTGTCTTAGTAACCATCACTTTTAATGTATTTTAAAGCCAGGTAGTGTAACACCTCCTGCTTTATTCTTTTTGCTCAACATTATTTCGATTTTAGGGGTCTTTTGTGGTATACACAAACATTAGTAGCATTTTTCCTATGTCTGTGGAAAATGCCATTGCTATTTTGATAGGGATTGCATTGAATCTGTAAATGAGTAGTATGACTTATTTTAATAGTATTGATTCTTTCAATGCATGTACACAGGGTGTCTCTCTACTTCTTTGTGTCTTTTTCAATTTATCTCATCAACATTTTATAGTTTTTAAGGTAAATCGCTATTGCTACATAACAATGCTACTGATTTTCGTTTGTTGATTTTGTTTCCTACTATTTAGCTACTTATAACAGTTTTTTTATAAAGTCTTTATAGTTTTCACTATGTAAGATCATGTCATTTCTCACAATGAAAATTTGACTTCCTCCATTCCGATTTGGATGCCCTTTCTATCTTGTGCCTAATTCCTCTGGTAAGCACTTCCTGTAACATATTAAGCAAAAGTAGTGAAAATAGTCATTCTTGTCTTGTTTCAGATTTTAGAGAGAAAGTCTTCAGATTTTCCCCAGTAAGTATGATGTTAATTATTGGTTTGTTAGATGTGGTGGTTACCATATTGAGGTACACTCTCTTTCCCTAATTTGTTCAGAGTTTTTGCAAGAAAGGGTGTTGGATTTCATCACATCTTTTCTGCATCATATGGTTTTTACCCTTCACTCTGTTGATGTGGAGTATCATATTTATTGATTTGCATACTCTCCTTGCATCACTGGAATGACCCCTACTTGACCATGTCGAATAATGTTTTTAACAGCTGTTGAATTTTGTTTGGTAATATTTTGTTGAGACCTTTTGCATCTATGCCCATTGGGAATAGTGGCCTTTAGCTTTCTTTTTTTGTTGTGTCCTTGTCTAGCTTTGGTGTCGAGGTAATGCTGACCTCATAAAAAAAAGTTTCAAAGAATTCCCTCTTCTCCCATTGTTTTAAGGATTATATTTAAGAATTAGTGTTAGTCATTCTTCAAATGTTTTGTAGTATTCAGCATTGAAGCCATCTGGTCGTGTGTTTTTCTTATGTGAGAGAATACAATTCAATCTCATTATTCATTATTTGTCTGTAAAGGTATTTTATTTTTTATTATTTAGTCTTTGTAAAGTGAATGTGTGCAGGAACTTGTACACTTCTCCTAGGTTATCAAATTTGTCATTATGTAATTGTTCTTGATCATCTCTAATAACCTTCTAGTTGTCCTTTGGAGCCATAAGAAAGTCCAGGCAAACAGGTTTACTAATAGTGTCAAGAATACATTCTTCTGTGTCTTCTTATCTATGCCTCCACGGCAACTGGCTGGGTCCCAGTGATAGACACATTTTCTGCTGCTCAGAGAGTCCAGTAAGGCTACTGTATTTTCTGCTGGGTAACCTAGACTAATGGCCACTATGGTGTTACCCTGTATAAAAGGAGCCAGCCATTGTGAGCTGCTGCTGTGGTGTTCTGGCCACTTATGCTGTTGCTGCTGCGGCTACTGCTGCTTGAACAAAGAATGATCCACCTGCCTACAGCTCCGCAAGTGTTCTTTCAGTCCCTGGCCCTGCGTACCTCAACATCCCAGGTGACTAAGCCCGGGTCCAACACAAATGTAGTACCTCTCTTTTCATCTCTGACTTTACTTATTTAAATCTTCTCTCTTCTTGGTTAGTCTAGCTAAGCATTTGTCAATATTACTTATCTTCTCAAAGAAACAACTCATTTCATTCTTCTTTCTATAATTTTAAGTCTCATTTATTTATGCTGAATTTTGTTATTCCTTTTCTCCACTAAATTGAGGTTTGTTTTATTCTTGTTCTACTAGTTCCTTGAAGTAGAGGGACAAATTGTCTATTTAATATCTTATACTTTTCTAATAGGAACTAATTATTACAAACTTCCCTCAGAATCCTATAGGTTTTGTCATGCTGTGTTTCCAATTTCATTCATTTCAAAAAATCTTCTGAATTTTTCTTCTTTATTTATTCCTTGATTAATTGGTTTTCCAATAGTATATTATTTAATTTCCATATGTTTATGTAGTTTCCAAGGTTTCTTTTGTTATTGATTTCTAGTCTTATTGCATTGTGGTCAGAAAAGATACCTGATATGATTATATCATTTCTACTTTAATTTAGTTTGTTAAGACTTGTTTTGTGACCTACTGTATGATTTGTCCCAGAAAATGTTCCATGTGCTGTTGAGAAGCATGTATAGTGTGCAGCTGTTAGAATGTTCTTTAGATGTCTGTTAAAACCAGTTGATCTGGTGTGTGGTTTAATTCTGCTATTTTCTTGTTGATTTTCTGTCTAGGTGATCTGGCCATTGCTGAAAGTGAGTCTTAAAGTCCCTTACTATTATTGTATTGGAGCCTATCTCTCCTTTTAAGTGTATTGAAATTTATATAATGTATTTGAGTGTTCTGATGTTAGGTGCATATATATTTAAAAGTGTTATTTCCCCCGATGAATTGTAACCTTTGTCATTATATAATGACCTTCCTGGTCTCTGTTTACTTTTCATTTAAAATCTGTTTTACTGGGCTAACATCACAGCATAGTGGGTTAAGCTGCGACCTGCAATGCCAGCATCCCACATGGGCACCAGTTCAAGCCCCAGTTGCTCCACTTCTGATCTAGTTCCCTGCTAATGTACATAGGAAAGCAGCAGAGGGTGGCCCGAGTGCATGGGCCCCAGCACCCAAATGGGAGACCCGGATAAAGCTCCTGGCTCAACCCTGGCTGTTGCAGCCATTTGGGGAATGAACCAGTGGATGGAAAATATCTCTTTCTGTCTCTCCCTCTATCCCTCTGTAACTCTTTCAATAAACAAATAAATTTTAAAAACATGAAACACAATAAAACTTGTTTTAATAACACGACTATTATGGCTACTCCTGCTTCCTTTTTGGGTTCCATTTGCATGGGATATCTTATCCCATCATTTCACTTTTTTTTTTTTTTTTTTTTTGACAGGCAGAGACAATCCTAAAATCCCCACAATAGCCAGGGTTGGACCAGGCTAAAACCAGGAGCCAGGAGCTCCATCAAGGTCTCCCACACGATTGGCAGGGGCCCAAAGCACTTCACCCAGCAACTGCTGCCTCCCAAAATGCATTAGCAGGCAGCTGGATTAGAAGCAGAGGATTCAGGACTCTAACTGGCACTCCAGTATGGGATGCAGGCCTCATAAGCAGTAGTATAATCTGCTGTACCACAATGTCTTCCCCATTACAGATTTTAGCTTTGTGCTTACCATCAAGCTTATAAAACAGATATTTTGTTTATAACAATTTTGAAACGATAGCAATTGCATTGATTGTAAAGATAGGAAACAAAAAAAAAAAAGAGATGAGACATACCAATAAGGAATTCTACACTTGTACTTCATTCCTCCCCACATTTTGAAGTCTTTGTAAAGATTTATTTATTTATTTATTTATTTGAAAGGCAGAGTAACAGAGATAGAGGATGATACAGAGACAAAAAGGTCTTCCATCCACTGGTTCATGCCCCCAAATAGCCACGATGACCGGGGTAGGCCAAGCTAAAGCAGGGGCCTGGAACTTCATTCGTGGGCTGCAGGGGCCCAAGTACCTGGGCCATCCTCTGCTGTTTTCCCGGTAACTTTAGCAGGGAATTGGATCAGAAGTGGAGCTGGTGTTGCAAGGGGCAGCTTAACCTGCTCTGAACCACAACACTGGCCTCCATTTTGAATTGTTGGAGTACCATTTTGCATCTTTCTATAATACCACTATCTTAACATTATTGTATTTATTATTTTTGTTTATTTTGCTTTTTAGTCTTCATATGAAAGAAGTGAGTGGTTTCCACACCATATTTACCATATTGGAGCATTCTAAATTGTTCCACACTTAGCTACTCGTACCAGTGAGTTTTCTGCCCTCTGGTATTTTCTACTTACTTATGGGCATCTTTCAGTTTGAAGAACTCCCTTTAGCATTTCTGTAATATTGCTCCAGTGGTGATAAATTCTCTCAGCTTTTGTTTCTCTGAGAACATCTTTATCTCCCTCATATCTGATGCATAGCTTTACTGGGTACAGTATTTCCTAGATGGCAATTCTTTTCCTTTAATACGGTAAAAGCCTCACCCCACTCCCTCCTGACCTGTAAGATACCTGCTGAGAAGTCTGAAGTCGAATGAATTGGGGCCTTTATGTGTTTTATGTTCCTGTTCTCTTGAAGCTTTAAGGATCCTCTCTTTATCTTTAACCTTAGAGAGCTTGATTTTAATATGTCTTGGGGCAGCTGTTGGGTAGTACCTGACTGATAGCCTTTCACCTTCCTGTACTGGATCCTCATAGCTTCTGCTATGTCTGGGGAGTTTCCTGCTACTATCTCTTTGAATATGCTGTCTATCCTTTTGTCATCCTCAAGTCCCCGTTTAACCCCAGTTTCTTGACTATGTGTTCATTTCTTGCTGTCCAAACGTTACTATGTCTTCTTTATTCCTCTTAATTCATTTTTCTTTTTCCCTCTATGAACCTTTAAGTTGCATGTTTTTGAACTCACTGATTCTTTTTCCTGTTTGATCTATTCTGTTATTGATCCATTCTATCATATTTTTAACTTTGCTTAGTATACTTTTTTCAGTTGAATTATTTCTGTTTGATTTATTTTAATTCTATTTTTACAACAATTCTCTTTGTTAGTATTCAATTATTTGTATGTGTTTCTTGAAGTCCATTGAATTTCCTTAAAATGGCTGTTGTAAATTCTTCATCCAAACATTTGATTATGTCACTCCCTAGGTGGTGGGTTTTGGTGACTTATTTTGCTTGTTAGGTAGGTCATACTTCCCTTCACAGTTCCTGAGGCTTGTTGTCATACGGCACCATCTACATGTGGAAGATTAGATATTTTTCCAGTCTTGCTAATCTGGCTCTATTTGCGGCCACCCTTCCAGATTTTAGCAGTCTGTTGACTCTTCTGCCACCTTACCACTAGGTGGCGATCTAAGGAGAGTTGCCACAAATCCACTGCCGTGCACCCACACTGTCTGAGGGATTCGCTGAGCCCAGATTGTCTCAAATTCACAATTGGCACACTGCTCATAATGAACTGAGGAAACTTTGTAAAAGGAGAAATCTGTCCTATTTCAGGGCCAAGGCAGGCCCAGATGCCCAGTCCTGGGGTCACCAAAACTGAAATGCTAGGTCACATCTGAAGCCCAGAGCCTGTGCAAATTTGTAAAGCACATGGTTAAGGCCAAAGCCCACACTGCTGCTGAGAAAGACTCTCAGCCAAGGGCGGCTGCAACCAGCCACACAAGATGCTGACCAGAACGTAAGTTTATCACCTAGGGCCACAGACCTTCACTCAGCACCAGGGCAGCTCCAAAGATTCCACCCATAGGATCTGACCTGGGGACATGCAGTGTTTGATGCTACTAGTCCAACACTGAGACCCATGACATAGTCCTACAGTTCCTTGGTATCTGCTGAAGGTTGGGGGAAGAGGGATAAAGGCAGCCCCTTGGCTGCCTAACCTGGCACTTAGCTTGATCACAGGTGGATCTCAGGGTCACCAGACCCTGTGATATCTCATGGATGAATGCCAGACCATGTGAGACTGGCAACAACACAAGATGGGAAGCAAATCCATCCCATTGGAGCAGAGGTATCTGAAGGCTCCATCTTCTAGCATGGGCTGCAGGATTGAGAGTTCTTGAGTTTTATCAAGTGTTGCCTGTCTCTGAGCACCAAGGCAAGATCCTAAGTTCCCTTTCCTTTTTTCCACCCCAGTGACTGGAGTCTTGCTGTGCTGACTGCTAGTGGCTGGAGGAGGGGTGGTGGTGACATTCGCTTAACAACATGGCTATGGATGGTCTAAATATTCTCTCTGCAGGTCTGGGCCTGGAGCAAAGGCCATGGGGCCATATGGTAGGCACTGGCTATTATTGTACTGAGCCTGATAGTCGATTTCAAATCTAATGTCTGGACTCAATTCACTCTCCCTCTCCTCAGCAGGAGGCAAGGTGTCTCTCTGCTATTTGGTGCTGGGGGAGGGGTGATATGGACTATTCGTTTCTGCCTACTTTATTCAGTGTGGCTTTTCTCATCATTATACAAAAACCAGACACTGGGTTTCTCACCTGGCTTCCATAGCTCTTGTGATTGCGACTGGTCTATGAATTCTGTTCAAATTGGTGTCTCTGTAAGGTGATGATCACCCAAGCATCAAACTCAGCCCCCTCTTCTAAAATCCTCTTCTAGTTCTGTTTCTCTGAGTTTTCTGATGTACCATCTTGTATTTGCACTATGAAGAGGACTGGGGAAACAGAAATGATATTGGGAAGCAAATCCACAAATGATCCAAGAAATGATTGCATTTTCTGTACAGATATGGATATAGGTATAGATATCTGCCTTTCAAAAAAATAAAAAGGAAGAAAGAGACAGAGAGGGAAGGAAGGAGGGAGGGAAAGTGTCGCTCCCCCTCTTCGTGGAGGAACGACACAGGACCCTGCGCTGTTCTTTTGTCTGCTCGGCCCTCCCCGGGTTTGCTGCTGGTTCTTCCCGGGTTGGCTACTATCCCTTCCACCTCCGTGGAAGGGCAGTTCCCCCTGGCCGCATTCCCCACTTCCGCAGGGGAGCGGCACACCGCCGGCTGGTTCTCTCGGGGGCTGCACGGGTTCCCTTAGATGTTCCCCATAGATGTTCCTGGTGCATGCCGTCTCTCTCCTCCTTTATAGTCCTCCTCCACCAATCCCAACTCGGCTGAGTACGCTGCTCTCCAATCAGGAGCAAGTCCTACAGTTAATTGGTTGAACTGGAGGCAGCTGTGCGGAAGCTGTTTACTTCTCTCCCAGCGCCATACTGTGGGAGAGCAGATGCACAGAACAAGTCCCAATTCGAGCAACTTAGTCTAGTCCGGATTGCTCCCCACAGATCCCCCTTTCTTTTTATTTTTTAGCGTTGATACGCGCCTGTCTTCGGTGTCCCGCGGCACACACTCTGCTCTACTTGCTAGAGCTGCCACAGGCTCTTACAAGTCCTATCAGGCAAACCGAATCCGGGTCCTCTCTTCGCCATTGTGAGGAGGTTTTTAGGCGCTGATGCATGCCTGTGTTCGGTGCCCTGCAGCGCATGCTCTGCTCTGCCCGCAGGGGCTTACAAAACCTATCAGGCAAACCGAATCCAAGCCTTCTCATTGCCTTATTGTGGGGGAGACTTATTAGTGTTGGTTCGTGCCTATCTTCGGTGACCTGCAGCTCATACTCTGGTCGAGCTTTGCTGGCGCTTACCGCCTTAAATCAGGCAGACCGAATCCAAGCCTCCTAATTGTTGCATTGTGGGGAAGCTTTACTGATGTTAATTCGTGCCTGTCTTCGGTGACCTGCGGCTAGCCGCCCAGGTACTCATCGCCTCACTAATCGGGCAGACCGAATCCAAGCCTTCTAATTGGCATGTTGAGGGGAGGCCTCATTTTTCTCTATTTCTCTATCTCCGGGCATTTCTATTTCTCCCATTTTACTTCTGTCTGCCAACATTCCTATTTCTCTTTTACTTCTAAACTTCTGTTTCTCTTATCCCCGCAGCTTTCCGGCACCTCGCCCCACCGGCGGGTTCCCGGCTCTGCGCCGCTTCAGCCCGCGCGCCTCTCTCATCTGCGCAGCTTCCCGGCTTTGCGCGGCTAGGCTTTGCGCGCTCCGCGGTCTCCACGCTTAACCCTTTCGCGTCTGAACCACGGCCTACGCCAGCGTTCCCTATCTATTCACGCCCCGTGCTCTCTCTGCACGCGGCGGCTTCCGCGAGTAACACAGCGTAGCTTGCGTCTCCGCCACTAGGATTCAATCTAAGTTCCCCGGGCTAGCCTGGCGAATTCAACCCAGCGTACGTCTCCGCCCCACGATTTGGCTTCCCGTCCTTTGCTCCCCGGGCTAATCAGACGGATCCCAATCTGGCTTACGTCTCAGCTTCTGGTTTCAACTTTTCGCCCCCTATTCCCGGGCTAACTTGAGAACCCCAAAGTGGCTTTCGTTTCCGCCTCGGCCTGCCCCCCGCGGCTTCAATTTCCCTAACATTTTTCTCTACCCGGTATGTTTCCCCAAGCTTTCTTCCAACAATACTCCTCCCTCATTTCTCCTGGCCTCTCCCCACAGTCTGCATCCGAGTCTGTTTGTTCTAGCTTTCACTTTCGCTTTCGACCTTAGAGATTTCTCCCAGCTTCCCCCCGTAGTCCGTATCCAAGTCTATGCCTAGGCTTTCAATAGCTTCTTCCGGCTCCTTTTTCGTCCGGCTTTTCCCTAGGCTGTTTGCTAGTTTCTCTCTCCGATATTTTCCCTAGTTCTTCCCGTTTCTTCCCGTTTCTTCCCTCCTAAGTTTCATATCCGTCCTAGGTTTCCTATCCGAGCTAGGTTTCCTATCCGTCCTAGGTTTTCTATCCGAGTCAGGTTTCCTATCCGAGTCACGGCACCATTATGTCGCTCCCCCTCTTCGTGGAGGAACGACACAGGACCCTGCGCTGTTCTTTTGTCTGCTCGGCCCTCCCCGGGTTTGCTGCTGGTTCTTCCCGGGTTGGCTACTATCCCTTCCACCTCCGTGGAAGGGCAGTTCCCCCTGGCCGCATTCCCCACTTCCGCAGGGGAGCGGCACACCGCCGGCTGGTTCTCTCGGGGGCTGCACGGGTTCCCTTAGATGTTCCCCATAGATGTTCCTGGTGCATGCCGTCTCTCTCCTCCTTTATAGTCCTCCTCCGCCAATCCCAACTCGGCTGAGTACGCTGCTCTCCAATCAGGAGCAAGTCCTACAGTTAATTGGTTGAACTGGAGGCAGCTGTGCGGAAGCTGTTTACTTCTCTCCCAGCGCCATACTGTGGGAGAGCAGATGCACAGAACAAGTCCCAATTCGAGCAACTTAGTCTAGTCCGGATTGCTCCCCACAGGAAAGGAAAGGAATAATGACCAATCTAATATTACAAGTGATACTAAGTAGTAAGCTAAAAAAATTATCTATTGCTTTTCTTTCTAGTTGTGAAGTAATACTTGCTTTAGGATTTTCTCCATTTGTAAGAGGTAGAGAATAAAGAGATACATAAATGCTTGGAATGCAGGGTTTACATTCAGGATTTCTTATTTCATTCTTTCATTTTGTGATTTGTTTTTTAAAGATTTATTTATTTGTTTGTTTGAAAGTCAGAGTTACACAGAGAGAGAAGAGGCAGAGAGAGAGAGAAGAGAGGTCTTCCATCCACTGGTTCACTCCCCAATTGGCCTCAGCGGCCGCATTTTGTGATTTAAAAACCAAGTGTCCTTAATCCAAAAGCAGAAAGGAGGTGGTTGCTATGAGGTCATTGGACACTTCAGTGTTTGGGTAGAGTGGTTATGATTTTGTCAACAGAGAACCTGGACTGCAGCTGCCACCAGGAACAAGGAAGACAGAAACCAGCAGAAGGACAAATTATGATGGAACTGTGTTGACCATGGCCATCTTCACACCAATGGCTGCACCTTTAAGCAGACAGATTCCTGCTGTCTGTTTTTTTCCTTCTTGTTAATAATATGCCATAAACTACTAGAACCAATAAATGATTTCAACAGAATTGCAGGATACAAGATCAATATACAAAATCAACAATGTTCCTATACACTTGCAATGAGGAATAAAAAATGAAATTAAGAAACCAATTCCATTTACAATTACATCAAAAAAAGAAGATACTTAGCAAATAATTTAACAAACAAATACTAAACTTATACTCTGAAAACTATAAAACACTATGGAGAGAAATTAAATAAGATACCATAAGACCTAGCATTTCAGCTCACAGGTATGTAGCCAAGAGAAATGCAAAATGCATCCATATAAAAACTTGAAAATGAATTATTATGATGGCATTATTAATTATAGCCAAAGTGAGACAAGTCAGTGTCCATCAACTGACTCATCGTACAAACTTGGATGAATATTGAACATATTATGCTAAATAAGCCAGTGACAAAAGTTCACATATTATTCCACTCATATGAAATTCTAAAATATGAAATCCCAGAGACAGAAAAAACATTGATGAGAACTCAGTGGTTACTTGGGTCTGGGCAATGAGAGGAGAAAAAGGGAGGTGATGCAACATTTTTGAAGTGATGCAATTTTTTGCAATCGACTGTAGTGATGGTTGCACATATGTGAATTTGTCAGAAGCCATTCGAATTGTATAATGTAAATGGGTGAATTATATGGTTTGTGAACTACATTTCAGTAAAGCTATTTTTAAAATTTTAAGTATATGTATCAGTAATCTGAAAAGTAAAAATATATACACTATAAAATGTCTGATACATTATGCATTTCATCTAAGCTTTCATTGCTCTAGTACTTCCAAAATTACAGCACAATTATAACACTAAACACATCGAAAAATCACCTTTGTGTGTCCAGGTTATGGAGAAAAATAAATCCTTAGCTTGAAACTCAAGGTTCTTCACAATCTAGATTTATATGGCCTTAATCTTTTTTAATTGAAAAGTTATATGAGCACCAGTCAATAATTAAAACCTTGCAAAAGTGGGAAGTGTTAAGCCTCCCTCCTACTTTCTGGTTTCCCTCCCTAGCAGCAAGCAGCTGCCATTTTTTCTGTGTCTGTCCAGAGATGCTCCAGGGACACTGTTCTCTCACATCTGTCATTATTTCTCCACTGCAAATTCTATTGGTTCAGCACGTGCCTCTAACCATCATTATCTTTTCATGTGCATAAAAGTTGTTCCTCATGGAAAGTACAGCTTGTGCAATACTTTTTAAATTTCACCCATAACAGTAAGCCCTCATGTTTTTCCACATTGTAGGAATCTCAGTTAATATTTTCTGATTGGCAAGATAAGAGGAAACCACTCAAAAAAAAGTCTCAGTGCTTTGCCAGTAGCAGGAACTAATAACTAGAAAAGAAGGCAGAGGGGTGGGCATTGTGGCACAGTGAGCTGAGACACTGCTTGGAACACATGCAGCCCATAGCAGAGTGCTTGGGTTTCGGTCCTGCCTTCACTTCCCATTCAGTTTCTTGTTAGTGCTCACTCCAAGAGGCAGCAGATGAAGGCTAAATATGTGTGTCCCTGCCACCCACATGGTAGACCCACGTGGAGTTCCTGGCTCCTGGCTTTGGCCTGGCCTAGCTCCAACTATTACAGACATTTCAGTAGTGAAACAGATGATGGTGGAGCTCTCGCTCTCTCGCTCTCTTTCTCTCTCTCTCCCCGCCTTACAAATTAATAAAAATAATACACTTTAAAAAAGTGGGCTGAGATAGAGGTACATGGAGAACACATTTTCTTCAATGTCTTTACAAATGCACAGTGCTAAAAATAGTATACATTCACTGAGAATAACCAAACTTGGCAGTGATTTTCTGATAATTTGACATATTGGTTGAGAATAAACCATGCTCCCCAGGTAGAAATTCATGGCCAAATAATCATGCTCGTGAAGTGTTACAATTACACCCTCTAAAGCAATAAATTTTCGGCTTGAGGTCAATGGCATAGGCTACTAGATTATAAATTCATCTATAGGAACAAAAATGTCCTTCTTGCAGCTCAAAATCTAACAATAAAGATAACAATGAAATAATTATTTTATTCATATCTCTGTAAGGATTTGAAAATTAAAATAATTAAGAAAAATACTAGAATTGAGAAAAATAATGTTGAGAACAGTGTTGTGGCATAGTGGGCTATACCACCACCTTTAACACTGACCAGCATGCTACAAGAGAGCCAGTTCAAGTCCTGGATACTCCTCTTATGATCCAGCTTCCTGCCAGCGCACCTGTGAAAGCAGCACAAGATGGCCCAAGTACTTGGGCCCCTGCCACCCATGTGGGAGACCCAGATGGAGTTCCAGCCTCCTGGATTTGGCCTGCCTCCACCCTGGATACTGAGGCTATTTGGGGACTGAACTAGTAGTTGTCTCTTCCTCTAACTCTGCCTTTCAAATAAATAAATAAATCACTAAGAAAAATTATGTTTCTTTTGAACAAACTTTTGGAACAATTTCTATCCTTGTATCACTTTTTCAATGTATAGTCTTTAGTCAATCACAATAGCATTAACTTTCTTTTTTTAAAAAAATATTTATTTATTTATTTGGAAGTCAGAGTTACACAGAGAGAGGGAGAGGGAGGGAGGGATGGAGGGAAGGAGAGAGAGAGAGAGAGAGAGATAGGTCTTCCATCTGCTGATTCACTCCTCGGATGGCAGCAACAGCTGTGGCTGGGCCAGGCTGAAGCCAGGAGCTAGGGGCCAGGAGCTACTTTTGGGTCTCCCATGTGAGTGGCAGGTGACCAAGCACTTGGACCATCTTCTGTTGCCTTTCCCAGGCCATTCGCGGGGAGCTTGATTAGAAGTGGAGCATCCAGGACTCGAACCAGTGCCCATATGGGATGCTGGCATTGCAAGTAGCTGTTTAACCAGCAACACCACAATGCTGGCCCCCTAAATTCCTTTTTGTGTTCTGCATACTATGTAGCATTAATAGCCACTTTAATTTTGTACTCTAGTTTCACTGTCTCATTAGAGACAAAGCAAATGTTGCCCTGAAGGACACAAACACAAAAATATCATGGATTCCTGATTTATTATTATGTAATAGTGTTTTGAGATTGAATTTGGTTTTCCAAGATCCTCTAGTCTTTCCAGGGTACCGTTAATGGCATAAAAATATTAACTTTACCTGGATAAAATACTTGCAGTAAAACCAATAAAACTTATTCATTAGAAAGCTGGGTGAGTAAGCAGTCTGAATATGTTAAAATTCGAATTATAAAACGTTAAAACCAATAAATGGTCACTTTACAGTAGAGAGAATGACAATTGAAATACTGAGGGGTATATTTAAATTTTTCTAGTTGTAGAAATTTGACCCTGGATATTTTGTTTATTTGGACTCTTAAAATAATGGCATGATTAAATATTCCATTTTTCCCATTTGAAGGATGGTGATTTATTCTACATCTCAAGATTTCTTTTCAGCCATGTGCCTTAACTTGTCTCAAACTGATAGAATGAATAGAATAAATCAAATTAAAACTTGGGAATCTATTTGCATTTCAAAAGGAATGAAATGTGTCCATACCTATAGTTGCCTAAATTAAAATTTTCATATGCTGTCTGGATAAGCTTGGTGACTCACATCTGAGCTTAAATATAACATCTACAACTTTATCTACCTCTATTTTTAATAAAATATGTTTAATTGTTAAATTAACTGGTCTTCAAAATGCTAGTTAACAAATGACAGAATGATACTTTTTATTTGAGTTCCTTAATAGTTTTGTATTGTATCGGTAGAATGACCTATTGGTAGAGTTTCACTGGCAGACCCAGTAGTGACAGGATATTCAGTGAGCAGTTTGCTGAGTGTGTTTTGCCTTTTCCCAACCAGGGACACTGTAAGTTCATTCTATTAACCTTAATAAGCTTGGTTTTGACACTCTTTGCTTTGAAGATTTAAATGGGAACTCTGTCATCAGTCATTGTACAATTGAACTTAAATAACAAGACCTTTATTTAAGCGGATGCGATGTGCTAAATACTTCATCTGCTTCTGATGAGTTAGGAGGTTCCTTTCACTTAAGTGAAGCTATTTATAGCATGATAGTGATAACTGAAGCAAGGCGTAAGTTTCTAAGTCCTCGGAGCACTGATGCTATTTATCTCTATAGGATGTGCAAGCACATCTCTCTCCAAGACTGACCTCTATGGGCATAATCTTTTGCCCAGAAACTTATTCTCAACAGAATTTTTTAGATCCTGGAGTATACACATGAAAAATTTATCTGGTTGAGCTAAGACACTATTAGACAAGCAAAATTTTGAAGTTTTGAAATGAAATAAAATTTCACATTACCGACCCAGTCAAAGGCTGGTCCTTATACAGATGTAATGACATTTTAAATGCAGTTTACTATGAAATGATATTCAAAGAATCATCTTTTTTGTTTTATTAAATAATGGAGAAATATCAGTGTTCTAGAGATTAAATCATTTTAGATATTTAACCCTGTAAAGATATCTCTTCTACCTCATCTACCTCAAAATAGCTGTTCAATCTCTGCAGAAAAAAATGTTGAACATACTATAGAGAAGTGAATGCTTCATTACTGGGGAATCTAAGATTTTAAAAATTCTTCCTATATTTAATTAAAATTGCTTAGGAAGATTTTTACCATAAAATATTTTCCAGAATCTTTACTCAAAAAATGGATTTTGGGGCCAGAGTTAGGGTGTAGTGGGTAAAGCCACTGCCTGCATGTGATGCTGGCATCCCATATCGGCACTGGTTCAAGTCCTGGTTGTTCTACTTATGACCCAGCTCTCTGCTAATGGCCTGGGAAAGACCGTGAAAGATGGTCAAGTTCTTGGATCCCTGCCACCCACATGGAAGACTCAGAAGAAGTTCCTGGCTCCTGGCTGCATCCTGCCTCAGCCCCAGCCATTGAAGCCATCGGGAGAGTGAATCAGCAGAAGGAAGATCTCTCTCCTTTTACTCACTGTGCCCCCGTTGGAGAAATATAAATCAGTCTAAATGCAAATTCAAGGGAAAATGAAATCATAATTGATCAGCGAATGTACATTATGTCCTTGAATTGTTGATTAAATGGCCTGCTTTATGTACAAGAACTTAACAGTGAGTATTTGCTAGAAATCTCAATGAATAAGGGAAGCCCAACAATAAGGAAAGATATTGTTGGCATCTGAGAGATAAAGTATATTTATATTTGTGAATATTTCTCCACTTACTTTTGTGGCCTTTCCTCCATTTTCATCATTTTCCCTTTAAATTAAAAATCCTTTTCACTGGGAATGATTTCAGTTGGGTTCCCTTCTAATTAAAGCAAGTAGCATTGTTAGTCCAAAGAGATGTTGGTTAAAACAATTGAATAATTTGTAACATATAAAGAATAGACTACTTTGGTATTTTTATCTCCAAAAAAATTGTACCCCTCTCCATTTCTTCCATGTAAGCCAACAGGGAGTAAAATACACAGAGCTGTCTGCATTGCTTAGGAATGCACAGCCACACTTTATTCGCAAATAGCTCTGCACCTTGTAGGAAATAATGCCTTCAACACCAGAACCTACCATGAGATAGCTTCTAACTAACTCTCTGGTAGAAAGTTATTCTCAAGGTCACAGAGTAAAATGCCTTTCTCTTTCCAAAACCAGTATTAAAATTGAATTCCATCTTCGCACTGTGCAAAATCAAACAGGATCTCAGCTTTCATAATACAGCCCTGTAGCACCCAAAAGCTCCGCCTTAGAGGGGATGTGATAAATGAAGCCTGCACCTGGGATTTCTTTTTCCCAGAGGTAAGTAGTGCCTGACTCAACATTTGGGCATTAAAACTGTCAGGTGATCCTAAAAACATGCCCAGTGATTGTTTATTGGGCCAATTGGCCTTCTAAGTGTATTGACTTACACTTACCCCATATCTGAGACTCTGGACAGCAAAGAAACATGAAATTGTTGACAGAAGAAAATATGTAATAAAATATTCCACTTGGTTCTTTCCTATCTGTACATTTTTTTAAAAAAAAATTATAGGGCGCTTAAGGATGTTTAGACAATCAAGTTTTGGATTTGCTTGACATTTAAACTGTCTTCTTGGTTTTGGGCAATTTTACTCTATGAACTTTAAGTAGACATACAGATTCATTTTAACTGCATTAATTTAATGATTAGGCAAATAAATCTTTTTAAAAATTTTTTTCCTTGAAAGGCAGAGTTACAGAGAGACAGGGGAGAGACAGAGAGAGAGGAGAAAGGTCTTCCATCTGCCATTCACTCCCCAAATGGCCACAATGGTCAGAACTGGGATGATCTGAAGCCAGGAGCCAGGAGCTTCTTCTGGGTCTCCCATGTGGGTGGCAGGGGCCCAAACACTTGGGCCATCCTCCGCTGCTTTCCCCAGGTGCATTGGGAGGGAGCTGGAGCAGAAATGGAGCCTGTCCAAAAAAATATATATATGCATTTGTGAAGACATACTCTTACACAATTACATATAAACATGTGAACAATGAATGAAAACTTGATTGGGAAAGAATATAAAAATGAAAGCATGAAATAGTTACTTTGAGACTTTCTATAGAGACTATAGTTCAATGGAGACTATATTTCAATAGAGACTATATTCATTTTTATTTAGTTAAAACATTTTCCTAGCCTTTCTGGGCCCTGGACTCCCCACTCATAAATGGATACAATACCACCTTATTTTATTAAGTAGAAGACAATACCAAAAAAAGAAGACACCACTAACTGTAATACACACCATTATTTTATATACCACTAAGAAAAACAAAATCCACTTCAATTGTCACAATGCTTTATCCCTTAGAATTCTTTCATACTTATTGAGAAGCCGGCTAAAGATTTATTCAGACATAGTTAATCATGTGTTACATATTAATTTTTGTAATTTTCTGTGTGTACAGTAATTTTCTGTACAATATATCCACTATAACCAAACTGTATATTCATAGGCAATGAAAATTATGTTCTCCCTGCCTAACAATAACTACAACCCACTATCAATTACAGATACTTCCAAGGTCAAAGAAAAAATATTCCTTAGATCCTATGAAGCATGGAATTATGTTATTATCAATACAAAGAACTATTATCACTGTTAGTTTTCATGGTTGTCACTAATACTCATTTATGTACCACAGATGGGCATGTTTCTAATTGTACAGAAATGAATATACTAAAGATGACCTTCTCCTACATTATAGAAACCATTGTACTAAAGTAATTGTGGGGGCCATTGTTGTGGCATAGCAGGATAAACCACCACCTGTGATACTGGCATCCCATGTAAGCACTGATTCGAGTCCTGGCTGCTCCACTTTTGATCCAACTCCCTGCTAATGCTTCTGTGAAAACAGCAGACTATTGGGCCCCTGTACCCATGTGAGAGACAAGAGTGGAGTTCCAGGCTCCTGGCTTCAGCCTGGCCTGGTCCCAGCCATTGCAACCATTTGGAGAATGAACCAGCAGATGGAAGGTTCTCTCTCTCTCTTTCTCTCTCTCTCTCTCTCTCTCTGTGTGTGTGTGTGTCCCTCATTCCCTGTCACTCTGCGTTTCAAATAAATAGATAAATCAGAAAGGAAGGAAGAAAAGGAAAAAAAGGAAGGAAGGGAGGGAGGGAATGGAGGGAGGGAGAGAGGGAGGGAAAGAAAGGGAGGGTGGGAGGGATTTCTCCCTTTTTATCATCGTAAGTTTTTGTGGGGACTTCTCTAGCCAAATTTAATTAATAATCTAGTATCTAGTTATCTCACCTTTATTTTTGTGCCCAAAGTTATCAAAATCTTTAGATACTATTGGTTGTATCACTCACAAATAGATTTTCCTCCAAATGAAAAGGTCGGTTTGCCTTTTTAACAGTGGCTCCGTGTGACTGACCCATAAGTACAACCAAGTATATAAGCCAGGAAATCCTACTTGCTTTCCTTTCAGCCATTACCTCTTCCTGTGACAGGGACCTTAAAAAATAATGATAGCTCCATCTGTCAAGCTTACAGGCTTTAGGGCTTTATATAAATTCCAGGCAACCTACATATTCTAACTTGATGGCCTCATCCTAGCTGAATACTGCGTTGAGCTGCTTCTCAGTCAACAGTAGTATCTTTGGAGTCGTTGGAACGTGTTTTTCCTCTGTGATTCACTTCTTGTGACTTACAATACAAGGTATACAATACTGCAGAATTTATTTCTCTAAGCTCAGTAACCTTCTTGGTTCACTCAAGCAAATAAGAAAAACATTAGACAACCTGACGTAAAATCAAATGGCTAGCTATGATCTTTGAAAGGATCAAAATGTTTACAACTCATACTTAAATTTTGTTCATCCATGTAATGAATACAAATCCAAGCCATTAAAATTCATCACTTTTCATGTTTTCAGTAAAAATAGGGGTGATCGTTAAAGACAGAGATCAGAAGCCAGGACCGGCAAGTCAATATTTTCTATATTTCATGAAATTTACACTTTTGAAATCAACATGCTTAAAATTGCTTGAGTTTTCCAAATTTTAAGATATTTAGTGATTTACGGTTATTATTTCTTCTCCAATTGCCTAAGCCTTCCTCGAGGTGACCTGGCCACACAGGGTTCCTGGGAAGCCCAGACAGAACGAGATGTGCTCCTCTGCTGCCCTCTACTGAAAGTATTAACAACGTTTTCCAAGGCTACCAGAATGTACACAGTGTTTTTATTAATTGGAAAGCAGAATACAGAGTAAAAACTCTTCTTTGGAAAGAAAATGCCCCAAGGTAAACTAAAGAGAAGAGGTACTAGTTTTTCATTATTATAAATGACCACAACAAGTTGCTACTTTAAGTCACCAATATTAAGCTGTGTTTCCAAAATGTGATAAATCATGCTAGTCCAAGTTTGCTGTATTTGTAATGGCAGGAAGAAATTAGTTCTGGGACTCAAGTTGAAACTCTTTTGTTCATTCCATGATGAGTAAATTAGTTGAAACAAGAAGAGTTGTAAAATCCAGAAACTTTCACTGTTTCTCCCAATCTCTTCTTTCTAAATCTTTCTCCCTCTCTACTGAAGAGTAAGAGAAGTTCATTTATTGTCCTCTCATCAAATCTAGAATGAAACTGATGATCATCACCTACCCTAGATTATAGTTATATGTTGTCATTTGATCAAAGCTCAGTCTTTCATATTTCATTTCCTTCTTGCTGTCGTTTCTTCCTTCAACAAATGTTAACAGCATGTTCCATGCACCAGGTACCCTCTTAAGGCCTGAAAGAAGCCTGTCCTCTGTGTTCATGGAACTTACTTGTGGGAGAAATAGACATCTGGCCACAACTGCAGGAATGATATTTAATTACAATTTCCTGGAACATGCCTACTGAGTAAGGAATGCATGAGAAAGAACTTAGAAGGGAGGCTGGTGCGCTCCAGGAACTGGAAGGTAGTGTGCTGAACAAATTTGGTTCGCAAGGCTGTAGAAAGCAGCAAGAGCAGAACACGGAGAGTCTTCCGCTGCGGTGAAACGTGGTGGAGGCCCGAAATATGGAAACAGCAGCGGACAGCTAAAAGAAAGTTTTTAGAAAATGTGATTGAAAAAACTTGGCAGGTCATTTGATGGGAGCATGTATGGGAGAGGCTGTGGAGTTGGTTAAAAGGCAAAGTAGTTCTGAAGCAAAGAAATAATGTGCATTCTTAGGTGTGTTTTCTCTGCAGTCCAAAATAAAACTGTCTCTCCTTTAAATTAAATAAAATTTTATTAATATTTTATCTATTTGAAAGGCAGAAACAGAGAGAGAGAGAAACAGAAATCTTCCACCCAAAGTTTTACTTCCCAAATGCCACCAAAGCCAGGAGCCTAAAATTCAACCCAGGTCTCCCATGTGGGAGGTACCAAGGACCCAAATACTTGAGCCGCCATCTGCTGCCTTTCAAATTGCACCCAGATAGGAAGCTGGAATTGAATGCAGAGCTGCAGCTCAAACCCAGACACTCCACAATGGAATGCAGGCATCCCAAGCAGCATCTTAACCACTGTGCCAAACACCCCCCAGAAGTGCATTTTAGCATGTGATTACTACAACACAAAGGCATGAGTCACCAGGTACATCTTTTCTGACTGCTTTCATGGACAGTTTGTACCAGTGACCCATGCCACTGAAGAGAATAAGGACATGATGACAACTGCAAACTTCTGTGATTCCTTCACAGCTGTTCTGCTCATCGTCCAGCTCAAACTCTCATCAAAAACAATGTTTTGTGATGTGCTCTCCCCAAAATGCGACTCTGTGAATTCAGCAGTGTGACCAGACAATGCTTAGATTAATAACAGACACTTTCTTGAACAGCAAGCTAGCAGCAGTGATGAGAAGTATGAGTGTGGAAGATTTTTACAGGAATTAGGCCTAAAGGGTGCCACATAAACTTTACCAACAGTTGGAACACAATAATAAAGACGCAGTTGTGCATGTCTGGCACCACCTCTGCCCTGAAACAATATTAGTGATGATGACGATGATGAAAAAATGGTGACTTTGAAGGCAATTGTTTGTCAAGTGAAAAAAAAAAAGTGATGTCTGATCACTACAAATGCAAACAATGTGCCTTAAGAAACTGTCAATCAGCTGGAAGAACAGACTATCAAAGGAGTTTTACCGTCAGTCAAGAGTCTCTAGTAGTTCATTCACTGACTGATGATGAAATAGCTGAAGGTGATCATGACAATAGTGATAGTGAATAGGACGTTAACATTTAGAAACATGGCGAAAACGCGTGATGAGCTTATTGAGACATCAGCATTCATAACAAGGAAGTATGGCAGTTGGCAATACCAAAGAGAGATTTTAAATCAAAAACTATTGTTAATGAGGCAGATAACTCAAGAGAAAACATTGTTTAAGAGATTTATTATGTATTTATTTGAAAGGCAAAGTGACTGAGAGAGGAGGAGGACAGATAAAGAGACCTTCCAACTGCTGGTTTACTCACCAAATGCTACAAAAGCCGTATCTAGGGGAGGCCGATGATAAGAGCCAGGAAGTCCATCCTGGTATCCTACATGGGTGGCAGGAGCCTAAGCACTTGGGCCATCTACCAATGCCTTCCCTGGAACATTAGCAGAAAGCGAGATTGTAAGTGGAATAGTCAGGATTTTAACCAGCACTCTGATATGCAACGCCAGCATTGCAGGCCATGGCTTAACTTGAAGTGCCACATCACCAGCCACTGAAGGAAATTTTTAAAAAATATTTTATTTATTTAGTTTAGATGTATCTTGCCAGTCTGTGCCTTTTAACTGGAGAGTTGAGGTCATGAGGTCATTCATTCATGGTGACTACTGATAAATAATGAATTGGCCCTTCCCATAAATACTTTTATTGTTTGCTTTGATTCCTTTTGTACTTTTACTAGGAGATTTTCTGCTTTCACATTCTCTCATAATGATGGTTATCTTTCTGTATTTCTGTGTTTAGCATATCCTTAATCATCTTTTTGAAGGCTGGATGAGTGGCAACAAATTCTTTTAGTTTCTGTTTGTTATGGAAAGTCTTTATTTCACCTTTATTCATAAATGAGAGATTTGCAGGGTCCAGTATTCTGGTTTGACAGTTTTTTGTCTTAAGAAGTAGACTATATCTCACCATCCTGTTCTAGCCCTTAGGGTTTCTGATAAGAAGTCGTCTGTGAGTCTAATTGGAGATCCTAAGAAAGTAATCTGTATTTCTCTTGTGCACATTATAGAATCTTTTCTTTATGCTTTACTGCAGAAAATACCTGGCTCCTGCCTTCGGATCAGCGTGGTGCGCCGGCTGCAGCGCACCGGCCGCAGCGGCCATTGGAGGGTGAACCAACGGCAAAGGAAGACCTTTCTCTCCGTATCTCTCTCTCTCACTGTCCACTCTGCCTGTCAAAAAAATAAATAAATAAAATAAATAAATAAAAATAAAATTTGACCACAGTATGTTGTGGTGAAAATTTGTTCTGGTCATGCCTGTTAGGAGTTCTGTGTGCTTCCTCTACTTTGACATCCCTTTATTTCTCCAAGTTAGGAAAGTTTTCTGTAATTATTTCACTAAATAAGCCTTCTAGTCCATTCTCTCTTTCTATACCTTCAGGAACTCCTAAGACCCATATGTTGGGTCACTTGATAGTATCCCATAAATCTTCAACACTGTTTTTAAGTTTTCTAATTTCTTCTTGCTTTTTTTATTTCTTGGTCTGACTGTAAGATTTCCAGTGATTTGTTTTCTAGGTCAGATATTCTTTCTTCTGCCTCATCAAGTCTGCTTAAGGCTTTCCACAGCATTTTTCTCTTTAAAATCTCAATTTCATGGGAAAAATTTTCATTCATGTCATGTATGGTTTTCTTTAGTTTGTGGATTTGCTTCTGATTGCTTTTGAGTAATCCTATGATTCATTTTTTTTAATTCTGTTTATGGCATTTCCTCAATCTCTTCATCTTCACATTCTAATATTGAAATGTTGTATTCCTTTGGGGAGGAAGGGTCATGGTGTCTTCTTTATTCTTGTTTCTTGAATTTCTGTGTTTATTTCCAGGCATTTGTGGCATTAATTGCTGTTTTTTTCCTCTGATGTCTTTTGTCTTTGAGCTGTGCTTCTGCGGCTTAGTGCAATGTCCACACTTTAGGTGAATACAAAGAAGTGTGTGGTGGTTATTGCCAGGAAGCTCTGGTCAGTGCTCCAAAATGGGGCAAGTATCTAGAGTAACACCCAAGTTGGGCATGGTAGATCTCCTCTTGTTAACAGAAGAGGGGGTAATGGTCACCTCTGTCAGTGTGATCCCCCCCTCACCTCTTCTCCAAGCTAGCAAGGCCTGGATGTTAGACCTTAGTGTGTTCAACACTCACCTGCACCACTGTACAACCGTACAAATGATCTGCACAGTCCTCATTGTGGGTATGGTTCCCACTGCAATGACCTGCCCTAGGCAACCAAGGAGCTCCAAGCATGTGGAGCCACACCAAGTGATTGCCCAGAGGCCCAGCTACACCATGCACCTTCTCATGTAACCACCAAGCCCCCAAAGTTTCAGCACAGTAGGCTCCCACAGTCGCTGGGTGTAGCAGTTTCGTTCTTCCCTGCCAGCCTGTTCGGTCAACAGAGAGACAGATGTTCCCTGAGCCAGTTATGCCTAGACGTCTTGATATTGGGAGGCTGCAGGCACCTCACTGAAGCACACTGATGGCCAGTCACCTCCCAGCCAGGCTCAGATTCAGTGGGGATTGCAGATTTTTCCCTCCACTAGTCTCTGGATCACAAGGGTACAGAGAGCCACTGGCCGAATGTTACTTCCTCCCCACTACTGCTGCCAGTACTACTGAGAAGATGGTGTCCTGTCTCACCAGTTGCTGCACGTGCACACTGTATTCTGCAGCTCCCACCCAAACCCAAAATAGTGCCCGCCCTTTCTCAGCCAGGCAGCTGGCGCCACTGTGAGAAAGTTGGGGCAAGATAAACATGCCGCCTCTACTTCCACTGGGTCTGCTAGCAACCACTAGCCCTCAGGGCTTCAGTCTGGACTCACACCACACTGTCCCTGTGGCTGTAGCCGCACTGTCCCTCTGGCTATATCACCGAGGTTTGCTGCAGTCCCATCTCACCTCCGCCTCCAAGCTGCCACCTGCTGCAGCTCTCAGCTGCTGCAATTGTGCATGGTGTTGGTGTCTGTGCTGCGCACCTGCATCCTCACATAGATCCACAGCATTCCTCTTCTTGTTGCAGGATTTCTCTCCAATTCTCCCCTGAGAGTGCACTTCTACATTTTTTATTTTCTTTACTATTTATCCCTAGCCCAGAGCAGCGTTTCTTCCCTAATCCTCCATCTTGGGATCTCCCAGTTTTCCACTTTTTAAAAATGCTCTTGTGTTATATGCAAAGTGAAATAATAATATTAGAATGTGATAAAGATGCATATTGTAAACATTGGAGCAAACTCTGGTAAAAAGGAATTTTATAAGTCAGTAAAGGAGAAAAAATGTAGGATGTTAAAAAGTCCTCAGGGCAGACTTCTGACACAGCAGTTTGGATAATTCTTGGGATGCTCACATTCCTTATTTAGTGCCTGGGTTCAAGTCCCACATCAGTGTGGTTATAGCTTTCTGCTAATGTGTACTCTTGGAAACAACACATGATGACTCAAATACTGAATCCTTGCCACTCATTTGGGAGACCTGGATTAAGTTCTCAGCTTCTGGTTTCAGCCTGGTCCATCCCCAGCTTTCTTGGGCATGTGGAGGAGTGAACCAGCAGCTGGAAGATATCTCTCCTCCCCATATATATGTGTGTGTGTGTGTGTGTGTGTTTATACATATATACCTCTCCACCTTTCAAATAAATAAAATGCATTTTTTATTTTTTTAGGATTTATATATTTGAAAGAGATAGAGATAGATAGAGAGAGAGAGAGAGAGAGAGAAGGAGAGAGAGAGAGAGAGAGAGAGAGAGAGAGAGAGAGAGAGAGAGAGGTCCTCCATCTGCTGGTTAACTCCCCAAATGGCCGCAACAGCTGGGGCTGGGACAGGCTGAAGCCAGGAGCCAGGAGCTCCTTTCAGGTCTCCCATATGGGTGCAGGGGCCCAAGCATTTCTGCCATCTTCCACTGCTTTCCCAAGTGCATTAGCAGGGAGCTGGATCAGAGGTGGAGCAGCTGGGACTTGAACCAGTGCCCACATGGGATGCTGGCACTTACTAAGCCAGTACTACTGAGAAGATGGTGTCCTGTCCCACCAGTTGTGGACCCCAAATAAATACATGTTTTTAAATTTTTTTAAAAAATACTCAATTCAGGGGCTGGTGTTGTGACATAGTGGGTAAAGCCACTGCCTATTGTGGGGAGCAGCTCGGACTAGACTAAGTTACCGGAATTAAGACTTATTCTATGCATCTGCTCTCCCACAATATGGCGCTGGGAGAGGAGAAAACAGCTTCTACGCACCTGCCTCCAGTTCAGCCAATAAACTGTAGGACTTGCTCCTGATTGGAGAGCAGCGTACTTGGCGTGTGGGCAGCCGAGTTGGGATTGGCGGAGGAGGACTATAAAGGAGGAGAGACGGCATGCACCAGGAACATCTAAGGGGAACACCTGTGCAGCCCCCGAGAGAGCCGGCCGGCGGTGTGCCGCTCCCCTGCGGAAGTGGGGAATGTGGCCAGGGGGAACTGCCCTTCCACGGAGGTGGAAGGGATAGTAGCCAACCCGGGAAGAACCAGCAGCAAACCCGGGGAGGGCCGAGCAGACAAAAGAACAGCGCAGGGTCCTGTGTCGTTCCTCCACGAAGAGGGGGAGCGACATAATGGTGCCGTGACTCGGATATGAAGCCTAGGCAGGGTTTAGTGTCGTTCCTCCACGAAGAGGGGGAGCGACACCTATGATGACCAGCTCATGTCCTGGTGCTCCACTTCCCATCCAGCTCCTTGAAAATGCCTGGGAAAAGGAGGGGAGGATGGCTGAAATGTTGGGGCCTTGCCCTCCACAGGAGAGGCCCAGATGGAGATCCTGGCTCCTGGCTCCTGGCTCCTGGCTTGAGCCTGTCTCAGCCCTGGCCACCGAGGCCACCTATGGAATAAACTAACAGACAGAATACCTCTCTGTCTTTCTTTCTCTCTCTAGCTCTTTCTCTGTCTCTGTAGCTCTGAGTTTCTGATAAATAAATAAATAAATTTTTAAAAATATTCAAGCCAAAAGAAAATAAGAAAAAATAAGCACAGAATAATTAAGACAAATGTGAAAACAAAAGGAAGACAGTTGAAACAAACCTAACTACTAAAATGTAAATAGTATAGATACTACAATTAGAAGTGAAAATTTTTCAGACTGAATTTTATAAACAATACTGAAGCATATACCATGTACACAAAATGCAATAAAAAAGTCAAAGATGTTTTGAATTGAATGATAATTTAAAGTATTTTAAAATAACATATTAATCATTTAGAATGCAGTTAAGGAATACATAAATGCCATAAGTTGCCCTAGCCATTGCAGACATTTGGAGAGTGAACCAGTGGATGGAAGATCTTTCTTTCTCTCTCATTTTCTCTCTGTCTCTTTCTCTCTCTGTCTCTCCCCCTCTCTGTAATTGTGCCTTTTAAATAAATATAAAAAGAAGTACATTTCAAGAAAATGCATATGAGATGTCAGTGCTGCAGGCAGCGGCTTAACTCGTTGCACCGCAGTGCCACCCCATGAGAAGGAATATCAACAGATTTTTAAAGAATATTTCATAATGATAGAATGATCAATTCACCAAAACTTACCAGTCATAAAGCATGCATAAATGGGCTTAATATCATATTTTCAAAATGCATAATGCAGAAGCTAACGAAACTGAAGTAGAAGTAGCCAAATATGTAATTTTTGTTGGAGAGGATTTTAGTTATTCTTAGTAACAATCATAATCAGTAACAATATAAATGATCTAACAGTGCTATCATACAACTTGATATAATTGCAGGACACTATGCACAACAACTATATAATATACTTTTTTTCAAGAACACATGAAATATTCACTAAGATAGATTCTTTATCAGGACATAAAGTAAGTCTACAACTTTGAAGTGTATGTCCTCAGACAACAGAACTAAATTGAAAATAACAAAAAGATATCTTGAAAATCTATAATTACTTGGACATTAAATATCATAATTATATTTATGCAAAGGTCAGAGAAAAAAGTCATAAAAGATACTAGAAAATATTTTGAACTGAGTGATAATTTAAGAATAACATATTAAAAGTTTAGAAGGCAGTCAAGGAATACATAAAGAGAAATCTATGGATTCAAATGCTTATCTCTTATGAGAAGATAAAAAATGAAGAAGCCAAACCTTCAACTTCAGAAGCTAAAAATGAAGCACAGGTTAAATTCAAAGTTAGAAGGAAAGAAGGTAGAAAAATAAAAATACAAATTTATAAAATAGGAAAATAACAGAGTTCAAATTATACAGCTCTTTTTAGAAGATTAATAGATAAAACTCTACCTAAGTGATAACAGATTCTTAGAAGTGAAGTGCGTAGATCATAAGGGATATGCATTGAAAATGAAATATTAATAAAGTCTACCAGAAAAGGATTTACTCACTTACAATACTCTAGGGCAAAAGAAAATTCCCTTTTCCCAAGTCATTTTAACAATAGATGATACTAGTATTTTTCATTCTTTAACTTAAAATATTGTATGTTTTAGTTGTTTTCACAGCTATTAGAAAGTTAGGCATTTTTATATATTAGAATGCCGTGAGGTTTTTTAATTGTATGACCTGCTTTTTGATTTTTTTCTTATTGATTTTTACAAGCTATTTTTCTATTCTAGTTAGTATAAAGTAAGTTTTTGCCTGATATTTATGCTGCATGCATTTCTTTTCCATGTTTTCTTTGCTTTTTTTAAAATCTTACTCCATAGGAGTTTATAATTTTTTATTAAAATCTAAGTTGATTTCTGCATTTAGAAAATTGCTGAGGAAGATTTTCACCATAAAATTATTTTCCAGGGGCCAGCGCCATGGCTCATTTGGTTAATCCTCCGCCTGTCGTGCCGGCATCCCATATGGGCGCCGGGTTCTAGTCCCGGTTGCTCCTCTTCCAGTCCAGCTCTCTGCTGTGGCCTGGGAAGGCAGTGGAGGATGGCCCAAGACCTTGGGCCCTGCACCCACATGGGAGACCAGGAGGAGGTGCCTGGCTCCTGGCTTCGGATTGGCACAGCACCAGCCATGGCAGCCCTTTGGGGAGTGAACCAACAGAAAGAAGACCTTTCTCTCTGTCTCTCTCTCACTGTCTGTAACTCTACCTGTCAAATAAATAAAAAAAAATTATTTTCCAAAGTCCTTATTCAAAAAATGTATTTTGGGGCCAGTGTTATGGTGTATGGGTGTCAGTTGATGTCCTAGCTGCTCCACTTTTGATCCAGCTTCCTGCTAATGGTCTGGGAAAAGCAGCAGATGTCCTAAGTGCGTGGGCCCCTGCACCCATGTGGGAGACTCAGAAGCAGCTCTTGGCTCCAGCCTGGCCCAACCCTGGGCTTTGTAGCCACTTGGGGAGTGAACCACAGGATGAAATATCTCTCCGTCTCTCTAGCTCTGTTTTTCCTTCACTGTCTGTGACTCTGACTTTCAAATAGATAAATCTTTTAAAAAATGGATTTAACTTTTATATTTTCAATTTTAATGTATGTTATAAAGTGGGGATTATTTTTTCTTTGTTTAAGATTTATTAAATATATCATCATATATTTTCTCTCAAATGTCAAATTTTTCTCTTTTTTAAAACTAAACTCCCACATATATTAGTTTTTTTTGTTTTTGTTTTTGTTTTTGACAGGCAGAGCTAGACAGTGAGAGAGAAATAGAGAGAAAGGTCTTCCTTTTTCCATTGGTTCACCCCCCAAATGGCTGCTACGGCTGATGCACTGCGCTGATCCGAAGCCAGGAGCCAGGTTCTTCCTCCTCGTCTCCCATGCAGGTGCAGGGCCCAAGCACTTGGGCCATCCTCCACTGCACTCCCGGGCCACAGCAGAGAGCTGGACTGGAAGAGGAGCAACCAGGACAGAATCAGGCACCCTAACTGGGACTAGAACCCAGGGTGCCAGCAGGGCGTCACAGGCAGAGGATTAACCAAGAGAGCCGCGGCGCCAGCTATATATTAGTTTTTGAACTCAACTATTTCTATGCCAATACTTCCTGTTTTGTTTTATTTTTAAGTTTTATTTATTTATTTGAAATTCAGTTACAGAGAGAGAAGGAGAGAAAGAGACAGATCTTTTCCATCCACTGGTTCACTCCCCCATTGGCCACAACACCAGGGTCTGTGCCAGGCCAAACCAGGAGTCCGGAACTCCATCCCAGTCTCCCACATGATTGGTGGGGAGCCATTTTCCACTGCCTTCCCAGGCAAAGTAATGGGGAGATGGATCAGAAGTGGAGCAACTGGGACTCAAACCAGCACTCATATGGGATGCTGGTGACACAGGTAACAGCTTAAGTCATTGCACTAAAATGCTGGCCTGGCTACCTAGTTTTCATTACTGAGGTGATATATATTTTTATATACATAGTAGGGAAAACCTCATTGACCTTTTTCACAAAAGTTATTGGTTCTTCCTATAGAATTTTCCTTTCCCAGTTAACTTAAGAATCAATTTAGTTTCTGTAAAAATCATGTTGGGATTTTGGAAAGTATTCCATTGGATTTATTAGATTTATTTCTTAAGTTATACAAGTTTTTTCATTTAAGAACATAGTTTGACTCATTATTGATAAAAATCTTAAAAAGAAACAGTACCAGTTTTTAACATAATTTTATTTTTTTAAGAGCTCCACAAGCATTTTTGATTTACTGATTGAAAGCTACAGAATCATTAAATCTACCATATATCACTTGAGGTGTTATGTAATTTTATATTACAATATTCATTTTAAATTCATTCCCCTCCCCTTTTACTAGTCTTCATGCATCTCAGTAAATGGAGCTACTATATATAGTTTGTTGCAAAAGCCAATAATTTGAGTCAAATCTCTCATACCCTACATCTGATGCATAACCAAATATTTATTCTGATTCTAAAATATGTCCCAAATCAGTTGACTCTCTGCATCTCTATTTCAGTTATTCCAATCAATTAGTTATCATTTATTAACTGATACATCAATTAGGACTAAAGATGGGTAACATATGACCAAGAAAACAAACAAACAAAAAAAACAAATAACAATGACTTAAGATAAATGCTTACTGCTCTTTCACGAATATGAGTGGTTAAGTTTGTTGCCTTCCAGTAGTGAAAGCTAGATTGCTGACTCCTAAAACGATTATGCCGATGACTTCCAGCCTAGGGTGTCACTGCCTGCCAGTTTATGGAGTGATTGCCAGGTGACCCAAAACCTTTTATGCACTAAATATTATTCACATACTGAATACATAATATCATTTATTTAGATAATATTTACTCTATGGTATGTTATTTGGGGTTATGTAGATCCTTTTATGGTTAATAAATCTTTCACACACACACAGACTTACACAAACATATATATAAATATATGGTCCTTTTCTTAAAACAATGTTACATTTTGGTAAATCCATCAGAAGTTGAAAATATTGCAAGTTGAAAATGTATTTTAAAATTATTTTGAAAATAAACAAAAAATTTTAAAATAGTAATACTCATAAAAATTCGTTTAATACACCCAACTTACCAAACATCACAGCTTACCAATGTTGTGCATTGTGACATATGTGTGTATGCTCCCGTAATCAGATGGCTGGTGGGAGCCATGGCTCACTGCCTCTGCCTGGAACCATGAGAAAGAATCATAGTGCCTATGGCTAGCCAGAGAAAAATCAACTTTTGCAAAGAAAGTATTCTATCTACGCAGTGCATGTAGCTTTTGCACCATTGTAAATTCAAGAAATTGTAACATGAGCTACCATGCCAGGGCATGTGTGTATACACGGAGTACTTGTACTGTGTTTGACCCTGAAAATAAAGTGATGAATAAATTAGGAAAGTCCTTTCCTTGTTATAGAGAAGAAAGACAATTAATTAATTAACAGTATAAGCATTTTTTAATAAAATATTTATTTATTTATTTGAAAGTCAGAGTTACAAGAGAGAGAGTCAGAGAGGTCTTCCATCTGCTGGTTCACTCTCCAATTGGCCACAAAGGCCAGAGCTGTGCTGATTTGAAGCCAGGAGCCAGGAGCTTCTTCTAGGTTTCCCACGCGAGTGCAGGGGCCCAAGGATTTGGGCCATCCTCTACTGCTTTCCCAGGCCTTAGCAGAGAGCTGGATCAGAAATGGAGCAGCCGGGACTCGAACTGGCTCCCATATGGGATGCCAGTGCTTCAGGCCAGGGCATTAACCCACTGTGCCACAGAACTGTCTCCAACAGTATAAGTATTCTAAAGAAGATAAACAGTGTTCTAAGAAAGAGTAACTAAGGGACAGTCTTTTTGTGGGAAAAAGTGATTTTGACCTTAGAATATGGACATTGTAGGACAGGGGACAAAGTTGTCGCTCCCCCTCTTCGTGGAGGAGCGACACTGAACCCTGCCTAGGCTTCATATCCGAGTCACGGCACCATTATGTCACTCCCCATCTTCGTGGAGGAACGACACAGGACCCTGCGCTGTTCTTTTGTCTGCTCGGCCCTCCCCGGGTTTGCTGCTGGTTCTTCCCGGGTTGGCTGCTGACCCCTCCACCTCCGTGGAAGGGCGGTTCCCCCTGCCACCTTCCCCACTTCCGCGGGGGAGCGGCACACCGCCGGCCGGCTCTCTCGGGGGCTGCACAGGTGTTCCTTCAGATAGATGTTCCTGGTGCGTGTTGTCTCTCTCCTCCTTTATAGTCCTCTTCCACCAATCCCAACTCTGCTACCCACATGCCGAGTACGCTGCTCTCCTCCAATCAGGAGCAGGTCCTGCTGTTTATTGGTTAAACTGGAGGCAGCTGTGTAGAAGCTGTTTCCTCCTCTCCCAGCGCCATATTGTGGGAGAGCAGATGCCTAGAATAAGTCTTAATTCCAGTAACTTAGTCTAGTCCGAGTTGCTCCCAGTTGCTCCCCACACAAAGTGAAAAGGATTTGTTCAAAAACGCAAAAGCAGCAGGTTTGGCTGGAACTTCATTTGGAAGTGTTACCTGAGACAGCTCACGCAAGGAAGAATTCAGACCTCAGGTGGAGAGTAGTGGCAGACAAGGTTGCAGTGTCTGATGGAGAAACACACCTCACAAACCAGACGGAGTCTCCAGAGAGAACTGAATGCCCCGTCTACTTCAGACTGGCAATGAAGAGAGTACCCCTGACAGCCCAGGCGGGCATCTCAGTAATCCCAAGAGCCCCGTCCATATCCAGACTGGAATTTCATGGTCAGGAGTACAGATCCCTTATTTCTCCTCCTCTCCTCTCTTCTGGGAAATTACTGGGTGGAGGGTTTGCTGGATGTGAGATTCTGGAAAATCCTCTCAGGACCTTATCAGCACAGTGTTATCAGACTTGACTGCCCCTTGGTGCAGGGCAGGGAGATGCCCCTAGACTGCCCACAGGGAGAGGGCTGGAATCCTCTATCATGGTTATTGAACAAGAGCAACTTAAAGTAATTGCTGGTCTGTTTTCAGGGCTTGTTTCCATCGGGCACAAATTCATTTTCTTTAAAAATCCCCATTTGCTTCAGTCCATCTTACACACATAGGCTAATATCTCCCTAGCTACACAACAAAAGGAAAAGTGTGATATTAAATAAGATTGGGAGAAACAAAGCCAATTATTCAGGGTCTTTCTGGTATGAACCTTATTCTAAAATGAGTTGAGTTTTAAACAAGCAGGGGCATGATTTGTTTTACAATTTATAAAGAGAACGTTGGCTACTCTGTGGGGATTAGATTAGAGGGTGCAAGCTTAAGAAAGACAGCAGACAAGCAGTTATGACGGCCACCTGGGCATGGCACATGGTAAGTTGCTCTCAACATTCATTCTCTTTTTTCTATTTAGTAATGGATTTCATTTTTGCCTGGCTGTTTCATATAATATCTTATAGACTACATTTTCCAGGGTCTAGTGCTGTGGTGCAGTGGGTTAAGCCACAGTCTACAGTGCTGGCATCTCATTTGGGTGCCAGTTTAAGTCCTGGCTACTCCACTTGCAATTCAGCTCTCTGCTAATGTACCTAGGAAAGCAATGGAAGATGGCTCGAATGCTTGGGCCGCTGTACCCATGTGAGAGACCTGGATGAAGCTCTTGGCTCCTGGCTTCAGTCTGGCCCAGCCCTGGCTATTGTCCATTTGGGGAATGAACCAGTGGATGGAAGAAAAATCTCTCTCTCAGATTTATTTATTTATCTGAAAATCAGTGTCCCCTCTCCCCTTTCTCTGGCTTTCAGATAAATAAATAAATCTAAGAGAGAGAGAGAGAGAGAGAGAGAGAGAGAGAGAGAGAGAGAGAGAAACATTTTCCAGCCTCCCTTAAATCTAGATGGAGCCATGTGATTAAGTCCTGTCTAATGAGGTTTAATTCAAAGCACTGTGCTAAACTTCCAGGTAGCCACTGACAGTGCTGACCTTGGCCTGAGCCCAGTGCTCCTAGAAGACGGTGATGGCTGAGACATTCCTTCACTCTCCTGTCTTCATGTTCCCTAAGCCCCCAACCCCTCTCCTTTCATGTTTTAGAAACGAATTACCTCAAAGACTTCCCCTCCCCTCCCCCATATGACTTAGATAAGAGTCCCTGTCCACTTTGTCTTGGCTCCTGTAAGACTGTCCAGTGAGTCCCTCAGTTTTCACTACACCTGCTGATAAGGCCAGGTACAGACCCTTCAACTGCCCATTCTTTGTCTCAAAAGTGAGTAGCCTATACTAGAAGGGTGTAGCTAGACACGGACATAAATATTTCATATTCAGTCAGCTGACTGTGACTTTCTCTGTTTGTAAAACAATTACAACTGTAAATCACTCCACCTGGGGCTTGTGTATGTATCCTGCTAAAGCTCTAAGGTAAAACCCCACAGCCAATGCATTCACATTCTGTCCTTTGGACTTGGGCAGTGCTGCTTATCACAATCACCTGAATACAGTCATCTCTTTAATTGTCCTGTGCATGTCATTCACGTGTTTTTATGAGGCAGGTGGCATATCTTTCTTTGCCCCTTCCTCCTTCCTAATGCTTGAAATGTGTCTGTAAAAGCTGGAGTTCAAGCAGCCTCCTTGGGCCACGAAGTGGCATACATTTAACAAGAACTATACTCTGTCAGAATGCAGGAAGGGCTACAGAAGAAGTATAAAAGGTGTAATGAATCACAAGGCAGGGTGAGACTAATTGTGAATCTCAGGAGTGACTTCAGAGACGGCGATACTTTAGATAGGCCTTAAAATAATGAGAATATTGATTAATTGATGAGCAGAAATGACATGGATGATAGAATACTTGTCCAAAATTTCCGTGACAGGATGTAACACGTCGTTGTACCTGAGCGAGTGCAAACAAAAGAGTACTACACATTGATAAAATCTGATGGTCCTTTATTGCCCTAAAGCATTCTCGACTCCGAAGCCCAAAGCAACAGGGTTTATAAAAGCAAAAACCACAAAATCGGGAGGGGAATACATGGTTACTGGGGTCAAGCTAACCTAAAACATATGTGAAACCAGTATCAATTATAATCTTGACAATACAAGTTACAATCTTAACAATATCAATTATAATCTTGACATTAATCCAAATGTTGGTTTTAATCATGTGTAGGACATAGACAAATTACATTTTTATCATTAACCCAGGTGCAGCCTATCCACTTCCAAGCTTGAGCGATCATGCTAGGGGGTGCTATGCTTTGCCAGGTGTCATGTAGTGCACTGCTATTGTCCAACTGTTTTAGATCATAGTTTCAGACCAGCGTCTTATGGTGAGGGAGGGGGAGAGTGCCTTCCCAGAACGGAGTCTCAGGTGCTCTCAGACCAGTCTCATGGTGGTGGTGGTTGGGGGAGTGTCTTCCCAAAGTGGAGTCCCTACTGTCAAGGTGTTACTTCAACGTGATCAACAGAACAAGACATAGGCAACTAAGTTTATGGGATTAAAAACATGGGGGGCTGGCTCTGTGGCCCAGTGGGTTAATGCCCTGGCCTGAAGCACTGGCATCCCATATGGGAGCCAGTTCAAGACCCGGCTGCTCCACTTCTGACCCAGCTCTCTGCTAAGGCCTGGGAAAGCAGTAGAGGATGGCCCAAGTCCTTGTGTCCCTGCACTCGTGTGGGAGACCTGGAAGAAGCTCCTGGCTCCTGGCTTCGGATCGGCACAGCTCTGGCCGTTGCAGCCATTTGGGGAGTGAACCATCAGATGGAAGACTTCTCTCTCTCTCTCTCTCTCTCTCTCTCTGTGTGTGTGTGTGTGTGTGTGTGTGTGTGTGTAACTCTGAGTTTCAAATAAATAAGTCTTAAAAAAAATGGGTGGCAGGCTACAAATTAAAGTTATCCTACTAAGGAGAGCAGAAGTAAATTGTCGCTCCCCCTCTTCATGGAGGAACGACACTAAACCCTGCCCAGGCTTCATATCCGAGTCACGGCACCATTATGTCGCTCCCCCTCTTCATGGAGGAACGACACTAAACCCTGCCCAGGCTTCATATCCGAGTCACGGCACCATTATGTCGCTCCCCCTCTTCGCGGAGGAACGACACAGGACCCTGCGCTGTTCTTTTGTCTGCTCGGCCCTCCCCGGGTTTGCTGCTGGTTCTTCCCCGGTTGGCTGCCGTCCCTTCCACCTCTGTGGAAGGGCGGTTCCCCCTGCCACTTTCCCCACTTCCGCAGGGGAGCGGCACACCGCCGGCCAGCTCTCTCGGGGGCTGCACAGGTGTTCCTTCAGATAGATGTTCCCCTTAGATGTTCCTGGTGCATGTTGTCTCTCTCCTCCTTTATAGTCCTCTTCCACCAATCCCAACTCTGCTACCCACACGCCGAGTACGCTGCTCTCCTCCAATCAGAAGCAGGTCCTGCTGTTTATTGGTTGAACTGGAGGCAGCTGTGTAGAAGCTGTTTCTCCTCTCCCAGCGCCATATTGTGGGAGAGCAGATGCATAGAATAAGTCTTAATTCCAGTAACTTAGTCTAGTCCGAGTTGCTCCCAGTTGCTCCCCACAGTAAATAATGATGCTAAGGAGAGAAAAAGAAACACTGGGAGGAGGAATACATTAGTGACTTTAGTGGTAATCACTTGAGCCAGAGGTATTGATGAAATTTTCAAGTGGAAATTCATTAGAGTAGTTGCTGCTGAGATGAGGTAGAGAGAATGATTTAATTTTCTGCACAAAGAAAAAAAATGTGGAAATAGATGCACTGATAGTCGAAGACTCAAAACCTGAATACCCAGTGCAGCAGTAGGCAGACCAGGCTTTGCTCAACCAAGAGCTAGGGCCTGGGCTTACAGCAGCTTGCAGCTCTACCCCAGTAGTTTGGAGTAACACTGATCTTCGAGATTTTAATAGGTCTGCTAAGAAAACAGTGTTTCATGTTCCATTACTTTAAGACAACTGAGTTTGGATACCAACAGCTTCTTTACACCTGGTATTCATTTTTGAAATTTTTTGTTTATTGACCTGGAGCACAGAGAGAGAGAGCTCCCATCCGCTGCTTTACTCCAGAAATGCCCACAGTAACCAGTGATGGGCTGAGGCCAAAACTGGTAACGGGGAACTCCCAGGGCTTTCCTGTTGCTGGTAGGACCTCAGGTATTTGAGCCATCACCTGCTGCCTCCCACCATGTTCCTTAGCAAGAAGCTGGAGTCAGGAGACAGAGGCAGGCATTGAACCCAGTCACTCCAAAATAGAACATACACATCTTTATCTGAGTCTTAAACACAGGCAAAACACATACCTCCATAAGCATTTTTAAAGTAGCTAACATGTCATAAATCCCAAAGGAGGGTAGGTGATAGTGTGCAGCGTTTTCAAGACTCATTTCACTGCTGAACACTTTTATTACACAATAATTTGGAACAATTTGTATTTTGGACTCTACACTTCAAGATAATTGGGACAAAGTGTAAGATAATTGGTGCTAGAAAAAGGAAAGCCTTTCTGTATCCCAAAGAAAACCTTAAAACCTACTGCAGGGAGTCCCTCTGTGAGACTTGTCAGAACCAAGGCAAAGTTGCTTTTTCTCTTACGGTGCCCATTGCTCACAGCAGCTTGGAAAAGCATTCATTTTTAAACAGAGTGGAATTATTTAGCTTTTTTTCCATACTTGATCCCTTCACAATTCAGAAGTTATTTGTATGTATTCCTATTTTTATTGGACAATAGTTTTTTTAACATAAGTGCAATAAAAATCCATTTCTCCTTACTGCAGGAAAAAATTGAAAATATTGATTATATTACCAAGGTTTTGACTGGGTTGTCATTAAATTGTTTATGGCCATGGCAGATGAGACTGAAGCCTACCTAGTTTTGGCTTTCTAGCCTTTCTAAATCTGAGATTTCTGTGAGATCAATCCCTTTTCTTGCTGCACTTACATAAATAATCAAGCCAAATTTGATAAAAATAAACTTATTTTGCAAGCAAATTGGTCTTTCTTTGATTATCTGTGTTAGAAAAATGCGATGACTATGGAGAAGAAAATTATGTTTCTAAGGAAACTATAATAACCTGTTATTAGGTTGTAGCTCTGTTCATTGATTTGAATTCTTGCATTTACCCATGGGTTGCACTAAATTCTGAATTCTTGTTTTCTCTAATATCTGGCTATAGTTCTTGAACTAAGAATAAAAACTACTCTGTTCTTAAAGCTCCATGAGCTGAAACTGAGTAACTTGGTATAAATTTATGGGGGGTCACAAAGAAAATTAACTGAACCACACAAGGCTAAATCCAGATACTTGAACTGTAAAGCTAGATGAGAAACTGACATTGGAATTAGACTCCCTAGGATGATGAGATTCTCACTTAAGCAATTTTTCTTCTTGCTTTTGCCTACCTGCTATGATTTGAATATAGTTTATCCCCCTGAGCTCATACAGGTGGTTAGCCTCCAAAATCATATGTTGATGGTTGTAAGATGGCAGAACCTTGATCTTTCTATCGTGGTCAGAAGTGAGATCTTCAGAAGATTGTTGGGTCTGCATGGGGTCATTAGAGTGGAACACCCATGACTGAATCATGATGGCTTTATAAGAAGAGGGACACAGGCACAGAGAGATCCACACCAGTTCCCTGGGTCTTGCCTCTTGATACTCTGAGCCACCTCAGGATGCTGCTACCATGAAGGCCATCACCAGATGAGGGCCCTAGACCTTGGACCTACAGAACACTGAACCGAATTAACCCATTTAACTTATAAAACTATTTAGCCTCGAGTATTTTGTTACAGTGAGACAAAAGCTGACTAATGCACCATCTTTTTCACTAGTCAGGATAATGGTGTAGTTAAGTTTTCACAGTCAGTAGGTGCTGTGAGTAACTGGATAGAACCTAAGCAATCCTTTGGTCCACACCCCAAGGTAACCTCTTACTCAAACTGTACTAGTGATTCTCTTATCAATAATACTCTTAATTTAATCCAGTCATGAGATATTAAATGATAAGTTTGTTCTAGATTATCTATTGGTTAAATAAGAAAATGTCTATGTCATTAACCATATTGCATGCTGTACCAGGATAAATCACTCTGGGAAGATAGAGCTCAACTGAATTAGAGAGTAGCTTCTATGGCTACAGCAACTTATCTAGTGGCCCACAGTCATGTTAGTTAATTGGTTGCTGTAAAGTCTAGGTTCATGGCCCAAAATTGTTATAAAACTTTTACTTTTTTGTTTTGTTTTGTCTCATATTATTTCCTACTTAAACTTTATACTTGTCAAAATTCTGTAAAGTACATTTAATTCATAACAAATTAGTGCTGGACCAGCACTTTGAGATGATAATGAATGCCTACAGAATAGACAAAATTGGAGCCAGCATTGTGACATAGCAGGTTAAACCACCACTTATGACTTTGGCATCCAATATGGGTGCCAGTTCATGTCCCAGCTGCTCCACTTCCAATCCAACTCCCTGCTGATGGCCTAGGAAAAGCAGAAGAAGATGACTCAAATGTTTGGGCCCTTGCCACCCACATGTGAGACTTGGATGAAGCTCCTGGCTCCTGGCTCCTAGTTTCGGCTCGGCCCAGTCCTGGCTGTTATGTCCATCTAAGGAGTGAACTGGTAGATGGAAGATCTCCCCCCACCCCAACTCTGACTTTTAAATAAATAAATAAGTCTTAAAGAAAAAAACATTTATCCACCTGGAGCTGGACTTATCCAAAGCCAGAAACCCGGAGCCAAGAGCTTCTTCCAGATCTCCCATGTGAGTGTAGGGAACCACGCACTTTGGCCATCTTCCAATGCTTTCCCAGGCACATTAGCAGCAAGCTAGACTGGAAGTGGAATAGCTGGGACTCAAACCAGCACCCATATGGGATGCTGGTGCCGCAGAAGGCAGCTTTACCAGCTATGCCACAGTGCCAGTTCCCAATAAATCTTTTTCTTTTTATAAAAACAATAGACAGAATTGAACTAAATAATTGACTCAAGGTAAACATAGCTTGATAACTACTTGTTTTAAACTATTTTATTACTTGAACGTGGCTAAAAGATTTTTTTCTTTTGTAAACATGTATTTACTTATTGAAGGGAGTAGGGGAGATCTTCCATCTTCTGGTTCACGTTCCAAATGGTCACAACAGCAAGTGCTGGGCTTGATTGCTGCCAGGAACCAGGAGCTCTGTCCAGGTCTCCCACATGGATTGCAGGAACTCAGATACTTTGCCATCACCTGCTGCTTGTCAGGCACATTACCAAGGAGCTGGATTAGAAATGGAGTAGCTAGGATCTGAATCAGCACAAGTGATGTGGGATGTGGCATCCCAAGCAGTAGCTTTACCCACGGCACCACAATGCCCAACCCACTAAAAAACTCTTGATGTTGATTCATAGTTGCCCATCACTTCCTTCTGGCATGGGCTCAGCCCAACAAACTGGGGCAGGTCCATCCCAGCAGCAGGGGATAATCAACACACCTAACTAGATGGGCTGACGTTGTGGTAGTAGGTAAAGCCGCCTCCTATGACATAGGTACCCCAAGTAGGCACTGGTTCATGTCTTTGCTGCTCCACTTCTGTTCCAGCTCCCAAATGATGGCTTGGAAAAAGCACTGCAGGATGGTCCAAGTGCTTGGGCCCCCACCACCCACGTGGGAGACCCAGATGAAACTCCTGCCTCTCGGCTTTGGCTTGGTCCAGAGCTGTCTGTTGCTGCCTTCTGGGGAGTGAATCAGCAGGTGAAAGATTCTCTCTGTGTCTCTGCCTCTCTCTCTGCTCTGACTTTGAAATAAATCTTTAAAAAACCTAACTAAGGAATAATTAATCAGCAATGCTTTCAGAGAAAGGTCTTGATCAAAGAGAAAAATGTTAAAATTGTCAGAATAAAAAGGGAGACACTTGTGTGAAGTCCTAACAAAAGATTAAAACAAAGCTGGGTGACTAAAAAGGGTTTTGTACGTGTATGCTCAATAAGAACAAAAGTTTCTGCCAGAACTACAACCTTGCAAAAAGGCCTCCACAACCTTATACAGAAAACATGTTTACAGGGTATCTGTCCAACAACCTGTTCAACCTTGGACCAACACCTCCCTTGTTATTGATCCTTGTAACCATGAATTTTTATTTTAAAATGATTTATGTAACTCTTTTCATTTTGCCTTTAAATTGTTCCTTGTCTCAACCTTTTCCAATTTATTCATAGTTTCCATATTCTGCAAATTTTTCATTGCAATGCTCCCTAGTTGTTTCCAAATACCTTGTATTAGAAAGCCTTAGAGAGTCTCTGTTATCTAAAGGCTGACACTTCCTAACTTGTGGAGTCATACTGTGGACCTCCTTACCAGTAGTATTACCTTTTAGAAGCCATAGATGAATTAAAAATCTGTTTCAAGCTATGAAATCTCTCCCTTGAAAATTGTGCGACATATTTAGGTATGTTGCTTTCCTTGGAAGCCCAAAATGTGCTTACGGTTAACAATATTGACTCATTCATTTTAATATACAGTTTCACAAATAACTTATAAGCTTACTTACTAATAAGCTTATTCCAAAAATATGTATTAAAAGATCCAAAGTACACAAAGCAAAAAAGTGGTATCTCCTTCAATCTATTGCCTCCCATCTACTTCATCCCATTTTCTCAGAGATCACTGTCAATAATTCATTTTTTATTTTAATAAATTATTTATTTATTGAGAGGCAGAATGAGAGAGAAAAACAGTGAGAGAGTCAGGGAGAGATCTACCATCCACTAGTTCATTCCATAAATCCCTGTGACAGTTGGGATAGGCCAGGCCCAAGGTAGGAGCAGGGAACTTCATTTGCATCCCTCACTGAGTGGCAGGTGTCAATTTCTGCCTCCCAGACCCTTTGGTAGGAAGTTGGTTGGAAATGGGAGGCACTGGGCCTTCATATGCTGTGACCTAATGCCCATTCCAACAATCATTTTCAAAGCATAGCCAAACACAGTTTAAAATATGTAAGATTATTTTACCATTTTCATTTCTAAAATTTATTTTATTGTTGATATTTTCCACCTGGGTTTATATTATTTATTCTTTTCAATAATTCCTGATACGATATTCTGCAATTTTCCATTTTCTCCCACTTCATGTTAATCCATTTCAGAAATATTTATTGAACGTCTGGTCTGGGTGAATCATACTAAGTGGTTGGAGGAATAGCAGTGAGTAAGACAGAGTTCCTGCCCTCAGAGAGCACTGTGGTAAGAGAGGGTAAGTCATAAACAAACGTGTGATAAATACGGAATGCGGCAGCTATGCAGGAAAACAAAAGCCCCAACATGAGTTAAAACGAAAGGGGATTTGGTTTTGTGCTGATGTTTGAACAAGTCTGCTGTGAGAGAATTACCATTCCAGACTACTGAAAGCAATTTTTTTTTTCTTTTTAAAAGGTTTCTTTATTTGAAAGGCAGTTACGGGACACAGGGAGGGTGGGAGATTCCTCTTCTATGCGCTGGTTCACTCCCCAAGTGACCACAATGGCCTGAGTGGGCCAAGCAGAAGCCAGGAGCCATGAGCTCCATCTGGACCTTCCCAAGGACTCGGGCCATCCTCCGCTGCCTCCCCAGGTGCACCAGCAGGCAGCTGGACTGGAAGCAGAGCAGCTGCGACTCCAACAAGTGTTCATATGGGGTGCTGGCTTCCTGGAGGGTGACTTAGCCCGCTGCACCACTACGCTGCTCCCCACTGTAAGCAATTTTTGTACGAATTTTCATTCCAGGAATCAAGGGTGAAGAATGAGTCCTTGTGCTCTGACAGCCTATGTCTCAGGCTAATTAAATGAGATATAAACATCCTCAGCCGTTACTAAAACACCATCACTGCTCAACATATGTACATTTTTCTACGATTACTTAAAATTATCTGCCGTCCTAGGGCCTCCAGGGGCTAGTATTTAAGCACGCTGGTCATCAGGTCTTTGGTCTCCATTTCTGCGGACACCTGGCACGCACAGGAAAACACCTGTTTGCTTTCCTCCCCTTAGGCTGCCTAGAGTCAGCTTCCTGCGGGCTGAATTCACGGCGCGCTCCCCGCGTGGGGAGCCGGCCCGGCAGGTGCAGCGCAGGGTGTCCCCGTTCTCCCCTTTCTTTTCAGCTAAGGTAAGCAAGGCCCTTGCTGGGGACGAGGCTGCAAGGCCTCACCCTGGGGGCCTGAGCAGGGTGGTTTTCCACGAAGGACGCGTGCGGCTAGCCGGAGAGCAGAGGACGGGGCAGGGGCGGACTGGGCACGACCTGGGGCGGGCGCGGCTTTTGGTTTAGAGCAAACGGCAGCCTCCCGGCTCGAACTCCCAGGGTAGAAACCCCACAGCCAGCAGGAGAGCACACTCAGCCCCTGAGAGCCCCAGCGGGAGAGAGGCAGAAGGCGCAGGGCCCGGGTGCCGGCCGCAGGGCGTCGCGGGCGCCCGGAAAGGGGCGTGGCCGCCTCGCGCCGCCCGCACGAAACCAGCGAGCGCAGAACCACGCCGCGCGAGGCTCCTCAGCCGAACGCCGAGCGCTCGATCGCCGACCCTCCGCTCCCCGCCGGCTCCTCCCGCCCTCGGGTAAGTGCGGCTGCAGCCTGGCGCGTGGGCCGCGGGAGGGGGCGAGGGCGGCGGGGAGGGGAGCACGCCCCTCGCGCCCGCGGGCCCCGGATGCTGGCGGGCGCGCGCGCGCGGGGGGGGGGCGCGGCTGCTCGGAGGCCGCGTGACGGCCGTGCTGGGCCGGGGACGCGCGCTGCTCCGGCTGCTGGTGCCGCTCGCGACGAGGAGCGCGCGCGTCCGTCAGGCGGCTCCGCGCGCTCGTGGCTGTGCGGGTGGTGGGAGTGCAGTGGGGGAATCCTAACCTCACACTCTCTGTTTCCGCGTGCAGAGCCAGTAATCCGCTATGGAGCGCGCTTTCACCCCGCTGGAGCCCCTGCTTCCCTCTGGTACTGTATTCGTTCCACGCTGTGTGCGGCCCGGGGCCGCGGGCTCCGGACACGATCCGGGTTCTGCCCCGAGCGCCGCAGCCCTGTGCCCCCTGGTGCACCCCAGAGCCGCCGCGCCGGCGCCTCGGTGGGTGCTGACTGGCCCTTCACCCTCCGGGGCTGCGCTCGGCGGGCGCCCGGACCGGGAGCGGGGTGCACTTTCAGAACCTTTAGAGGGGCCGCATTGATCCCACGAAGCACTGGCCAGCGGCTGCAGACATGTCTTTGAGGTGTCCACACGCTTGAGGAGTCTACTGTTTTTAACGCTCAGGTTGTGCTTCCTGTGGGAGCCCCTGAGCGATCCGTGACACAGAGCGTTGGCAGTCTCACTCTCCTGTGAATTCTGGAGCCGCAAGCATCCTTGTATCCCACAGTTCTTATGTGCTTCCGTGTTCAGTGCGGACGGCTGCTGTTTGGTCAGCACGTGAACGCGGGGTGCTTGTGTGGAGAACTGACTGAGCTCCGCCTGTGGGCCAGGCCGCGCCCCGGAGCGGGGGTGGTCCTAGTAGGACCCTGTTCTCCCTGCCCGGTTCTTTACCTTTTCCTGCGTCTTTTGTAGGTGAGGGAGAACAGTGACGGAGTGAGAATCTGAGCCCACTTGTTTTCCACTTGGTTACGATTTGGGGTGCTCAATCATTACCATAACAGCTGTTCAAGGAAATTAAGAAAGTCGGTGGCAAACAGTTTGCAAATAAAATTTCGTAATTCTCTGTCATCCAGCAACAGCAGGACCCAAAGCTTTTCCAAGAATAAACATTTGATTCAGGTAGCCTGTTGACATTCGGGTTTGTTATGACCCCTAAAGACTTTACCGTCCGAAGATGCCCACTGTTTTCCTTATTAAGGGCAGTACAGTAAGAGGCAGTGCTGCATAGTCAAGGTGGTCTTGAGAAGTTAGAATCCCTCGGTTTAATCCTAGCTCTGCCACGTGCTGGCTACCTGACCTTGAATTTCGCCTTCTTCACCTGTGAAGCAGACACGTCCCAGTTAGGGGAAGCACTTTGTTTAATAGCTGCCAGCGGTGATATTCAGCAGTAAGTCTGAAGTGAAAACAGGAGGCCGGCTGGATCGATCTCGGAGTCAGTGCTGAGGTGGGAAAACTGCAGTGACCTGGGGAAGACAGCTCTGCTCCTTCTGTTTCTGTCAGGCTGAATGGAGGAGGCCTTGACTCCTCCAGCCCCACGTGGGTAAGCTCGTGCTAGACGGAGACCTGTAGGAGAATGGCAGAATCCTCTGTGAAGTACGGATCCGCTGAGCCAGGATTCAGCCCTCCCTCCCTTCCTGGGGTGGTTCTCATAGTCTCTTCTTGTTTCCAGTCAGAACCATGTAGATTCCTCTGTTGTCTGAAGGTTTAACCTTGAAACAAGGGCACAGTTTATACTGACTCTAGATAGAGATAAGATATTTAATAACACGTTAGTAAGAGGGATCTGGATAATATCAGGTCCTTTACAGTAACTCAGTACCCACTTGAATTAACCCCTTTGTGAAATAGATGTTCAATACTTAGCTTGGAGAGAAGTAGTTTTTCTGTTATGAATTTCTATGAATTTAATTTCTTGACATAATTTATCTATAATGCTTACTCAGATATGGTGTGGTCAACAATCCAACACTTAAAACCGATTCTTTCCAGATTAAGAATTTACTAGGAAATGTATTGTGGGCCAAAATGCTTATCTCTTTGGGGTGATCAATAGCTCAGAGAAAGATAATAGTTAATAATATATTTTCTTTTTATTTTTTTATTTTTGCTAAGTTTTGTTTTCCAATGGGCAGTGTAGACTCATTTACTAGTCATAGTAGACATTGATGTTATTTCTAGTTTTTAGTGTTATAATCTGCAATGCATATCTTATTATAATATTTTTGCATATTTATGTGAGTAAATCAGTTCCTAGGATAAACTTCTAAGAATACAATTGCTAGAGCAAAGGATATATGTGCATTTTCATTAGTAAGAATAACACTCCACTCACTAGGGCATATCATTTGTTACTGGGTCCTGTAAGGGATACGAAAGTGAAAGATGTGGTACCTTCTGTCCGAGAGTGTACTGTCTAGTTGGAATGTCAAGAATGAGACAGATTCTAGTTTGATGTTGAGTTGTATGGTGTGGAGCCCACACAGGAACTGTAAGGATTGGGAATAGGGAGTTGAGAGTAGGCTGGAGAAGGTAGAGGAATTGTGGGGTGATAAGCCATGAGCTGGGCCTCCAAAGGAGCCCTGGACTTAAATGAAGCACAGGGAAAACAAAAGAGCATTGCAGGTGAAGGTAAATCCTTGAGAGAGAGCTCAGTTGTCTGGACACGAAAACATTCACACAACATAGAGACAAGACAGCCTGATTAGGCTTCAGGGCACTGAAGTGGTGAGGGTAAAATTAGATTGTGGAGGATAGAGAATTTTATTGCAGGATAGAAGATGGAAAGTTTTGGTTCCCATTCCTCTTTTGGAATAGTCTATAAAGCAAGCTTTAAAATTTTTTTTAAATTTTATTTGAAAGGTAAACAAAGAAAATTCTTCCATCTAATGGTTCATTCCCCAAATGCCTGTGACTTCTTGGACTGGGCAAAGTGTAAGTCAGGAGCCCAGACCTCAGTCTCGGTCTCTCATGTACACCTGACAGGGACCTGCTGCCTCCCAGAGAGTGCATTAGCAGAAAGCTGGGGTGGGAACCAGACCTGAGACTCAAACACAGGCAGTACCATAGGGGATGCAGGAGTCTGGGGCCTGCAGTGCCGGACTCCAATGTGGGCACCGGTTTGAGTCCCAACTGCTCCACTTCAGGTCCAGCCCTCTGCTATGGCCTGGGAAAGCAGTAGAGGATGGCCCAAGTCCTTGGGCCCCTGCACCTGCGTGGGAGACCTGGAAGAAGCTCCTGACTTCGGATGGGCACAGCTCTGGCTGTTGGAGCCAATTGGAGAGTGAATCAGTGGATGGAAGACCTCTCTGTCAGCCTCTCCTTCTTTTTCTGTGTAACTCTGACTTTCAGATAAATAAATCTTTAAAAAAAAATAGCTATGCCAAATGCCTGCCTCAAAGCAGACTTTTATGTATCCTACAACTTAAACTGTCAGTCATGGTTCTGCTTTGCTAACCAAATATAAGGATACGTCACAAAGTTTGTGGAAAATAATTATTGTGAGAAAAACTGTCTACATTTCAATTTGTTTTACACTAAACTTTTTTTTTTTTTTTTAAGGCTTATTATTTGAAAGAGTTGCAGAGAGAGATGGAGAGACAAAGATCTTCCATCAGCAGGTTCACTTCCCTGGGTGGCTAAAATGGCCAGGGCTGGGCCTATCCAAAGCCAGGAGCCAGGAGCCAGGAGCTTCATCTGGGTCTTCCACATGGGTGTTGGGGGCCCAAACACCTGGAGCATCCTCTGCTGCTTTTCCCAGGCTATTCACAGGGATTGGATTGGAAGTGGAGCAGCTGTGATGGGGTGGGTGGCTCAAACCTGTGTTCAGATGGGATGCCGGCTTTGCAGGCAGCGGTTTTTACCTACTGTGCCATGACGCTGGCCCCTAAAAAAGCATCTTTTAATTCAATTTTTCCAAAAGTTTTTTGAAATACCCTGATAGTCATGTGCCATATAACTACGTTTTGGTTATCATTGGACTGTGTATATACTAGTGGTCCCATAACGTCATAAAGGAGTTGGAGAGTTCCTAATGCCTATTCTTTTCCCTATATTTTCTGTTTAGATACACAAATGCTTACCATTCTAACAGTTGCCTACAGATTCAGTACAGTAACATGCTGTACAGGAGCAGTAGGCTGTAACATAAGTTATATATGTTGTAGTATGCTATGCCATTGGGTTTGTGTAGGTGCACTCCAATATTCACAGAAGATGAAATTGCCTAAGGATGAAGTTCCAAAGTCTCTTTCAAGTTTTCTTTATTCATTTATCTGAAACAGAGTGACAAAGAAGGAGGGACAGCAGGAGGAAGAGGGAGTAAGGGAGAGATACCAGTCTTCCATCTGCTGGTTCATTCCCCAAATGCCTCAATTGACAGGGCTGGATCAGGCTAAAACTGGGAGCCCAGAACCCCATCTGGGTCTCCCATTTGGGTGGCAGGATCTCAAGTGCTTGGGCCATGGGCTGAAAGCTGGCACAGGAGCAGAAAGCTGGATTGGAAGTGGAGCTGGAACTTGATCTCAGGCTCTCTGACATGGGTTGCAGCTTCCCAAGTGGTGGCTCAACACAATGCCTGCCTTCCCCAAAGTCTTTATCTTGACTCTGAAGTCTTTCCAGGATCTGATTCCTAACTACTTGACCAAATAACTTTCTGTTCACTTCTCTGTCGAAGCTGAGTTCAACTGCCCATTATTTACAGAGGTGAGTCTTTGTTCCAGCTTCTTCCCTTAGCTCATACTGTACCAGGAAACTTGAACTGAGAGGTGGGACACACCAAGGCTCTTACCAGAAAAAGCAGCTTTATTCTGCTGGCTGGCCCAGTTCCGTCTCCAATTCCTGGGCCCTGAGCAAAGCAGGGCATTGTCTTGTATACCCTGCCAGAAACAGCTTCAGGTTTCCTGACACATATTCAGTTATACATCTTTTGATTGGATGTTGTAAAGCTCCAGCCTCATTTAAAAAGTCCTCACACAGAGTCACACCTGTATGCACCTGGATCCCTGCAGTATTTCAGAAAACTCCCTCTACCCTCCTGTTCCTGGGAGGCCCCTGCAACTTTACCATCTGGAATGTTCCTTGCTAGTTTTTAGATTTGTTATTAAGTTTTAGGCACACTGTTGGGTATGTAGAGGTATTGCTATGATTTTAATTTGCATATCGTTTGTGACAGATTCCTTGTATCACATGTCTGTTGGTCTTTCGCGTATTTTGTGAAGTGTTTCCTTAAATATTTTTCTGTTGGGTTGTAGTTCCTTCTTAAAAAGTTTGTAGCTCTTTATATATTCTGGGTACAGTTCTTTAAATCTTGATTTTCTTATCAATAAAATAAGGAAAAAGACACCTTCAAAGGAGAGTAGTGAAGATTAAAGAGTATGTATAAAGCATCTCACATTGATATATAGTAAGAACTCAAATATTTTAACTGTTTTTCTCATTGCTTTTTAAATTTTTTATCTAAAGGGAATCTTTAAAAAATATTTAATTGAGAACACACTACTTCTATTTTAAATTTTATAAACATGGATGTCTTTCAGTATGTTCTTATAAACCTGGGCATTTTTGCTTTGTGTCTCAATGCTTATGAGCATTTTATCATGAAGCTTGGTATTCAGAGCTCAAAATCTTTGAGCCTTTTTTAGGCAAGTAAAGTTGGTTTACTTTAAATAGCCAAAACAAAGATGAAGCCTGTGTCCTCCTCAGTATCATTACTTTTATGTGTTTATTTTACAAGCTCTTAATTAAGACACATAACTGTTACAGAAGTTTTAGTTTCTAGTCTTATAAATTACTGATTTTTTTTATTTTCACATTGTTTTCAGTCTTATTAAGGTATAATTAACAAAAGCCATGTATTTGAATTTTCACAACATGGTATATACACATTATAGAAAGAGATATAAACAAAGGTGAAATAAAAATACCATACTCCGGCCTCACTGAGATTGCACTGCATACATGTATGTGTAGTCTGTGTGTATATTCCTCTAGATAGTTCCTGAGTATTTTGATGTGCTTCAGTATTTTATAAAATCACAGTATTTACTGAAGTTTGTTGTATTCCACTTTCCCATATCAACTTTCATAGTATCTAATATATGTTCATATTTAAATTTCCCTGTTCCATATTAACTTTTCCAGTTGCTTATTCCAACAAGACCATTTGTGGATTTTCTTCTGTCTTTTTAAAGCTAGCATAGTTGCCCCTCACAGCTTTAATGCCCCTTGACACTAAATATTAACATTAATGCTGACACTTTATATCACTTTTAAATGGATCTGATAGAATAAATAACAAGTACAGAACTTTGTATGTAAAAATATAATTTATGAGTCAAAAATTCCATTTTCTCTGTATTTTGATCTTCACAAATAAAATCTTTGCTAGTGAGGCTTTTACTGATCATTCTATATTTCTTTGCAAAAGATTGTATATTCATGCATCTACACTTTAAAAGGGCCCTCTTGACTGATACTCTTGGGAGTTATTTCTCATTAACGGAATTGCCATTGTTGAGGTTTATTCTGAATTTAGTTACCATTTTAAGTATTAGTGCAGACTTGATCGTCAACTTAATTATACTACAGATTTTACAAAAGCTAAGATGCCAGGCATAATTCTAATGCTTTAACAGGGTAATATTGAAGAGTTTTAGACCTGGAATCCAGTTTTGAGTTTCAGTTGACTTCTTTGCTAGTTATGTGACCTTGACATACCACTTAGTTTCATTATCTGTGTAAAATAAGAGTGTACTCATATCTCAACATGAAGGTCTTAGGCAAATTTAAGATATAATAAAGAATAAAAAGCAAGTTTAAGAAGTAGAATCCTATTCACATGTAAAGCACTCTTATTACAACTTTGTACTTGATAAGCTTTTAATACACTGATTAATGAATTCTGAAATCCCTACATCCCTTTTTTGTAATTAATTCTCAAAGGAGATAGCTACTTATTTTAGCAAATGTGTTCAATCTAGTTAGGAGACAGACTGTTTGGATAAGTCCATCAAAACTGTTTGTTACCCGGATTCTGATAAAATTTTTTATAGAGGACACAGGACACTCTTTTGGTGCCTCATGGTTAAGTGGTAAGAAATCTGGAAATATTAAATGTGTTTCTAGATGTTTAATTTCCATGGACAATGTCTGATTAAATTCATAAACGCATAATGAAGCCTGAGAATGGATGCTGACATTCCCCAGTTACCAGTGTCTAACTTGGGAATCCCTACAAAATCTATACCCAGAGTGGCCTTCTGTGTGATGGTAAATTTGTCCAGGTCACCTGTTTCAGACTAATACTTTTTGCAAAACTCCCAGATCTTTTAGGAGCCTTTGGTGATGACATTCACCTGTACCATGCACGATCTAAGCTGTTTAACTCCCTTTTAAAATCTCAGCAAATCATAGTAAGAATGCAGTAAGGGTAGATTTGAGTCATGTGTATTTGAATTTTTTTTAAATTGAGGGTTAAAAACAACTCCCACTGCAATGAAACTTCTGAATTTGTTTGAAGTTTCTGGATTTGTCTGTTCCCTCGATCTGTGCTGTCCAAAGCCACTAACCATATGTGTCTGTTGAGTGTTTGCCTGATGAATGAAATTGTAAGGTGTGATAGCCAGAACTCCACTGTTACTGAGGCATTTTTAAGCACTTGGAACAAGGTATTAGTTTGTTAGGGCAGCCACAGCAAAGGATTACAGACTGGATGGCTTCAGGATGGGAACTTCATTTTCTTGTAATCCTAGAGGCTAAAAGTCTGAAACCAAGAGTCTTAGTTTGGTTTCATTTCACGCTGTGCTGTTGCACAGTGCCCTTTGGTCTGTGCGTCTGTTTGCTAATCACCTATTCTAGGAGTACCAGATGTAATACAGGTTAGGGCCCACCCACATGACCTCATTTATTCACTGGTTACAGACTTTCTGAAAATACAGTCACATTCTCAAGTACAGGGAGTTAGGACTTCAACATATACATTTTGGGAGGACATGTTTTAGCCCAGAACAAATTGAGTATGTCAGTTTGCTGCTTCTGCTATAATTTTTTTTTTAATTGGAAAATTTGGGGGCAGGGCAGGTGTTTGGCATGGTTAAATTTCTAGTTGAAATATTTATATTCCATATCAGAAGGCCTGAATCAACTACTGGCTACTTCACTTCCTGTTAAGTGTGCACCATGGGAGGAAGCAGATGATGGCCCTGCACTTGGGTCCTTGCCATCCATATGGGAGATCTCAATTGAGGGCCAGGCCCGGCTGTTGTAGACATTTGGGGAGTAAATCAGCAAATTGAAGATATCGCTGCTCTGTTGCCGTCTGTCTGCCTTTCAAATAAAACAAAAATAAATAAAAGTATTCAGGGGCCAGCACGGTGGCATAGTAGGTTAAGCCAGCATCCCATATGGGTGCTGGTTTGAGTCCTGGCTGGTCCACCTTTGATCCAGCTCCCTGCTAATGGCCTGGGAAAGCAGTGGAAGATGGCCCAAGTGTTTGGGCCCCTGTACCTATGTGGGAGATCTGGAAGTGCTTCCTGGCTCCTGGCTTTGGATTGGCACCGCTCGTCATTGTGACCATTTAGGGAGTGAAACAGCAGATGAAAGACCTCTCTGTGTCTCAAATAAATGTTTTTTTTAAAACGTACTAATGTTCAGTACAGACACAATTTTACATTACAATATATACTGGCTTCATATTTCAGTATTCCTGTGATTACCAAATACAGAAATTTTTAATGTTGCTCCAATAGAATATAGCTGTATGTAAATCAAAGAATCCGTTTTGGTCTTACATAGTAGCTGTTTTATGCACAATTTTCTCTGTTCCTGAGTCTACATCACAGGCCACAATCCAGTAGATGCTGTAGGAAAATAAAGATTGGTGTCAATGTTAGCTTAGTGGGGTAAGCTGCTCTTTGACATGCCGGCATCTTACATTGGAGCTCTGGTTCTAGTCCTTTGTGCTCTGCTTCTGATCCAGCTGGCAGCAGAGTTTCAGTCTCCTGTCTTCTGCAAGGGCCAGGTTGTTGAAGCCATTTGGGGCATGAAGGAATAGAAGATCTCTGTCTCTGTCTCTTCCTCTCTCTGCCATTCTGCCCTTCAAATAAATAAATCTTAAAAAAACAAACCAATAAGGTTAGTCTCTTATTTTTTTAAGCATTCATTTATTATTTGAAAGGCAGAGTTACACAGAGGCAGAAGCAGAGAGAGAGAGAGAGAGAGGTTTTCCATCTGCTGGTTCACTCCCCAAATGTAGCTGTGCTGATCTGAAGCCAGGAGCAGCTTCTGGGTCTCCCACATGGGTGCAGGGGCCCCAAGACTTGGGTCATCCTCTGCTGCTTTCCCAGGCCACAGCAGGGAGCTGGATAGGAAGTGGAGTAGCCGGGACGCGAACTGGCACCCATACGGGATGCCAGCACTGCAGATGATGGCTTTATGTGCTATACCACAGCGTTGGCCCTGACCAACCTTACTGTTAAAGAGTTCAGTTGACAGCAAGCTAATACTGCACAAAGAAGTACAGTTTTATTTATTTAAAAAATTTCCCCCAGCCTCATTGAAAAGGTTAAAAAATTCAATTTTGTATTTTAATTGCCCTAATATATCTAAAATGTTTTCATTTTGACTTGTACTCCACATAAAAATTATAATTTCAATGTGATAATTGATCAAATATTTTGTCTTTATTCAGATCAACAAAGCAACTCACAGTTTCTTAACTTTGGAATTAACTTTATAGACAGAGAAAATATTTCTTCTCCAAACAAAGCCCCCAGAACAGTTATTAGGGGTAGATCTAAAAACAAAACCTGTGTTTAATGTTTATGTATTTTCCCTACTATCAGTTATCAACATAGCTTTTTTAACTACTTAGAATTCCTGTTTTGAAAACTGCCGGTGTTTTGTTTCTCTTGTTTTTGAAGAGGTATCTTGCTAATAAGGCCTATGGATTATAATATTTTTGTTATTGAGAGCTATCTAAAATAATCTAAGAGTCAAACTGGTTGATGTTAAAGGTTCAGGGTCAGTCCTCTTCTTCACTCTCCTAGCCAATCAGAAACCCCACCCGGGTAGTTTTCAAGGGTCTTGAATGTTCTTGGGAGATTTCCTGCTGTGACTGTTTGTGCTTTCCTTGGTGTGTAACTCATAAATGTTGAAATCTTTCCTTTTATTACTATGAATTTATTTCTAATTCACTAATACTTGGTGCCACAACTGTTGTCTAAACAAGATGAGTCCATCAGCCCGTGTGTATCAGATGGAGAAAACACTGAAGGCTTGCTGTTTTGTGGAGAGGAAGTATATTACAAGGCAGTCAAGCAAGGAGTTAGGTGCAATACTTAATCTGGCTCTCAGTTGGGGATTTGTGGAAAGTTTTTATGAATTAGGTAGGAGGCGGTTGGTATGCAAAACACTGGGCAAGGCAAGGTCTGCTTGGAGGAATTTGAACCCAGCGTGGTAAGGTGGACTTTTTTTTTTTTTGTAATTTTTAATGTTTCACACACACACACAAACGCACACATCCCATCCTGATGCTTGCAATGATGGAAGCTGTGAAGTGGGCGCACAATCCAGTCTCTCACATAGGTGGCAGGAACTCAGTTACTGGAGTGATCACCACTGCCTCCTAGGGTATGCATTAGCAGGAAGGTGGACCCAGGAGCTGGAGCTAGGAATCAGACCCACCCCATCTGATATGGGACACAGGCATCTCAACCGCTTGGTTAAATGCCGTGTGCTAGGTGGACTTCTAATTCCCAGTTTCTAGCCTCAGCAGACCTCTTTTGAAAGGTGCTGGTGTAGTAAGTCTGGTGGTGTCCTAGATTTTTAGGTTTTATTTGCTGGACTTTCCAGCTTCTGTGCATGCCTGGGTTGTATGACATGTGGCTTTCTGCCTCGTCTGCAGGTGCCATGTCCTAAAAAAGAGGGACTGAAAAATAACGATCAGACCTGTTGTTAACCATCAGCAAAGAGTAGGGAAGCCTAGTGAGAGGTTTTGGAATTTAGCTACCCTTCATTTTATGTATTGATGTGGTTTAACTTTTCCCTATTTATTTTTTGATTTTCATATTTGCCTTGTTTTTGTTGTACTTTTATTTAGTTTCATTATATTTAATGTCAGTTTTTGGTTAATCCTCATTGTGCATGGCCAAATTGTTTCTCTGGCATCAAGAAATATCTCATTAACTCTGTAAGCCATCTTTTCCACATCATCTAGAGAATCAATTTCCTGTACTTTAGTAGTATTTAGTCTGTGTGTCACCCCTTCCCCATCTTTCCATATTAGCATTTTAATAGCTCTGTGTTTATAGAAGCTAAACCTTTTTATGTGAGTTTAAAGATCTTTAATCTTTTGAAAAAATCTTGTAAGTTGATGCTTTATGACATTATCAGTAAGAATGACAATCTTTTAGATGAAATGATTGAAAATATTAAGTGGAACCATGGGGGCATTTTTAATATTCACAAGGCTAAAATATTGTGGCTGGATCAGCCCCGTCCCCTCTTCCCACCTTTGTAGGTATTCATAAATTAACACCAGATATCTTTTGAGGTTTTCTAGGAAAATAAGGTGTGTTTGTGCATTAACTTCCCATCAAATGAATTTTATTATCTTTTTTTCTTGGTTAAATCCATCAGAGTGAGTTATCTTCTGTAGGTGGCAAACAGATGCTCAAACAAATGGATTTCATTTGGAGACTGTTCCGATGTCTTTATCACACCATTGTCTTTGATGGTATTCATTTTTCACAGTGGAACAGTTTCTCTTGTGTTTATAACTTCCAGCAAATTTAAGCTTTTGATTTATTCTTAGGTCTTGTTTAAGGTTTTGGCTTCCTGGCCCAATTGCTGTTGAAAGTTTTTCTTTTTTCAAAGTATGAAAACTGCTCTTGCAGTTTCTTCCATATCTAAGTGCAAACGAGGTGAATAGTGAAAACTACGGATGAGTAGGTGCTTTGGAAATGGTTACTGCTCCCAGTGTTGGCCTTGTAGCCTTCCTTTGCCATAGCTGTCATGCTTTCTTGCTTGGATGTATTCAGTCTTTTTGAGACAATGTACCCCTGTTGGACAGACAACTGATTTTTTTAAAAATATTTATATTTGAAAGGCAGAGTAATAGAAATTGAGAGAATAGGAGAGAGAGAGATCTCCCATCTGCTAGTTCACTCCCCAAGTGGCTACAATGGTTGGGGCTGGGCCAGACTGAAGCCAGGAGCCAGGAGCTTCATTCGGTTCTCCCATGTGAGTGCAGAGGCCCAAGGACTTGGGCCATGTTCTGCTGCTTTCCTGAGTGCATTAGTAGGGATCTGGATTGGAAGTAGTAGCTGGGACACAAACCAGAGCCTATATGGGCTGCTGGTGTCACAGGCAGTGCCTTAACCCGTTACATCACAATGCAGTCCCACAACTGATCATTTTAAAATGTCATTTAAAATAAGCTGAAGTTTACTTTTAGTTCTCTTATTTTCCAACTTAAAGAAGACCTGTATTGGTTTTTACTAATCTGACCTTTAAATTTTAGAAGCCTAACCAGATTTTTCTTCTTTTTAATTGTTTGATGGAGGAGTGATGTAATGAGAAGGGGAGAGAGAGAGAGAGAGGTCTTCCAGCTGCTGGTTCACTCCCCAAATGGCCACAGAAGCTGGGGCTGATCCAGGCCACAACCAGCAGCCCAGGACTCCATCCAGGTCTTCCATGTGGGTGGCAGGGGCCCAAATATTGGGCCATTACCTACTGCTTCTGCACACATATTAGCAGGGAGCTGGATTGAAAGAGGAGCGGCTGGGACTTTAACCAGCACTCTGATATGGGATGCCAACTTTGCAAATGAGGACTTAACTCACTGTGCCACAATGTCGGCCCCGATCTTCTTTCTTTTCTGGGGCTACTGAACATTGTGGTTGCTTGCTGAATGATTATTTGAGTTGCCTACCTGCCCTGTACCAGGAACCATTTCAGTCAGGACTGGGAGATGTAACAGTGATTTTCCCTGTGTCATGCTTTGCAGATCTGCTGTCCCATCACCGGCATCAGTAGCTACTCCTGAAAATGAGGAGCCCTTCTTTTTTTTTTTCCCCCTAAGATTTATTTATTTATTTGAAAGTCAGAGTTACACACACACACACACACACACACAGGTCTTTCATCGGATGGTCTACTCTCCAATTGGCCGCAAGGGCCAGAGCTGTGTCGATCTGAAGCCAGGAGCTTCTTCTGGGTCTCTCATGCGGGTGCAGGGGCCCTAGGACTTGGGCCATCTTCTACTGCTTTCCCAGACCACTGCAGAGAGTTGGACCGGAAGTGAAGCAACTGGGTCTTGAACTGGTGCCCATATGGGATGCTGGCGCTTCAGGCCAGGGTGTTAACCTGCTGCACCACAGCGCTGGCCCCGAGGAGTCCTTCTTAAGAGTGCTTTCTGGGGTCCTGTTTTCCTTGACTTTAAATTGCAGCATCTGCAGGATATTTGAGAATTCTCAACAGGAAGGCCTTGCTAAATCATTGGAGGAAACACTGTGTTAGGATTAAAAAGCCAAGCAAAACCAAACCAGGAAAACGGAACTTTGCATACCCTTGTTTACATGTATCAGTTTCTTTGTGTTACCACAAATTGAAGTCTCTAGACCTGTGACATTAACATGCCTGGGGAACTATAAGAAATTCAGAATCTCAGACCCTATTTCACTCTGATTGAATACAAATCTACACTTTAATAAGACCCTGGGGTTAGTTTTAAGCTCCTTAAAATTTGAGCAACACCTAATCGTCATGCCAGGTTCCTTTTAAAAATAGTTAAAAATTTTATCAGGGCAGGTGTGTGGCACAGTGGTTAGGTTGTTATATGTCATGCCTGCATCCAATTTTAGAGGGCCTGATTATTCCAGCTTCCCGATAACACAGGAAGGCCGTTTATGGGCAGAAGCTTCTGAAAAGCCTGCAAAAATGTCATTGCCTGGGGTAGATGTGGAGGAGCAGGTTAAGCCATTGCTTGGTATACCCACAACCCATATTGGAATGCTTACTCTGAATCCTGGGTACTCCAGGCTTTCAATCCAGTTTCCTGCTAACTCATCTGGGAGGCAGCAGATGATGGCTCAAACATTGGGGTGACACCCACAGGGGAGACCTGGATTCAGTTCCAGGCTTCTGACTTTAGCCTGTTGGAACCCTGGCTGTTGTGTGCATCTGGGGAGTAAACAATTGGATGGAAGATCTATCTTTGTCTCTTTGCCTTCAAATAGAATGAAAATAATAAAAATGATCATTAAAAACAAAACAAAACAAAACACTGAAATCGTTGTTGCAGGGAAAGAAACATCATTCCCAGGCCAACCTTGTCATACACCATCAACTATTCTTCTAAGAACCCATTCAGTCTGTATCTGGGAAGCCCAGTGAAGACAGAGTGGTCAAATGTGAGGCTGGCTTAGATCAATACCTTCTCCTAGGGTAAAAATTTTCCAGTGTTTTTTCTTTACAGATTTTTTTTCCCCCACAAATAATTTAGAACTAGCCAGCTGAATACCAGAAAGTTAAATTTTGGAGACTGGTTTAGTCCAATAGCTGGTCCTCACAACTTAGCTTTTTCTTAGCTAGGTTACTGACTCTAGAACAGAGCCAGAAAGGAATAAAGCAAAGAAAGCGTTACTTGTCCCTGGACTCAGAATGTATGTCTTTGAAAAAGAAGCAAATCATGTGGTTCCGAGAGTCTATCCTTTGTAACAATTATGATTGGGTAGTAACTAAGTAGAAAAGATAGCATACCCAAGTAACCCATCAATTAGTTGCTTAAACTTTATCTTTTGTAAAATAGTCTTTCAAAAGGGGCAGTATAATTTTTAAAAAATATATACTTATTTAAGCCGGCGCCGTGGCTCAATAGGCTAATCCTCCACCTTGCGGCGCCGGCACACCGGGTTCTAGTCCCGGTCGGGGCGCCGGATTCTGTCCCGGTTGCCCCTCTTCCAGGCCAGCTCTCTGCTATGGCCAGGGAGTGCAGTGGAGGATGGCCCAGGTGCTTGGGCCCTGCACCCTATGGGAGACCAGGAAAAGCACCTGGATCCTGGCTCCTGCCATCGGATCAGCGCGGTGCGCCGGCTGCAGCGGCGGCCATTGGAGGGTGAACCAACGGCAAAAGGAAGACCTTTCTCTCTGTCTCTCTCTCACTGTCCACTCTGCCTGTCAAAAAAAAAAAAAAAATATATATATATATATATACTTATTTATTTGAATGGGAGGCATATGGTGAGAGAGAGAGGCACAGAGCTTACATCTACTGGTTTACTCCCCAAATGCCTGCAACAGCTGGGCCTAGGCCAGGTAAAGCCAGGAGCCTGGAACTCTGGTTCTCCCATGTGGGTGGCAGGAACACTTGCAGGTATCCTAAGCGATGCCTTAACCTGTTGTTGCACAATGCCTACCCTGGGCAACATTTTTGAAATGATTTTAGAAGCTTCTGCTCATAAATTGGCATCCTTTTGTGGACCTAAATTTGAGAACTTTTGTGTCTAAATACACTTCTTTAAAGTACAGTGTTTTCACAAAATGTTCATTATTATTCTAAAGTATCTTTAGTAAGATCTTGCCACTTCTGTAAATATTTGCAACTTCTGGGGTCATAATTATTTTTTAAAAATATTTATTTATTTATTTGAAAGTCAGAGTTAGAGAGAGAGAGAGAAAGAGAAAGAGAGAGCTTCCATCTGCTCGTTCACTCCTCAGATAGCCACTACGGCCAGGGCTGGAGCAGGAGCCAGGAGCATCATCCAGGTCTCCCACATGGGTTGCAGGGGCCCAAGCACTTGGGCCATCTTCTGCTGCTTTCCCAGGCCATTAGCAGGGAGCTGGATCAGAAGTGGAGCAGCTAGGATTTAACTGGTGCCCATATGGGATGCCGACATTGCAGGTGGAAGCTTTACCCGCCATGTTTCGATGCTGGTCCCAGATTTTTAGAAATTAAGGATAATAGAGCTGAGATTAAAACCTAAGAAGGAAGTGCTGCAGGGTTGGGTCACCTAGCTCCCTGTGTGCACATTTTGTTGCAGCTGGTAGATGTCACCATTCAGTGTCCAGTTTATCCTCTCAAGCTAGTCCTATTTTTTGGTGGTGAGTGCTCTGATAGCTTTTCAGTGCCTGACCTCTTGCTTTCCAATCAAGTTATTACTTTGGCTATGAGATTCCCTTCAATTAATGTGGCTAATGATTCATTCTCACCTCTCATCTTCTCCCCCTTTAAGAAAAAAAAAAAAGCAGAAATGAAAATACCAAAGATATGACCCCAAATCTCTGTCAGTTTCCAAAAGCTGGAGTTTGTACATAATCCCTGCAGTAGCATCCTCACAGTTCTCAGCTGTATTTCGTTGTGACTTCTACCCTTGCCAGTGATCCATCAGGCATTACAAACCCCAAAGGATCATAGGCTTGCTCTCAGCACAAACTAACCCAAGATTTGAAGCCAAGAGTTCCGCGAACTCAATGCAGAAGGAAAATCTGACCTGAGAGGAACTTACAACCTTCAGAGCTCCATGACAAAGACAGGAGCTCTCTAAAGGGGTCATTGGTGCCTTTCCTGCATTTTTCAAGGGGTCTTAGGAGTTGGGTCCCTTAGTGGCTAGAGCTGTGAAAAGACAACATTGCAACTTTAAATGTACTTTAAAGACCTTCAGGGGCTTTTATGTACAATTTTAGAATCAGGCAACATCTCATTTAATAAAGTAGAATGAGTGCTGTGGTGGGCTGAAGCAGAAGGGGGTGCCTTTATAGCAAGAAAAAACACTGAAGAGAGCAGACGTAGAGAGCAGAAAGCAGATCAGTTGTTTTAAAGTTAACTTTACTTACAGCAGAGGGTTCGTCTGCTGGCTCAGATGACCTGGGCTCCTTTTCTTAGGTTGCTGGGACTCCTGTTTGTGAAAACTGGCCAGTTTCAGTGTTCACTTTGATTATTTGCTGCCTGGTGAGAGTCCTTTCATTCTGGTTTCCTAAGGCTTATTGCAGGAGGTTAGTCCAAAACAGTGGCTTTCTATAAATTTTATTTAGCATATTTTATGGTAATGCTTAAGCTAACAGTGCCCAGTGGTTTTCTTTTGAGCGTTGTTGTCAGTCAGTGCGTATTGTGGTGATGTGTTCTGGACACCTGCACAGAGGATGGCTCACCTGGGGGTTAGCACCAGCTATAATCTAAGCTGAAAAAACTGTCCAATACTGAAAACTGTGCAAAAGAGATTGCTGGGTGTTCTTTTAATGGAATGCTGGACTGTCTAGTGGATCCTGAAGTGAGTATGTACTGGCAGTACATCTTTTACTTTCTTTCGATTACACTGTTTTGCAACTCTGTGTGGCTAGAAGTTAATCTGAATCTGATAGTTAAATTATTAACTATTAACTATTATTAGTAGTTGAACTTAAGGTTCATAGTTATACAAATGGTTCTTATCCATAATAATGCTTGTAAATTTTTTCCAGTGGAGACACAATTAATTTCTGCCTAGAGATGTCCTAGAAACTACATTTCATTGTAGTAAGGTAGAAAATTCTAAGTTTTCTGTTTATGCTACTCTAAGTATCTCAGTAATTTTTTCATGATGCCACTAGTATCAAAGAAATGCCCAACTTTTATTAGCCAATTTTATCCAAAAACATAGTAGTAATTTGGGTTGTGATCTTGTTAGTTCACTGAAGGCTGAGTCCCTTGCTTCTCAGTTTCAGGAAGATTCTTACAATATATGCACTACTTTTACACCTATTAACAAATTGATTTTCAGGAATAAATACAAGCACATATTCAAATTTGTACTAATAAATTAACTGATGAGTTGACTATGTTTGACTTCATTTATTTTAAGTGTAAGAAAGTCAGGATTTCATACTTTTTAAAAAATTTGGCAAGCAAAATTCTCTTCTTTGTGGTTAATTCAAAAGGTAAGTCATTTAAAATTTCATTTAACTCACTTTATGTGTAAATGCTCTATCACTGGCTAAGAAAATTAAGAATGAAAATGCATCTGTAGAAAACTTACCATAGAGCCATTCATGACCCTATGCAGTGCACAGTGGGCAGGGACAAACATCTGCATGCTGCTAGATGCAAGTGTTAAATAGTGGTTATTGGAGAAAACACAGAAGCAGAGAAGTAGCAGAGTGCACATGAGCCCCAGTTTCTCATCCCAGGGAAAGGTGTGAAGGCTGGGAGACACCGCACTGCCAGGTGCCATGGAAATTGCTGCAGGAGAGGAATGTCATTCCATAGAGAGAGGAGTCTCTGATAATCAGTGCCTAATTTCAACCCATTTCATTAACTCTGACCTACCCAGTGCCTGGAAAAGATGCAGAAATGGGGAGAAGCAGTGAGGAGAGAGATGAAATGAATGTTTAGGGCTCTCCAGACTTGCATTTGTATTTTCTCACCTGTTTTCTAAGGGGGTGAAATGCATACAGTTGTCACATAAATTTATATTTGGGCAAAAGTTGTGTAGTTTTATGTGTTTTAATTTCTGTATGCTCAATCTCCTCTATGTATTACCTTCTAACTATGTAAATTATTTTTTTTTTCTCTGAACTAGTGTTTCAGTAAACTGAAAACTTCTTTTACATTCCCCAGATTTTAAACTTTTAAAATTATAACTGAAATTTGGAAAGAGGATGGAATGCATTTGGGAATAATGAGATATCCAAAAACTGGAGAGTAAAAGAAGCTGACCTAGATAAAAGCTGAAAGACTGGGAACATTGACATAGGAATATCAGGAATAGAATAGAACTGGGGAAAATGAGATGGTAATGGGAATTTCCAGGTGGCTAGTGCCCAAGGCTCTGAAGTAGTTTTCAGAGCTAACGGAATTTGGTTATGGGAATCCTGGTGGAAACCTTATACAGTTTTTGTTCAAAGCTATACATAGTTTACTACTTTAATTTCTACCATCTCTTTCTTGATCCAAATTACTATTATCTTAGGAACAGTTGATTTCTAGATATTCTCTCTCGCCCTTTATCTACTTCCCTGAACTGGTGTTATCTGTTTCAGGGGATCTGTTAGAATGTGCCTGTAGTAATTACTGTTGATTAAAAAAAGGTAAGTGCAGGGAGCCCATGTTCAGACCAGCTGATACTAATGACATTCATGAAAAGTAGTGATTCAGCTGCAGTGTGCACTGGACTGTGACATTAGATAACTGTGACAGAATTATGCATGCAGCAGTATTGCATACTTTAAATCCATCATAAATTTAACCTTTCTATTACCGTTAGGAGATGAGTTACTATTTCTACTTTCCAGGTAAGAACAATATTTGAGATAAAAATATGGCATTACACTTTTGCCCTTCCACTGTTTTTTGAAGTATAAATGGCTTATGTTTAGTCAGTCTTGTTGTGAAATTGAATCATTTTTATGGTGTCAGAGATTTAGAGCTGCTCATGCAGCTACTAACAGAAGCACTAGTCAGTCAAGAATACTTGAGTGTTTGGTGGGGAATTTCCTGCTTACATGTTTCACACTATTTGAGACATGTTTGAGAGGCATAAACTGTGTTACACATTTTTATGTGTACATGTTTGTATAATAAAGATGATTATTATTTTTTTTTGACAGACAGAGTGGACAGTGAGAGAGAGAGACAGAGAGAAAGGTCTTCCTTTGCCGTTGGTTCACCCTTCAGTGGCTGCCGCGGCTGGCGCACCGCGGCCGGCGCACTGCGCTGATCCGATGGCAGGAGCCAGGTACTTATCCTGGTCTCCCATGGGGTGCAGGGCCCAGGTACTTGGACCATCCTCCACTGCACTCCGGGGCCACAGCAGAGAGCTGGCCTGGAAGAGGGGCAACCGGGACAGAATCCGGCGCCCCGACCGGGGACTAGAACCTGGTGTGCCGGTGCCGCAAGGCGGAGGATTAGTCTAGTGAGCTGCAGCGCCGGCCAAAGATGATTATCAATACCTGTTACTAAGACCTCCTAATGTATGCAAGGAGCTATTTCTAGAGTCTCCTTTGTGTTACTTTGTATTGTCACAGCCATTTTAAGATATACTGATATTCTCATTTCATTGAGGGATAGAAGTTGAATATGTAGTCCAAGGTTATACATCCAGGAAGTGGCAGAGATTAGGTTTGTATCTGAGCAGTTTGGGATACTACATAAAGTCCATGGGAAATGTTCATTATGCATCTGTTTATAAGATTTTAGGGTTTGGATCCTCAACTATGCAACTTTGTGTATTTTTCCTTAAAATTTTTGGCACTTTGATTAGATAGATAACTGTTGTTTCACAGTGAAAGAAAACAAAAGGCCATCCTCCAGAGGTGACTACTAAATCTGCTTTAGCTCTACTCACCTTTGCTTGACCTCTGAGTTTTTATAAGTAATATAATGGATGTTAGAAATGGGTTTTTGTTGGCCGGCGCCGTGGCTCACTAGGCTGATCCTCTGCCTGCGGCGCCGGCACCCCGGATTCTAGTTCCGGTTGGGGCGCCGGATTCTGTCCCAGTTGCTCCTCTTCCAGGCCAGCTCTCTGCTGTGGCCTGGGAAGGCAGTGGAGGATGGCTCAAGTCCTTGGGCCCTGTACCCACATGGGAGACCAGGAGGAAGCACCTGGCTTCTGGTTTCGGATAGGCACAGCGCGCTGGCCGCAGCGCACTGGCGCACCATTTGGGGGGTGAACCAATGGAAGGAAGACCTTTCTCTTTGTCTCTCTTTCTCTCACTAATTCTGCCTGTCAAAAAAAAAAGAAAGAAAGAAAAGGGTTTTTGTTAATGATAATAGTGATATTCAACATGCATGAATAAAAAATAGAAAAAAATTAACTGTGAGATGATGAGTGTGTTAATTTGATTCACTACTGTATTTTACTATATGTATGTGTCCCATAATACCATGTTGTACAACATGAATATACACAAACTTATTTTTAAAATATAAAATGTATATTATGAAAAACTGCATGATTTCAATAAATATTTTGCACCCAAGGAAACATTTTTGAATTCCATTTTCCATGAGCATTTTGAAATTCCTTCATATATACAGTATGGCTGATGTAGTTTTCTCAACTTTTTTTTTTTCTTTTAAGATTTATCTGTTTGTTTGAAAGGCAGAGTTGAAGAGAGAGATGGAGAGACAAATTGATCTTCTATTCACAGGCTTACATCCCAAACGACTGCAAGACTGGGTCTGGGCCAGGAGCCTGACACTCTTCTCATCTCCCCTGTGGGTGGCAGGGAACCATGCAATTGGGCCATCTTCTGCTGCTTTGCCAAGTACTTTAGAAGGGATCTGGATCAGAAGTGGAGCAGCAAGGACTTGACTCAGTGCCCATGTGGGATGCCAGTGCTGTAGGCAGTGGCTTTACCTGCTGTGCCACAGCACTGACTTCAGTATTATCTTTTTTTTTAATTTTTTTTAATTTTTATTTATTTATTTTTTTACAGGCAGAGTGGACAGTGAGAGAGAGACAGACAGAGAAAGGTCTTCCTTTGCCATTGGTTCACCCTCCAATGGCCGCTGCAGCTGGCGTGCTGATCTGATGGCAGGAGCTAGGTGCTTCTCCTGGTCTCCCGTGGGGTGCAGGGCCCAAGGACTTGGGCCATCCTCCACTGCACTCCCTGGCCACAGCAGAGAGCTGGCCTGGAAGAGGGGCAACCGGGATAGAATCCGGTGCCCCGACCGGGACTAGAACCTGGTGTGCCCGCGCCGCAAGGCGGAGGATTAGCCTAGTGAGCTGCGGTGCCGGCCATTTTAATTTTTTTATTTATTTTTTATTTTTTTTGACAGGCAGAGTGGACAGTGAGAGAGAGAGAGACAGAGAAAGGTCTGACTTCAGTATTATCTTTAAAAACCAGCTCTCTGCTGTGGCCAGGGAGTGCAGTGGAGGATGGCCCAAGTCCTTGGGCCCTGCACCCCATGGGAGACCAGGAGAAGTACCTGGCTCCTGCCATCAGATCAGCGCGGTGTGCCGGCCACAGCGCGCCGGCCGCGGCGGCCATTGGAGGGTGAACCAATGGCAAAGGAAGATCTTTCTCTCTGTCTCTCTCTCTCAATGCCTATAACTCTACCTGTCAAATAAATAAAAAAATTAAAATAAAAAAGAAGTAAATTCATAGGAATTTATGCAGAACTATATAGCTTTACAGTTAGAAATTTCCTCCTCCCTCTTATTCCTACTCTCATTTTTTTACTGATACCCATCCTCAATTGAATTTATACATACGATTAACTCTATATTAAGAGTTCAACAAATAGTATGAAGAACAAAAAATGAAAAAAAGACAAAAGAAACTGTTCCTTGACAGTCCAGACAAGGGCAGCTCAAGTCATCCCTTCTAGAAGTGTCAATTTTACTTCTGCATATTTCATTTTATGTGCTCTATTAGTTATCACAGATCAGAGAGAACAGATGGTATTTGTCCCTTTGGGACTGGCTTAATTCACCAAGTATGATGTTTTCCAGATTAATCCATTTTGTTGCAAATGACAGGATTTCATTTTTTTTCTTATAGCTGTGTAATATTCCACAGTGTACATATCCCATAATTTTTTTATCCAGTCTGTGATGGGCATTTGGGTTGATTTAATGTCTTAGCTATTGTGAATTGAGCTGCAATAAACATGGGGTGCAGATAACTCTTTTATTTACTGATTTCATTTCCCTTGGGTAAATTCCAAGGAGTGGGATGGCTGGGCCATATGGTAGATCTATATTCAGATTTTTTAGGTATCCACATACTGTCTTCCATAGTGGCTTTATCAGTTTACATTCCCACCAACCGTGGATTAGGGTACCTTTTCCCCCACATCCTTTCCAACATTTGTTGTTTGTTGATTTCTGTATGAGAGCCATTCTAATTGGGGTGAGGTGAAACCTCATTGTGGTTTTGATTTTTATTTCCCTGAAGGCTAGTGATCCTGAGCATTTTTTCAAGTGTTTGTTGGCCATTTGGATTTCCTCTTTTGAAAAATGGCTGTTTAAGTCCTTTACCTTTATCTTAACTGGCTTGTTTGCTTTGTTATTGTGGAGTTTCTTAATCTCTTTGTATATTCTGGTTATTAATCCTTTATCAGTTGCATAGTTAGCAAATAATTTCTCCCATTCTGTGGGTTGCCTCTTCACTTCCTGTTGTTTCTTTTGCAATGCAGAAACTTCTCAGTGTAATGTAATCCTGTTTGTGAATTTTGGCTTTGATTGCTTGTGCCTCTGAGGTCTTTTCCAAGAAGTCTTTGCCTGTGCCAATATCTTGCAGGGTTTCCCCAGTGTTCTCTAGTAATTTGATAGTGTTGGGTCATAGATTTAGATCTTTAATCCATCTTGAGTGGATTTTTGTGTAAGGTAGGGTCTTGCTTCATACTTTTGCATGTGGAAATCTAGTTTTCCCAGCACCATTTGTTGAAGACTGTCCTTGCTCCAGGGATTGGTTTTAGCTCCTTGGTCAAATACAAGTTGGTTGTAGATGTTTGGATTGATTTCTGGCATTTCTATTCTGTTCCATTGGTCTATCCATCTGTTTTTGTACCAGTACCAGGCTGTTTTGATTATAACTGTCTTGTAGTATGTCTTGAGATCTGACATTGTGATTCCTCCAGCTTTGTTTTTGTTGTATAAGATTGCTTTAGCTATTTGATGTCTCCTGTGTTTCCATATGAATTTCAGCATCATTTTTTTCTAGATCTGAGAGGAATTTCTTTGGTATTTTGATTGGTATTGCATTGAATCTGTAAATTGCTTTTGAACGAATGGACATTTTGATGATATTGATTCTTCCAATACATGAGCATGGAAGATTTTTCCACTTTTTTGTATCTTCTTCTATTTCTTTAATATTTGTAATTCTCATTGTAGAGATCTTTGACATTCTAGGTTAAGTTTATTGTGAGGTATTTGATTTTTTTTTTTTTTGCAGCTGTTGTGAATGGGATTGATCTTAGAAGCTCAATGTGTATACAAAGGCTGTTGATTTTTTTTTGTATTGATTTTATTTCTCCCTACTTTGCCAAACTCTTATATAAGTTCCAGTAGTCTCTCACTGGAGTCTTTTGGATCCCCATATATAGAATCATGTCATTTGCAAATAGGTATAGTTTGACTTCCTCTTTCCAAATTTGTATCCCTTTCATTTCTTTTTCTTAATGGCTCTGGCTAAAACTTCCAGGACTATATTGAATAGCAGTGGTGAGAGTGGGCATCCCTATTTGGTACTAGATCTCAGAGGGAATGCTTCCGACTTGTCTCCATTCAACATGATGCTGAATGTGGGTTTGTCATAAATTGCTTGATTGTGTTGAAGAATGTTCCTCCTATACCCAATGTGCTTAGCGTTATCATCATGAAAGGGTGTTGTATCTTATCAAATGCTTTCTCTGCGCCTATTAAGATAATTGTATTGTTTTAGTTCAACAGTTTGTTAATGTGATGTATCACATTGATTGATTTGTGAATGTTGAGGCATCCCTGCACAGCAGGGGCAATCCCATCCTGTCCTTGCATTGGTGTTAGAATTGTAACTGAAAAGGGCCTGCCTTTGGCTAGCCTTTCTCTATTCACTGCATTGCCACTGTGCCTCAGCAGCATCTGCTCGTGTGTGTGCTACCTTGGCTTTTCAGTGTTCTTTTGTTAACCCTCACCTCCCTCCACACATGGTCTTGAGTATGTTCTCTTGTGGGGTCAGCCTTGCTTATTTGGATCAGTATCATCTATTTTTTTTTTTTTTTTTTTTTGTCCATCGAGCTTTTATTTGTAAGCCTGTGTTACATCCCTAGAAAAAGAATCCCAGGATCTTCCCTCCTGTGTGTTTTCGTCGTGCTTCTTCATGGTCCATGATGCCAGCTGAGGTTGTCAGTACAATGAAACCAAACTGGCGGGATGGAAGCAGATTATTCTGCCATTTTTCTAGATCTTTCAACTGCACGTCAAATCTGGGGCTGATCACTCCACACTTGTTTAACCTGCCGGTGAGGTTCACCACGATCTTCCCAGCTCTGTGATCGTCAATGATTTCAAACTCACCAATGTAACCATGCTTCATCATCACAGTCAGAAACCTGACGATGACTTTGGAGCACGGCCTGATGAGAACCTGGCGCTTGCCTCTCTTCTCGGCATTGTTGATTCTCTTGAGAGCATCGGCCAGGACGTTCATGCGCACCATCGCGGCGGCACGGAAAGATGGCGGAAAGAATATCATCTATTTTCTTACTTATTCTACTTTATCTAGCACTTCATGGGAATGCAGTAAGAATGTTCTAAATGAGCTCGGTCTGCTGTCTTGTCATATAAAGCAAAATACCTTATCCAAATTTAAAACTTTTATTGATAAGGCACAATTTTGTGTATTGCTACTTATCAACTTAGTTACTTTAGACCATATTGATTTTTTTCCCCTCAGACAGAACTCTTTCTGAACTGGATCACATAGGTCACTTTTGGGCTCCAGTTGCTACCTGTTGAGGTTGTCATGTCCAAAGTGGCTTCTATTCCTACATAGATGGAATTCATGGAAGAGGTGTGGCCGGGTAACTCTTTCCACATGGTCTCTCCAGTGTGGTGCATGGACCTCTTTACTAAGGCTCTAAGAAGGTGGGTACCAAGAGAATAATCTGCTGTGAAAGCAACTTAGACTCCTGTGTGCTAAGGTTGCACTGTGCAAAGCAATAATACAACTGAGCTCACAGCTAGCTATCTGTAGGCTTGGATATTGGGTGTACTTTATTGGGGACCATCAATATAACAGAGTTTACCACCTTATCTACACACTGCATATAATTTCTGGTCGTCAGTCTTGTGGAGTGGTGTGCGCTGTTCTATTTTGCTTTGTCTAAAGTCAATTTTGCTTTTATTAGCCATCTTCCTCCTTTTAAAATTGCAACCATATTTCTAAACTTTTTATTTTGAGATACTGTTATATTTACCAAAAGGTATGAAAACAATGGAGTTTCCTTACACATTTCACCTAGTATCTACTAATGTTAACAGTTAAATTACATAGCCACAAATTATTTTGTTTACATCAGTTTTTTTCTGCCACTGCCCATTTTCTGGATCACAGGTTTCATTTACTTTTCTTGTTTCCCTCATCTTACCATGTCTTTCATTGCCTGGATCCTTTTGAAGAGCAGTGGTCAGTTATTTTCTAGAATACCCCTCAATTTGGGGTTGTCTGATATTTTCTTCTGATTAGGTGTAGGTAATATGTTTTTGGCAAGAATTCCACAGCAATGTTGTGCTCTTGTTAGTGTAGCAAATCAAAGGAACATAATGTGAACACACTTATGTTTCTGTTCACCTTGTTCACATTTGGTTCACATGTCGTCCTCCACCTATGTGTAGTATAAAGTTACTGTTTTTTTCCATTGAAATTAATAAATATCTCTTGTAGATACTTTGGAATTATACACATAGACCATTTCTCCTCAAGCTACGGCAATATTTATGTTCATTACTGGCTGTTTCTCATGGTTTCTGTTTCTGGTTTTCCTTTTACATCTGTCAGTTGGCAGTATTTTGTGAAGAAGATTTGCTCCTTCCCCTGTCCTTATTATCTTTAATTAATTATATCAGAATGGACATGTGGATACTTTATAGTTTGACATTTTTTTTTCTCAAATTGTTCTACCTTTCCTCATTTCATCATTGAAAGTTCAGGTTGATTGATGAACCGTTTCCTATCTTTTTTGAATATTCTTATTTTCTGGTTCCATGCAATACCCTAGTCTCAATCTTGTTTGTTTCCTGCCCCAGACCTGCAATCTAGTCACCTCAAGGGAATTTGACCACTCTCATTAGAGAATGACATTTAGAAGCCATGATCTCAGGGTTACCAGTACATATTGCTCAAGGCCATTTTAGTAGATAAAGTTAGAGAACACAAAGATCCGTATTCTGTACGTACATATCTGTATATATAAATTGAAAATCATGATTTCATACTGATTTCTCAGATTACAATCTAGCAATACGGAGTTCACTATGCCTTCTTAATTTCCTTATTTGTAATGTCTTCGACAGTGAGAATCCTAGTTTTCATGATGTATGATGAGTTTGGGGAAGGGATTTGGCACAGTGGTTAAGCTGCTGCGTGGGATGCCCACATCCCATGTTGATTGCCTGGGTTTCAATTCCAGCTCTGCTTCTGCTTCCAGCTTCTTGCTAGTGTGCACCCTTGGAGGTACGAGGGGGATGGATCCAGTAGTTGGATTCTTGCCATCCAATTGACCCAGACTGAGTTCTGGACCCCTTGTTTCAGCCTGGCCCAGCCCTGGCTATTGGGAGCATTTGAAAAGTGAACCAGCCAATGGTGTCTCTGTCTCACTACCTTACAACCAGTGAGTTTACTTATTTGTTCAAGTATAGTGTATATATAAATAGGTTTCAAAATTTCTAGCCCACATCCACGTAATAAATAGAGTTACTACCCAGAGTACAAAGTTTGTGTATAATTCTTTTGATTTTTAGACTTACAGTATCTATCCAAATTACTGTTTACAAAGTCATTTTTAATGTGATATTATTTGACAAACCACATGATTGTTAGAATTATGTCAAAAATAGGAGTTCATTAAGGAAAGTAGGAAAAACAGGTAGTCAGAAGGTAATGTTTGCTGAAGAAATTGTGTGTTTTTCTTCATTCCTGGATCTTTTGACTTTAGTGTTAATTGCATAAAAGTATTTCACGTACTTTAGTTCAATTCTCAGTTTAATAGAGAAGTGAGGAAGTATAGTGATACAATATTTACATTCCTTTAATTGTATTATTAGTCATACATTATTAATCTTATAAAATATGTAAGAATTTTAAAACATTGTTTTTGCTATGCATGCAAAACATTAAGTAATTATATGTATGAGAATGACACATTATTTATCTCCAACATGATTCCTTTTACCAATTGTTTGATTATTAAGGTAATTTGCCTTGATTTTAATAGAATGCCCTACTATTCTTGCAGAATATTAACAGTATAATGCATTTAATCTTTCTCTTGTAGTGATCAAGTTGCTATTCTCTGTTTAGCTTTCTAGAAGAGGCTGAGTTTGTAGAATGCTGGGAAACTTGTAGATATAGCCATATTAAAAAAATGATGATTGTGGCCAGCGTCGCGGCTCAATAGGCTAATCCTCCACCTGCTTTGGCATACTAGGTTCTAGTCCCGGTCGGGGCGCCGGATTCTGTCCTGGTTGCCCCTCTTCAGGGCCAGCTCTCTGCTGTGGCCAGGGAGTGCAGTGGAGGATGGCCCGAGTCCTTGGGCCCTGCACCCGCATGGGTGACCAGGATAAGCACCTGGCTCCTGGCTTCGGATCAGAGCGGTGCGCTGGCCACAGCACACTGGCCGCAGCAGCGGCCATTGTGGGGTGAACCAACGGAAAAGGAAGATCTTTCTCTCTGTCTCTCTCTCTCACTGTCCACTCTGCCTGTCAAAAAAAAATTAAAAAAAAAAAAAATGATGATTGCTAGGAGTGAGGAAACCTGGGAGCCCCAGAGAGTTCACATCTTTAGGAGAACATCTAATTAAGAAAGCACATGCTAGTGACTAGAATGCTGAATGAGTCAGTAGTTGAACTGGAAAGCTATTGTCATTGAATATTTTAAAGAGTTTTAAAAATAATAGCAGTTGCATTTGCTCTTACATTTTCTTATATGTATCATAATTCATAGAAGAATGCCTATATACACAGTGTCATTCTAGCCAACTTAAAAAATAGCTTTTAGATAGCATGTGGGTGAATGCATGCTTATTGAAGAAATCAGCTACTTTTATTTTAACATTAATAGTGTGAGTATATTAAATAGTTTATTGGAGAACACAAATGCTGTTGAAGTATAATACAATGTAAATATATTCATAACTGTGTTAGTACTATGTCTTTAAAAATATTCAGATTCTAACATGTCTCAGGAGGATTTACCATGCAACAAAATTCTATAGGTGTCTCTATTAAGGATTAATTGGTGGTTTGAGTTTATCAAAGTTAGGTGAAATACAGAGTTCACTTAAAATTTAAAGGACAAATGGGGTCTCAGAAAAGTTAAGTTTATTCCATTGGCTTAGTGATGTCACTCAAAATTGGAACTATAACTGCTACCTGCACCTTATATGAAGTTACAGTAAATGATGTTAATGTAAGAAAAAGATAGATTATAGATTAATCCTGCCTTTCACCCCTTTTTCTTTTACCTCCTCTCAGCCTTTAAAATTTTGGTTAACTCTGCTTCTCTCTTTTGTTTCAGGCTTCCTTCCAATCTGTTCAGAACTTTCAAGGATCTATTTATTGAGAAGTAAATTAAGGGAAACAAATCTTCAGAATAAATTCTAGTAATCCCCTCTCATCTGTGATTTTGCTTTCCATTGTTTTCCAGTCAACTGCATCTAAAAATATTCAGTGAAAGTCCAAAAGTACACATTTCTTAAGTTTTACAGTCCATGATATTCTGGGTAGTCATCTCACTGTGGGGGCTAATGCTGTGGTGTAGCAGGTTAAGCTGTTGTCTGGGATGCCTGCATCCCTTATTGGAGTACTGGTTTGAGTCCCCACGACTTTGCTTCTGATAAGCTCCTGCTAATGATGATAGTTCAAGTACTTGAGTTCCTGCCACACACGAGGGAAACCTTGCCTTGGCTGTTGGTGGCCATTTGGTCAGTGAACCAGTGGTTAGAAGGTCTCTTTTTCTCTCTGTGTCTCTGCCACCTTCCTTTCAAATAAATAATATTAAGAAAATACAGAAAGCACTGTTCTGTGCCAGAATAATCTTGTTGGCCATCATATTCACATTGTATGTACCAGCTGCCCATTAGTTTCTTAATGGCTGTCTCAGCTGTCAGATTGACTGTCACTGAATTGCAGTGTTCTGTTCATGTAATATTTAGGAATTGATACTGTCCATGGTTTTAAGTGTCCACTGGGAGTCTCAGAATGTATACCCTGCAGATAAAAAGGTAAACTGTTGGGGCTGGTGCTGTGGTGCAGCGGGTTAAAGCCCAGGTCTGTAGTGCCAGCATCCCATATGGGCACCAGTTAGAGTCCTGGCTGCTCTACTTCTGATCCAGCTCCCTGTTAATGCACCTGGAAAAGCAGTAGAGGATGACCCAAGTGCTTGGGCCCCTGCACCCATTTGGGAGACCTGGAAGAAACTCCTGGCTTCGGATTGGCTGAGCTCTGGCCATTGCGGCCATTTGGGGAGTGAACCAGCAGATGGAAGACCTGTGTGTGTGTGTGTGTGTGTGTGTGTGTGTCTACGTCTCTCTATAACTCTTTCAGAGAAATAAATCCTTAAAAAAAAGTAAACTATTATGATGGACTAAAGATTTTATACTTGTAATATAAATTGTTCCTTTGTCTAAACCACCATCTTTTCTCAGTTTTAGCCCTGTCTCATCACAGAATCTTTGACAAATAGACTCTGTGTGTGTTATGTAATTCTGTCAGCATACTACTTCAAGATGTCACTCTATTTTTTGACAAAACTATACAGTGTTTGTAAACACGGAAACCCGATCCAAAACCACTTACTGTCAAAGCATCAATATGGTGTTGCATGGTGATTGTGTACTAAATGCTTCATTATCACATGATAGCATAAGGACAAGGGGTGAGGGCCATGAGCATTTTCTAAGTTATTGGTTGCAGTTACTGTGAATTTTAAGTTAATTTTTGTCCTTTGTGCATAGCCAAGAAAAAGATAACTTGCTTGATTTAATATAAATGTTAGTAGTGAAAGGGTAAGCCTGGAAAAAGTTGATTTACTTTAGTAAAATAAATTCATTAACTATTTGCTTTAGTAAAATAAATTCATTAACTGTGCTGATCAGCTCTCATTGACAATAAATTTAAGTTTGTGCAACCAGCTTTCCTTGAAGTCTATATTTTGTTTGTAATTTTAAACTCAGAGTAAATTTTCTCATGGTAATGAAGCCATATTGCTGGCAAAGGTCTCAGATCATCTGCTAAAAGCCTAGTTCATTAATAATGTCACAGAATTGTGGTCTGCTGGTAATCAGATAACTGTGCTAGCTTCTGGATTCTGGCATCAAGTGTGAGACTGGGAATCTAGACTAGCAGTGGTATGAGGTTGGAAGACGGAGGACAAGACCCCCAGCTTCATGATAGAGCATTAGAAGCAGTGGCCTCTTGCATATGAGTTTCTGTCTTCTTGATTGCTGTGTTCCATATTCCAACTCGTTGTCTTTGAGCCTGGTTTGATGTTCTCAAGCTCGACTTGCCCCATAAATCATAGACTGCATTATAATATTTTAGGTTTTTTTCTTCACATAGTGATTGTGCATGAGCAATTGCAACTTTCAATTGTGAAAGCTAATTATAATGTGGTACTGAAATCTGAGTGTTCTTGAAGAAGCCTGGAAGATATTGACAGTTTTTTCTTTGAAAATTACTTTAATTTCTTTTATCTTTGTTCAGTATCTTAACATAAGCTTTTTAAATAAGAACTAATTTTCAGAAGAGCTGTTCTTTTTTGCCATAATGTCAGAATCCCACATCATGATAGTAGGCTAAATTTTCACTGAAGGTTGAATTCTTCTCCTTTTTTAATGGCAACACTGTCAAACCAGTGGTAGAATGATGCAGATAATTCTTGTGGGCTGTAATCATTACTATCCTACACATGTAATTTTAGGTGTATTCAATCTTTATGCAAGCTTGAAATCTAGGCAGCCAATCCTATAGTTTGCACATGTCAAGATTTTAAAGTTTATTATATATTTTTTAAAGATTTATTTGAAAGGCAGAATGACAGAATGATACAGGGAGAGACATAAAGAAACAGTGTTTCCATATTTTGTTTCAGTCCCCAAATGCCATGACTGACGGGTGTGGGCTAGGCTGCAGCCAGGAGCCCAGACTTCCGTCTAGGTCTCCCTTGTGGGTGACAGGAGTCCAAATCCCTGGGCCACCTTCTACTGCTTTGCCAGGTGCATTAACAAGGAGCTGGATTGAAAGCCGAGTAGCCAGGACGTAAATCAGCACTCTGATATGAGTTGCTGGCATTTCAGGCAACAGCTTAACCTCGTTTCTTTTTTATTGGAAGTTTCCATATATACAGTAGATTTACATAATATGATGTTTTAAATTGTGGATTCCTGCAGAGCTGAATTTGATGTCATTGCATGTCCATGTACTCTTCAAAGTTTCTAAAGGATAATGCAATAAACTGAGTCCCTCCTAAATTAAGGGTCCATGGTTTTCTGGCAGGTTCTGCTATTCAAAGGAATGGTAGTGGAGAGTATCCTTGAAAGTCATCACCTTCAAATTTCTTTTTCAGCACCCTACCACCATCGCCTCCACCACAACTGACACACACATCCAAAGTTTGCTTTGGTTATAAAACTATTTCGATAATCCCTTGGCCAGCCCTTGAAAGTATAAGATTTCTTTGCTATAAAGAGAAGATATGAATGCTATTTAAAGGAAGCTCTAGCATGGTTCAGATAGCTACAGTTCTTTCCTGGTTTATTCTGATTTTTGGCTGTGCTACAGATGTCATAACAATAGTTAGAAGTAGTCATAAAAATTCAGGTTTAGCATTTATATTCTCTAAATTTTACCCTGCACATCTTTGTCCCTGTAGGAGGGACATTCCTCTTATTTTTCTCCTTTCTATAATTTTCCTGACTCATTTCAAGGTGTTCAAGCACAGCCCATCTTGGGAAAAATCATAGAGTTGATCAGGATTAGGTTATATTGGTTTTCAACCAAGGAGCCTGTGATGCTGGCTCACCTCCGCAGGCTGGTACTAGGGTGAGTAACAGCAGTGTGTGTGTTGCTTAGTGCAGCATATAGCTGTCATTGGTCTCGGAGGACGCTCAGGGAGAACTTGGCTATGGGAGATGAAGAAATCTGATTTACTTCTTTGATAAAAGGCCAGTGAGCACAAGAATTACCATCAAGTATATTATAGACAGTGCTGACTAATTAAAAAATTCAGGCTTGATTTTCTGAATTGATTATGGTCACTCAGGGCATCCACTATGAGAAGTAACCAACATGTTGCAAAAAATATATTCTTTGTGAAAAAGTGGTGGACACTTCATTTAATATAGTTACAGATGTAGTAGAATTTATTGGGCATTTATCAAGAATTTTTGATCCTCTAGAGGAGCAGTAAAAATATGTGAAAAGTGGCAAAATTTTTGACATATAATACTTAAAAAATGCCATCATTATCTGTGAAGTGGTGTGCAGAGATGTGTTATTAAGGGAAAATGCTTAGTAGGAGTTGCCTATAGGGCTAGAGACGTTTAGTTATTTCAAGATCCAAAATAACATATTGTTTTGTAATGTGGAAGAACCTTATGATATACCGTGAAGAAAAGTAAGTACTTTTCTATTGCTGCTACAGGCCACATTTAGAGGAATAAATAAAATTGGCTATGAAAATAGTTTTATTTGGAACCTCCAGTGAGTATTTATAAATATTTGTGTCTAACCCATTTTACATTTTGTTATATACTTAACTAAGGAATACAGAAATAAAACTTAAATTGCAGGAGGATAACTTATTTTAATAGACCATCATAACCGCAAGGGTAAATACTGGCTTACCATTTATCATTTATAGTGAGAACTTTCATTACTGTAAAATGTCACTTATAAAAAGGCTCTGCATAAATCTAATTGGTTGTTTATTAACAAACAAAAAAGTATGACCTTGCTCGAGCTGTTGAGGAAATAGAATCTGGGTAATTACCTATTTCTTGAATTTAATGCTGTTCACGTAGGAATATTAGACTGATAGTGTATATAAACGTGTGTTTTTGGAACTACTTTAAATTTCTTTATATTAAGTTAATATGGAAAAATCTTTTGAAAAATGAACAATGAAATATTTTAAATTTTCATTAGAAAGAATTGAGGTTTATGTTACATTCATATGTTACATTCATTATGCTGTAATTTGCATAATGCTGATTGGTAGAAGTTGGAAGTAAAAATGAAAATTGGATTTCGCAATCTAAAAGATTGGTACAATGTAGTGACTTTTTTTTTTTCTTGCCCTTGAACTTAGAAATATATTCTTACCTTCGGAAATGTGGGAAATGAAGAATATGTTGGTTAAAAGAAACTTGTGGGCATAGGTCTTTTTCCTAGTGCTACGATGTTTGTTAAGACATTTATGTCCCATATTGGATTACCTGGGTTCTAGCGCTGGCTCTGGCTCCTAGCATCAGCTTTCTTGCTAATACAGACCTTAGTGTGCAGCAGGAATAATGCAAATAGTTGAGTTCTTGCCACCCACAAGGAAGACATTAATTGAGTTTCTGGCTCCCAGCTTTGGCCTCAGCCCAGCCTGAGTCCTGCCTCAGCCATCACGGGTATTTGGGGATGGAGCCAACAAATAGGAACTCTCTGTCTCTTGGCTCAGATTAAAAAAAAAAAAAAGCAAAATAGAGAATAGCATTTTTTTAAAAGTACAATATTATAACAATGCTTTTGTATGATTTTGTGATAACTGTGACACTAATATAGTAGCCGGTACTATTTTGAAGAGGGGGGGTATTTTTTGATATAGTGAAAATTAGCTGCAAGTAAATTTGGTATCTTTCTTGAAAGATAAATAAATGATGATGAAGTTAACTCTATGTGGTTCCAGGTAGCTTTAGTACTGGCAGCAAGAAATCAGCTGTTTTGAAAACAGCATGAAATGTAATTCAGAGCAGCTGTCTAATTTATCAGCCGGAACAAACTGCTCATGGTTTAAAGTATGTGCAGTACTCTAGGTACCTATTTTTGACCTGTTCAATCTAATGTTTGCTCAAACCTGTAGCAAATTTTCCAGTATTTTAAAAATAAGCCAAATGAGCCTCTTATATCTCTTTTTCTTTTAAGACTTTGTTTATTTGAAAAAGTGATAGAGATAGATACATAGAGATGTCTTCTATTTGCTGGTTTATTTCTATTTTTTTAAAAAAAAGATTTATTTATTTGAAAGTCAGAGTTACACAGAGAAAGGAGAGGCAGAGAGAGAGAGGTCTTCCATCTGACGGTTCACTCCCCAACTGGCTGCAATAGCTGGAGCTGTGCTGATCCGGAGCCAGGAGCTTCTTCTGGGTCTCCCATGTGGGTGCAGGGGCCCAACGACTTGTACCATCTTCTACTGCTTTCCCAGTCCATAGCAGAGAGCTGGATTGGAAGAGGAGCAGCTGGGACTAGAACCAGTGACTATATGGGATGCTGATGCCTCAGGCCAGGTGTTAACCCGCTGTGCCACAGCATTGGCCCCTGGTTTATTTCTTAAATGCTTGCAACTACTTTGGCTGGCTGGACAAGGCTGAAGCCAGAAGCTAGAAACATCATCCTGGTCTCCCACGTGGGTGGTAGGGACTCAAATACTTGAGCCATCACGTGCTACTTCCAAGGCACACTCGTAGGAAAGTGAATCAGAAGCAGAGTAGCCAGGACGCACACCAGACTTGCCAATATGAGATGCAGGCATCTCAAGTAGGGACTTAACCCAGTGCACCGGGATGCCTGCCCCACTTAGGTTTCTGTTAAGTGTTTTTAGATTTATTTTTGGATATTTATTCATCAGTGGTTTTTCTTTCCAGATTCATTAATTTATTTGAAAGTCAGAGTCACAGAGAAAGAGATATCTTTGGTTCACTCCCCAAATGGCCATAACAGTTGGAGCTGGGATGATCCGAAGCCAGGAACTTCATGTGGGTCTCCTACGTGGGTGTAGGGACCCAGGCATTTGGGCCATCTTCCACTGCTTTCCCAGCTGCATTAGCAGGGAGCTGGATCAGAAGCAGAGAAGCTGGGACTGTGGCACTGCAGGCAGCGGCTCTCACTGTGCCACAGCACCTGTCCTGACTCAGTGTTTTAAAAAGCCTTCAGGCATAATATCTTAGAAAATGTTTAGCCTGATTAGTTTTCACATATGGAAAGTATCCTTACAAACATACCTGCATCAACTCACTGTTGAGTGTAGGCCCGTGGGTTGTGGAGACCTCTAAGACTGACCTTTAATAAAGATTATATGCCTTGGTTGACTTATCCAACTCTAGACTTTTCCGGTGTTTTTCTACACTTGCAATTATGTTATTGACACATTAGAAGTTATTTAATTTGTTGAAGGTACTTGGGAAAAATGTTTCCCTGGGAATCTCTCTGTAACCTTCAAATAAAACTCTCATATCTTTTCCAGTGAAAATAGGGTGTTGGCAGAACTTATCTATAATTGTTACTATGTCCACAAGCTCCCCACAAATCAAATTTGAAGGAACACTTTTTTAAAGCTCTTCATTTATACCAGGTACTAGACTGAGTATTGGTTGATATATTAATGAACAGATAGGGACATTCCTAATCCAGGAGAGATAACTAGCTACCCAACAATGTGATAATTGCCACAAAAGTGGAGTTAGATGCTGTAGGATTTGGCAGAAGTATGGAAGGAAAGGACTGTTTTCTGCCTCATAGAAGAATCGGTGCAGACGTAAGTTTATTAGTAATGCCACTGTGTAGGTGTGACTGTGAATGAATAATGTAAGGCAGTCAGAAATATATGCAAGAAATTCAGAATTGCAGTCTTAGCTTGCATATTTTTGAAAGACTGAGCTATTATTTGAAGGCCTGATTGATCAATGTGGAAAACTACTGAGGGCCAAGGACTAAGCCTTGGGCTGCTATGACTTTAACAGACTGTGAAAAAGAGGAGGAACCAGCCAAGGATTTTGTGAAGGATTCATCAGTAAGGCAAGACAACAGTGAAGAGAGGGTAATGTTTCAGATACAGTAAAGGAGGGTCTTCCAAGAAGGGGGGAGCAATGAACTGAGGCAAGTCTTGCTCATGGGTCAAGAGGGATAAGAACTAAAAGCCTACAGTTAGCCCTGAGGAGTCACTGATGATCGTGATGTATTTTCATTTGGTGAGAGTGAAAGCATGATTGTGGTGGTTTTTGAAGAGAATGGAATATTAGTGATTGAGAACATGTAATACAGAGTTCTCCAGAGATTGTTTAGGCCTTTTCTATGATGTAAAGCAGAGAAATGGAGAAGTAGCTGGATGAGGGAGTGTGAGTTTGTGTGTGTATGCATGTGTGTTAAAGAATGCAGAATTGACTGCATTGTACATGCTTATAGAAATCACCCAACAGAAAGAAGAAAAATTGAATGTATGAGAAAAGAGGGATGAACTACAATAATGATCTAGTGATTGTGATGTGGTCAAGAGAGGATGGGATCCAAGCCACAAAAATGAAGTAAGCCTTTGAAGCACAAACCCTCTAGTTTTTCAGAGATTTTAAAAATATTTATTTGAAAGGCAAAGTTACAGAGAAAAGGAGACAGAGACAGACAGGAGGGAGGGAGAGAGATTTTCCATCCACTGGTTCATTCCCCACATGACTGCAATGACCGGGTCTCGGCCAGGCCGAAACCAGGGCCCTGGACCTCCATCCAGGACTCTCAAGTGAGAGTCAAGGGGTTCAAAAACTTGGGCCATCTTCTGCTGCTTTCCAGGCACATTAATAGGGAGCTGGATCAGAAGCAGAGCAGTTGTGACACGCACCAGCACTCATATGGGATGATGGTGCTGCAGGCAGTGGCTTAACCCTCTGCACCACAACGGCAGCCTTGAGCACAAACCCTTTATCTCTGTAGGAAAGAGAGTGGGGCATGTGCATTTAGGTGCTGTTAAGTGTGTGAGTGTGTGATTATGTGGTGTTTTCTGATTGGTTGGGTTTCATCACTGAGGAAGGTGTAAAGTTGGGAGTGAGAATAGGGAAAGAGATTTGAGGAGAGAGATGTGAAATACATAGTTGAGAAGGGAGTGGATAAACTGTGGATCTGAGTCTCACTTGATTCAGATTTGGCTGTTTCTCTGTCCCTGAGACTTTTTAATATTTTCTCATTTGATTTGAGGTTGGTTATTGCCATAAATATCCATATAATTGAGGCTCTGCATACTTTAAAATGCCCCTGTGCTCTATATTTTGCTGTTGTCAAAATTGGTAGAAAGATCTTTCAGTCATTATCCTCCCAAGTATTCAGTCCATATTACCATGACAGGTCAGGCCCAGCTCCACTGGCTCTGATAGCAGCTGGGAGCCCATGGGAAGGGTCTCTTCCCGGATGTATGAGAGAGGTTTAAGTGACACACAGACTGGATGCTTCTGCCCGACTCTGCTATCAAACTGGCCAGACATCAAGGACAACGAATAAAAGACCCCTGAAATATGAGCGCAGTTCTCTGTAGCATAACTAAAACACCACATGAACCATATATTGCTTTTGGGAATCATTTCTGTGGTTACCATAAACCAGAAGCTTTTTTTCCAAAGTGATGATTTACTAATTTTTAGAAACTTGCAGAATTTATTGATATTCTATGGAAACTTTCTGGGATGTTGATTTACCATAAATTTGTTTGATACGCTGATACTCTAGAACAGTTTAGAAGTACCAGAGAATTAAAACTGGAATGTGCCAAGTGTCCTGTTTTACTGGGAGCTACTAAAAGTCTCTGTGGAAGCAGTGGATTTGTGGAATATTGTGACCTTGATCTTGCACTTTATTAGGCAGCTGCTGAATGGAAAGCCCTGTATGGGGGAGATGGAAAGGAAATAGAATACCAGGGTATGGCTGTTGACATCAGGGTGGAGATCACATCAGAATTTTATATTTGCTAGAACTGAGTGTAGTCTCTGCTGCCATTTTTAAATCTGTGGGTCACAGTACTCAAATAGAGCTTCTTACTCTATGGTGATTATGAAGTAGGCTATGACTTGTGGGGGGATACATCAGATTGAGGATCCTAGCTACATGTAACAGGTTATAGAATCATTGTGTTTAACCAGTTCATCAAGTGATCACACAGCAATTATCACATATTTTCTTTTATTTTAAAGATTTATTTATTTTATTTGAAAGTTGGAGTTACACAGAGAGGAGAGGCAGAGAAAGAGAGAGAGTGAGAGAGAGAGAGGTGTTCCATCCTCTGGTTCACTCCCCATTTGGCCACAATGGCTGCAGCTGCGCTGGTCCAGAGCCAGGAGCTTCCTCCAGGCCTCCCACGTGGGTGCAGGGACCCAAGGACTTGGGCCATCTTCTACTGTTTTCCCAGGTTATAGCTGGATCAGAAATGAAGCAGCCAGGACTCAACTGGCGCCCATATGGGATCCCGGCACTGCAGGCAGCAGCTTTACCTGCTAAGCCACAGTGCTGGCTCTGGCCCTGCACATAATTATATTTTCAAGTTATATCACATTTAATCAGTTTAGGAGTTGTGGGATGGCATGAACAATTTGAAAAATTTCAAGCTGGCTGAAATTTTTGAGCTTCACTTTTAAACCTGTGTTAGATATTTACCTGTTGCTTACAGAGTTTCTTAGATATTGTTGTTAAAATAATATTTTGTTAGCCTCTTTTAAGATTTTTTTTTTATTGATTTGAAAGAGTTACAGAGAGAGGTAGACACAGAGAGAGAGAGGTCTTCCATCCTCTGGTTCATTCCCCAGATGGCTGCAATGGCCAGAGCTACACTGATCCAAAGCCAGGAGTCAGGACCTTCTTCCAGGTCTCCCACGTGGGTACAGGGGCCCAAGGATTTGTGCCATCTTCTACTGCTTTCCCAGGCATAGCTGAGAGCTGGATTGGAAGAGGAGCAGCTGGGACTACAACCAGCACCCAAATGGGCCAGGGCTTTAATCTGCTGCGCCACAGCACCTGCCCTTCTCAGCCGTTTTTATAGCTGCCTTTTAAAGAACATGTTCTTGACGAGATTTTTTTTAAGAATTATTTTATTTTATTTGAAAGATAGTTACAGAGAGAGGTAGAGCCACACACACACACACACACAGAGAGAGAGAGAGAGAGAGAGAGAGAGAGAGAGAGAGAGGTCTTCCATTCCTCTGGTTTACTCCCCAAATGGCCACAACAGCTAGAGCTCAGCTGATTTGAAGCCAGGACCCAGGAGCTTCCGGGTCTCCCATGAGGGTGCAGAGGCCCAAGCTCCTGGGTCATCTTCTGCTGCTTTCCCAGGCCATAGCAGAGAACTGGATCAGAAGTAGAGCAGCCAGGACTTGAACCGGTGCCCATATGGGATGCTGGTGCTACAGGTTGGGGCTTTAACCTGCTGCACCACAGTGTCTGCCCCATTGGTAAGAATTTACAGTTTCAAGTGTTTTCATTTTGTTATTTGTGAATTTTATTATTACTGTAAGAAAATTGGTTAGTGCTTGAATTAAGGTAATATATACTTATAGAGTGAATAAAATGTTCTATAAAATTTGCTTTAGATTGGTATCGTGAAGATTGTATCATCATTTAGTATGATGAAGTGTTAAAAAAAAGGACTATTAAGTAGTATTTTAATACTTAATGGAAATGAGTAAGATAGACTATTTAACTGTTATGTAATGATTTTTAGGACTAATGAGTGAAGGTTAATAGGAGTAGGATGGCAATGTTATAATATTTAAATGCTTCTTGGATAAACTCATTACAACTAAAAAAAAAATCAACTCTTTGAAAGGCAATATTAAGTTCCAGGGAAAATTTTTATTTCAGTTTAAAATTTTATACTTTTTTGCTGATAAAATGTGTTTGCTTTTAAATGAACTTATTTGCTTAAATGAGCATAAAATATTTGCTGTCTGTTTATACATGTGATTTTGAAGATAAGGGATCTGCTGGTATCTAACTTTTGTCTTTCAGCTCTTTGGCAGAGGTCTGACGATAAATGTGTTAGCAAAGCAGAGCAGACATGACCACTGCCTGGAGGTTCATACTGGGAGATTCTAGTATTTTCCATTCAATCAGTCAACAATGTTTAAATACTTAATACTGGTCTCAAACCGAGGCAGGTATTGTAGGGGATGTGGTTGGCATATATTTATATATATGAGGAAGGTGCCAAATTGAGAAAGTGCATCCTGAAATGAGAAATGTTAGCAAGTTAGTTGTAATGAATTCTGGTATAATTTAACTGCATTAGCTTTTTTTAATGGTAAACTGTTTTCCTATTTACATATCTTTTTCTATTTTTATTCTCTCAGATTTCCTGTGTCCTTACATTTTATTTATTTATATAATGAACAGCATATATCTAGGGTGCTTTTTTTAAGTTTGTAATGCTTGCTTTTTCTTTTCTTTTTTCTAAAATTTATTTATTTTACTCAAAAGGTGGAGTTACATAGAAGGGATGGCAGAGAGAGAGAGAAAGAAAATCAATTTTCTATCTACTGGTTCACTCCCCAAATGGCTGCAGCAGCCGGAGCTGGGCCAGTCCAAAGCCAGGAGCCAGGAGCTTCTTCCAGGTCTCCCACAAGGGTGCAGGGGCCAAGGACTTGGGCATCTTCCACTGCTTTCCCAGGCCATAGCAGAGAGCTGGATCAGAAGTGGAGCAGCTGGGACTCAAACCTTAGGGAATGTCGGCGCTGCCTCACTAGGCCATAGTGCTGGCCCCTAGATTTTTTTTTTTTTAATTTTTTTTGACTGGCAGAGTTAGACAGTGAGAGAGAGAGAGACAGACAGAAAGGTCTTCCTTCCGTTGGTTCACCCCCCAAAATGGCCGCTACAGCCAGCGCTGCGCCAATGTGAAGCCAGGAGCCAGGTCCTTCCTCCTGGTCTCCCATGCAGGTGCAGGGCCCAAGCACTTGGGCTATCCTCCACAGCCTTCCTGGGCCACAGGAGAGAGCTGGCCTAGATTTTAATTTTATATTCAGGCTGACAGTCTTTGAACTGGAGATTTTTTTGTTTGCTTTTGACCGTGATTGCTAAGAAGTTTGCATAATTTTTTTGATTTTATTTCATTTATAAGTTCTCTGTGCATCTTAGTCCATTTGGGCTGCTGTAGAAAAATACTATAAACTAGAGAGTTTCTAAATGACAGAAGTCCATTTCACACAGTTCTGGAGGCTGAAGTTGAAGGTGCTGGTGTGTCTGCTGTCTGTTGAAGGCCTGCTTTCTGGTTTACAGATGGTGCTTTTTAATCCTATCTTCACATGGTAGGACAAGGACACAGCTTCCCTGGGTAGATTTTGTAGGAACATAGTTCCATTGATGAGGACCTCACCTCTTAATACCATCACACTGATGATTACATTTTGTCATAGGATTTTCGGAGGTGATACAAACATTCAGATCACAGCACTGTAGGTGTGTGGTTTTCAACTTTTTATTTTGAAATAAGTATAGATTTTCAGGAAGTTGCAAAGAAAATATACAGAGAAGTCCACTGTATGCCTCACACCATTTCCCCTGGTGGTAATGTTTTACTTAAGTATAGTGTAGTATCAAACCTAGGAAATGGGTCCGGTGCACTGGCTCAGTGGGTTAACGCCCTGGCCTGGGGCGCCAGCATCCCATATGGACGCCGGTTCTAGTCCTGGCTGCTTCTCTTCCAATCCAGCTCTCTGCTATGGACTGGAAAGCAGTGGAGGATGGCACAAATCCTTGGGCCCCTGCACCCACATGGGAAACCCAGAGGAAGCTCCTGGCTCCTGGCTTCAGATCGGTGCAGCTCCAACCGTTGTGGTCATCTGGGGAGTGAGCCATCAGATGGAAGACCTCTCTGTCTCTACCTCTCTCTGTAACACTTTCAAATAAATAAATAAATCTTTAAAAAAAAAAAAAAAAAACCTAGGAAACTGACTCTGGTTCTGTTCACAAGGCTTATTCATATTGCCCCTGTTTATTGTACTCATTGTGTGCGTGTGCATGTGTGTGGATGTGTTTTGTACATGTGTGCATCTTTAATTCCATGTAGTCTTCATCTGTAAGTATGGTTCATATCATTCAAGATGCAGAACTGTTATGTCAGTTCTACCCCTTTTATGCCCTCATCCACGCCTCTCTCTCTCTCTTTTTTTTCCTCTCAATCCCTAACCCTTAGTATCCAATTACCTGGATCTCTTATCTCTATAATATTATTTTAAGAATTTGGTATAAATGGAACCATACAGTACAAGAGTATTTTAAAAAGTTTGTGGCAAAATGGAATTAAAAGATAAGTTTTTAAATACATGAAATTTGTATGCCTTAAATAAAATTTTTAAAAAAAGATGTTTGTTTTGGTATAGATTTTTTTTTTAAATCTGTGCCTAATGTTTTCATTATATATGTTTTCCATGAACTTTTTAATGAGCCTTGTATGCATGGACTTCAAAAAATTTTTGGCACCAAAATAAATTAACGTTTCAGTCCCATTTTCCCTAAACTTTTTAAAGGGCCCTTTTATGAAAGCTTTTGAGGTTCTCTTTGTTCAGCATCATTCCCTTGACGTCCATTCAAGTTGTTGAGTGTACCAATAGTTCCTCCCTTTTATTACTAGTTAGACTTCTATGGTAGGAATGTACCAGTTTCTTGAATGTTTCCCCTATGAGGGCCATTGGAGTGTTTTCAGGTTTGGGGCTGTTACAAATAAAGCTGCTATAAAAATTAATGTACTAGTTTTTTTGTGTGAACATGTCTTGATTTTTCTGGGATAAGTGCCCTGGAGTGCAATTGCCAGCTTAAATGGTAGTTGTGTGTTTAGGGTTGTCGTTCTTTTTTATTTTTTTTTAAGATTTATTTATGTATTTTCTTGAAAGGCAGAGAAACAGAGTGGGTGGGGTGACACATGAGAGGGAGACCTTCTATCCAGTGGTTCACTCTTCAAATGCCTGCTGGTATTGGACCAGGCCAAAGCCAGGAGCCAGAAACTCCATCTGAGCTTCCCAAGTGGGTAACAGGAACCCAGATACTGTGGCCATCATCTTTTGCCTCCCAGGTACATTAGCAGGGTGCTGGGTTGCAAGCCTGTGGTAGCTGGGACTCAACCAGGCACTCCGATACAGGTTGCAGGCATCCTGAGTAATAGCTTTACCTGCTGTACCACGACACCAGCCCTTGTATTTAGTTTTTTTTTTTTTCCTTGTATTTAGTTTTAAGAAACTGCCATATTCTTTTCCAAGGTAGCTTCTCACCATTGTTACATAAGGGGTTTCAAAAAGTTTGTAAAAAAAATTGCAATATAAAGTTAAATTAATGTGAGTGACACATCTTTTCAGTCATTTGGTATTGCTGCTGTTTTTATTTTACTCATTCTGATGGTGCATAATGATGACACATTGTGGTTTTCATTAGCATTCCCTAAATATCAGATGATGAACAGCTTGTTATATGCTTATTTGCCATCTGTATGTGCTCTGGCAAAATGTCTATTCATGATATTTGCCCATTTTCTAATTTGACTTTTTTTCCTATTGCATTTTGATAATTTTTTTTTCTGTATTCCAGATACTAGCCCTTTGTCAGGTATATGGTTTTCAAATATTTTTCCCAGTCTATAGCTTGTCTTTTCATTTACCTGGTTTTTTTTTTAGATGTATTTTTTATTTATTTGAGAGGCAATTATAGAGAGAGGAGGAAAGACAAAGAAAGAAAGATCTTCCACCTGCTGGTTCATTCCCCAGATGAATTCCAGGCCAAAGCTAGGAGCCAGGAACTTCTTCCCGGTCTCTCAGGTGGGTGCAGGGGCCCAAAACTTGGGCCATGATCTGCTGCTTCCCCAGTCACATTAGCACGGAGTTGGATTGGAAGTAGAACAGCTGGGCCTGGAATTGGCTCCCATATTGGATGCTGGCATTTTAAGCAGAGGCTTAATTGCTGTGCCACAGCGCTGGCCCTCTTCATGTTCTTAATCAAGATTCTTTGAATTTATTTTTTATTTTTATTTTTTAAGATTAGGAAAAGAAGTCAGAAGGAACCAAATTAAGACTGTAAGGTGGGGGCTGGTGCTGTGGTGCGGTAGGCTAAGCCTTTGCCTGAGGTGCCGGCATCTTATAGGGGCAACAGTTTGTGTTCTAGCTCTCTGCTATGGCTTGGGAAAGCAGTAGAAGCTGGTCCAAGTGCATGGGCCCCTGCACCCATAGGGGGACCTGGAAGAAGTTCCTGGTACCTGGCTTTGGATCGGCCCAGCACTGGCCATTGTGGTCATTTGGGGAGAGAACCAGTGGACGGAAGACTTTTCTCTCTGTCTCTCCCTCTCTCTGTCTGTAATTCTACCTCTCAAATAAATAAATAAAATCTTTAAAAAGATAAAAAAGACGAAGGTGGATGCCTATTGATTTTTCCATGGAAAAGCACCACGTTGTTCTTGTCTGATGAGAAAGGTCATCAAGAGCATTGTCACAGTGGAGAAGGACTCTGGTGAAGTTTTCCTGGGTGTTTTTCTGCTAAAACTTTGGCTTTCTCAAAGAACACTTTTAATAAAGAGATGTTATCATCTTTGGTCCTGCTGAACATCCCAAAATACTGTTGCTACAACCTTCATTCTTGTTTGTTTGTTTGTTTGTTTTTAAGATTTTATTTATTTGAGAGTTAGAATTACAGAGAGGGGGGAAAGAGACAAAGTCTTCCATCCTCTGGTTCATTCCTCAAATGGTTGCAACGGCTAGAGCTGGGCTGAACCGAAGCCAGGAGCTAGGAACTTCCTCCAGGTCTCCTACGTGGGTGGCAGGGGCCCAAGCACTTGGGCCATCTACTGCTTTCTCAGGCCACAGCAGAGAGCTGGATCAGAAGAAGAGTAGCCAGGACACAAACGGGCACCCATATGAGATGTGGGCACTGCAGGTGGAGGCTTAGTCTACTATGCCACAGTGCTGACCCCAGTCTCCGTTCTTGGCCCATTCACGTTTGCTTGGACTGAGTCATGTCCACCTCCTAGTAGCCATTGCTTTGATTGTGCTTTTTCTTCAGGATTATAGTGGTAAAGCCATGTTTCGTCTCCTGTTTTCATTCTTCAGAATCCTGATCTGACTTGTTTAAAATTTCCGTTAAAGGCTCTGCTCTTGCCTGTCGCTGATGTGGGTATAACAGCTTTGAAACTCATTGAGTAGAAAGCTTGCTCCATTCTAATTCATCAGAATTGTATAAGTTGAATCAGTTGAGATGTCTGTGGTGTTGTCTATTTCTGCTGTTAATCATTGGTCCTCTTCATAGTTCACAAGCAAGATTAGGTTTTTTTTTTTTTTTATATATTGATAGGGTAGATCTGCCACTGCAGGCTTCAAATCCAACACCATCTCCTTCCTTCTGAAAATGAGTAATCCATTTGTAAACTGCTGATATCTTTGGGGCCATTGTCCCCATAAACTTTTTGTGAAGCATCAATGACTTTACCATTCTTTCACCCAAGCTTATCCATAAATTTTATGTTTTTTATTGCCTCTATTTTAGCAGAATTCGTGTTCTCTGATAGGGCTATTTAAAGTGGATGTTTTATCTTTCCTGGTGCTTCCAACTAGATCCTGTTCAGGAATGTTTTAACAAGTTAATATGAGGTTATTTTGGTACAAAATTTTTTCGCAATTCATAGTTTTCTCATAATATTCATTTTCATGGACTTTTTGAAGGTCTGTCATAAATAAGTCATAATAGAACTAAAATCTCACCCTTACTGAGTAATTGTAGAATTAAAAAACAGCAACAGTATTAAAGTTTTAACCTTTAACAGAGTAGTGGAGATAGATTATGATTGTAAGAAAGAAAGACAAGCAGGCATTTTTGCTTACTGATGGAAATACTCAATTCTACTTAGCAGAAAATAGCTGAATCTGATATTGCTATGTGTCTGTCATGGTCCACATAAAGGAGAGAAACCATATCATTTCCTGAAAATGGAAAAATTCATCTAAAGAATTAATAGGGAAGTAGATTAGGTGGATTGGCAAAGGCATGTAGGGCTAATAGATGTATGGAGAGCAGTCTTGACTGCCAGGACTGAGGCAGATTGTCCAAGGAAGAGCCCAGCACTCAGGCACACCCAGACCTTATTGGGGCAGTATGTCCGTGGCCTCACTGGAGAGCCATGCTTCAGGAACTATCTCAGGAGTGCTAGGAAGAGTACTCATAGGCAGTTGCCATGACTTAGAGTTTACTGGGCAGGTACCAGAGAAAATGTTCAAATGGAGGCACCTACTTAGTGGTGCTCTGCTGCCAGGACACTTGATTGTGGGCTATCAGTGGAAAACCACTCACAGGTTCCTTACGCATTGCTACTCCTTGCAAAGCCTCCTGAGATGGGTGTGCAGGGGCATAAGGAGGTCATCTAAAAGGTGTTGGTACTCTGCTACAAAACTGGCTGGGATGAGGTTGTTCTGGGGTAAGCTGGTAATGGTGAGGTGCCCTGCTTGGGTGCTCATCTTTAGATGCTCCTGAAAGGGATAATCCAGAGAAGCCACCCATAGGAAGATACTGCTGATGCTTTCAGCATGGTTGGACAAAACCATGTCCGGTGCTGGAACCCAACGAGACACATATGCCAAAACCAGGGAGAGAGGCCCCTTCCTTTTGCAGTGTCCTTCTGCCACCTACTGTTAAAGCCTTATGTTGAGCTAGGTGGTCAGAAATATTTACCTACTTAGCTTCACTGTCACAGGGGAGGTAAGGAGGAGTATATTGACAGCTGGGAACCAAGAAATGGATCACTGACTCAAAGTATCAGCTTCTAAGAAGTTCTGGGGAAGACAGAATATACCAAATGATATCATTAAGTACGGTCAGCAAAATCCAGGATGTGGCATCAACAATTTAATTCTTTTAACAAATAAGTTACGAGGAAAGCCATAAAAAGACATGGAAGAAAAACCTGGATTAAAAGAGATAGAAGACACATATGCATGGACCTTGTGTGGATTCTCATTTGAATGAACCAAATATAAAAATATTTTTCACAGCAGAAGAGGAAATTGGAATACACTGATATTTTGTATTAGGCACTCATTATTCACTTTTTGGATGTCATTATTAGTGTTGTGGTTATTATTTTTACAGAACTTTATTGAGATACATGCTGGAATATTTATAAATGAAGTAATGTGCTATAGGAATTTACATCAGTAATGTTTTTGTTGCCTCAGTGTTGAAAAACCTCTCAAAGAATGTGCACATTTTTTTTTCTTACAGAATATAGAGGTTATCACTATGTAGTAGTCCCTTATCTTGGCTGTGTATAGAAGGTATCAATCATCGGTGATGACCTGTCTTTCGAATAATGTGATTTTGGATCTTGTTCTTGGGTTTTGTTTATAATGAGCTGTTAGAAATTTATGATGACGATAACTGGCATTTACTGAGACATACACCATGGCTGCACTCATATGCATGTATTTTGACTTGGTAGTTTATGATATGAACAAAAGTGGCTTATGTTTTATGAGATAGTTGATACTGTCTTATGGAGGGAAAGAAAATCAGTTACATTTTCAGCAGCCTTGTTGACATAGACATAGGTTTTCTACCTGCAAGCCTGAATATGTATTCTTCTGACATATTTACTGTTTCTATAAAGCATGGTATTCTTACACATTTCAGAAATGTGACTTCTTTAATATTTATTCTGTACTGATATATTATTGATAGCATGAACAAGAGGTGCAGATTCTGAGAAAAATTCCTATGGAAACACTGTAAATTTCCACGAGAGTATTTTAGATACCAGTGCTTTAATTGATTTCTAAAAGTTGTTTTTGAAACAAAAGTCTTGTGCTCCTTAGTTCTTTATGATTTTACTCTTGTTCATTTGACAGCTAAAAGTAAAATTTTACTTTTTAAATTTATTTTTAGTTTTTAAGATTTTAACAGATTCAATATAGTTCATAGATTCAATTGTAACAATATAATGAATTTCCCTTCCACCCTCCTTCCTCTCCCCTCCCTTCCCTTCCCTTTCTGGAGTAAAATATTATAAAAGTTGTAAATTATAAATGGCATAGTACATATAATCAAATTGGGTATTTATATGTATGGGTGTGAAGAATAATAGTGTGCATTCATTAAATTTATTAATATTTTTCTTAGCTTTTTATCATACAAGGTAATATGCAGCTCATTCTTGGGCATAAAAGTATGATAGATTGGATATGTTTTTATAAATAGTAAGAACTGTGAACAGCTTCTGATTTTACTGCCAACTTGCAAACTAACTTCTTTGTGTGGCCTCAGTTTCACTGAGGGGACTCCTAATGCAGGGAGGAAGTCAGTTTTACTCACAGCGATATCAGTAGTGTGTGGGTTAGCATGTTGTGGCCAGTTTCCTGGGGGATAATGTGAAGAGAGTCCAATAAAACCACCCCTGGGTTGCAGGAGAGAAACGCAGGGCTTTTTATAATTGGAAGTAAATGACCCGAAGAAAGGCATTATCTTTAGTAAGCATGCCTGCCTTTTGCTCTAGAGAAGATACTGTTTTTATCTTCCCAAGCATCTTGGAAAAATTGCATGGAACAAAAGTAGTAAATACCTCTTCTACAAGACATGCAGAAACATCAGAGAGAGAATCATGGAGAATTAACTCCCAATGACATTTGCACTTGTTTCTCTACTGCCTTTGCTTCTGATGAATTTTCATATGAATACCCCATTCTTTTTTTTTTTTTTTTTTTGGATTTATTTATTTGTTTGAAAGACTGAGGCAGAGAGAGGGGGAGAGGTCTTTGATCTGCTGGTTCACTCCCCAGTTGGCCACTAAGGCCAGAGCTGCACCAAACTGGAGCCAGGAGCCAGGAGCTCCTTCTGGGTCTCCCACACAGGTGCAGCAACCCAAGGACTTGGGGCATCTTCTGCTGCTTTCCCAGGCCACAGCGGAGAGCTGGATCAGAAGTGGAGCACTCGGGACTCGAACCAGCACCCACATGGGAAGCCAACACTTCTGGCAGCGGCTTTACCTGCTGTGTCACAGTGCTGCCCCCCAATGAATACCCCATTCTAACAACCACTCTGATTAATCAAATTGACACTCAGATCTTTTCAATCTTTCAGATGCAAATTTAATCAAAGGTGCTAGCAGCAGTATTCCAGTCAGTGTAATGAGGCCAACCTGAGATAAGACATTGGTAATAGCTGAAGAGTCAGTAAAAAGAATAAGGCTCATCAGAGCTATGATAGTGGCTTTGAGCTTTGCCTACTAAGCAGAGATGCCACATCCATCTTCACTTCAGCAGAATTGGTGCTGAGATTAAACGGCTGCAGCAACACGGTGAACATTAGGTATCAGCTTAGCTGCAACCAATAGGGACCAGGAACTTTCCCACCTTGATGGTTCCTGAGTCCAAGCTGATCCACTACTCAATGGCAGTAACACTCTCAGGAGTCATGAGGCCTCTGTGGATCCAGCAGGCAGTAACACTCTCAGGAGTCATGAGGCCTCTGTGGATCCAGCAGTTAGTTTTAAGAGGAACCTCTAGGCAAACACATACCTGCTTTTGCTGGTAACCTCTTGGGGAGGTGACGCACCTGGAACCCCACGGAATGCATCTGGTTGGAGACTGCTTCCCTTTGCTGAATGTTCTAGTAGATAAAATCATCATTCACAAAGACTATGTCTTCGAGGTCATTCATGATGTGCAGAGTCCCAGAAGTCAAGAGTGTGCCAACAGCTTGTTGGACAGTTTCTCATGGGCCCACTTTCTTTCTTTGGACTGTATTCTTTGGACTGTATTTCTGGTTTGTAGGTTACCCAATATAAAGTAATGAGTAGAATGCTGAAGTGAGGCACATACTGTTTCCTGTACCCAAAGAGTGCAATAAGGTGTTGAGTCTCCTTCAGGGGACTTAGGAATAGATTTTTATTTTTTTAAGATTTATTTATTTGAAAGGCAGAGTTCGAGAAAGAGATGGAGAGACAGAGAGAGCTGGTTCACTCCCCAAATGGCCACAATGGCCAGAGCTGGGGTGATCTGAAGCTAGGAGTCAGGAGCTTTTTCCCGGTCCCCCATGTGGGTGCAGGGGCCCAGGCACTTGGGCCATCTTCTGTTAATTTCCCAGGCACATTAGCAGGGAGCTGGATAAGAAGTGGAGCAGCCGGGACTTGAACCAGTGCTGATATGGGATGTGGACACTGCGGACCGAGGCTTAACCTTTTACACCACAGCACCGACACCAGCAGATTTTTTTTTTTTTGACTGTGAGATACTGAACATGAATCTGCCCTCCTACTATGAGAATTTTAACTTGGGAAGGTTCATGTAGATAGCGAGGGTTTATCAGCTCCCCTTGCAGGCAGAGGTGTGATAACACCACAGTGAGGACTGCTGAGAGTGAGGCTTCTGATTTGGTAAACACCAGAATTTCATTGGCAGTGAAAACTTTGAATGTCAGTGGACCCAAAATCTTGATTCATCCCCTGGTGGCAAATAGCTCTGAGGAGTTTAGGCTCCCTGTAGGGAGTACCTAGAGCCTTTGCATGTGATTTCAAATTACTGTTGGTCTTCAGGTAACTGTGGGATGGAAAAGAAGGTACTGGTAATGCCCAAGATCTCATACGAAGGATTGTATTTAATAGTGTGTGCAGTGGGTTCCGTTACAGTCACAGTGGCTCTAGGAACAACTGAATTCAGTTGGTGAATCTCCAACTACTGTTTGCCTTTTTCACTTAAGAATGACTGCTGGTTGTGTTGAGATCTTACGTCTCTTACTACCCCTGCAGCCTTGAAGTCCTTAACCAGAACTGTGATTTTCTTTTGCAAGCCTGGGGTACAATTTTGTTTCTTTTGCAACACAAACAATGAAAAGTTTTGGCGAAGGGTTTGCCATTCTTTACATGTCGTACCTCCCATGCCATTCTACTTCATCTGGATAATCATCGCTGGCACTAATGGACAGGGGAGTACCAGCATTTCATGCCTAATTCCTACTGTACATTCTGATGTTTCTACAATTACAACAGTATATCTGCTCTTGAAGCGAATATAGTCTAGCTTCCAGGTTCCTTATCTATTCAGGTATTCTTGAAAAGATAGCTCCAAACAAAGGCAATCAGTTCTTCCCTTACAAGATGGACAGAGATGTGAAAGACTCATAAAGAATTGTCTCCCAGCATCAATGCACAGGTCCACCCCGGCTTTCCACTATGCTTGTTACTTGTAGTTTTTCTTGTGCTTCTACTTTATTATCAACTTGATCAGTTCTCTTTCATTTCTTTCAAAATTTGCTGAAGTTCTCATTGACTGATGTTATTTGCCTTTAAATTTTCATATATTAGTCTTGATATCTCAAAGGGATCCCAAGACAGGAGCAAATCAATTTTGTGATTGATATATCTTAAAATTTTTGCTTCTTTGGCTTTTAGTACCATTTTTTTTCTGATTTGACATTTTTTAGAAGATTTATTCATTTAATTGAAAGAGTGATAGGGAGAAAGAGAGGGAGGGAGAGAGGAGAGGAGGGGAGAGCAGGGGATAGGAGAGAAGAGGAGAGGAGAGAGAGAAAGCTTCCATCTGCTGATTTACTCTCCAGATGACTGGATGAGCCAGTGGTGGGCCATTCTGAAGCCAGGAGCAAGGAACTACATTCAAGTCTCCTACATGGTTAGTGGGGACCCAAGCACTTAGGCAATCTTCAACTGCTTTCCCAGGCATGTTAGCAGGGGACTGGATCTGAAGTGGAGCAGCAGGGAATTGAACCCATGCTCGACTATGGGATGCCAGAACCATGAGTGGCAGTCTAAGCTGCTATACCACAGCACTGGCCCCCTGATTTTGCTTTGTACTCACTCGTGTATTAGCTCTCTGTTACAAAATAGCTGTGGCTGTGTAAGTAGAGGTTTATTTAGCTCATAGATTGGGATGCTAGAAGTCTAAGTGGTATAACATGTGCCATGGCAAGAGCTTCTCTGACTGCACCTCATGACTGATGGCATCACAGTAGCAAGACATCACCTGTCAAACATGGAAGCAGAGAAAGAGGAGAGACCCATACTGATTTATCCCCACATCCCTCCTCTTGAAGTGCCACCACATCTTTACATGCAATCCTGGGGACAAAGCTTCCAACACATGAACTTTTGTTGGACAGATCACACACGAACATGCACTAGGCCTTCTTGGTTTTCTCAAGCTCCTGCAAGCTTCTGTTATCATAATTCTAATTATTGAGTAGAAACCCAGTATTGATGTTCATCCATTTGTCAAATAATTATTTCTTATATAGCAATCACCTTCTAGGTATTGAGGCTACAGCATGAACAAAACAGGTACAAATCTCTGTCCTGTGGTTTTTCATGCTCTGTGGAAGGCATTGTGTTACGTTTTCATGATGATTTAATGCTCACAATGGCTGAGTGAGAGTGACAGTATTCTGTGTTCCCCCTCAACTCTGACACCTGTGGTGGTAGTGCTCGTCCCCTTTCCTTGACTCCAACACCTCACCATGGGCCACTGTGATTCCTTCCCTGCCCTTCAGCACAGACACATGCGTGCACCTGCCTTACTCTGGCACACCTGAAATGTTAAGAGAAAGAGTGCATTTTATATGTAAGAAATATATGTATATTTAATCAAATTTGTGTACTTTTTATATATGAGCATTTTTTAAGAGATTTATTTATTTGAAAGGCATGATTAGAGACAGAGGAAAGACACTGGCTCACTCCCCAAATGAACACAACAGCTAGGGTTGGGCCAGGCCAAAGTTAGGAACCAAGAGTTTCTTCTGGGTCTCCCACATGGGTGCAAGGACCTGAACACTTGTGCTGTTCTCTGCTGCTTTCCCAGGCACATTAGCAGGGAGCTGGATAAGAAGTGGAACAGCTGGGACTTGAACCAGCAGCCATATGGAATGCCAGAGTCATTGGTGGTGGACCTGAGCATTTTTTTTTAAGATTTATTTTATTTATTGGAAAGATAAAGTTATATAGAGAGAAATCCAGAGAGAGAGAGAGCTCTTCCATCCACTGGTTCACTTCCCAAATGGCTACAACAGCCAGAACTGAGCCGGTCCAAAGCCAAGAACCTTCTTCTGGTCTCCTGGTCTCCTACATGGGTGCAGGGTCCCAAGGACTTGGACCAACTTCTGCTGCTTTCTCCGGCCAAAGCAGAGGGCTGGATCAGAAGTGGAACATCCGGGACTCCAACCAGTGCCCATATGGGATGCCAGTGCTGCAAACCAGGCATTAACCCACTGCACCACAGCACCAGCCCCGGACATAAGCATTTTTTAAAAGAGATTATTCATAGATTTCCTTAGAAATCAGTGACAAAAAACCTCTGAAGAACACCATCAAGTAGGAATTACAATTGGGTAGTTTTTGTTAATGTGAAGAAGATTTTCCACCAATACAAACTAAGTTTCATATTGTTTTTTAGTGATCTTCACCTTCTAGGAGTCTTTTTTAAAATATTTATTTATTTGAAAGGTAGAGTTACAGAGACAGGTAGAGACACAAAGAGAAAAAGAGATCTTCCAAATGCTGGTTCACTCCCCAAATGGCCACCAAAGCAGGACTAGGCCAGGTCGAAGGAACCAAGACCTTCATCTGGGTCTCCCACATGAGGTGTAGGGGCCCAAGCACTTCAACCATCATCCACTGCTTTCCAGATGCATAAGTAGGGAGCTGGATTGGTCATGGTGTAGCTAGGACTGAAACATGCTCTGATAGGGGATGCTGGCTTCCCAAATGACAGCTTTACCTGCTGTCCCACACACATTCTTCATAGAGAGCTAATCTGTCGTAAAGTTCTGTGTAAAAATGCTAAGAAATTTACCACATTTCAAGCCTTACATTGTTTATGGAAAACCTTATGAATTTATACTTACAAAATGTTTAAATATTATGCTCTGTAAATTTTTTATTCCAGATTTTTTGCATCTGTAGCCCCACAGATAGCATAGCAAGCAGAAAGTGTTTATTTAATAAGTGAAAGAAAGCAATTTTCTATACCAGCCAATAGAAGAATCTGGTATTCGACTTTCTTGTTTATGGGTATCTCATGGATTAATGTTATAAATCTATTTTCAAAGAATAAAACTAAATCTTTTTGGTTCTAAGATCTTCCCCCCCAAAAAACATGAACACTATATAGTTCAATATCAGATGCTGGATGCTTAATGAGCTTTGGACAAGGGGGTGCATCAAATATTAAAGCAAGTCAAGAGTCTCACAGCTGACTGAATAAATTTGATCAGAGCAACAGAAAGCTGAATATCCTGGCTTTCAAGGAAATATGGTAGGTAGCAGTTACCAGGTCCTCAGAAAAACTGCATGTTCATTTCTGCTTTAAGGGTTTGCATTTTATTTTTTCTGATCTTTTCCTTAGAAGGAAAGTTCTTGTATTTCTTCTTAATTTTATTTATTGTTAACATATTTTCTTACATCTCTTATCTATTCTTTTGTGTTTTATATTTCTTTGAGGATTTGCTTTTTACTTTAGTTTCCCTAGATACATCTCTTCTGTCTATAATTAAGTCCTTATCAGTGACCACTTTGTTGCTTATTGCTTTTAGTTCTAGGGTAGTCCCTTTCCTCTCTGTTCCTCCTTCTCTTCATTACTTCTTAGATCCCTTGCTTCTTTCCTTTTTTGTGGGTACAGTATTGGAATATCTGAGGCCATTATAAGGAAGGCCTCTTTTGGTCCCTGCATGCCATCTTGAAGTGGTGGCTCAGTAATTCATTGGCCTCTTTCCTTGGTATTTTACTTATCTGTAAGGATCTGTGGACTCAAGTTGACTATTTTAAGCCATGTAACATGAACTAGGCTTCTCCTGGATTCCTTTATGGTTTTGTGAACTTATCTATCCGTCTATCCATGTAACTTCTTCCTAGAAGTGAATTTTCTCAAATACAGGGTCTGTAATTAGGAATTCAGATATTCCACAGGGCACGTGGATTTTTATCACTAACAGTGGGGTATTTGAGAAGATCCCTATTAAAATGTGCCTTGGATACGATTCAAGTACATGGCAGTTGTCCCTTTTTTTCTAATTCTTTTCAAAACCTTAGTTTACAGCTTGAATGAATCAATTTTATAATGAATTCTATTCAGATATAATTTCCAATTTATTCAAGACAGTTGGTGGTAGTTACACTTTGAGAAATGAATAGGAGTTATTTAACTCATTAGATTAATACCAATTTGGCAAAAATGTTCATGATAGACTTGACTAAGTGAATTAATTTGGTCTTGGGCTCACACATGCTTTTCCTAGGTTTATTCTTGTATCTTTATTTTATTTGTCTTATACAACCTTATGTTCATCATCTGTCCCTACTAAACTATGGGCTGTTTGAAGGCAAGTATAATGTTTCTCTTTTCAGTGCCCTTATGCCAAGCTCATAAAAATGTCAAGCCCAGTAAAACGTGTTAAATAAACAGATGGGTGAAGAAATTGAGGCCCGGAAGCTGACTTTTAAAAAGCTGCAGAGTGGTGGTCATTTGGACTGGTGGTTAAAATGACCCTGTCCCCCATCTGAGTGCTTGAGCTTGGTGCCTATCTCTAGCTCCTGACTCCAGCTCCCTGCTAATTCAGACTTTGGGAGACAGCAGTGATGACTCGAGTAGCTGGGTTCCTGTTACCCACATCACAGACCTAGATTGAGTTCCTGGTTCCTGGCATCAGCCTGGCCCTGTCTTAGCTGTTGTGGGCATTAGGGGAGTGAACCGGTGGGTGGGAGCTCTCTGTCTCCGTGTTTCCCTAAAAAAAAAGAAATCTTACAGGTTTCTGTTATGTGTTTATTCTATGTTGAGTAGATGCTGCAGATAGAGCTGCAGGAGCCTAGGATCAGCTAATATTAGCATAACTAGAACTCAGATCTCATTTTATATCTTCCCTTTGCTCTGTCAGGGAGAATTAATGAGAAAGTGTGGGAGAGTTGTAATAGATAAATCCATTTATTTTGAGGGTGAGATTTTTCCCATTTGCTAGTCAAAGATAAAGACCAGGTCTGTGATTTCTTTTATGTTGCTTCATTGTCCTAAAACAAGTATTTATCAAATCCTGTGTTTCCCCACTTTTTCTGCCTGCTCGGCCGTGTGGTAATGAGAATATAATCTGGAAATGGGCCGGTGTAATATTTTTTCTGCTTGTTCTAGGATTGAGATCTCTGCTTAACCAAAACAGACATTCAGGGGCCAGTGCTATGGCATAGTGGGTAAAGCCAACATCTGTTATGGGCACCGGTTTGAGTCCCAGCTGCTTCATTTCTGATCCCGCTCTCTTCTAATGGCATGAGAGAGAGGAGAAGGTGGCCCAAGTGCTTAAGCCCCTGCTACCCATGTGGGAGACCTGAAAGAAGTTCCTGGCTCCTGGCTCCTGGCTCCTGACTCTTGGCTCTGGCTTGCCTCAGCCCTGGTCATTGCGACCATCTAGGGGTGAACGAGCAGATAGAAGATCTCTCTCTCTCTCTCTCTCTCTCTCTCTCTGTGACTTTCAAAAAATTAATAAATCTTTAAAAAGAAACATTCACCACTAAACCTTATTGTCACATCTTATTCCTCTCTTCCTTGCGTAGCCCCCAATTTATACAGAACCATTTAAACTTATTTATTAAAAAACATTTGTTTATTAATTTGAAAGGTAGGAAGAGAGAGAGAGAGAGAGAGAGAGAGAGATGCAGATCATAGCATGTTTGGGCTTACTCCCCTAATTCTTTTAACAGCTGTGATTGGGCCAGGCTGAAGCCATGAGCCTTGAACTCCATCCCAAGGTCCCACATGAGTGCCAGGGGTCATCATCTGGGCCATCATCTGTTGCCTTTGCAGGTGCCTAAGCAGGAAGTCCGTTTGGAAATGAAGTAGCTGGGACTCGGCTGGTACTCTGATATAGCATGTAGGCATCCCATGTGGTGGCTCAACACAACGCCCATCCCAAAGCTGCTTCTATATATAGCTTTTTCAAAATCTTCTATAGGTGTTTTCCATTTATTGAGTCATAATGATGTTATAGAACTTTCTCACCACATACTTTCGTGTTTTTTCTTTGCTTCATTCTTATTCTGTTTCTGTTTTCTCCTCTCCTTATAAAAAGTTGTGTAGGTGCGGCATTTTGGCATAGTGGATAAAGCTGCTGCTCATGGTGGAAGCATCCCAAATGTGCACTGGTTTTGTTCTAGCTGCCCCACTTCCATTTCAGCTCACAACTAATGGTCTGGGAAAAGCAGTGGAAAGCAGCACAAATGTTTGGACCCCTGCCACTGATGTGGGAGTCCTGGATGAAGCTCCTGGCTCTAGCCTGGCCCAGCACGGGCTGTTGCAACTATCTGGGGAGTGAACCAGTGGATGACAGATCTCTCTTTCCCCACCCATCACAATCTTTGTCTCTGTTTCTTTCTGTAACTCAGCCTTACAAATAAAATATATAAATCTTAATTATTATTTTAAAATGTATTTATTTGAAAGTCAGAATTAGAGGGGAGACAGATCTTCCACCTGCTGGTTCACTCCCAAAATGGCACAGATGGCTACAGCTGGGCTGGTCTGAAGCCAGAAGCCAGCAGCTTCTTTCAGGTCTCCCACATAGGCACAGAGGCCCAAATACTTGGGTCATCTGATGCTGCTTTTCCAGGCCATTAGCAGGGAGCTGAATCGGAAGTGGAGCACCTGGGACTTGGACCAGTGCCCATATGGGAATGCTGGCACTGCAGGGGGCCGCTTTACCCTCTGTGCCACAGTGCTGGTCCTAAAATATATAAATCTTTAAAAAACAAAAAAGTTGTATAAAAAAAAGCAAGAAGTCCTTGCACATAAAACAATGGCATTATGTAAGAATTTTTAATTTAGGCTTTATCAGTATTAGTCTTCTCCTTTCTCTCTCTCTCTCTCTCTCTCTCTCTCTCTATCTCTCTCTATCTCTATCTCTATCTCTATCTCTATCTCTATCTCTATCTCTATCTCTATCTCTATCTCTCTCGTTGGGAGGGAGAGAAGGAGAAGATAGGGAAGGGGGGAGAGAGAGAGCAAGTGAGAGAGCTCCCATTCTCTGTCCTCTGATTCACTCCTCATAAGCCCACGATGGCTGGTGGGGCCAAAGCTGGGAGTTGGGGAACTCAATCCAGATCTGCCATGTGGGTGGTGAGAAACAATTGGTGGGTTCCCTCAGCAGGGTCTGCATTACTGGGAAGCTGGACGGAGCTGGAGCTGGGAATCAAAGCTAGAAACCCCAGTGTGGGAAGTGGTCATCTCAATGGCTATGGAAAATGCCCACCCCCTCACTAACAGGAAGTGTACCATTTGATTTGGAGACTATGTTTACTCTGCTTTTATTTGTATAACTTAAGACACCAAAATGCACATACACACACATAAATGATCTTCAAGAAGTTCATGGAAACTATTAGAAAAGCTATGCATGGTTTTCAAAAATCTTGTGCATCAAAATAAACTTATTTTTTTAAATTCCATTTCCCAAAAACTTTTTGAAATGCCCTCAGGGTTGTGTGTGTGTGTTGTGTGTGTGTGTTGTGTGTGTGTGTGTGTGTATCGATAGATAAACTGAAGTTGACATTAAACTTTATATCAGTTGATGTGTTTTTTTTTCATTGTTGATTTTAGATTGATCCAGTGTGCATTAAAATTAATTTGCTATGGGTGTAGTATAGAATAGTATGTAAATTAACTATAATTTGACAATGCACAATTGGAATAATCATGGTTATCTACAGTGAGTGCTCCATGATCTCTGCAGATAAAAATTATTTTGTCATTTTTCTTTGAAACCTCTCAACACTCTTGGGAGTGCCCATCACTAAGACATAGCTTTTGTGTCAAGTAATTGTTATCTCCTGTGCATTCCTTCCATTTTCCAGTACTCCCAGGGTTTACAAATAACCATTTTTTAGTTCATCTGGTTGTCTAAGAAAATGATTTACTGTACCTTTCTGTTGACAATTTTACCTTAGGTATTATTGTGTCTTAATTCCTTGTTTTAAAAGGAAGTCGTCACATGCACAACATTTCAGAGCACCCCAGTAATTTGTTTTCAGTTGGTGTTTATTGAGCACCTGTTTGGTGCTCTGTTTTGTGCAAGGCTCTCAGAAAGAAGCTGACAGACTGTTCTTGAGACACACTCTCTCTTTCTGCTTCTGCTTTTCCATGAATTCTTAGAAACATATTTTTCTGTCATCATTTGGCTTTCCTAAAATTGGAATGACACTTTGCAATCACTGTCAGCCAGGTGGCAGTCATGACCTAGTTGTGTGAAAAATAATTATCTGAAATGTTCTGGTAAGCTTTGGCTTAGATGTAATGAAATGCGGTATTTCTTTTCTCTACTAAAATAATGACTTTCATTTTTTGTACTATTTTAAGAATGTACTTTATACATATTAACCAGTTCATTGGAATTAAATTTACAGACCTCCAGCGATCAAAAAGCTTTTTAAAAAGTTCTCTTAAAAATAATGACTTATGGCCGGCACCGTGGCTCAATAGGCTAATCCTCTGCCTTGCGGCGCCGGCGCACTGGGTCCTAGTCCCGGTTGGGGCGCCGGATTCTGTCCCGGTTGCCCCTCTTCCAGGCCAGCTCTCTGCTATGGCCCGGGAGTGCAGTGGAGGATGGCCCAAGTCCTTGGGCCCTGCACCCGCATGGGAGACCAGGAAAAGTACCTGGCTCCTGGCTTCAGATCAGCGCAATGCACCAGCCGCAGCATGCCGGCTGTGGCGGCCATTGGAGGGTGAACCAACGGCAAAAGGAAGACCTTTCTCTGTCTCTCTCACTGTCCACTCTGCCTGTCAATAATAATAATAATAATAATAATAATGTGACTTGGGAAATAATTGTAAAAGATTGATAGAAGGAAAGTAATACTGTAAAGTAAACAACAAATTTGTGATCAGGAAAATTTAAGATGCTAAAAAAATAATAAGATCTTTAAATGCCAGAATCTCCATCAAAATTTCCATTTATCCCTGAAGGTTGTAGGAACAGAGAAAAATAATTTTCCTTTGGCTTATTTAAGTTCTCAACTGGGACTCCTGTAACACAAGACAGATAAATAAGAGAAAAGCAAACAGAAGTTTATGAACCTATGTAGATCTTACATACATTTAAGAAGACTCAAGGAAAGAGTAATTCTCAATTAAGTGGGTAGAGCTCCGGCGTTTTTCAGAAAGAACAGCAAATCTGTAGGTAAGGACAAGACAACAGAAGTAGCCTTCAGTCTCTGCGGGTGTAAATTGAGGGAAGGCGAAAGTATATGGGGAACTCAAGGTAGACCAGGGTTCGTTAGTTAAGTAAAGCTCTGTGGTGCCCCCTTCAGGCTGATAAGGGTCTAGCTGCGTCTCTGGAGATTAACTTCCTTCCTTGGAGGGGAGGAGGACACTTATACATCTGTGTCCTGTTTTAGGCAAATACTGGGGTGGCAGAGAGCTTTTCTTCCATGTGCTGCTTTTCGGTTACCTTCAGTTCAAAACATTCTTTACACCAAAGTGACATATGTCAGCGTGGCATGTTCTGCACCTTTCCCATCTGTTTTCCGCTTCGTCAAGGTTTGTAGGTAGCATGTTATTCTGCTGGGGACTCAGTGTTTTCACTTACCCTTTTCTGATTATCCCCCTCCCCCCTGAACCCCCTGAATCAAGCACCAGAAACCTTTGGGACTTGCATTTGATGTAGTACTAAAGAGGAGCTCGGTGTGTATGCATGGGAGAGGCAGCCTAGAGGCTCAGCACAGAGCCTTAATCTGAAAGTCTGGTTGTGTTCCACCATTGGTGATGTAACTTTTGCTTCCCAGACATTAGTTGTGTGTGTGTGTGTGTGTGTGTGTGTGTTAGCAAACTGGGAAAAGTAATAGGATTTCTTCCACAATTTGTAGGGCTTAAATGAAAGAGCACATATATAATACTTTAACTGCTACTTTCTCCCCCCTTTTTATTCTTGTATTCATTGCATACTTCCTCAACATCTCTGTGCCAGGCACCAGGGGTACATCATTGAATAGGAAGACAAAAATTTCCCTTCCTGATGAGCTTGCTTCCTAGTGGGGGAGAATTGCAGCCCTTCTTACTTAGTAGCATCATATAAGAAGCTATTGTACAGACACAGTTTAGGGAACAGTAGAACTCACTGTGTAATCAAGTAGTGGTGCCTCACTTTGTCTTGGGACTGACAATGCTTGAGGAAATGAGAGTTCTAATTATCTTCTCACACATCCCTACCTTATGGCTCTCACTTCATCAGGGCTCAAAGGAAGGACCTGCCAAGAGTTTCGCATGACAGCTTGCTGTGTTGGCACTTATTATGCAGATGCTAATGGAATAAATTCTTTGGCTTTTATACTTGGGAACAGATTTATCCTGTCTTCTTGAGATTTCATTCATAATCTTATTCACAAGTTCTTTTTAGCTTGTTGGAGAAGGCTGTAATTTTAGAAGCACTCACTGCTGAATCATAATGCTGATTAACAAAAGCAGTGTTAAGAATGATTTCATTTTAATTCTGATGGGTCTGAAGAAGACATTCACAACCTTACAGCTCTCTGGAACACCTTGACATTGCTCTAAGCAGTAAGGCCAATAATAGCTGAATCAAAATGGAGATTTTTTTTTTAAATTTGAGTTTTCCAGCTGAAATGGGAAAGGAAGCTGGAGATTATTTTTTTAAATGGCCTATAATGTATTGTTATTAACACTACTCTTTTCTCATTGTCATTACTGCTTTTCCCTCATTCACAGTTTTTTTGGAATGTGTTTGATCCTTTGCATATGGTATTTTCTCTTCCAAGAGTGCCATACCTCCTCCACCTCAGATGCTCTGACCCTTGGAGACTGGGAGACAAAAATGACACCTTCCTCCATTTTCCCAGCAGATTTATGGTGATCTCATTGCACTTGGCACATGCAAGATGCGTTGTTCAGACTGCTGTTCTTCACTAAGTATTTTGGGACCTGTGTTCATGACTAGATTCAAGGCATTAATGATCATCCTAATATCATGTGCCCTTTCATGACATCAGAAAAAAATCATGAGTTTTAGGTGTAAGTATTAGTTTCTGTCACAAAGCAGAGAACACGATGAGCACTCTGTTAACACCCTCTGTGTTTTATCCTGGCATGGTCATTCCACACACTTTACTTGTTTATTTATAAACTTAGTTACAACCCACAATATTGGTGATGTTGAGGTAACATATGAGTAACAGCAAGTATAGCTTAAGTTCTGGTTTTCGTTGTATCCCTAATGCCATTCCATATAAGAGGCACCATTATTTTATGTACCACTAAGAGAAAACATTGCCAACTAAACTCTGACACAGTACTAAGATACCATTAACTCTAAAATAAACTCTGAATGCATAATAGAATGCATTTTAGAGATTTTTAAGCTTGCAAAAATATTCATTTTTAAGCCAGTAGTAATGCTACACCTTTAAAAAAAGATGTTAAGAGTTCTTGCAAAGAACAAAATGAAGGCTTCATTTTCTGCTGGTTCTCCTTTGTTTCATTTGCTTTTTAGTAGGTAGAATCATGAGCAGTACAGTCTTATGGGCCAGACGTCTGCATGATGGAGGACTCCAGAGGATCTGGGACCGAAACAGATGATGTAATCCACTCTTGTGATACTAAAATCCTATGAATAAGCAAAGTAAGGGAATTGTAACTAGAGAACTGGTTAGCCACACTTTGCATTCATAGAAAGTATGAGCAAATGTCTTATTCTACCTGAAAAGCTTTGTTGTCTGTGTGTGTTCTCTGTCTTTATCATTTCCAGATGTGTTTGCGAGTCCCGGCGTGCAGGTGGGGACTTTGCGATCGTAAACACTTTTGATTATTAATTGGTCCTGGAAGTCTTTGATTATTTCATTGTGCCTCCTTGTGATGCAGTGACTGACCTTATGATGAATGTCATGGGAAAAAACAGAATTCAGTTTGTAGCTGGCTTAGAACTGGACATGAAATTCATCAGATGACACTGATGTTGAGCCTGTTGTGATTTGTTCTTGTGGGGGATCTAAGATTGTGTTTCCATTTGTACAGGGTATGGTGTCTTTAGGAGAAATTTTGTAAGATGTAGAAAATTTTAAAAGTCTAATTGGAATGAAATGTAGAGAACTCAGATAATGATGGTTCAGTTTGTGTGCATGGATCCATGTGTAGTTTTTTGTGCAACTGTTTTAGTGCCACAGGAAACATCACCATGAGTGACTTTTAGAATTCATATTAGAAACAGATCATTTTTAAAGTGTTTTTATGCCAGTTCCCAAGCTAAACTTTGAAGATAATAGGGATGAGTGCATATATATATATGAGTGTGTATATAACTATCTTACATACGTTGGCATTCAGGTGAGAGGCATTAGTGGGGAAAAACAGGGGATCTGGAGGAAAGGGGGATTAGCTGTTTTTCTTCAAGTTTTGAAAGTAGGCCTTGCCATAGGCAGTAAACTGTATTCGGTGAATATTTGCTTTGTTCCAGATACCATAAAGCTTTCTATGTGACTCAGAAATGAGCACATGTACTTGGCTTCATAACACTGAGGCTAGTTATAGAATGTTTTCGGTCATGATTGCTTGCTTTGCCCATTTGCTGAGAAATACTTCTTCACTTAGTCTTTAGACAGTGTTCACAGTTTTGGAATTATCTTAAAGTTTCATGACTGTATGCAAGTGTATATGTTCTGGTCTGACTGTGTCCCCAGAATTCACATGTTGGGAACTTGATCCCCTATGTGGTGTTGTTGGAAGGTAAGGACTTGGGGAAGCTCTGTAGGTCATGAAGACTCTGTCCCCATGCATGGATTAATGCCATTTAAAAATTGGCTTAGAGGAGTGGGTCCTCCCTCTTCTGCCATGTGAGGCAGACGTATGTTCAGCCCTGTTTTGCCTTTCTGTGTTCTACCATGTGAGGCTATCACCTGACACCAGAAGCCAGTGTGCTCCTCTTGGACTTCTCAGCCTCCAGAACTGTAACACAATCAACTTCTTTTCTCTATGGATTACCTAGACTATGGTATCCTACATAGCAATGCGAGTGGAGTATATATGTACTATATAAGAATATGCATGTACAGATATACACACACACAGTACATATATGTATATAGTTTCATACGTTTATTCTGGTGTTAATTTGAGTGTGTGGCAGGAGGCAGAGGATTGATATCTTTTCTTTTATATTTATTCATTTGAGAGGTAATGTTGTAGACACTGAGAGGCAGAGACAGAGAGAAAGGTCTTCCATATGCTGGTTCACTCCTCAAATGGCTGCAATGGCTGGAACTGGTCCTATCTGAAGCCAAGAGCTAGGAGCTTCTTCCGGGTCTCCCAAGCAGGTGTGGGGGCCCAAGCACTTAGGCCATCTTCTGCTTTCCCAGGCCATAGCAGAGAGCTGGATTGGAAGTGGAGCAGCCATGACTAGAACTAGCGCCCGTACGGGATGGATGCCAGCACTGCAGGCAGTGGCTTTTCCCACGATGCCACAGTGCCGGCCCTGGACTGATATCTTGATCTGCAGCTTTCTTCTCAGAGGGACGCTTCCTTGTTTTCTTTGAACTGCTATTTTGCTATACATGCAACTAGGTTCTCATACTTTCAATGCTGCAGTATTGATTTTATTTTTATTTACTTACTTGAGAGGCAGAGTTACACACACAGAAAGGTCTTCCACTGGCTGGTTCACTCCCCAAACAGCCACAACAACTGGAGCTGGGCCTATCTGAAGCCAGGAGCTAGGAGCTTCATCTGCGTCTCCCATGTGGGTGCAGGGACCCAAGCACTTGTGCCATCTTTTACTGCTTTCCAGGCCATTAGCAGGGAGCTGGATAGGAAGTGGAGCAGCTGGGACTCAAAGCGGCACCTACATGGGATGGTGCTGCCGAAGGCGGATGCTTAACCTACTATGCCACAGAACTGGCCCCAATATTGACTTTAAAAAGGCATTGTTCATACTGCTATAATTCTTTATTAGAAGTTTTATAAGTAAATACTAAATGAATCTATGTCTAACTGAATATGCAGCATTGTTTTCTTTTAATTATTACATGACTAGTGCTACTTCCTTTTCGTTCCCTGATAAAAGTATCTTGTAGTATCTACTGCAGCCTATTTGTTTTCTTTTTTCTGGACTGTTTTACTCTGCTTTTCTGGTTCCCGAGTTTCTCATCCTTACCTTCTTTTTAAATTTAAAAAAAATTTTGTTTTACTTTTTCCCCCATTTGCTTTTTTAAAAATCAACTCATACATATTTTTAAAAATATTTATTTTTATCTATTTGAGGGAGAGAGAGGTCTTCTGTTTTTTTATTTATTTATTTATTTTTATTTTTTTTTTTTTGACAGGCAGAGTGGACAGTGCGAGAGAGACAGAGAGAAAGGTCTTCCTTTTGCCGTTGGTTCACCCTCCAATGGCCGCCGCGCTGATCCAATGGAGGAGCCAGGTACTTCTCCTGGTCTTCCATGGGGTGCAGGGCCCAAGTACTCGGGCCATCCTCCACTGCACTCCCTGGCTACAGCAGAGAGCTGGCCTGGAAGAGGGGCAACCGGGACAGAATCCGGCGCCCCGACTGGGACTAGAACCTGGTGTGCCGGCGCCGCAAGGCGGAGGATTAGCCTAGTGAGCCGCGGCGCCGGCTGAGAGAGGTCTTCTATTTACTGGTTCACCCCTCAAATGCCCACAGGAAGACCAAAGTCAGGGGCTTGGAACTCAATCCAGGTTTCCATGTGGGTGGCAGGGATCCAACTATTTCAGCCATTGCTTCCTGCTTTCCAGGGTGTGTATTAGCAGGAAGCTGGAGTGGAAGTAGAGCAGGACTCACACCCAGCACTGTGATCTGAGATGCAGACATGCAAGTCAGCACCCTAATCACCATACCAGTGCCTGCTTCCTCCTCCCCACACCTCCCTTTAGGGAAGTGTAGACTTTAAACATTTATCAGGTACAAAGAGAAATACAGAAAAAGTTAATAATTTCCCTCTTTCCTTTTTATTTTCATTTTCCTATGGTATGGTTTGAAGATGTTACATCTTTTTCTATGTTCATTTCTAGTAACTACTGATAAAGAAAGATGTTCTATGTGAGCGATGTATAAAAATATTAATAGAATTGGGAATTAAGACATGACTAAATTCTTAAATGTAAGTCCATTTTATAAAAATCTTACCCTAAGCTTAGAAGAACAAGTGTTTTCTGAGATCTCTACACCATTTCCATGGAGGATAAAAAACCCTACATCTCATTTTCTGGAGCAGAGTGAATTACAACTCCTTTGGCTCTAGGGAATTTACTGCTGTAAGTCACTTTCTCTAGTCTCTTAAAACTTTAAAATCTATTCAATCTAATCAGCATAAATTATAGTTTTTGGGAAGGAAAGAACACTACATAGTGGACTACAAATTGCTTTTAATTTTTACTTTGTTGTTGAAGGGCTGTTGGCCAGCAGCTTCTTACGGGCGGGGCACATTGCCAGGCAGGATTTCTTTTCTTTTCCGTCAATAGAAACTCTTTTCTGTTTATTTTTGAAATTAGTTAATTTATTTGAGAAGTAGAGGGATTATGAGATAAAGGGGGTGGGGGCGGGGAGGGAGATTCTGTCTGCTATTTTACTCTACAAAGCCCACAATGGTGCCAAACCTGGGAGCCAGGAATGCAGTCCAAGGGGTGTGTGTGTGTGTGTGTGTGTGTATGTGTGTGTGTGTGTGTCTATCTGGGTATTTTTCCCCTAATTTTTCACAAGGTACCAAATCTAAGATACAAGAATAAGTAGTGCAGAGTAATACTGTCTTTTACTTTTGTGCTCCTGACTAGTTTTCTCCTTGATAGATATTGACATATGTTACAATATATGTATTTATTTTTAAATTTTGGCACATATGATATTGTAACATACACATTATTTATACTTCCCTTTATCACTTATTTTTATCTTGAGGAATGTTCCATGTTGCCTAATATATAGCTATTTCACTTTTGGGATATAACACAATCCTATCTATGGACTTTTCATTTCTGGCCACACTTTTTCTGTTAAAAAAAGAAAACAAAATCAAAATCTTGGAATATCGTTGATTAGCACCATGTTTTATGTATATATTATTTTTATGAAAAATAAGTCAAAACCTGACCTCTTCTGGACTGTGCCTGAACCTGGAACTGAAGTGCTGTATGCCACAGTGCTTACCTATGTCATCCATTGATGTCACCAGCTCTCGTTACTGATAGCAGAAGTTCTGTTAATTTCTCTAAGAGCTCATGGTACCCATGAGATAAAAAATAATTCACTGCTTTGGGTTTAGTAAGATTTCCTCCAGTATGGGTTTGATTCAATATAGTGAACTATATCTGTGTATTCACATCTATTCATGATACACAGTTCTTTTAAATTTAAATCTATACATTTCCTTTTCAAAAAATTGAACAGAAATACTTTGATCACATGGTTGTGTGTTGTGAAATCCAAGTCAATTAAAGAAGGCAGTAGAAAGTACTAAGTCAACACTGGAAACTCAAAATATCATCATTTGTTTTCTCCTCGCAAACTATAGCTCTCAGAAAACATTAGTCTATTGTTTAAATATGTTCTATTTAACTCCATTTGCACTAATTTTGATTATAGATGTTGGTATGACTCTTGAGTCAAAGTGCTTTATGAGGAACATAAAGTGAAAATAAGTGGTCTCCAAATTAGTCTTATTAATTCTTGGTATTGTTACATGTGAAACCCACAAAGCTTTGAAGTCCACCCACCTCCAAAACATTTTTTACTTCATCTCATCAAACTTAAGTAGAAGGCCTAGAAAGAGATTAAAAGGAACTATTTACTGCCACGTTGAACTTTTCTTTCTATTACTGGCTATCAAGGGATTCTGTGCTTTTTGATGTGGTTAGCTATGTGTTAAGATTGCAGGAGTAGACTCTGGATAAAAGTTAGGCTCCCTGTTTGTTTTGGAAGCACGTTCCAAACTTATATGGATTCTGCCTTCAGGAGATGTTTTGAACTGACTTTTCAAGTGTGAAGACTATTGTGGGCCCAGCTGTCAACACGTCAAAACTGATGTGATGTACTATAATTTTTTAGTACTTTATGATGAACCCTTAGGGTTATGGCATTACAACTACAGTTTGCTAGGCAGTGATTGATTTTCTTGATTGACAGGAAACATAGTTTATTGTGGCCCAGGTCATCAGGGCAAGGGACAGTTGATGGAGCAGCTTTGAACTCTGTCAGCAACTCCTGAAGTGTCAGTGTGCCAGATAAAGAACTCAGCTTCATTCATTTGGGTTATAGTGAGAATGTGTTTATTGGGAACAGGAATATGGCTAACCTTTGCAGGGGTAAAAAATAGAAAACATTTCATATAGCTTTCTACTTTTATGTCAAGAAATACTCAAGACTTTGCCAGACTGAACTCTTACCTCCTCCTATTTCCAACACAATAGAAGCATATTAGTTGTAAAATAAAATGTGCTTTTTTTCTCAATTAACATGCATTTTCTAGTATGTATGGATTCTTGTGAGAATTTTTTAGTGCATTTTGTTTATAATGTCACAGATTTTATATGTGTTTATTAAAGTTGGGCAGCCCCATTACATTTGCATCGTGGTAGGCCGTGCTCTTAGATGGAAGTTGATTTAAACCATTTCCAATCTGTTTACACTTTCAAACTGAAAGGCTGGATGACAATAACTAGATATATGGCCAAGTTTGTAGTACTCAAAGTATATTACATGGATTTCCCTCATCCCTAAATAGGTACTAAATGTAAACATCTATTTAGCTTGAGAAGACTTAATCTATTCTCAAAGAAAGTATTTTCAAACTCTCTAAATACATAGTTGCACTTCTGTGGATCATTTCCACTTTCAATAGATATTTCTTGAGCTATAATGATCAGAACCCATTTAGCTGTCTGAAGGCAAGATGATTGGTTGTTGTTGCTGATGTTTCTAGTATCCTTCCTGGAACATTCTGAGTAATATTCAATTACGTGTAATACTCAGGGCTTCAGGACCTCGAATGGGCCATTGGATTTTAGGAGGGAATGATTCATTCCATGAGGAATTGTACTGGGCAAGCAATGAAGGGAAGGAATTTCAACAAATGAGAGGGAGTCCTTGATTATTAGATAAAGTAGCCAGACTCAATTTATTGTAAATGGACATAAAGTCAATATTGAAAGAGCTCTTTAGCAGATATTTATTGAGTACTTACCATGTATGTGGCACTGTTGTAGGTAATAGATCCAGGAGCTTATGTTGTAGTGTCTGACATTAGAAAAAGAATGAATGAAAAACTGATGATACATCTATTAGGAAAAAAGAACAAGTCAAGTTAAATTGAGTGATAGCAAGGATTGGAGGTGTTACTCTCTTACATAAATTGGTGAAGCAAGTTCTACAGGAACTACTATTTGAGGAGAGACCTGCAGGATTTGTTTGAAAGAGAAATTGAGGCACTGGATGAATATGTGACTATCCACAGTACAGTGAGGAAGGTAGAATTGTGTTTGTTGTATTTGAGGCATGTTAAGGAAGCCAGTTTGTCTGTAGCATGTAGCATGGGAAGACACAGAGTCTGGGAAGGAAGGTGAGAGCTGATAAAGCAAAGAAAATAAGAGAAGACAGATCTTTAAGGCCTTGCTGAAGATATGTTAAGAATGTTAGTTTTATTGTGAAAGGAAGCTCTTGGAGATTTCTGAACAGAGACATGAGTTGCTGTGACCATATTTTATCAAGATACATCTGGCTGCTGTGTGGAGAGCGGAGTCTATGGGAGGCTAGAGCAGAAGCAGGGAGGCCGATTCATTGACGGTATTATAAAATCTAGAGATGAAAAAGGTCCATATGGAATAGGGTATTTGTGTTGAGGTGGCACTTGGCTGGGCAATACTAGATAGAGCAGATTTGGGTGCTAAGAGGGCAGTGAAGAGTGAGCATCAAGAGACTGAGAAGGAGTGGTCATTCACATGGTAGAATAACCTATAGAGAATGTTTTCCAAAAAGTCAAGGGGAGACCATCATTCAGGAAGGAAGCACGAAGGAGTGATCTACTCTGTCTTGCTGCTGAGATGTGTTGAACAAGTGGGAACTGAGAATTAGCCTTGAATTTTATAACAGGAGGTCACTGGTGATCCTGACGCATGTTATTTCCAGGATGTGGTAGGAGGAACACCTCATTAAAGTGATTTTTGCCGAAGAATGATACAGAGATATGGGGTGGAAGCTGAAGATATTGTAGGGTAGAATGATCAAGTATTTTATGATCCAAACCAGTAATGTTTATGCATGGAAGGGGACATAATTTATTATTGTTCTGCTACAACTGGGATATACCAAATAGTCACTCTTAGAGGAGGGCAGGAAAGTGCTTGTTTATTTTCATTCTTTGTTTACTTTTTCTGAAGCAATTTCGTACATATGAATTATAATTCTTCTTAGTCTGCTGGTAATTCAATTATTTTAATAGAGTTTTTGTGTGGAATATTTGTTCAGAGCTTTTTAATAGTTCTGCTTTGTCATCATGTACTTTATTTCCTCAAAGAACAAATTGACTTGACAGTTTTGATTTCCCTGTGCACACTTTAAAAAAATCTTGTGCTTAAATATAGAAGTTTGTGTAATATCAATATGAAACTCAGTACCCTAGAGTTTTTATTGTCTAATTGAAATATTTTTTAGGAATGAGAGATTCATAATAATAGTCTTTGGTTCTTTGACAAAATAGCTGTTATATATAATGACTGGCATGTGTTTGGGCTAATACTGATTTTCTGTGAATTCCAGTAATTTTTTTTTCAGATAGAGTGCTTAAGTCCTTGATAATTTGCCAATGCATTTTTACTTTTTCTATTGCAAATTGTGTTTTTTAATATATTGTATTTATAGTACTAGTTTTTATTTTTTAAAATCTCATAGCATGTAAGTTTTTGATAAGGCAACCCATTTATGTTTACTTATCAGCCTTTACAAGTACTTGTTTAATGTGTGCTGTTTGTATATAAATTTTTCAGAGAACATTCATTTAAACAGGTGAGGTAAAGAAAAAAAAAAAAAACAAACCAGGAGCCAATGTTGTGCTATAGCAGGTAAAGCCATCACCTGCGACTCTGGTATCCCGTATAGGTACCAGTTCGAGTCCTGGGTGCTCCAATTCTGATCCAGCTCCCTGCTAATGACCTGGGAAAAGTAGCGGAAGATGGCCCAAGTGTTTGGGGGCCCTGCACCCAAGTGGAAGACCTGGAAGAAGCTCCTGGCTCCTGTTCAGATAAGCCTAGTCCCAACCATTGTGGCCAAGTCCCAACCATTGCGGCCAATTGGGGAATGAACCAGCAGATGGAGCATCTCTCTCTCCCTCCCTCCCTCTCTATGTATCTCTGACTTTCTAATAAATAAATCTTTCTTAAGAAGATAAAAAGCATTTTTAGAGTAATGTTACTGTGTATGAAGGCTTTATACTATCACCAGCTAGTATCTCTAAGCACCAGGGCAGTGGCTCTTGACTTTGTTTACCCGTCTCGCCTATGGTGCTTTTAAAATCATGACGTACAGTTTCTACTGCAAGATTGTTGACTCACAATCACTACTGCATGAAACTGGCTTTTTTTTTTTAAGTTGTGATTCTGATATATGGAGGGGTGAAATCTATTGTCCTCTATATTAGGGTAAATTTATCATTTGTGATAATTGATGTAAATTCAAGGTCCGTATAGTTTTAAAAATAGCACTCTGGCCTCAGAATCAGCCCTAAAGGCATTCGGATCTGGCTGAAAAGCCCATGAGAGTATTTCAGGCATGGAAAGCCAAGACACTCTGGCAAAAGATCTCTGCGAGTGAGATCCCAGTGGAAAGAACAGGTCTTCAAAGAAGGAGGTACCTTTCTCTGAAGGGAGGAGAGAACCTCCACTTTGACTATGACCTTGTCTAAACAAGATAAGAATCGGAGAACTCAGAGGGCTTCCATAGCCTTGGAAACTCATGACTGGAGCATAGGGAGATTACTGATGCCATAAACAGGAGTGTCAATTGGTAAAGTCAACAACAGGAGTCACTGTGCACTTACTCCTCATGTAGGATCTCTGTCCTTAATGTGCTGTACATTGAGATTTAATGCTATAACGAGTACTCAAACAATATATTTCACTTTGTGTTTCTATGGGGGTGCAAACTGTTGAAATCTTTACTTAATGTATACTAAACTGATCCTCTGTAAAAAAAAAAAAAAAAAAAAAAAGAAATTATCAATTCCCAACTTGACTCTCACTGGGATTAAACATGACAATAGGTCTGATCTGATTTCATCATCATTTAAAAAAAATCATCTGAGCCGGCGCCGTGGCTCAATAGGCTAATCCTCCACCTTGCGGCGCCGGCACACCGGGTTCTAGTCCCGGTCGGGGCACCGGATTCTGTCCCGGTAGCCCCTCTTCCAGGCCAGCTCTCTGCTATGGCCAGGGAGTGCAGTGGAGGATGGCCCAGGTGCTTGGGCCCTGCACCCCATGGGAGACCAGGAAAAGCACCTGGCTCCTGGCTCCTGCCAGGATCAGCGCGGTGCGCCGGCTGCAGCGGCGGCCATTGGAGGGTGAACCAACGGCAAAGGTAGACCTTTCTCTCTCTGTCTCTCTCTCACTGTCCACTCTGCCTGTCAAAAAAAAAAAAAAAAATCATCTATTATTTTTCACTTTATGTTTCTGTGTGGGAGCAAACTGTTGAAATCCTTACTTAATGTATACTAAGCTGATCTTCTGTATATTAAGATAATCGAAAATGAATCTTGATGTGAATGGAAGTGGAGAGGGAGTGGGAAAGGGGAGGGTTGTGGGTGGGAGGGACGGTATGGGGGGGAAGCCATTGTAATCCATAAATCGTACTTTGGAAATTTATATTCATTAAATAAAAGTTAAAAAAAAGAAATAAATCTTTTAAAAAATAAAAAAATATATTTATTTATTTATATGAAAGGCAGAATTAGAGAGAGAGAGAGATCTTCCTTCTGCTGGTTCACTCCCCAAATGGCCTCAACAGCTGGGACTGGGCCAATCCAAAGCCAGAAGCTTCTTCCAGGTCTCCCACATGGGTGCAGCAACCAAGCACTTGTGCCATCCTCCACTGCTTTCCCAGGCACGTTAGCAGGAAGCTGGATTGGAAGTGGAGCAGCCAGGACTCAAACCAGTACCCATATGGGATGCTGGCATCGCAGGTGGCAGCTTAACTTGCTACACACAACAGCAGCCCCAAAGTTCCTATTATTTTATAATCCTCTCTCATTTCTCCTCTCTCTCACTGTATTCCTTTGTTGTTCTGCTTGGTAGTTGTCAGAGCTGCTTAGATTCCTTTTTGGAGCATTTTAAAAGCTAGTTCTCAGAGGTAGAAGTGACCAATTCTGCCATTTACTTAGATGATTATGCTTTTGCAGGATTAGTATTACCTTCAGTGTGTATTGAAGAATATTTTTATGCTACTTCCTAATTTCATGAAGATTATTTTATGTAAAAGTATATTATCTATAATTTTACTTTGTAGCATTTTATATTTATATGTTTTTACTTTATTGAACACAAATAAACTGCAAGGTATCCTACCATTGCTGCAGGAGAACTGGGCAAGCTTCCCAAGTACCTTTGTGAAGTGGAGCTTACACTTCCCCTTAGGGGATCTCACTCCTCAATAGCCGTGACCACCTACTTTAAGGACAAGGGAGGTCCTGGTTCCATCTGCATGGTAAAAATCATTAAGTATTAATTTCTTAACAAAGTCATGAGCCTCACACTGCTAAGTTGCATGGGTGTATTTTTGAGATCGTTAATTTAGAGATTCACTAGAGTCTACCTCTGAATGTAATTCAAATAGTTCTCATTCTCAGATATTTCAAATAAAAAGAAATTAGCTTTCTTGAGATTTACTGCCCTATCAAGAAAAACCTGAGAAATTTTGCCAAGAGGAGTCTAAGGGGATATGACAGCTAAATTTAATGTACCATCCTGGACGGGACCCTGGGACAGAAAAGAATGCCCTGCAAAAACTAAGGCATTCTGAACAAACCATAGAACTAACAATGAACTAATAAGGAAGGAGTATTGGTTCCTTATTTATAACAAATGTATCATACTCGTGTCAGATGTTAATATAGCAAAACCAGACATAGGGGTTGTATGACAACTCCCTGTGGTATCTTTTCAATTTTCCCATGAATCTAAAGCTATTCTTAATAAATAAAGTCTATGATTTTTTAAAGCCCTGAAGCAGAACAGAAAACCAAACTGAGAACTATTCCATGAAGAATTCATTCAGTGATTACTCTTCGGGGCAAAATTGTTTATTCTCATGACAGAAATCCAAAAATGTGTTTGAATTTCAGGAAAAAAGCAAAGAAAAAACCCACTGCACAAGCAGCAAAGACAACTGATGGCCTAGGGACTTGTCCTGCCGTTCATGTGGGAGATCAGGATGCAGTCCTTGCTCTTGGCTTTGGCCTGCTGTCTCACCAGCTGTTTTGGGCATTTGGGGGAGTGAACCAGCAGATGGACGATCTCTCTCGCCCTGTCTTCCGTCTGTCTTTCTGTCGCACTGCCTCTCAAATAAATACTTAGAAAACAATTCTATTTCTTCTTTGGAAACGATAATTGTACCAGAAGCTATACTTATATTAAAACTGGCAGGCATGTGACACAGCAGTTAAGTCACTGTGTGGGACACCCACATCCATGTCAGAGTGCCTGGGATCCAGTTCCATCCCTGCTTCCCATAGGCTTCCTGCTAATGCATGTGGGCGGTAACAGATTCTAGTCCAAGGACTTGGGTGCCTACTACCCACATGGGACCCCCTCTGGTCAGATTGCTCTTTGAATCATGAATATTGAGTTCACATATCAAAGGGTCAGTAAGAGAAAACAATTTCTTTCATTTGTTTAAACAAACATGCAATATTGTTGAATGCCTTCTTTGGCAGATTGTATCTCGTCAAAGAGAAAAGGACCGTTGGTTTATCAGAATTATTAGCTCTTGCCATTAACATCTTGCTGAGTACTTACAGTGCCAGGCTCTGCACCTGTTACACTGATGCCTCATCCAGGTTGAAAGAATGGAGTAGGCAATGTTTTCCTTCCTTTATGTTGATCATTGCTCACTCTCTATATTAAAATCATCCTCCATTTCTGTGTCTTTACGTTAACCCAGCCTGGATCATGATCACTATACTTACTAAAATTGGGTTTCTTCCTAGAGAATATGGAAACTCAAAGTAACCGTGGCTTAAACATAGAAATACATGGAATTTTTGTTGTTTATTTTTGTATCCTTAGCACCCAGTTCATGGTTTGCCATGTGTTGTTTGAAATAGCACTGTTTAGCTTTGCTGCCCCCTGCTGGTTTTAGTCTGTGAAACAAGATGCCGGTGGGTTTTTAGAACTGAGACCAAACCCTTGTAATGTGAAGGCAGTACCCTGCCTCTCATCCTTCTCCTTTAATTCAAAGTGTCCTTTAGGGTTAGCCACTTATCAAAAAGAATTCACTGAATCAAGAGAGTGGTACAGTTGGCCCAGCAAGGTGAACTTGAAAAGTCATTTGGGTCTCTGATAGATAAAACCCTGTGGTTTTTTTTTTTGTTTTTGTTTTTGTTTTTTTTTAAGTGGAATTTTTTGTTGTTGTTGTAAGGGGAATTCCAGGACTAGGGCAGAATTAAACCAACACCTGCATGTAACCACCTAGACTTACTGATGCCCACCTGTCCACTGTAAAAATTCCCTAAAGAGCACAGTATTTGACCAATCAGGAACTTGGACATGAACTAAACATACATGTCTCAGCCCCTATTTCATTCTTTAAGAACCCCTCTCAGTGCCTCCTCCCCTTCAGCATTATCTCCCTGGAAAGCCTAGAAATTAAACAATAGCAGTCCAGCTCCTTGCTCTGCACTTGGCAAATAAATACCTACGTTCTTCTGCCACCTCAATATCACTGATTGGCTTTCTGCACATTGAGTGAGCAGACTCAGGTTTGGGGGTTCTTTGGCAGCACCTCCAACTAGTTGTGGGGTTGGAGGTTGTTCTCCAACAGAACTAGTGTTTACATGGTGATAACAAAGCAAGTGCATCTTGGCAAAGAGAAAAGCACCATTGGTTTGTCCAAATTAATAGCTCCTTGCCATTAACATCTTGCTGAGTACTTACCATGCCAGGCTCTGCACCTGTTACGCTGATGCCCCATCCAGGTCTTACAGCATAGTCTGAATCACCTCTGTCAGAATACATTGTGGATTCCTGTACCTTATAGCCAGAAAAGTGATACGGCAGGTCCCGGATTGGGCCCAGAAATTTTCCTGCCCCACAGACTTCCCTCAGTGACTTGAGAGCTGCTGGAAAGAAGGGAAAGGAGAAAAGGAAGACAGGGAAGGAGAGGAAGACTGGTTTGCAGTTTCACTACCTTTCCGGAAGCTCTCAAACAGGGGTGGCAGGGGCTGAATTTCCATCCCTGATTTTTTACACACACTTGGGCCTGTTGCTTCCAGGAGAGCGTCCCGGAACTAAGAGCAAGAGCACAAAAAGGCTTTCAACTTTTTTTTTTTTTTTTTTTTTTTTTTTGGTCACATGAAGTCTGGAGTCAGGCAGTCAAGTGCTGGAATGGAGGACTTGTGAGGCCCTTAGCAGCGTGGGTGCCTTTGGTCTTCGAATCCAAGGTGGTGCCGGGTTGTCATTCAGTGAGTCCCTGAGTCCTTGTCCCAGTGCTAGGATGGAAAGAGGCAAGCAGCAGAAGTAAAAGCTCCTTCCACTTCGAGGAGACCTATTGGAAGTGTTGTAGAAAGGGTCTAGGCATGTCCCCTTGTTCAGTACTTAGTCTTGTGACTTCATTTTGCTGAAACAGTATCTTGGGTAGATAGTTTTTTTATATTTTAAAATTTAGGCAGAAATGTGTTTAATAAAACAAAAAACAGAAAGCAAACAAATGAAGAAAAAAACTCAAGGGTTTGTTACTAAGCAAGAGGTATCAGGAGCTCCTAATTGGTCTCTGCCACTATCTTAATTCATCCTAAATCCTCCAAGATAAACCTCCGGGATTCCCTTACTCTTGCACAAGTGATTTTGCCAGTGTTCAAAACCAGCTATCATCGCCATCCTGTTGGTTTACTCCTTGCTCTATTCTCCGGAACTGGTGGGGGGAGAGAGCTAAAGTTATAAACATAGCCAATGTCATATACTTGTCAGTTACCCAGTTGGATTCCTACTGTTACAATTGCAGATAAAAATTTTCATGTTCCATTTTAATTCTATATTCTACCCTCTCTGTCTTTACGTTCTTAAAACAATTAATTAGCTGTACGCCCCTCAGTTTTGTGTGTCTCTGCGATGTCTTCATGTGCTTAAACTACGGACCTCTTGTCATCAGTAGGCTGGGAGCGTTTCTCTGGTTTGCTGCTGTGGGACAGTTTCTGGACTTGAGGGGTTTGTGCTCTGTAAATATTGAAGAGAGAAAATGGCTGATTTCTCTTTTTCTCTTCTATTGAGAACATAAGACTGCAAGTATATTTTCATGTTTTAAGAAGCATTTATCTTCCCTTCTCTTTCCTAGCTTATGGTCTCTTTACTGTCTTGTCTCTTTGAAATTTCAGATTATCTTTGAGATGTTCGCTTCCCCTCCATTGGCCTCTTCTCCTTGTTTAGTCTCCTTGATTCCTTTATGGCATGCTGTGTTACTGACAGTACATTCTTGGAAATGCCTCTTGGTTCTTTTATCTCTGACTTTCCGTCAGCGTTTCCTTTGTTGACCTTTTCTGCTGTACAGTGCTGAGCAAACCCAGTGGTTTTTGCCTTCATCCCTGTGCTCTCCTCTTCTGCCCTTTCTTTGCAGTATCTTAGCAGACAGCTCTTTTATATTCAGCGCTTGTCTCTACATGGATGATTTCCAAACATGCATAGATTCCTATTATTCCTCATTCAGGCAATCCTGTTAAATACTTCTGGAGTGCCTCAACTTAGATTCCTGTGTCATCTTAAACATTATGTATACAACCTATAATGGGTTCATGTCATCAGAGCATTGCTTCTTAAACTTTTCATCCTGGTAACCTTCATGGCTGAGGATAACAGCTTCTTATGGGCTTATTCTTTTGCCTGGCATTGAGCTTTCCTTTTTTTTTTTTTTTTTCCCAACTTGTTTTTCTTCCTAAGATTAGGTTAAAAGAGTACATTCCACAAAGCTTACTAGGGATGACACCAGACCTTATGACTTCCTAGCCATTGAACTGTTGCTGTCCTCTTTTATCTCTTCATCTAATAGTTCCCACATACCTGTATTGTATTATTGGATACATGGTCTTTGTTACTAAAGACCATCTCAGGCCTCTGCCTGAGGCGCCGGTACTCTGGGTTCTAGTCCAGATTGGGGCACTGGATTCTGTCCCGGGGTTGCTCCTCTTCCAGTTCAGCTCTCTGCTGTGGCCCGGGAGTGCAGTGGAGGATGGCCCAGGTGCTTGAGCCCTGCACCCGCCTGGGAGACCAGGAGAAACACCTGGCTTCTGGCTTCGGATCAGCACAGCGCATCAGCCATAGCAGCCATTTGGGGGGTGAACCAATGGAAGGAAGACCTTTCTCTCTGTCTCTCTCTCTCAGTCTAACTCTGCCTGTCAAAAAAAAAAAAAAAAAGTAATGGCCCATCTCACTTATATTCTGTAATTTTACTTCTTTTTGTAGTCTCAATGCCTGATATATAATTGACACTTCATAGTGTTCACTGTGGATAATGGCAAACTATTTTCGTTTCCTTATCTTGATCCATTTCTAACAGCAACATTGCTCAAAAAATAATTTTTCTGATCACCAAATGTTTCTTTTCATAAATCAAATGAGAGTGCTCAGTCCAACCTGAAAGACAGAAGAGTTTTTTTCAGGTTGTTTACATTTTGCTTTGTACCTTTTAAAGTACATTGGAAAATGCATGGTGTGGTTGTGGGAAAAGTAATTTTCTCCATCTTCTTAGTCTTCAGAGTGTCCTCTAAAAACTTGAAATAAGAGAGTCATGAAAAAAACTAATAGGATTTTGTGAAAAGATAGGTTTTGCATAAGAAAGTTCAAGGTAGGCCAGGAGTGAAGGGAAATAAAGAAAGAATATGGATAACGAAAAATGAATATGAAAATACAGATCCACACCACTTGGTAAATGATGAGGTAGAAGGTTAGTTGTATCGAAGTGGTGGATATAAGGGTGAAAATTTCTGCTCCTTACCCTCTACAAAAGAAGTTTGCTCCATTGCTTTTTTTAAGACATTATTTTTAAAAAATTTTTTGAAAGGTAGGGAGATAGAGAAATCTTCTGTCTACTTGTTCACTCCTCAAATGCCTACAATAGCTGGGACTTGGCAGGGCAAAGCTAGGAACTCAGATCTCAGTCTGGGCCTCCCCTAGGGGTGGCAAGGACCCAAATGCCTAAGCCATCATTATATTTCCAGGTTATACATAAGGAGCTGGAATAAAGAGTGGACTCTGGACTTGAACCCAGGCACATCAATATGGGATGTAGGCATCTCAAGCAAAGTCTAACTGCTGTGCCAAATGTCTGCCCCCTTCCTTTCCTTTGTTCAAAAATGTGTATGTATTTATTTATTTGAGAGGCAGAGAAGAAGGAGGGAGTGTGGGGGCTGCATTCCCCTGTACTAGCTTACTCTCCAAATGCCTGCAATAACTAAGGATGAGCTGAGAACTTATCAGGGTCTCCCAGGTGGCTGGCAGGGACCCAAATACTTGATCATCACCTGGTGTCTTCTAGGGCATGCATCGACAAGAAGCTAAAATCAAGAGAGGAGCCAGGACTAGTATCTTAATCGCTATGCAAAATTCCCCTCCCTCCTCTATACACAGTTGTTTTATGATACATTATTAAAATAACTTTCTCAGCGATATAGGAGCATGACATATACTTAAGGCAGGTCTTACTAATATAGGATTTGTTTTAAAATTAAGGTATGAGAGATTAGCTATGCTTGAAATTTAGCTTTATTTTAGAAAACTGGACTAGTAGATTATTATTACAGACCGGAATAAGGGGAAACACAGATTCAGTTCACTTATTTACTTGGCTTTACCCTTTGAATTTTCTATAGGGAATTTGAAGTACTGCCTTGTGATTCTTAATCAGCCTCTGGACAGATATTTTCGTCAACTTTGGAACAAAGGTAATCTCAATTAGCATTTATATTTCTTTCTTTCTTACTCTATTTAGAGCTAATATGACTGTTAAGTACCTTGGAAATCTAACTGAATCACCATAAAGTGGAATTCATAATAAGGTGATTCAATCATCAAATTATCAGAAGGCTTTGCAATCGCTCTCTTACCCTGTTTGTGCAATGTGATTTCCACAGCCTGGACCCCTGAGGACAGAATACTAATTTCAGAATTTCTGTGTGGATATTAATTGTGAATACTCAACAAGCATTTGTTTTAGTATAAATATTTCTGCACCACTGATAGCAAAAACATGTTCATATGCTTCATTTGTCACAGCATCCTATAAGATGTCTGCAGGTTGACCAGATTTGCAAAATTAAGAACCATGTTGGGGCCGGCGCTGTGGCTCACTAGGCTAATCCTCCGCCTGTCGTGCCGGCATCCCATATGGGCGCTGGGTTTTAGTCCTGGTTGCTCCTCTTCTGGTCCAGCTCTTTGCTGTGGCCTGGTAAGGCAGTAGAGGATGGCCCAAGTGCTTGGGCCCTGCACCCGCGTGGGAGACCAGGAAGAAGCACCTGGCTCCTGGCTTCAGATCGGCGCAGCACGCCAGCCATTTGGGGGGTGAACCAATGGAAGGAAGACCTTTCTCTCTGTTTCTCTCTCTCTCTCACTAACTCTGTGAAATAAAAAAAAAAATTAAAAAAAAAAGAACCATGTAACCAGCACATCAAAAATCTCTTGAGATGTTGAAAGATATGATTAAAAATGAAATAGTTTCACAGAATTAATATTTCTATGAAATTTTATGTAGAAAACAGGCTTTATTAAGTATTTATTTACCTTTAAATTGTTTATTGGATGCATTCTAGTCTAGAAAATAATATTAAATATCCCTTACAGTTTTGAACTTATGCTTTCCTTCCATGAAATCTTGTGATTTTGTTTTCAGAGGAATATTTTTGCTGCATTATCAGTGTAAGTTTTAAGCCAAAGTAGACAGAAGGACTTGATTACTGAGAAATGAATGCATACCCTGTCATTATCTTGCTTCCCTCTTATCAGTACAGAACTCTTTAGTATCTCAACATAAAGGTTATGTGCCTTAGAATGCAGCCCTAATATTTTAATAAATTCAAATCTATAGGCAGGATGTTGTGACACTAGAGAGAATAAATCATCACAAATGTTTTTATGTAAAGAATTTTTCTTGTCTAATATGATTATAATGAAACTCTTGGTGTTTCAAATTTTGTTATCTTCAATTTAGCAAACTTAAAATTTCCCATTATAATCGTATTATTATTGCCCCTCAAGTTTGAAAATTATTGAACTTTTTATTTACTAGTAATTAAAATTTGTATGTATGGCTTAATGCCACAATGTCCTTTTTTCACTGAATTTCTGGTTTCTACTGCAGTGTTTGACACATTGCTGATAGTTATGAGAAATGAAAGCACAAATTTAATGTGGTTTATGTTGATAGTAAATAATACATAACATTATTAGGTGTATCTTTTTTATCTGACTTTATTGTATTGCATTTTTTGTATTGTTTGGAGCATATCTGAGTGACTGTTAGAGACATTATGATTTGATAAGATTGTCATTGATGTGAAATTTTGAAAACTGTATATTCAAAGCTACATTTAAAGAAATTTCTTATATTTTGTGTGGCTAAGGGTTCTGTTTTGCACATAGTGTGAAATGGTATATATTTTTGAGCTGCCTGAAGATTTTCTAAAGAGAAATTATATTCAAAAACAGCCTGACCTATACCAACTAACCTTTTGATTTGTATAAAATATCAAAACGTCATCAATCTGTACATGAGTTGGCTAAAAATATCCGAAGTATTAGGTCTACTGAAATGCTTCTTAATTCTCATTTCTTTAGTTTACTGAAATGTTTTTTTTTTAGTAGACTTCTAAAGTAATTTTTATCTTTTAATGTCCTTTAGTTGTTATAAGGAAAAGGTTGATAAATAACTAAAGACTAGGATTTTGTAATTCATAGGACAGGCTATACTGTTCTAAGTAAAGGCAACAAGATCGGGACCTTAGGACCCAAGTTGCTAATATTAGTCTAGGACAGGCCGAGCTAAAAGAATAGGGTGGCACTGAGAGTCTGGGAGTGGAAACAGTATCGTGGCTTGGAATACTAGCAAGTGATGGCCCAAGGCTGCTGTCCCTGTTCCCTTTTGGCCCATATGTCCAGCATTTTCTGTATCTTCTGTTCTGTGGCAGAACAGATTTGTGAGGACTGGAAATGAAGGGGTGAAGGCTGAGCATCAGAGACAGGGAGGTATAGATGTCACTTCATGGAGTGGGATACTTGCATACAGCTGATGGTTTGACTGTGTGCCTCGGACTTCTAGTAGGTACTAGTTTCCAAAGAGCTGTTTCGGCAGAGAGACTACTTTGAAGATTTATTTTTTCACTTCTTGCAATGCTTATATGAGTTCTGAAATGTAGTTTAAATGCCTAAGGAAGGGGTTCAAGGGAAATTAAAATTATTGAGGTTTTTAAATGAGTTTTTCCTTTAACCTCATGATGTTTTGATATTTTCTTGGCTACAAGTGTCGGGATGTATTCCTCCTTGTCCTAGCATTTTGTAGATTCAATTTGATTATACCTAGGTACATAATGTAGCTAGATAGATAAGTAGAAAGAGGGATGAATGGCTACTATGGCTAGTATCTCACTTTTCTGTGACTAACAGAGGTTACTGACATTCATGAATCAATATAGGTCTCAGATTTCTTTACCTCTCAAACTTTTTTTTGAACCTGACTTTCCATTCCAGTAAATGTGTTTCTCAGACTGATATATGTGAATATGTGATAATTAAAAAAAAATAGGGGTGTATGTTTGAAAGGAACTCTGTTTGTTGGTGGTTACTTATTCTCGATTGGAGTTACAGAGGCATTGGGCTAATCAACATTTTTAGTAGAGAGCACTGAGCTCCATAAAATTAAAAAATAGAAAAAAATCCTAATAAAACCCAGTTACCTGGAACAAGTTTATATAGATGGGTTGTATATCGGATTTCTAGTTCAACTTCTTTTTTTTTTTTTTTTAAGATTTATTTATTTGAAAGGTAGAGTTACAGAGAAGAGAGAGAGAGAGACAGAGAGAGAGAGAAAACTTTCATCTGCTGGTTTACTCCCTAAATGGCCGCAACAGTCGGAGCTGGGCCAGTCTGAAGTCAGGAGTCAGGGGCTTTGTCCAGGTCTTCCACACAAGTGCAGGGGCCCAAGTATTTGGGCTGTTTTCTACTGCTTTTCCAGGCCATAGCAGAGAGCTGGATTGGAAGAGGAGCATCCAGCATTTGAACTGGCACCCATATGGAATGTGGGCACTGCGCCACCCCAGTTGAGCTTCTTAGACATGTCCTCCATTTTAGAATGAGTTAAAAACCTTTCCCTGTCTATCCCACACAATCCACAGAATAGTGGTGGCCACGTTAATTAGATTATTAGTAGATGGTTAGATAGATTGATGACAGGCACTTAATTCAGCTTAAGGCTACTCTCCTCCAACAAGGAGTTATTTTGCTTTAATCAAGTTCCCTCTCTTCTGTTTCTTTCTGTCTTTTCTTCTGTTCTTAGATAGCCATCCTGAAGAGCACACCAGGGTCTAGGCAGTATACCCTGGTTCCATTCTGATAAGCCCGGCATCATAAAGTATTTGACAAATCTGGCTGGTCTTATAGATTAAGAGGAGGCACGATTAGCGTCTTAGAGTAAGATATTTGATTTTACAACATCAGTGTATTCCCTTCTGTTCTATTTGTAATTGACATTTCTTTAGTCCCTGCTGAGCAGTCTGTAGGCTGGAAGCTGGGGATGTAATTGTGGACTGCAATTGCAAGTTGAATTGAGGGTTGGAGGTGTACAGGTGTGATGAATACACGTTAGAGGCTGTGTTCCAGCCACAAGTTGTTAAAATTAACTTGCTCTATCCCTGCTTCTTAAGAGCTGGTATTATCAAAGTAACTGGCTAATTGACCCTGCTTTTTTCATATCCCTATGCTTTTCTTTTTCTTGTTTTTCAAACAAAGTAACTTACCTATAATAGTAGTGTTTAATGAAGCATGACTTGCTCCGCTAATTATATTGATACTGTGCTAGAGATTTGTTTTGCCAATAATTTGTTTCAAATGAAGTAGAAGCTAACATAAAACACCTGCTTCAGTAGTTTTGTTGTACGAAACCCTTTCCTTCATAAACTAGGCACCCAAATGCTATTACAAGCCTCTTTTCACCTGATTATTTGAAGTTAAATCCAGCCAACATTAGCGAACTTCAGATTATATAGTTTTCCTCTCGCCTGTTTTCTTTTTATTCCCATTTCCCCATTCAGTGATATCTCCTCATCTCATTTCTGGAGTCCTGCGTGTTCATTCTCCTTAAAATAGAGGATCTTTATGTGTACATTGGGTGAACTGATTTTTTGCTTTAATATGGTTGGCACCAATGTTGTTTTAATCATATTGTAACTATTTCTATGCATTATTTCTGTTAGAGAAATTTCAGAGGAAATGTGTCTTTTGATGTCCACCTTGAAGTTTTAGGATGACTGTGGAAGGGCCAATCTTGTCCCCTTTTTGCTTACAGTCTAAATGAACTTTATTATCTTATAAACATACAGGAAATATTTAGATATTACATTATCATTGGTTGTATTTCATTGAAAGAAATTATGAATGACTGACCCAAAAAACTGTATATAGGTGAAATGCTCATTTATGCATTCAATTATTGTTTATAACCATTGTCTATATACCCACTAAAATAGGGTGTTTTTGCTTTTTATTTGTTAAATTTATTATTTGGTGAATTATGAAGCTTTTTTACTGTAATGTAAACTTAAAATATATTATCTCAAAAACAAAACCAAAAAATACAAATAGAAGAGTAGAAGGAAGGAGGATGAGAGGCAGGGAGGAAGGGAATATCATTATTTTCTTGGACTTATATTTACAAATCATATTTAATCTATTAAACATTAATTAAAATAAAAGATTTAAAAGAGTGCTTCTTTTTAAATTTAGATTTTTTTATTAAGAGAACAAATTTCATGGATTTCATGGATACATAGGTCACCATACTTTCCTCCCTCCCTCAACCACCCTTCCTTCCTATTTTCCTTTCTTTTTTTTTCCTTCCCTTTAATATTTGCAATAACATATTTTCAATCTATAATCACAGGCTTAATGCACTGCTAACCATAATGATCAACAAGTAAAAAGTAGAAAAACCACTCTTCCATGGGAACATAGACAAGAGCTGTAAATAATCAAATCATAAAATGTCAGTTTCATTCTTATACTTTTTTTGTATTCTATATTAACACATCAGGGAAAACCTATTTGTCTTTTTAGGACTGTCTTATTTCACTACACATAATGGGCTCCAGTTGTATCTGTTTTGTTGTGAAAGACAGGATTTCATTCTGTTTTTATATCTGCGTAGTATTTGTATTGCCAAGATAGTTTTACCTCTGACCTCATTTCCACTGCCACTCCTTGTTATGTATTTAATAATTAATGTAATGGAACTGATATTTGTTATTATTTTCTGCCTCAAATAAGCTTGTACTTATTCATAGTGCAGATTCTACTCATTTCTAGGTCCAAATCAATGCCATGTCTTATGAAGGCTTTCTTTGCATCCCCAGACGTAGTTTTTTACAAATGTCACTTAATCTCATCTTGAGAATGAGTCTAGGTAATAGTGTTTTCTTCCTGGTTCCTGTGACAGTCGCTTGGGGCTAGCTGTCATAGGTCATCCTGGAAATGGCTGAGGGTTAATATCTGTCTTGGTGCATTGTAGGTCCTGGAAGTGCTTCTGCCCTGATGTGAACCAGTTTGCTGTAGCAAGTGCTTGTGTGTGACTCTAGACACACTCGCTTTTTGCCCCAGATTCCTCTCTGATCCTTGGACGAGGCACTTCTGCTAACGCTGATCTCTGCTGCTGCTTTGTTTCTGCCCTGTGACTCTCAGATATTTACCTGGCATTTCCTGGTGCAACCGATCAGAAGTGTTATTTTCATTACTTTCTTGTTCTTTCTTGCATAGCTCATGTGCAAGCAAGTCATCTCCTCCTTTTCCACTTCAAATCCCCCACACCTCTATGGTTTATTTCTTTGACAACTGAGATGCTAACAAATGTGTCATTGGAATGTATCACCTCTGTCCATTCATATATTATGGTGAGGTACCGCTTTTACTAATGGTTGGCTATATAATTACAATTAAGTGATACCCTTGTCTTCTGATGTTATTGTCCAAAGAGACTGTCATATATTGGATTCTTTTTGAAAAATAACTTTTTTGAAATCTTTAGATTAATTGTATTGTTTTGAATATAAAATCTTCAGTTCTTCCCCAAATTTCCATCTTTAATTATAGAAATATGTGTTCATTATAAAAAGTTAAAGCATAATAGTTAGAATGAAAAAAAATCAGTCCCCATTAACTATTACTCCTTCATTATCTCTTTTCTGCTTTTATTTTATATTTTTCATTGTTTCCCATGAAATGATTTTATATGCAATTTTTAATTCTTAGGGTAATAGAGGAAATACTGTTATTAAATAGGAAAATACCCCTAACATGGTGATTGCCAGACCACGAGGCTCTCTTTACAACAGTTAGTATAAACATTTTAAATGCCTGTTTTACATTATTTTTATGACATTTAGATTTGTGTCCAGTTGTGTCAGTTTTTAATGTAGCCAGAAAATGACTTCAAATTTGTATGGCAACTTATGTTTTTTAATATTTAATGTTTTATATATTTGCCAACATTTGCTCCATGTTTAACTTATTTGTACTTGTGTGCCTACACAATGTATCTGTCACTCTGATGGTTACAAATAACACATAAAAACTACGCTGTATCCTTCATGGTGTTGTATCCTTAGTAAAACTGAAAGGAAAAACACTAACTAGGTGGTGGACTAATCAGTAAAACTTGAAAATGTCAGAGAGAAATTAAAGTAGACCTTGGAGTCCACTATCCAGAGGTGAATTTAGCCCTTTGCATTTATTATGGTTGATGGTGCTAGTTCTTTAGCAGATAGGGTATCATTCTCCCAGTCAAATGCTTGGATTTTACAACCATACCTCTGAATATTTATTGACACTTTTTATAAAATCAGGTTTGCTTTGTTGCTCAGTCCAGATCAGTGAAGTTCTAAGGAAGCTGAAATGTGAGACCTACTCAAGCTGTGCTCTGCGCTCAGTGTTCGGTGGTCAGAAGCAGGGAGCCTCTGTGGGACGAGCACTTCAGTGGAAACCAAGGTCTTTCTTCTGGTGGCCTTTTCCTGTTCTCTAACAGCCAGAGTTGTTTCTTCCACGTTCCATTTTCCTTCTTTTACCACGTTTCGATTCACTCCCCTGTCCCCACACTCACTCCCTTTGTATTCTGGATGCCCACTGTTGGCTCTTATTAAATGTTGTTTAGGGCTGGTAAATGATCAGTTCTTTTTTTATTTTTATTTTTTGACAGGCAGAGTTAGACAGTGAGAGAGAGAGACAGAGAGAAAGGTCTTCCTTTTTCCATTGGTTCACCCATCAAGTGGCCGCTGCAGCCAGTGTGCTGCAGCCTGCGTGCTGTGAGAATCCGAAGCCAGGAGCCGGGTGCTTCCTCTTGGTCTCCCATGCGGGTGCAGAGCCCAAGCACCTGGGCCATCCTCCACTGCCTTCCCAGGCCACAGCGGAGAGCTGGACTTGGAAGAGGAGCAACCGGGACAGAATCTGGCACCCCAACTGGGCCTAGAACCCGGGGTGCTGGCACCGCAGGTGGAGGATTAGCCAAGTGAGCCGCGGCACTGGCCAGATCAGTTCTTAATACCCTTTCTAATATCCCACAGTTTAGGACACATTTTTCTAAAACTCCATCCTATTCTGGATAACAACTACTAGAAGCCACTGTCCTGTCTGAGCCTGCACTGCCAGTCTTCTCTTGTATCTCTCTCCTCTGGTTCCCCATGACATCTTGTAATACTGGGATCAAATCTCTGGTTATTGATCTAAAGATAAAGCCACTGATTTGAGTACTGTTTCCCTAGTTTCAGCCAGTGGTCATGACAGCCATTAATATGTATTATGCCATTTATCAACAAAATAGCAGATGGATGGAAACATCTTACTCCTTTAATATTATGCCCTTAAATCTGTTACTGCATTTCCAGCATTTGCGAAGCAATAGGATACTTCATCTGTATTAAAAGGGTCAAAAATGAGTGCCATTTTCGTTTAACACATCTATAGCATTGGCAGTTAATGCTGAAGTTTTTTCAAATACCCTTCCAAAATTTTAATTGTGAAATATTAAAAAAAATTGACCCATGTAATTTCTATTGAAAAAAGTGCTTGGGTTTTAAGTGGCAACTCCTAAAAATGCAGATAGTATTATTTCCAACAGCTCTGTTCCTTCTCAGAAACTTGTTATTAAGAAATATAGAACTTTTTACCATGGTGATTTTTCCTCATTTCAGCTGTATTTTGCCACTTACACAAAGACATCAAGAAGTTTAGCCTTTGGAGAAGCAGAGAAACATTCAGGGCTCACTTACACTTTCTCCCACATTGTATTGTATATGCAAGAACTTTCAAAAGTTTGTGGAGATGTATATTGTGAAAAATTTTTGCAATAGATTTCAATGTTTTGTACCAAGGTAAGATTATCTTTTGATTCCATTTCCAATGAACTTTTTGAAGTACTCTCATGTAGTAATATGTGGAAACATTTTTATTCTGGCTTTACTTTGAACTCTGTATAATATTACCTGTCAAATATTAGTGTTTCTATGTGTATTTCATTATCCCCATTGCTTAGTCACTTCTCCTTTGGTATAAATTCTTCTGAGGCAAACTCTAGGAGTTTATTTTTAAGGTTATGCCATTTAATTGAATATAAATGAGTTAGAGGATTTCTACTGGTTAATACTTGTGTATAACAATGAATGACAAAATAAGTTGACTTTTAAACAGAAATTGTGTACTCTTTTTTTTAAAAGATTTATTTATTTATTTGAAATGCAGAGTTTGTTTATGAGAGGGAGAGAGAGAGCGAGAGAGAAGGAGACAGAGACAGAGAGCAAGTGATCTTCCATCCGCTGGTTCGCTCCCTAGATGCAACACCAGGGCTAGCCCAGGCTGAAGCCAGGAGCTTCTTCCAGGTCTCCCATGTGGGTGCAGGGGCCCAAGCAGTTGAGCCATCCTCCAGTCCTCTCCCAGGTGCTTTAGCAGGGAGCTAGATTGGAAGTGGAGCAGTTGGGACCAAATCCATTCCCATATGGATGGCAGTGACTTAACCTACTATGCTACAATGTCAGCCCTTTGACTTTTTTTCCAATAGTACTAGTCCTTGGTGGAAATTGAGCTTTTATTTTTATGGTAATGGAAGTTTTGGGGTCTTTGGAAGGAAACTCCTTTGGGAACAGAAAAGTTAGTGAGAGGATATAACTTGATCTTTACCACTTGATTGTGAGACAGAGGTTTGATCAAGAGAAAAGTCTTGATCTACATTCTTTCTGTGTTTAGAGTTTCCTGATGGTGATTAGAACAAACTGAATGGGGTGACATGGGGGAAAGCCTGGAACAAAACACTTGTTCAAGGTAGTAGGAATGGAATGGTCATGGGAACAGAACTGGACAGTGTGGTCGCTCGTATCTTACATAGCAGAATCTCTATGGAAGTGAAATAGTGACAGTTTCAAGTACAGGCTTCCTTGCTATCTAAGCAGCTGCCCTGAATGTAGCTTTTAAGGACTTGCTGAGAATACATGGATAAGAGATTTATGGGGTCATTTTCGCTATTTAAATACATTCAGGTGAACATCTCATCAGCTGAAAAAATTCTAGGCTTTAGCATACCTGAATTTCAGTTGGAATGATCTGGAAGGTTCTCAGTTCTGGTAATGATTAACTTAGTCATTAGACTCAGAATTTTGTAGTGCAGTAGTAAGGCTTATCATGGTTTTATTTATCTATAAATGCACACTATTGTGTTCTTTTCTATGTTTAGTGTTTCATAACATTTATGCTTTAAGCACATGTAAGTGAACATTGAACCAAAGGTCTGATGAGCCATTTACATACTTTTTTTCAGGTCCATTGAACAAAACAGTTATGTACAAGCTGTAGCTTCTGTAAATAAAGCTGGTGGAAGAGATTTATCCTAGTCACTTAGGAATATTTGGTGTTTATAAACATTACTTAAGTGTATATGACATTTTAATATGTTAGTGGGACAGAATAAAATATATGTGGGTTGATATGAGGTCAGAGACAGATTATACCATCCCTACCCCCAAGATGATGACCCATTTCCATTGAATTAGACCTTTAATCAGCTTGGATACTATGAAGCAAATACTATGAGATTTTCTGAAGCCTGGTATGGCTTCATCTCTCTGGATTTACTCACAGCTGGTGCCAACAGTGCATTGTTGTGTTTAGTGCCACTGCTGGTCCTGTTCCTCCATCACAATTAAGCAGTGTCTCATAAATATATTTAATATTTATATCAAATATATATGAAGATTATATATAAATATAAATCTTTTAAAATATATAAAGAATTAGTGTGGCTTTGTTCTGAAAATGTTTTACTTGCAAAAATATGTGGAAGACTGGATTCGGTCCATAGTCTATAGTTTGTTGACTTCTGAGGAAGATCTGTTGTATCGAGTCAGTTTTAGCTACTAGCCAGTACTTCCTACCTTGAATTTAGATCTCTTTCTGGGAAATTGTTCCACTGCCAGTGTCTCAAGATCAACACTTCTGTGTCTGGCTGGTGGATTTCTTATTACCTACCTTATGTTCTTTCGTATTTACAGATAAAAGTCTTCACTTTTATTCGCACATTCATATATTTAGCCTGAGCCGGTTTTCATAGTAGATTGGTTGCTCCCTGCTTTAATTCTGGACCTGATTTTTGTGATAGCAGTCATCCTATAGTAATTTCCTACCATCTCACGTTTGTGTCTTTTCTAGTATCTGGGCAGTTGGCCTGAATTACCCCTTTACTTTCTTTCTCTCACTTGTGAGCAGAGTTGTACCAGTCTGCTAGGGAAAGTCATGCTATGGTTTGATATTTAATTGCAACTGGATCCTCACTGCTGTGGTAGAATCTGTATCTCTTAGTGCCTCTTTTCCATAGTGGCTCTATTTAGGGTAAAATTTGAGGAAACTGTTTAAGAGAATGAAATGTTTTGTTATTGTATAGACCATCAAGTAAGTGTTTTGTTTGCAAATCTCTAAAACTGCCTAACCAATTATGATCACAATTTTACTAAAAAGAAAGAAATCTAATGAGAGTTTTTCTCCTATATCAAAACGTCTGTTACCATGCTGTATTCCTTCTCCAATTTTCTCCCATGTTTTCCCATCTTCCTGTCTCACTGTGGTCTCTTTTCCTTCCTTCTTTCACTACTTCTTTCCATGTCCTCATTCTTTTTTCCATGCCTATGTTTTCATCTTTCTCTGTCACTTTTTCCTAAGGCAGTCACTGTTCACATAAGCTCTCTCATTTGCATGGAGATACTCTATCATTTGTTCTAGTCTCTAAATTGGTAGTAATATACATTTTGGAGGTAATTATTTTTAAAGATGATCATAATTATTCTAAGATCTTTCTCTATATTATTTTAGTTTTGTTTTTACTTTGTTATTCATAATGTATAACTATTACAATTAATATCAGGAATTTCAGTTACAAGCACTTAGTGGCCACATCTGATTTCTCCATTAAACAGAAATGAGGAGTTACAACAAATATATAAAAAATGAAAGATCATAATTTGGAAGTGGACCTAAGATGTCATCATTAGTTGTAATTATTAATGTAAATATTTCCCACTCCTTCAGCACTACGGATGTGATTTTCTGATACTTTCTAAGTTAAAGACTGTACTCTCTTAATGAGTCATGGAATTAGTTTAATTGGGTAAAGGAACTGTTTAAGAAAAAGGAAATTGGGCCCGCGCCACGGCTTACTAGGCTGATCTTCCACCTGCGGCGCCGGCACCCTGGGTTCTAGTCCCAGTTGGGGCACCGAGTTCTGTCCCGGTTGCTCCTCTTCCAGTCCAGCTCTCTGCTGTGGCCTGGGAAGGCAGTGGAGGATGGCCCAAGACCTTGGGCCCTGCACCTGCATGGGAGACCAGGAGGAAGCACCTGGCTCCTGGCTCCTGGTTTCGGATCCGTGCAGCGCACCAGCCGTAGTGGCCATTTTGGGGGTGAACCAATGGAAGGTCCTCTCTAACTCTGCCTGGCAAAAAAAAAAAAAAAAAAAAGAAAAAAAGAAAAAAAAAGGAAATTGAAGATAAAACAAAAGTGTGTCATGTGTAGTTAGGGTAATACTGTTCCTTGAGATACCCAGATAACATGTACCTATGTATATTTATGCACATACATTTAAGCATACTTGAAAAATTTGGCTAAAATGGAATTAAAAATAGGTACAAAAAATGAAATCCATACATATAAGGGATATCCTAAAAGTGTGTTAACATATGTATTATGAAAAAACTGCATGGATTTCAAATTTTACATAAAAATATACTTCTTTCAATTCCATTTTCCATTAACTCCTTTTTCCATTGACTCTTCCTTCCTTTCTTAAAATTGAATACAGTGAGAAAAGATCAGCTGTTCACACTTTTCCACCTTTTCTGAATCTGCAGCAGGTTATGTTGTGATAGAAAGGTGTTTCTCTGAAGGTCATGGATAATCACTACTCTACTACTAATAATAATGGTTTTAACTGTGTATTCAGTGCTTATCACTGCTGACGCACTGTGCATGCACATTTGAATGTGGTCACAACACTTATGTGGTATAATTACTGCAGTGATTCTTATTTTTTAAATGAAAAACTTGAGATGCAGATACAGTAGATCCAGAAAGTACTGAAGCCAGGGCTGTTGGCTTCCAAACTTCAGCTTTTAGTGGCTGTTTCTTGTGATCTGATCCTTTTTCCTGATAGTACCCCTTTTTCAAGGGGATGAGAGACTTTTGTAGAAATTGGAAAGCCTAAGTGTGTTTCATAGAAATACCACTAATTTATAGGAAACGGAGTCTTCATTTATATGTTCTGTTGGGTTCTCAATAGACATTCTTCCTAGCAGTAGCTATAAACTTCAGACTGAATATTTTTCTATTTAATAGTTTAGTTCCAAAACTTCTCATTTGTAAAGGAATATTCAAAGAATTCTAAATCTCCTTTCTATGAAATGTTTTGTCATAACAAATATAAAAGAAATTTTGAAAGTAGTAAAAAAAATTGAATAGAATTATTCACAGCCTTTGATATAGAACAAGTGAAGTCAATGGATCTCAAATTCACTAGCTGGCTTTGAACTATCATTTTTCATAACTGCATATGATGTGTAGAATCCTTCTTATGAAACTTTATAATTTTATACCTGTTTCTTTTGCCTTAGTAATCACAGTGTCATAGAACATTTAGGAAATTTATGCCAGAATCACATACACTTTATATTTGAAATGCATTTATAAATCCTCTACTAAACTTCCTAATTTCGTGATTCATTTGTTACTTTCAAAAAGAAGTGAGTTGTAAGTACTATATTTCACACTATAACTTTTTTAGAAGATTATTTAATTGAAAGGCAGAGCTACAGAGAGGCAGAGGAGAGACAGAGAGGTCTTCCATCGCTGGTTCTCTCCCCAGTTGGCCGCAACAGCTGGAGCTGGACTGATCTGAAGCCAGGAGCCAAGAGCTTTTTCTGGGTCTCCCACATAGCAGCTGGGGCCCAAGAACTTTTGGATATCCTCTACTGCTTTCCCAGGCCATAAGCAGAGAGCTGGATCAGAAGTGGAGCAACCGGGACTTGAATTGGCACTCATATGGGATGCTGGCACTGCAAGCTGCAGCTTGACCTGCTATGCCACAGTGCCAGTCCCCACACTATAACATTTTTAAAAATGTTTGCTGAGGCTGGTGCCGTGGCTCACTAGGCTAATCCCCTGCCTGCGGCGCCGGCACACTGGGTTCTAGTCCCGGTTGGGGCACCAGATTCTGTCCCGGTTGCCCCACTTCCAGTCCAGCTCTCTGCTGTGGCCCGGGAGTGCAGTGGAGGATGGCCCAAGTGCTTGGGCCCTGCACCTGCATGGGAGGCCAGGAGGAAGCACCTGGCTCCTGGCTTCGGATCAGCGGGGTGTGCCGGCCGCATTGGCCATTGGAGGGTGAACCAACAGTAAAGGAAGACCTTTGTCTCTCTCTCTCTCACTGTCCACTCTGCCTGTCAAAAAAGAAAGTTTGCTGAAAGAAAGATAGAAAAGTTACCATCATTTCTTAATGTAATAATTTTTATTTAAAAAACTAATTTTTGAAAATGCATTCAAAAGGTGGAGAGACGCAGAGAAAGTGAGTGAGAATGAGCAAGAGGGAGAGAGCATTTTTCTTTGCTTATTCACTGTTCAAATACCTGTGAAGGCTGGGGCTGGGCTAGAGCTGAAACCTGGATCAACAAACACAATCCAGGTCTCCCATGTGCATAGCGGAAACCCCCTTCCTTGAGCCATAATTGGTACCCCCCAAATCTGCATTGGCCAGAAGCTAGAGTGAGGAGCCACAGCTGGAAGTCAAACTATAGTATGGGACACAAATATCTTAATGCTGGGCTAACCCTTTCCTCCCCACTTCTTAATCATTTTTAAGCCTCTTGTTTATTAACCAAAGTAAAAAGCATAGATATAGCACAGTGAAAAAGGACTTACTCTCTGTTTTTAAAGGGCTAACAGTTCTATGGCTGACATCATCCTATTACGTACATCATAATATTCTCTGTAGCTCCAAGTGTTTTAAAAGGAAGGCTTTGGGGCTGGTGCTGTGACATAGCAGGTAAAGCCTTGGCCTGCTGTGCTGGCATCCCATGTGGGTGCTGGTTCCGGTGCCAGTTGCTCAATTTCCGATCCAGCTCTCTGCTATAGCGTGGGAAAGCAGTAGAAGATGGCCTAAGAGCTTGGGCTCCTGCACTCATGTGGGAGACCTGGAAGAAGCTCCTGGCTCCTGGCTTTGGGTCAACTCAGCTCCAGCCATTGTGGCCATTTGGGGAGTGAACCACTGGATGGAAGACTTTCTCTCTGTCTCTCTCTGCCTCTCTGTAACTCTGCCTTTCCAATAAATAAATCTTAAAAAAAAAAAAAAAAAAGTAAGTGGAAGGCTTCTCACAAGTTGTGAATTATTCAACTCTGTTCTCTATATAGGAGCACAGTCTCAAAGGTCTTCATTTTTAAGTCTAGTGCCAGATATTCTTAGATGTATCCTCAATCATATCTTAAATCTTTGTAGCTTCAATCAATTCTTGGTAGACAATAAATCTTTCCTTAGCATCAATTTTGTAAGTTGATACTAGTTCCATTTTGTTTGCAAAAGACATTTCACTAACTTTAGATAATAGGTGGAATACTTCATATATTATACATAACTTTGGTTGATAAAATTAAAAAATCAGGAAATTTATTTTGGAAACAGACATAGAATAAGACATATACTAAATAGATTAAGACACTCAACCATCAATGCTTATTTAGGGTATCAACCTATTGCTCTTTTTATAGATGAAAAGAATTTGCTTTTCTATAAGACATGATTTAGAAGGATTAGTTAAATTACTCTGGGTACTGTTATAAACATTAGACTTCCTGTAAGTCATTGCACATCAAAGCCAACCTGCTCCTTTAAGGGATGTGGCCTATTTGTTCATGGAGTGGTAGGAGAGAGGGTACAATTTCTATCACTATGATTTTAGAGGAACTGTGTTGGCACTCAGTTAGGTCCCTAGGCAAAGGAGGATGTGGGAAACTGTGGCTTTCAGACAAAGACTTGTTACATCTTCATAAAGAAAGGAATATTGCTCCCATACATGCTCTTGTTTGTTTTTTGCTTCTTACACTTTTGTATTTCTGACTTCATAGCATACATACAGCCCTTTAATAAATATATTTCAGCTATGTCACTTCCTTTTAAACATCTTCATAGAGAAATAAACTTAGCCTTTTCCCCTCAACTTTGCCATGTTAATGCAAATATAAAATAAAAACTTATGTGGGCTTCATGAAATGAGAAGATTCATTGGTTTATCCTTGGTATCAAAAAGTATTCATCAGACTATCTTAGGAAGGTAAAGTTATACTCGCCAAACTTAGGATCTTTTAAAAATTGTTAGTCTTTCATTAGTTCTTTGTGTCTCTCTATGCAACTTAGTAGTGAAAATCCCCAAGATTATATAAATGAAAGTGTAAGAAAGAATTTAGCATTATAAAATATTTTGTTAAAATTGTTTTGACCCTAAATTGAAATGTATATCCTATATATAAAGTTCAATGGGCAAAACACATTTCTATGTTGTAATAGAAGTTAAAGGAAAATGATAGAATCATCCAGAATGTGTCAATTCTTAAAATTATGATCCTGCACTAAGGAAAAATTGTTCTGAAATCTTAGCTTTGAAAACTGAAGTGTCCAAAATTTGCCCTGTCTCCACCTGTTCTCCATATCAGAATATGGGAGTATTTTCATTGGCTCAGTGTTATGGTATGCCTTTGGGATTTCTCTGGAATTCTGAAGATGAGATAGCAGAGGATGCATGAGGTGAAACGAACTTTTGCAATTGCTGACAATGGTTGGTTACATTTTAAAAAGGACTGATAACACTATATTTAAAATACATTTATCATTACCAACATGGATCATTCATAGATGAATATTTATTGAATAGATGTCACTAGTTACAAAACCAAGCATTCTTTTTGTTTTATGATTACTTTATACAACTTGTTTACCATGAAACATGTAGTGATCACAATTATTTTTCTGGGGTTTCCATGGCAATTAATCATCTTTCACTGCATCCTGTGTTCTTCAAGCTAAATCACATATGGTGCACTGCAGGAGTCACAACGGGCATCATTTTGGTACTTTCTCAAAATAATCTGGATTTGTCACCTTCAGGAGAGGAATAAATACAAAATGTAAACTGATATTAAGAGGATTATGAATATGAGTGTTCATTAAAAGCAATTTAGGATCTTGAAAAACAGAAATATGCTAACTTAACCATAACACAACATACTTCATTAGTTTCAGTTATCCACGTGGCTTATCGAAGCCCATATGCTTAAATTTGCCATATTCTTCTTTACATTAATTATATAGAGAGATCACTTAGTTTTGTTATTCATTACTTTTTATTTTAGTAACACCAATTATTAATGAATCAAAGTATTTATTCTGTCAGAGCATTCAATGGGCCTTTGAGTATTATGATCCAAAATTCTTACTGGTTGAATGAAATACCATTTCTTATTGTTGGAAATGAGATAGGAATGTTTTATCATATTACAAATGGAACCCTGTTTCTACTTTTTATGGGAAGTTTTTAACGGAGGCCTCTAAAATAATTCGTTTCATTTGTGCTCATTTATATCTTGTCTTACAGAACAAAGCAAAAATATAGCACATTAATGCCACAGATTTGTCTAAAACTAGCATTTTCCTCCCAGTGATAGCAGAATTATATGCGAGCTTTAATAGCTTGCTAATATTTTCTTGGAGTAATGAATCATTGATCTTTTCAAAGTAGAAAACCAAATCTAGCTAGGTCCGCTGCCTAGTTCTAATGATGCAGCATTTCTTTTCTCCATGAGGAAAAATAGAGAGCATGTGAAAACTTGGTTTTTAGAAAAAATAGAAAATAGTTTTTTCTTACTTAATGGAATTAAGGGCTGAGGATTCATTACTCTAATTATGTTTAAATGGGGTGAATACATGTTCTGAAAGTTCTACTTGCAGAAAATTATTTTTATATCATGCTTGCGATGCTAGTTATATTTCTGTTAGTAACTATGAACAGCTATATATGGATGCTGCTGTTACATTGGAGCAAAGTAGGACCTTGAGGCCCTGAGCAAAATTCGGTGGCATTCTCTGTCAGTCATTCAGTGTAACAAAGATTTGAGGTTGTGAAATGAGACTTTATATTTTTTTGTTCACTAGGCACATCGGATGGTTCAGTCTCTGACTGCCAGTGGAGGGAAGATCAGACTATAATCATCTGTATTCCTAGTTAAGAGGAGTTTTGATTAATTGCCTACCTTAGCAAACTAGAGTGTTTTTCTGCCAAACCTACTTTTAGAAGCTGTAAGTCGTGTCAGACACCCAGTCAATATAAAATAACTTAAAGGTATAGTCTATTTGCTCCTGTTCTTTTTTTCTAATCTACTGTCAGTTATTTAATGAGATGTGTCCTACGACATTGAGAACACGGATCAGTGAGGGCGAATGCCATTCGCCAGGGCACAATCCGATGGCAGGTGGCCGGGCTGACTGTTGGTAACACCTGGCCAGCGCCGGGCTGCGGGCGGTGCCTCTGCCCGGGAGGAGAGCTCGGAGTCCGAGCGCGGGAGAGCGGCCCGGCAGTGAGGACAGCGGAGGCCCGGGCGGTGCGGCCGCGGTCTCCTCACCGGCTCTGCCCCAGGGCCGGGCGGGAGGTCTGCAGCGGGTGGGCTCAGGCCTCGTGCAGCTTCACTGCCCTGGTGCCGCCCGCGGGTGTTGAGACAGGAGCCAGGGTCCTCTCCATTTCAGCGCTCTTGTAGGGAACACCCGCCCGTCCTGCTCACGTGGACATGCACTTGAGGATGGGGCTCTGGCTCACGTGGACGGTGCTCCCGCTCACGTGGACACGCACCCGAGGACCGGGCTCCCGCTCACGTGGACACGCACCTGAGGACCGGGCTCCTGCTCACGTGGACACGCACACGAGGACCCCCCCTGCTCACGTGGACACGCACAGGAGGACCGGGCTCCCGCTCACGTGGACACGCACAGGAGGACCGGGCTCCTGCTCACGTGGACACGCACACGAGGACGGGGCTCCACACTTATCACATGGATGAGCATGCTCCCGCTCACGTGGACACGCACCCGAGGACCGGGCTCCTGCTCACGTGGACATGCACTTGAGGATGGGGCTCTGGCTCACGTGGACGGTGCTCCCGCTCACGTGGACACGCACACGAGGACCGGGCTCCCGCTCACGTGGACATGCACAGGAGGACCGGGCTCCCGCTCACGTGGACACGCACACGAGGACCGGGCTCCCGCTCACGTGGACATGCACAGGAGGACCGGGCTCCCGCTCACGTGGACACGCACAGGAGGACCAGGCTCCCGCTCACGTGGACACGCACACGAGGACGGGGCTCCACACTTATCACATGGATGAGCATGCTCCCGCTCACGTGGACACGCACCCGAGGACCGGGCTCCCGCTCACGTGGACATGCACAGGAGGACCGGGCTCCCGCTCACGTGGACACGCACCCGAGGACCGGGCTCCCGCTCACGTGGACATGCACAGGAGGACCGGGCTCCCGCTCACGTGGACATGCACAGGAGGACCGGGCTCCCGCTCACGAGGACACGCACAGGAGGACCGGGCTCCCGCTCACGAGGACGGGGCTCCCGCACACGAGGACGGGGCGCCCAGGCTCGTGCTGCAGGGGGCCTCTGCTTCGTGGGCTTTTCATCCTAGAGAGGTGTGTGTGTGTGTGTGTGTGTGTGTGTGTTTTAGCTTTGTGGCTGGCGCGACCCACGTGCTTGCTGGGTTGCAGGAGTCTTCGTGTCCCTTGCAGCTGGCGCCTTCCCAGCCGCCCTCCTGTGAGCTGGGAAACAGACCTTCTCTTGTTCACGCTATCTGCGCTGAGCAGGCTCCGTAGTCAGGTGTCGGCCTTGGTCCTTGACATTTTGGCCTTTGGAGTGGGTTTCCGTTATATTTGTTATATGGTGTTTCTGTCAGAAGGTTCACCAAATTATTTGTAGAAAGACTCTTATACTTGATAAATACGTGGCTAAACAAAGGGATTATATACTACATACTAGTGCTTATGCTTTGCTGTGATATCAGTAATGACTTTTGGCATTTCAGCTTTATTATCCTAATAACAGGTATCTTGTGGCATTTAAAATAATCATAATTTTTGAGCGTTGAATGATGTAATTTCTCCTGCCTTATTTTCATTTTTGGATAAAAATTAAAATATATTTATGAATTGTGGCAATGCATAGTGTCACTTCCATAAATTTAAGTAGTGTCTCAAGTAAAGGAAAAATCACAAGTAGTTTTTAAATTTTAAATTCTTTCAGTTTAATGACTGGTGCCTGTGTTTAGTTCTGTAACTCATTTTAAGGTACATTTATAGTAACTATTTGAGGAAAATGGGTAAGGAAAAATATAAACAACAAATTATTTCCAACTGTGGAATAAGAATGTTATGAAATTGAATTAAGAATGTATAGAAGAATGTTACTGAGCATTTTGCCATTGCCTGTGCTCTTTTCTATCTTGAATCCTAATTTTTTAAGTGTTTGCAGCAGTGTTGTTGTAGCAGGTCAGTTTGAAAAGTCTCAAACGGAAACAATATTTTGAGATTTCTCAATAATAGACATCAGTATTTCCCCAGGATGTGGAGAAATTCTTTGATGTATTCCTTTAGGTTTTTATTTTTCTCTCCCAAAGGCTTACTCCATACTGACTACACTGTATTTCTTCCTGTTTCATTTCTCTTTTTCTTACCTTTTTATCTTTCTAGAGTCAGTCTTGTTTTTTTCTGTATTCTTGTGTTGCTTTTGTCATTGTAAGATCATGGCTCAGCTTATCACCCTGTATTATGTTTGTGAATTAAGTGCTAGGTACTAGCACATATTAACTAAAGCATTATGCTGATGGAGGCTGATGGTCGTGTGATGTGTGATTCGTGCATCTGATCAGACACAATTGGCCATATTAGTTTGTGGAATGAAGTTTCCACATAGAGTAACTCCTATCTTTGATCAGGGTTTACCTATCTGCCAGGGGGTATAGCAGCTCTAAATTTAGCTTATGGTTTACTACGAACTCATAAATGAAGATGAGGCTAAACTTCCACTCTGTGGAAGAGTGCTGATCGAGTAATACTTTGTGCCTAGCAGTTTTTGATTCCTCAGAAGTGATAGATGATCCGTGGAGAAAAAGAATCCAGTTGACCCCTGCAGAAGTACAGATTTAGGTTGCTTACTTCTCCTTCTCCCCTCACCTCATCAAGCCACACACATTTATTCCTGTAGCCAAAAGTAAGCCTATCTTATGAAGATTAGATTATTTGAGTCAAGGAGAAAGAAGACATTTCCGTTATCTATATCCATGTTATGCCTTAACAGGTGGTTCTGGACCAAGCTGAAACCAGAAATGAAAACTAAAGCTGGGGCTTCCATGTGGGTGACAAGGAACTGAGGTCTTGAGATATTATGCCTGCTGGCTCTAATGGTATGCATTAGCAGAAGGCTAGAACTGGGAGTGGATCTGAGTCTCAAACCCAGGTTCTGTGATCTGGGAACCTGTCTTAACTACTACTCCAAATGCTCAACTTGTAAGCCTGTGTTAATTTCATGATATATTTACTGTGCTCCCAGTATGATTGTTATTTCAGATTTATTAAGACTATTTTTTAAAAAAGATTTTTATTTATTTATTTATTTGAAAGGTAGAGTTACCATGAGAGGGAAAGACAGAGAAAGGTCTTCCATAACTGGTTCACTCCCCAAATGTCCACAATGGCTGGAGCTGAGCCCATCTGAAGCCAGGACCTCCCTCCATGTCTCCCATGCAGGTGCAGGGGCCCAATACTTGGGCCATCCTCCACTGCCTTCCCAGGCCACAGCAGAGAGCTGGATTGGGAGAGGAGCAGCTGGGATCAGAACCAGCACCCATATGGGATGCCTGCACTGCAGGCAGAAGATTAATCAACTGTGCCACAGCATTGGCCCCAAGACTATCTTAAGATGGCATCTGATTGATGTATTGTTACATAAGATTAAATGGTTATTAAACTTGATTAATTAGATACTATAATTGTCTTTATTTCACTTGATTCTTGATAGCATAATATAGTGCGAAGGAAATATTTCATGAAAATAAGCTATTACATATTTACCATTTATTTTCGTGTTCTTACAAAATCAGTAAATAGATGTGTTTTTGTTTTTTAATGTACAGAATTGTCATTTTATTAGTTTATTCAAAGTGTGTGTGTTGTTTCCCATTTTGTCATCTAGCAGTATTGTCTGTAATGATAAAGATCATATTTTTGCATGTTAGATGATATAATTTATGATAGTACTTTTAATTTGTAAAGTATGTATTGACAACATTCTTTTAAAAAGTAGAGGGCCTGTGTTGTGGCATGAGACATCCCATATGGATGCTGTTTCCTGTCCTGGCTGCTCTGCTTCTGATTCAGTTCCCTGCTAATGCACCTGGGAAAGCAGTGGAAATTGGTCCAGCTACTTGAGCTCCTGCGCCCATGTGGGAGACCTGAATGAAGCTCCTGAATCCTGGCTTTGACCTGGCCTAGCCCTGCATTTGGTCATCTGGGGAGTGAACCAGCGGATGGAAGATTCTCTCTCTGTCTCTCTCTCTCTCTCATTTGGGGAGTGAACCAGCGGATGGAAAATTTCTCTCTCTCTCTCTCTCTCTCTCTCACACACACACACACACACACACACACATCTCTATTTCCATCTCCATCTCTCTAAGTCTGTGTTTCAAATAAATAAATCTTTTAAAGAGAAATTTAGTATTATATTACTAATACTTAAAGAATTGTAAGGTATGTTTTTCCCATGAGCATTTAGAGTATATTTATCAACTTAGGTAATCAATATTATGAAGAGAAAGCAGATATTTCTCAATATTCCAAAACAACAAACAAAACTAAATTCCTACATCTGGATGGGATTAGGTTCATTTTCTAATTTCAGAAAAATCTTCAATTCTCCTTGCTGAATTTTTTTCTATGTATTTTTGTGAATTTGTCCATTTCTTCTAGGTTATCAAATTTGTGGCATGTAGTTGCTTATAATAATCTCTAATGATCCCTGTGGTGCAGTTTTAATGTTTCCATTTTCAACTTTTATTTGAGTCTTCTCTTTTTTTATTAGTCTAGGAATTTGTCAGTTTTGTTTATTTGAAGAATCAGCTTTTTGTCATTTTGATTTTTAAATATTTTTAGCCTCTTTCATTTATATATGCTCTGAGATTTTTTTTTCTTTCTTTTTTTTTTTTCCTCCTGTCTGCTGTCCCATCGTCTCAGATAGATGCCTGACTAGGGAAGATAAGGTCTTTGGCTTCTCTCTCTGTCTCTTTTTTTAAAAAAGATTAATTTTATTTATTTGAAAGAGTTACAGAGAAAGGTCGAGACAGAGGGAGGTCTTCCATTTACTGGTTCACTCCCCAAATGGCCACAATAGCTGGAGCTGAGCCAATCCAAAGCCAAGAGCTTCTTCAGGTCTCCCACATGGGTGCAGGGGCCCAAGGTATTGGCCATGCTCTGCTGCTTTTCCAGGCTATTAGCAGGGAGCTGGATGGGAAGTAGAATGGCCGGGACTCAAACCAGTGCCCATATGGGATGGCAGCTCTGCCAGGGATTTACGCTGTTGTACCACGGCATCGGCCCTTCTCTGTGTTTGTATCAGAAAATAGTATGGCACCTGTCGTACTGTGGACCAGTAGAGATTGTGCTGAAGAGGAGAAGCTGTTTTTCTGCCTACCTGCTCTTCTTTTTGTCAGTTTTCTTATCCTGCCTATCTGCCTGTTTCTGTTTGTCTATTGTTACATCATGTCCAGCTATTCCCATTTGATGAATATTAATATGAACTGTGCTGACTGCTTCACCTTGCTCATAAATCTGATCATTTTCATTTTCTTTCTTCTACCAAAATTTCATTCTTTCTACCAGTTGTTTTTCCTTGGAACATTTTACTGCCTGCCTGAGTCCCTGATAATATGGTACTGAACACTGTACTCTCACAACAGCTCACATATGTCTCAAGGAAAAGTATTTTTTTAGAGTATGCAATGTTTTAAAAAATTCAGTGGATGGGGCCATTGTTGTAGCCTAACGGATTAAGCCACTGCTTGCAGTGCCGGCATCCCAAACGGGCACTGCTTCAAGTCCTGGCTACTCCATTTCTGCCCAACTCCCTGCTAATGTGCAGTGGAAGATGGCCAAGTCCTAGGGAAGAAGTTCCTGGCTCCTGGCTTTACCCTGGCCAAGTATTGGCTGTTGTGGCCATTTGAGGAGTGAATCAGCAGATGGAAGATCTCTCCTGCTGTCTCTTTATTTCTGTTTCTCATTGTGTATAACTCTAGCTTTTCAGATAAATAAATAAATTTTAAGAAAAGATTTAAAAAAATCTTAAAAAAGATTTATTTATTTATTTGAAAGAGTTACAGAGAGAGAAGGAGAAGCAGAGAGAGAGAGAGAGAGAGAGAGAGAGAGAGAGAGGTCTTCTATCTGCTGGTTCACTCCCTAACTGGTCGCAAGGGCCTGAGCTGTGCCAATCCAAAGCCAGGAGCCAGGAGCTTCTTCCAGGTCTCCCACATGGGTGCAGGGGCCCAAGGACTTGGGCCATCATCCACTGCTTTCCCAGGTCATGGCAGAGAGCTGAATCAGAAGTAGAGCAGCTGGGACTTGAAATGGTGCCCATATGGGATACTGGCAGTGCAGGCAGCAGCTTTACCTGTTACGCCACAGTGCTGGCCCCCAAAAAAGTAAATCTTTAAAAAGAATTTCAGTGGAAAGTTCATGAACTCTTTCTTTTGTGTATCTTTGTATTTCTGACTATCCTCCTTGCAATGAAAGTGATTCGCTAGCATGGATGATGGCAAGGTTGTCACAGAGCTTTCCTTTTCACATTCAACAAAGTGATTATAAATCCAATTTTCCTTAGTATCCTTGAGGGATTGATTCTTGTATATGTGGGTATCAAAATCTATGGATGCTCAAGTCCCTTACATAGAATGAAGTAATGTTTATGTACAGCCTATGTACATCTTCCTGTATACTTCAACTCATCTCCAGATTATTCCTAATATAATGTAAATGCTGTGGCATTTTATATGAAGGGCTTTTGCATCTGCAGATTTTGGTACCTGCAGGTAAATGTATTGTTTGGGGAATAGTGAAAAAAAAAATCTGTACCTGTTCAGTACGCGAAAATCTTTTCCTCAGGTATTTTCAGTTCGAGGTTGGTAGCATCTGTGAATTTGGAGGGCTGACTGTACTATTCTGGTAATTGAATTAGCTGCTCCCAGGTATTGCTTGTATGCCGTAGCTATGTAGTATGAGTAATATCTGTCTTAATCTAATAAAACTTCCACAGCATAATCCATACATTTCCATTTATAATATCCAGCATCTTAATAAAAATTTAACCTAGCATAATATAGTGAATTCAAAGCTGATAATTTTTAGGGAACTTTTAAAAATAAACTTTTTTTTTAGTATCAGAGCATGCTACTAAGAAAGTGAAAAGACAATGCACAGAATGGGAAAAATATTTGTCAATCATATTTATGGTAAAGGATTTGTACTGAGAATGTGTAAAGAACTCTTATACATTAATAATAAGAAAACTTATCCAATTAAAATGTGGCAATGGGGGCAAGTGTTGCAGCCGGCAGGTGAAGCCTGCTTTTTGGTGCCTGATTGGAGTCATTGTACTCTGCTTCCATTACCGCTTCTGTCTAATGTGTTTTGAGAGGCAGTGGATGATTGCCGAAATACTTGGGTTCCTGCCACGCACGTGGCAGACCTCGATAGAGTTCTGGGTGCCTGGCTTCAGCCTGGCCCAACCCTGACTGTTGCCACATTTGGGGAGTAAAGCAGCAGATGGAAAATATCTCTGTCTTTCCCTCTCTCTGTCTCACTATGTCTGTCACATAAATAAATATATAAAAATAACTAACTACATAAATCTTTGCTAAAAATGGGATGTGGTGAATGTTTGGTGCGGTGTTTAAGATGCTGTTTCAGGTGCTTGCATCCCGTAACAGTGTCTGGGCTTGTGTCCTAGTTCTGTTTCCCATTCCAGATCCCTGATGATATACATCCTGGAAGACACAGATGATGGTACCAGTAATAGGTCTCTAACATCCACGTGGGAAGCCTGGATTTAGTTTTAGAGTCCTTTCTTTAGTCTGGCCTGACTCTGTGTGTTGTGAGAGCTGTGGGCACTTGGGTGATAAACCAGTATAGGGAAGATCTTTGTCCATCTGTGTCTCTGTCTTTCAGGTGAAATCAACATAAATCAAAAACAAATTCAAAATAAAAAATAAAAATCGGCAAAGGATCTGAATAGACATTTTCCAGTGAAGATTTACAAATCATCATTATGCACATGAAAACATGCTTGATATAATGGGTCATCTGGGAAATGAAAATCAAAACTATAATGAGATATTCTTTCATATCCTCTGAGATGGGTATAGTTAAAAACGTCTCGGGGAGGGTGTGGAGAAATTCAAACCCTGTACATTGCCTATGGGGTCGTAATTGATACAGTAACTTTTGCACAGCCAGTTAAGCTGCTGTCTGTAGTGCCTGCATCCCATATGGGTGCCAGTTCGAGACCCATCTGTTCCACTTCTTATCCAGATCCCTGCTAGTGCACCTGGGAAAGCAGCAGAAGGTGGCCCAGGTAGTTGGGCCCCTGCATCCATGTGAGTGACCTGACAGAAGCTTCTGGCTTTGGCATGGCCCAGCCGTGTCTGTTGCGGCCATTTGAGGAGGGAACCAGCGGGTGGAAGACCTCTTTCTCTTTCAGATAAATAAGTCTTAAAGCAACAGCTTGAAGGCATAAAACCATTTTTTAAAAAAAGCCATCTGACTATCCTTCTGATACTTAAACAAAGTTACCATATGACCCAGCTATTTCCACTCCTAGGTACAAACCCAAGAAAAATAAAAATATATGTCCACTCAAGATCTTCTACATGCATATTTATAGATCTTGTTTTTATAGATTTATAGATCATGTTTATAGCAATATTATACTAGATACAAGGTATAAAAGAACCCAGATGTCTAGTAATGGTCAAATGAACAAAGTATGGTATATCCATATAATGGAAATTATTTGGTCATAAAAAGGAATGAGTACTGACAAACACTACAACACTGATGAACCTTGAAAATGAAGGAATGAGACATAGAGACCACATATTCCAACCACATGTAATGTCCAGAATAATCTAGAGAGATGGGAAATACATTAGTGGATGCTTAGGGCAAGGGGATGAGAGGATAGGAGATTGTTACCCAAGGCTCATTTTTATGATGATGAAAATATTCTAAAATTTTGAAGATTATGCAACTCTGAGAATATACTAAACCTATTGAGTTTTATAGTTTAAATGTGTTAATATTATGGTATGTGAGTTATATGTTAATATTATTAAAAATAGATATTAAGGTATAGTTTGCAATCTTCTAATCTTTATTATCCTATAAATTTTAGAATTTTCTTGATTAGGAAATTCACTGATGAGCGTTAGCTTATACTAAGGTTTGACATACTACCCTACTTCTGCATTTTTTTTTTCAGCATAGCCCTGTATGTCTCAGTTTAGCATATATCAAAATTACCAGGAGAGCCCAAGCTCACATTTTGGTTTCAGTAGATCTGAGAAGGGTTCAAGGATGCACATTTGTGTTTATTCATTTTTTTTAACAGTAGTGGTTCTGGTCCAGTTTGAGAACCACAGGTTTAGGTCTTAAGAAATTATTTTTTTAAAGGTTTATTTATTTGATGCACAAATGTGTGCTTGATGTTTAAGTGAATGTTTTTATTGTCCAACCTTTTCCTCTTGACTTTCTTTAACATTTTAGCTATTCTTTGAGCCACGCCTTAGAATGCTGAGAAGTTCTGTAATGTTACACAAAATAAAATACTTTCAGCAGGAAAAGAATAAAGCTATTTTTTGTTAGAAAGTAATCATTTTGGCAAGCTAGACAAAAATGTCAGGTATTACTGTATTTTTGTGTACTTCACTGTTTTTAGAATTTATCAGTTTAATACGTAGATTGAAGAGTGACTTTATTTTAATTGGAGCACTCTTGTTTCCAATGTTTTTATTAGCATAAACCTTGTGTGGATGAGTGTGCCTTGCATTCATTATTAGCATTCAGTCCTTAATCAGGGAAACTGCTTTCTGAGGAAATTTATCTCCTGGATTTAAAACACAAAAGCAAAACGTTCTTTGAGAAAGAAATATCCTCAGTATCCTGTCGCCGTGAAGTCCTTAAGCCTCTTGTCCAGTGTTGTAAATTAGTGATGGTTCAAATGCTTATTAAATTAATGAATGAATGAGCCCTGACTGGGGATCCTGCAGCTGGCTGGGATTACACAGACCATGAGACAAAGTCCTTTCCGTGAAGAGATTTACAGTGCACTGGTGGTGTGTGTGTTGTAAATCAGCCAGGAAGGATTTACGTACCATCTGGGACTTCACCAGTGTCCTGCGAGGGTGAGGGTGCTTGACCGAGAACTTCAGAGGGAGATAAGGAAGGCCCTGCCCTTGACAGTTTCTAGTCTGTAGTGAAAATGAGACCCAGCCCAGGAAATAGCCACCTGTATACAAATAGTATTTTATGTGGTGGTGACTATGCATGCCATTGGAATTCAAAAGGGAGTTGGGGATTGAGCTGAGGATCTGGGTGGATGCACACACATCAGTTCATTGAAAAACTGCCACAGGCAAAAATGCCACCTCTGATAATAAATTGTGAAGAGATCAAAAGTGATGTTTCAAAAAGAAAAAAAAATCCACTAGGGCGTAGAATTCTTTATTTTATTATGCTGGTGTGGAGAGGAGCAGCTGTTATCCATCAAAGGGAGGAAGCCTGGCTGATGCTGGCCAGTTTAGTGCCTCTCTCTGGCCTCCTGGATTGAGGACATTTCTTGTCAGGCTTTGGCTGATTTCCTGGAGTTGGGGACCCTTCTGGAAGGGCAGAGAATCCCAGGAGCCAAAATGGCCAGCTTCTACTTAGAATATTTTGTACTGTTGAAGTAAGTATGCAACTAGGATTCAGAATTTTACCTTCTGAAAAGAAGCAAAGATAGAATGAAAAATTTGGTGATATAGAGAATATTAGTAACAACCTCTGTGTTGGACTTATCTGTCACATTTGGTGTTAGAAAAATCTCAGGTGATAATAACATCGGCAAATTCTATTTTGAACATCCATTCTGAGCCAAAGAATCGGATTGTCTCTCTTTTATATGACAGTGACAGTTATATAGGAAGACTTGTATAGAGAATGCTTTGTAGCATAGTTGAGCATTATCTGCTAAAAATAAACTTTGAATTTCACTTAAAATTTCCTGACACATTATAGATATTTTTGTGTATTGAGTGTAGCTAGGTTTTTGTGACTACTGGGCCTTGTGACTTTCAGTTTGTGAAAACATGCTTCCTTGCTTTAACCAAAATTTTAGATTAAGGAGAGATATTTCCTAAATTAGATTAGTTAACAGTTTATGATGAACAGATAATGTGTATTTACATTTTTTTCCTTATTCTAAAAATGATCTAATAAGGAAACTTGATCAACTCAACCAACTTTTCAATATTGTTGCTTAAATGATATACAAAATATTTTCCTTTTCTATAAAGGTTGTAAAATAGTGTTAGATCTTTATATCACACATGAAAATATTTCAAAAGGTATAAAATATTTAAAGGTAAAAAATGAAAATTAAAAAGCAATCTGAAAATAAATCAATTAGAATATATGTGAATGTCCTGTTAGAGAAAAATTCTTAAAGTTAGGTGTATTTTACTATATGAAAATCAGTACATTTTCTAACAAAATATTATAAACAACAGATACAGGATTGAAAGTATGAAGAAATTATAGATGAGATTGTCTATAATATAAACATAACACTCGAGATTAGATAAACAATTTTATACAAAAAAATTTAACTGAGTACAGCAGGCATTTTAGAGAGGAAATAATTTAGATGAACCCCAAATATTTGGAAAGATGCCTATATTCACTGCAGCTTAGCAAATGTGAGTTAAAATGAGAAGTTATTTCCACCAATTAGATCAACAAAATGAGAATAACTGCTACTGGTTTTGGAGACATGGGAAAACGTACATCTGATATTGTTAGCAGAGATGGGTTGTAATCTAGCCATGTCTATTAATGTTAAAAAATTCGTATGTTCAGGTTTATAATCCCAACTACTATGATTATCTCAGAAATATGAGTCAGTGTGTGAAAATATGTATATGTATGCCTATATGTGTATATAACATATGTATTATAGGACTTAATGCAGCATTCCCATTGCAGGCAGAAAATTGGAAAACAAAATAAATGCCTATTATTGAATAGTACCATGTATTATGGTATGTCTTAAGTTATGTCATTTTGAAAAGGACAGAATTAGAGTCATATTCATTTTCTTAGAATTTCAGTCAGACATTGTTGAAGGAGAAGAAAATTAGCATATAGAACAATTCCAATTATATGAGCTTACATTGATTAAGTATATGTGTGTATGTGTGAAAGTTTATATAAACATGGAGGAGCATACATCTCTTGGACAAGGGTTAATAAAAGGGATAGGTATTATTTACGAGCATAGATAAAAAAGTACACAGTAAGCATAAGTGAAAACAGTGAAAATAAAAACATGATATTCAATTTATACATACAAGTTTTGAGACATTTCTATAAAATGTATGTAGTTCAGAATAAAATTTACTAAAGTTAAGAATAAGGTGAGGCCGGCGCCTCGGCTCACTAGGCTAATCCTCCACCTGTGGCGCTGGCACACCGGGTTCTAGTCCCCATCGGGGCGCCAGATTCTGTCCCGGTTGCTCCTCTCCCAGTCCAGCTCTCTGCTGTGGCCCGGGAGTGCAGTGGAGGATGGCCCAAGTCCTTGGGCCCTGCACCCGCATGGGAGACCAGGAGAAGCACCTGGCTCCTGGCTTCGGATCAGCACGGTGCGCCAGCCCCAGCAGCCATTGGGGAGTGAACCAACGGCAAAGGAATACCTTTCTCTCTGTCCCTCTCTCTCACTGTCCACTCTGCCTGTCAAAAAAAAAAAAAAAAAAAGAAAAAGAAAAATAAAAAAAAAAAAGAATAAGGTGAAAGAGAATGGGGGCTGATATATCAATCCCTGCCAAAAGGAATGAAGGAAAAACTATAACGATGTTTTAAAAAATACCTATTAATACCTATTTGATATTTATAAAATGATTTTCTCTAGACTTTTTTTTGGTAAAGTTGGTAAACCATTTTATACTGCAAACATCCATGTTATTCTGCATCTTTATTTGTGAAGAAAGTCATAATCAGAAATTCTTAACATATGCATTATTCAGTTACCATTCTAATAAATAAGTGGAAAAGTTAGCAATGATAACTCTTATTATGAGACAAGTAGACAGAAGTGAGGTATATAATTTGGCTATGGGAGGGAAGGCTTCCAAGAGGAGGCAGAGGGTGTGTTCAGTGCAGAAAGGCAGAACGAAACAAAGAATAGAAGTGAGCAAGAGTAGATATTTCTATGTTAAATGCAGAGGAGCAAAGCAATCACTGAAGCAACAGATTGTGAATGGAGATTAATTGCCACATTTTAGGGAGTCAAAGACACCATCAGTTGCACAATACATTATTTTGTGTAGCACTAAGAGGGAAAATTTGCTCATTAAATGATTTGTTATGTTAATAATTATTATCTCATGGTATTGCTGTCAAGAATGCAAGAACAATTTACTGTAGCTGGTTCTGGCTTAAGATCTCTTACAAAGTGGCAGTCGAGATGTTGGCCAGGGCTGCAATAATCTGAAAGACCTACTTTTTTTTTTTTTTTTTGGAAAACTTTTATTTAATAAATATAAATTTCATAGGTATAGCTTTAGGAATATAGCGGTTCTTCCCGCTATAACCACCTTCCCACCCCCACTCCCATCCCACCTCCTACTCCCATTCTTCATTAAGATTTATTTTTAATTATCTTCATATGCAGAAGACCAACTCTATACTAAGTAAAGATTTCAACAGTTTGCACCCACACAGACACACAAAGTATGAAGTAGTGTTTGAGGACATGTTTTACTATTAATTCTCATTTTTTCTTTTCTTTTCTTTTCTTTCTTTTTTTTTTTTTTTTTTTTTGGACAGGCAGAGTGGATAGTGAGAGAGACAGACAGAGAGAAAGGTCTTCCTTTTGCCGTTGGTTCACCCTCCAATGGCCGCCACGGCTGGCACGCTGTGGCTGGTGCACCGCGCTGATCCGAAGCCAGGAGCCAGGTGCTTCTCCTGGTCTCCCATGGGGTACAGGGCCCCAGCACTTGGGCCATCCTCCACTGCACTCCCTGGCCACAGCAGAGAGCTGGCCTGGAAGAGGGGCAACCGGGACTAGAACCCGATGTGCCAGTGCCGCAAGACGGAGGATTAGCCTATTGAGCCGCGGCGCCGGCCACTATTAATTCTCATAGTACAACTGATTAAGGACAGAGGTCCTACATGGGGAGCAAGAGCCCAGTGACTCCATTGTTTTAACAATTGACACTCTTACGTATATAACATGAAAGACCTTCTTTGGAGATGGCATACTTACAGGACTGATAGAAGAATGCCGTTTCCAGAGGAAGAAAGAAAAGATGGCCTGTGTTCTGAAGTCACTTCCCTATAATTCTACAATATTTGTGGGAGGTGAGACACTAAATCAGGCTCACTTTCTAGGGAAAGGAAGTTAGACTATCTTTTTGAAGCATCAAAGTAGCAACATTTAGGAGTATGTGGGCATATTTGAGGCAACAGTACTCCAGAAAGAAAGGAAAAGTGAAGAAGGTGGTTAAGGTTTGTCATTTCTAAAGCTTCACATTGATTGTCTTTTATGAGTTACTTGGCAAAAGAATTGCTGATGTTCATGTTTTTCCAGTATTGTCCTCTGCACCATTAATTACACTTTAAAGCATTTTTAAAAAGTGAACAATAGTCTACTTGCTCCTGGATCTCTTTGCAAGCTGGTGTCATCAAAACGCAAGTTTCAATCCTAGTGTTTTCTTGATTCTGTTATCATATGTTAATAGGAAGTATTCAGTGAACTATCAGGATTCATTTTGCTTCCTGATGCTTCTTGAAGGGCTCATTGATTGAAATGTTAAAAGTATTTTTCTGGTCCAGATGTATCAATAAGAATAACAAACTAAGTTTTTACAACTGTGTCACATTCTCACCAGGCCAAGTATTGATTTCATTGGTTGGTAGGACGTATCCTGGGGCTGGTGCTGTGGTGTCTCAGGTAAGAAGCTGCTGCCTGCAGTGTTGGCATCCCATATAGGTGTCAGATCCAGTCCCAGCTGCTCCACTTCCAATAAAACTCACTGCTAATGCACCTGGGAAAGCAGCAGAAAATGGCCCAAGTATTTGGGCCTTTGTCCCCATCTGGGAGAGCCGGAAGATGCTTCTGGCTCCTGGCTTTCGATTGGCCCAGCTCTGGCCATTGTGGCCATTTGGGGAGTGAATCAGCTGGTGGAAGGTCTCTGTTTCTGCCTCTCTCTGTCTCTCTAACTCTGTCTTTCAAATAAATAAATAAATCTTTAAAGAAAAAAGACATATCCTAATTTCAAATTATTAATATACAAAAAGAGCATGCTTGTTATTACTCAAGGATGTGGATAGTTCTTGGTTTTTGACTAAACACTCCAATTTTGGTAGGCTGCAGTCCCTTCTTTTTTTGGTAGTTAGTACCCTATCTCTTTAGAGGGATCTGCTCATCTCTAACCATTGAGTTCCAGTGGAAGCTGTTGATCATGGAGTTTAGTGGTCATACTTAACTTTAACTTAACAAGTTTAGGGACAAATATGCATTTTTATTGCTTAAAATTTGTGTTTTATGGTTACAACAGTGGTGGATCCCTTAAATTGTGTCCAGGTAGATAGTTCCTTGGCCATAGTGATGAGTTTTTTTGTTTTGTTTTGTTTTATTTATTTATTTATTTATTTATTTATTTATTTTTGACAGATAGACAGTGAGAGAGGGAGACACAGAGAGAGAAAGGTCTTCCTTCCGTTGGTTCACCCCCCAAATGGCTGCTATGGCCGGTGCTGCGCCAATCTGAAGCCAGGAGCCAGGTGCTTCCTCCTGGTCTCCCATGCAGGTGTCACCCTCCACTGCCTTCCCGGGCCACAGCAGAGAGCTGGACTGGAAGAGGAGCAACCAGGACTAGAACCCAGCACCCATATGGGATGCCGGTGCCACAGGTAGAGGATTAACCTAGTGAGCCACGGTGCCAGCCCCACCATAGTGATGAGTTTAAGGGTGGACTTATTTCTCATTCCAATTAGTGTTCTTTGGAATATGTTTTTTAACGGGATGCAGTCAAGTTTACTGCCTTCTATCATTGTCTCAAAGGAGAAAAGTTGAGATAGATTTCTGGTTTCTTTGCAAGCAGATGTTATGGCTTAGAAGGACAAGGGAAAGAACTAGGAGAATAACTGGTTAGCCTAGAGGTAAATTTTCATGGACATATTTATATATTGTTTATTAAGAATTAACATTAAAAACTAGACATTACTAAAAATTGAATTGTGATATTTAGATCCTCTGATTTCTTTCTTCAGCACTTTATAATTTTTCTCATATACATCATGTACATATTTGCTGGTTTTTACTTTTTAGTTTTCCACTTTCTTGGAAGTGATTTTAAATGATACTGTGTTTACATATTCATTGTTAGTATATGCAAATACAGCTGATTTTTGTATGAAGGTGAAGAGATCCTAATTTGAAAAGTGACAGTGTTTATTCTCCTAGGAAATATTGAAGCATACAAAAAACTTCATATTTATACAAAATCTTCATTTGCTAGTAACTTTTTAAAGTTTTATATAATGCTCAATTATACTGCATAAATGATATTATATACACATTTATTTTTGGAGAAAATGTAGAAACAAATGTTTATCCCGAGAAAATAATTTTCTATGTGAATGAGTGATCCATGATGCATAATGATTTTAGAATACATTTGTAGTATAATGTATGCAAAAAGAATCATTTAAGTTTAATTTTTCACTGCTTTTTAAAAGACTGAATGGGTTTATCTGCTTGGTTTTCAAATGTCAGTTTGATTAGTTTTCCCCTAAAATCACTCAGTGTTATTTCCTTCTAAGTAGACACATATTCAACATAATGATTTGGACATCTAGTTAATGACATCTAAAATGAATTATAATATTGACTTTGCTCATTTAATCATCTATTTAAAATATGAATATACATTAGGTCAATTCAGTAGTCAGCACACAGAGATTCATATCTGAATCTACAATGCAATCTGTAGAACTACAATGAATTTATTTGTTATTTTCTTAGTAACCTAAGTTTGGCAAGTAACTTTGCTATTCTCTGATAAAACCTGCCTTTGTTAGTTAATGTTGACTTTGCTGCCTTCACACAATATACTACCACTCTTTATGGGTTGCAGAGTTACGACCACCATAAATAAAGCATGAAGAGAAAGAAGAGATAGGATAGACAATTTATTTTCATGCATTTTTGGCTATCATCTAAATCACAATTGTCTGAGGAAAGTGGAGTTTAATGGTCATCCTTAACAAGTTTAGAGGGAAAATGTGCATTTTTATTCCTTCCATGTGGTGTTTTATGGTTATATCACATTTGGTTCAGAATAATGATGATTCAATAATGACGTTTTATTATTCAAGCTTGATAAATCGAATTGGGAAGGGCTGTTTATTTTATCCTTCCAATACACTGTAACTAACAGTTTGACAAGAGTGAGAGACGCTGACTGATGCTGTACAGAAAGTATGTTTAATGTTTTTTAATGAAGTGCTGGAGATGAAATGGCAGCACCTCTAGCCTAATTCAGACCCTGAATATCAGGTTGTTCTCTTATTGGAACTCTGTATGGCTACAGTTCAATGTATGCTTCAAGGATTAAAATGCAAGTACATGGGATTATATATATGGATATTCAGTAATCATTTACAGTGATTTAATTTTGCTTTACCTGCAAAGTCCTTTTCTTCAAGTGAAATCATATGTGAGACATTTTTTGGGAATCCCCAGACCAGGAAACAGAAATGGAGCTCCTGCCATTGAGGGGGCCTGTGCACCTCCAGTGCCAGGCTCTCCAGTTACTTGGCTGCATCTCTCCACTGACTTTTATTTTTTTTTTATTTATTTGAAAGAGTTACACACACACACACACACACACAGAGACAGAGACAGACAGAGACAGAGACAGACAGAACTTCCATCTGCTGGTTCACTTCCCAGATGGCCACAGTGGTCTGGGGCTGGGCCAGGCCGAAGCCAGGAGCCAGGAGCTCCTTCCAGGTTTCCCACTTACGTGGCAAAGGACAAAGCAGGCGGGCCGTCTTCCACTGCTTTCCCAGGGCGTTTAGCAGGTAGCTGGTTGGGGAGTGGAGCAACTGGAACTCTAGCCAGCGCCCATATAAGATGCCTGCATCGCTGGTGGCAGATTTAGCTGCTGTGCCACAATGCTGACCTCTCCACAGACCTCGTAGAGTCCATACAAATAGCAGGAATTCTTGCTACTCTCTCCCTGATGATTCTTTAAGTTCCTTTTTTCTATGCATGGTAGGTGAATCTTTGAATATATATATTATATAAAATTTTTTATTATAAAGAAATTTTAAAATGATTCAGTGACTTTTTTTAACAAATTGGGATTGTGTATATCCATAGCTACCGTATTTTGTTTGATCCCTGAACTGATGTCACTATAGGCAATGTGACTGTTTAGAGAGGAAGGTTATTGTCAAATAACTGAAAATTTTAATGTATCCATTGAAAATAGATTCACTCCAGAAAAATGTACAGAGTTCCATTTTGCTTGCCATTTTTATTAGTTTCTGTGTGTCTTATTTGTGGATGGAGTGAAAAGGAAAAATATCTATGTTCAACAGAGATTGCTCTGTAAATTTAACTTTAGTGAATACAGAGCACTGTGTGTGTACCTTTTATATGTCATCAAATATTATCAGAATAAAAAATTCAGCATAACCAGTGAAGTTCCTTTGCTATCATGTGGGATTTGAACCAATATTCTTTGTTTAAAGCTTTTAAATGATTTTTTTTTCTAAAGAGAGAGAATTAAGACTGTGATCATTTGCCCTTTGATCGCTGGCATAAATTGTTGTGGGGTTAGAAAGGCAAGGCTAATGTGGCTTGTCTTGTGCCCAAGGGACAAGCATCATATAATGAATCATCATTCATTACTTCTGTAGTCTTAGTGTTTGGACACCTGGATGGATCCTGGCCATAATCCATCCAAAGAGGTTACTAGAAACATCCTAAAAGCATGTGAGCAGTGAATGTTCTTGATATATGATTAATCATTTTGATGAAAGTTTTATTTGGGCATCACAAGACCTAATCATTGCCCAAAGATTTAGTTATCTCTGCTTTAATCCAAGTGAGAGTTCTAGATACAGCATCAATGTGTAGCTTGGTATAAAGTTTGAGTTTACAGCAGAAAGAAATGTATAATCACAATTTTCCCCTGGCGGGGCATTGGTTCTGAGATCCTCTGTGAATGCCAAAATCCTCACATACTCAAGTCCCTTATATAAATTGGCTTAGTATTTGCATAAACCTACGTGTATCCTCTTAAATACTTTTAAGCATCTCTAGATGACAAATAATGAAGACTGCAATGTAAATGCTCTGTAGTAGTTATACTGCATTGTTTAGAGGATAAAGACAGGAGAAATGTCTTCCCGTTCAGTAGAGATGCAGTGTTTCTTTTGAATATTTTCTGTTATTGTTGAATCCTTGGATACAGAATAAGGGCAGACTGTATTAAAACAAAAGCTAATTAGAAGCTGGCGCTGCAGCTCACTAGGCTAATCCTCCGCCTTGCGGCGCCGGCACACTGGGTTCTAGTCCCGGTCGGGGCGCCGGATTCTGTCCCAGTTGCCCCTCTTCCAGGCCAGCTCTCTGCTGTGGCCAGGGAGTGCAGTGGAGGATGGCCCAAGTGCTTGGGCCCTGTACCCCATGGGAGACCAGGATAAGTACCTGGCTTCTGCCATTGGATCAGTGCGGTGCGCCGGTCGCAGCGCGCCGGCCACGGCGGCCAATGGAGGGTGAACCAAGGGCAAAGGAAGACCTTTCTGTCTGTCTCTCTCTCTCACTGTCCACTCTGCCCATCAAAAAAAAAAAAAAAAAGCTAATTAGGAATCAACCCAGACTTCTATCATTAGACGAGTGGAGAAAGAAAATATGGTGTATATATATGATAGAATATTATTCAGCCATAACAAGAATGAAATATTGACATTTTCAGCAAAATGGATGGAAATGGATTTCATTATGTCAAGTGTGATAAGCCAGATCCAAAAAAGACAAATAGCCCATGTTCTCTCTCTCATGTGTAGAAGCTGAAAAAAATGATCTTGGGGTGGGTGTATAGCCTAGCAATTAAGGTCCTGGATATGATGCCCTCATCTCATATCTGAGTACCTGGGTTTGATCCACAGTTCCAACTCCTTACTCCAAATTCTTGCTAATGCAGACTCTGGGAGTCAGCAATGGTGGCTCATGTGATTTGATTCTTGCCACTCACTTGGGAGACAGGAATTGAATTCCTGGTTTCAGCCTTGGTCCAGTTCCAGCCATTGTGGTTATCTGGGAAATGACAAGTATATGGGCATGCTCTCGCGCGCACGCGCTCTCTCTCTCTATATATATACACATATAAATGAATCTATATATATAATAAATGAAAAATCAGTCTCAGCTTAAAATAGTGATTACTAGAGACTGGGAAATGTTGGAGGGTGGTTGAGGGAAGATGGGTATGGGTTAGCAGAACACTGAGAGAAATAATAAGTTCTAATGTTCTTCAGCCTAGTGGAAGGCTGTAATTCAGTGTATGAAGGACTGGAGGAGAGGAGCTGATAGGCTACAAACATGGAGGTAGAAATTCTGATCGCCTGGTCTGATCAGTTTACATGTAAGTATATTATATGTATGTATTGCACTGTGTCCCATGAAGCTGTACTACTATTACATTTTACTCAGAAATTTTGAAAAATTAAAAAAACAGCTAAAAGCTAAGAAACAAGTTGAACAGTAGTGAGAGTTTTTATAATGAAATCTTTCTGAGATTTCAAAGATGTAAAGAATAGCAGAACACACCACTGAATGTTTAAGGAGTGAATTAATGTGTGTGTCCCTGTGTGTGTACACACCTGTCACTTGTTTATAGCAGACTATCTTTTCTTATGTTATAAATGGAAACAATAAAACAACCTTACTGGAGTATTATGAGGATGAAATGAGAGAACATCTAAAATGAAGGTTATAATTACTTGATCAGTGGTAACCATTATTAGGATCTTTATTCTTAAGAACAATGTACATTTTCCATCCTTTGAATGTAGTGTATCTACGGTACCAGTTACTGTGAATACCCCAGGGGTGTCCTCCTTGTTCTGTTTAAGGATTACAGTTAGATTATTTCTATTTTATTAATCAAGGTTGCAGATGTAATTTAACGATTTAGGCAAAGCATAAAAAGCACCAAGGAAAAATAAAAATGTATAACTGCACAACCCAGAAGTATCCCCGTAACATCATGGAATATTTCTTATTTGTGCTTATAGATGTGTGGTCATATTTATTAAAGTAGGATTTATATTGTAGATATAGTTTTGTTCCCTTTTAGAATATTTTTGATTTTTTTAAAAAGTCATTAAACTCACACATTTTCTTTTCTGTTTAAATAATGTATTGCTAATTTATTTGAGAGGCAGACAGCGGGGTGGGGACAGAGAGAGCTCCCATTCACTGGTTCACTTTTCAAATGCCCGAGATGGCCAAGAGTGGGCTACGGCTGAAGCCAGGAGCTGGCAAGTCAGTCGAGATCTCTTACATGGATGGAAGGAAGCCACTACTGCTATGGACATCTGCTTTTCAGGGTCTGAATTATCAGGAAGCTGGAGGTGAGGATGGAACCCAGATTCTGATATCGGATGTTGAAGATTACCTGGCTTCTTAGGCACTGGGCCAAATGCTTGCCTCGTAGGTTTTCTGTGTGTCTACCAGAAATAGCACTTTAGCAGAAGGGTCACTGCACAGTTTCTGCTTCTCTCTTGCTCACTCGTTCCCTTTTTGCTTTTGCACTGATTTCCCTTTATTTTTTTTTTCCTTTATAGCATGTTAAATTAATTCATGAAAAAAAAAGATTTCTGAAATTAGGCTTGTGCATAGATTCTGGCTCTAAATGTAGCCTGTAGTTATTGAAAGGTAATATATCTTAATCTCTTCAAGGACAAAGTGTGACATTCTCTTAAGATTCTGAAGCTTAAATATATTCTCAATCCATAATAGCCTTGTGAATAGAAAAAGCAGCCCTCGTCGTGGAACATGATTATTCATGTGAATAGAAAAACCTAACAAAGCGATAACCTCAAAATGTGAAGTTCAGCATTAAATATTCATTTAACAAACATTTAGTTGGATGCTGCTGTACACAAACCATTTGCTTATTTCCTTTTGAAATCTGGGGACATGAGCAGAAAAGACATGCTCTGTGCTGATGTGGAGCTTACAGTTCACTGTTGTGTTTGGGGGGAGGGCAGGTTTGACAGAAAGAGAAATCATAAAAAAAGAGACTAGAACTGAAGCAGAAAATCTGGTGGTAGTAAAATAAAATTCAAAGTTAGGATCATTAGGAAGTGCCTATGTGCAAAGGTTACATTTGGGTTGCATTCTAAACATAAGAAGAAAGTAGACAGGTAAAGCCCAGATGGAAAATATTCTTGGCCAAGGAAACAGAGGGTGCAAAGGGCTCTGGGAGAGGAGCCAGGCTGTTGTTTGAGTAACAGAAGTAAGGTGAAAGGGAATGAGGAGTGAGGATAGACAATTTCTCTTATAGTTTTAGAAAGCCAAGGTTCTTGTGAGCCATGTGCTTATATGGGATGCTTGAAATTTTTTTTTTTTTTTGACAGGCAGAGTGGACAGTGAGAGAGAGAGACAGAGAGAAAGGTCTTCCTTTTGCCGTTGGTTCACCCTCCAATGGCTGCCACGGCTAGTGCACTGCAGCCGGCGCACCGCACTGATCTGAAGGCAAGCCAGGTACTTATCCTGGTCTCCCATGGGGTGCAGGGCCCAAGGACTTGGGCCATCCTCCACTGCACTCCCTGGCCACAGCAGAGAGCTGGCCTGGAAGGAGGGCAACCAGGACAGAATCCAGCGCCCCAACCGGGACTAGAATCCGGTGTGCCGGCGCCGCTAGGCGGAGGATTAGCCTATTGAGCCGCTGCGCCGGCTTGAAAATTTCTATAGCAATTAAAAGTGCACACACTTGCCTATGTCCTTCAACAAAAACAGTCCATTGGAACTGCTATACTTTTTAGAATATGCTTTAGCTTTAATGCTTGACTGCTTTCATTGCTGAAGGCTGAGAAGGATCTGAGTTTAAAACTCCAAACTTGCCATGATTTGTCCAGCAAAAAAATTAAGAATAACTCAAATTTGTATTTGCATAAATGAAGTCCTTAACAGTTTGAATGTGTGATGATGGTGGTAGTGAAGGGAGCAGTGTCCATGATGGCTGAAAATTTATAGTTTACCATGTGCCAGTCACTCACATTATTTTTTCACAGACTGCTCATCTGTGTCTTACCCTGAAAAGTAGAAGTTCTTATTAGCCTCACGTAATAGATGATGGAATTGAGATGCAGAGACATTGAATGGCTGGCTCAACATCACGTTTCCAGTCACACTGGCTCAAGGTCATACAGCAAGTGGCGGAACTTAGGATACAATGCTGGATTTCTCTGTCTCCTGGAAATAAAACCAGACTTTATATTAAGGAGTTAGTGGTTCACTTTCTTTTCATATACGAAAGGTTAATGATTAGTTCAGTAGAATCTAGTGGTTTTTTTTTTTTTCTTTTTGGAAAGTATCTTTAAACACTATTAGTAAGAAAAACCTAGTTTTACCTATTTTTGAACTTTTACAGAGTGCATAGCTTTGATTTTTTTATTCACTTGAAAGGCAGAGAAGGAAGCAGGGAGGATAAAGGCATCTTCCATGCACTAGTTCATTCTGCAGATGTTTGCACTGGCGTGGGCTGGGCCAGACCTAAGCCCAGGACTCAATTTGGGACTCCCACATGGGTGGTTGAGCCAATCACTTGAACCATCACTGCCTCCCAAGACGCTCATTATCAGAAGCAGAGCCAAGATTCTATCCCAGGCACTCCAGTATATGTGATATGGACATCTGAACTGTTGTGGGAAATACCTGCCTTTGGTTTATTTAACAAGGCTTGCTTAGGAAAAATGAAGCTATAAACTTTGGTTGCATTGTTCTTTGTAATGTGATAAAATATTTCTCAGACTTTGGATTTTATAATGTTTAGATTTATTGCAGTGGGTATGCACTTGGGATACAATTCATTTGGCACCTTTAAGAGCTGAAACACATCATGCTGTGTATCTTAGAACAATTCCACAAAAGCAGGTGCATTGAGGACCTGTTGTTTTTTAGATTGTCTCAAGACCTAAGGTGACATTTTATATTTTATTAAGGACAATTTGCTGAATTTGAACTATGGTTTAAAATGAATAATTAATGCTTAGTGTTCATGCACTTAATTATATGCCACATTTTTATTAGGAAGTGATGAGAAAAGGTAAAATATTTGTATCACATATTATTTAGAAATATATTTCTTACTACCCAAGTGTAGAGTTTCCTCATTGGGTTTTATTCAGTAATACTATACAGTATCTGTGGTGCCTGATTATAGTCCTGATTGCTGTTCATGTTTTGATGTTAACTTATGCATTTGAAAAATTTGCATGTGAATGATATTTTTCTGTTTGTTAATTCTCATTGACTTCAACCAAGGGATGAAGGTTTATGGAATTGTATTGTAGAATGAGGTAGGGTTTCTTGGTTTGTTTTCTATATATTTTTTGCATTTAGTAATATGGCTCTAATATGTCACACTTGTGTTTTTAGTCAAAATTATTTACACGTTATATTGTCAAATTTTATAGTCTTTTCCTGTAGGTGGAAGTCCTCAGTGAATGACTAGGTGCATGTGAGGAGATGAAAGTGATGGGGGAGGTTTTTGTTGTTAAGTGTAGAGAATAGTTTATGTGTGCATCATCCATCTTCAGCAGTTGCTAGCTCATGGTTAATTTTGCCTCACATGTACTCTTCCCTTTCAGATTTTTTGAAAGCAAATGCTAGCTGTCATATCATTTTAATTCATAAATAAGTGCATTATTAAGAAATTTATTCCTAGGCTTAATGTGGTTCCACTTAATATTATAGTATTATAATAGTATAGTATTACTTAAGTATACTTAGTATAGTATTACTTAGTATAGTATAGTATTACTTAAGCTTTTTCCATTGAAATGCTGGAGGGCCTCATTTGGTATGCATGAATTAGGCCAGATGCCCAGGAAAGATGTGAAAGCAGATGGATTTTTTTATGTGTTTTAGAGGTTGTAATCAAATGTGCTACTACTCTTTCATTCTGCTTTTCTGGATAGAAATAGGGAGTCATCTTTGATGCCTCCTTTCCCCCTTCTTGTCTTTCTGATATGTCTTCAAACTCCATTGATGTTTTTCATTCTTCAGATGTCTTTAATTCACCTTTACTTCTGTGTGTCCACTGCTGCCACCTTACTTCAGTGATTATTTTAAGTCTACTTAGCAATTTTCTCTGATGACATTTTCCTTTCTGTTGCAATTCATCTCTCAGATTGCCCTCCTAATTCTTGCCACATCCCTTCACAGACTGCACAGTGTTTATTCTATCCCATTTAAATTCCTTGTTCTGCTACTCATTTTCTTCTGCAAGCTGACCCTTATCACAACCTCATATTTCTCTATTTACCAACATAAACCGCTTAGGCTGCCCTCTTAAATGCCCTTCATGTGTGCTGTGCTGTGCTCACGCTTGCTTCTCTGCTTTGACCTACACTGTTGGCTCAGTTTGTAAATCTGTCCTCTCTGTCCTTGATCTACAGTCCACCTCTCTGTCAAGGTCTAGCTCAGTTTCTTCTTCCGTCAAGTCCTATGTGGTGATTTCAGGTCTGCACTGATTTCCCCCCTTCCAGAATTTCCAAAAATATGATTAATTGTTGCTATAAACTAGGATCTTTGTATTTTAAAAAAGTTTTTAAATTTATTTTTTATTTATTGGAAAGGCAGAGAGAGATACCTCCCATCTGCTGGTTCATTCCATTAATGCCTACAAAGCTGGTGCTGGTCTGAGCCAAAGGTGGGAGCCAAGAACTCCATCTGAGTCTGCCATGTGGGTGGCAGGGACACACTACTTGTGTGTGCCATCACCTACTGCCTTCCTGGGTGTACATTAGCAGGAAGCCAGGCTCTTCAGTACGGGATGTAGGCATCTCAAGCAGTGTCTCAACTTCTGCACTAGGTGCCTGTCCCACCTCTACCCCCATTGTACAGTTTTCTTGTATTATCTTCTAATTGGCTTATGGTTTTTCATGTCTAGACTGGATAAATATCTTCTTGGGCACAGGTATTCCTTAAAACAATATTGGACATAGATACCAGAAATCTATCTATTAAAACTCCTGAAGTATTTTACTTAAAATAAAGTCATGTAGGTTTTATTTTAGTACGTATTTCTTTGCCTTTTATCAGGACTATCTCCTTTCTCCCTGTTGTATTTGCTTCTTATTTTCTCGGTTGCTATACCATTCACTACTTGGAAAGGTGAACCAAGAAGGAGAGACAGCGGCATCCTCACACTGTTCTTGTCACCACAGTCCTCATTGTCATTGTCATCGTCATCATCATCAAGCCTTTCCCATCATCAGTGGGCTGATGCTTATGAGTGTTTAAGTAGTTAGTGGTGCTCCTCAGTTTCCACATCCAAGTCTAATTTTTCAAGAAGCAAGAAAATAGGAGGTTCTGAGATTAATTAAACTGCTTTATGGAGATTTTTAAATAGGAAGTTTCATCAAATGAAAAAAACCTTAGAATTTTTTTCCTAAGAAAATGCATCATAAGACAAGGTGAAAGAAGGAAACTGGGAAATAAAAGTCGCTCTATAGGGAACAAGTTAAGAGAAAAATAAATGTAAAGTGAGAGTCTGAAAAGAAATGACAGAAAAGAGCACAGTGAGTGCTGAGAGCAGTTGTTAGCAGTGAGGGAGGTGCCTCAGAGAATACTTATGGGAATGTGAAAAAGGAGAGGGAAAAATACGCTGAAAATTAAAAAAAAAAAAAAGTGGAGGGAGAGTCCTGAAGTGAAAAGGTAAAAGAGTGTAGCCATTCTTACTGTTAGGGGCTCATGCTTAAAATACATACAATTGTTGCTCCTGTTTCTTTAAAATAGGGAAGCATTAGGAGGAATAAACCTAATAAAAGCCTTACAAAGTTTGTTACCAGAAATAACGTTTGGAAATAAGACTGTGTTAAAACTCTTAATCTGTTGATAGTGATTTTGTTCTCTAATTTTGTATTGTGCGCTGATCATGATGTCTCATTTGCATTCTTGCTTAGTAGGGTTTCAAAATGAACAAAAATATCCATAAAGCCATGTAAATACTTCATTTTCTGGACTCTGGTTTGGAACATGGTACCCATCAGTCCCATGTGACCACTTAAAGTAATCAAAATTAAATAAAATTTGAAGCTCATTTCTTTAGTCATTTTAGCCACATTTCAAGTGTTCAGTGACTACATGCAGATAGAGGTACCAGTTTGTTTTGGACAGCACAGATATTGAACCTTTCCATTATCATATTGCATTCTATTGTATTAATCTAAAATATATGACTAATAAGCAAAATGATTGATGGATTTTAAATATATGATATTAAATCAGAAAATATTTTGCTTTCATGATTAGAGTAATATATTCATATTTTAAGTGTAAAATTTGGTATTGCAATAAAGAGTGCAATCATTTATGTATTCCAGTTGTACAAAGCTTGTTGATAGAAAATATGAAATAGTTCCCTTTCTCCTCATTTCAAGAATTGTGCTGTAGACGTGTGTGCATGTTTTCTGGATGGGTTTCTTAGATTCCTCAGAATTAGTGAATGGACTCTAAATATGCACATAAATTCCCAGGCCTTCTCTGTTTTGATGTGCAATAGCACTGCTAGCACAGGAGACACAAAATCTGCATTTTGCGTTGTCATGAATTTGAAAGGACTTTGTGCAACTCTGTGGATTAGTGAAATGTTTTCTGTAATGAGATACTCTGAGATGTTACAGATTCTAGCTCCGGTTCCTCTGTCCTGCCTACTAATAAGATTCACTCAAGGCCTCACTCAGTGTAGGCCATCCCTTTCTCCCAGGAGGGCCCTGGGAGTTGTCACTTTAGCACCTGAAGTGGCCCTGGCCGGGGCTTGCTGCCTGGCAGTCAGACCATTCACTTCCTGAAGATAAACTTTGGCAGACTCCTCAGTGCTGACAGGCATTAAATTTGCTTTCCTGAGTACAGCTGGGCACTGGTCTGACAGTAGAATGTGTTTACACTTTTTGAGTAGCCTGAATTCTGACATGGTTTTATAAATTAAATGGAGGAATGTTTTTATTGACCTAGTAATGAGATAGTATTTTTCCATCTGCACATTCTCATGCACTTATTAATTTACAGGAAATGTGCTTGACCATTGGGGTTGTTCAGGCATCAGTAGTACTTTTGCTTTTGTGTAGATGTGGAACAAGTACACTCTTCTAAATAAAACCCCTAATTGAGGATCCTCCCAGCAACGGATGGGGAAGGCAGTCGCCTACAATATGGTTACTCAGGTTTTGTGAAGATTCTGCTTATATTTATGAAGAACATATTTATTCTTGGAAGAATGAGTGACTACAATTTCATGGAGATTTCTTTTTTCTTTATTTCTTCTTCAAAGTCCCATCCAGTTTGTTTTACTTTTCCATTTATTTAAGGTGCATGAATGGCGTTTGTAAGGCCTTTATAAATAAGTATGACAACTTCACAGGGTGTCATAGTTTAATTGATAGGACATCTTTCTTTCTCAGTGGTGTATGTAACAGCCATGTGTCTCCATGTTTATGATCTTGGCCTTCATTGAACTCTTTTACTCGAGCTCAGTAACTTTATGTTGACCAAATGAATGCTGTCATTCCTGAGAAACAAAGCACACTGGTATGGCATGAGATGGCACGGGATTTGAGTTTCAGCTCTACCGTATCTTAAGAGTGCTACCTATAGCAAAGTCAGTCAGATGTTTTTCAAATCTTGAACTCTAACTGCTAAATATGGTAGTACGTGATCCATGGTAATTTAGGGTTTTTTACTACAAATGTATGTAATCCTTACCTGGAGAAGTTCCTGAACTAGAATACCACACTCCTCCAAATTCTGCTTGTGTATAATCTTTTTGTTTTGTCTTCAAAATGTAGATAAAATTTCCATTTATGGTAACTGCAACATGATGAGTTTTTGTCTGCCGTATGTGCACATCAGCCTCAGCTCCAGTCCAGATAGCAGAGATTTCCGTGATCCCCAAAAGTCCTCTCCTTTCCCTTCCAGCCATTGTCCACTCCACCTGCAGGCAAAAACCACTGTCTTAGTTTCCATTGCCATAGATTATTTTTTGTTTTCTTGAACTTTACAGACATGGAGCCATACAGAAATACTCTGTGTCTAGGTTCTTTTGCTCAGCATAAGAATATTGAGGTTCACTGTGTTATTATTTATATTGCAGCTTGTTTATTTTATTCCTCCATCCCTTCCATCCTTATTTCTTAATAATCTCTGAATTAAATATACCACACTTGTAATCTGTTCTATGATGTGGGTTGCATTTATTTGGTGTTTTTAGTTTTGCCTTTTATGAATAAAGCTGCTGTACAAATCTTTTCTTTGGAAAAAAATTTCTATGTTAGGGCAAGTGATATATTAATTAGCTTGATTTTTTTTTTTAAAGGAAAGGGTTTATTGGGGGAAATCAGAGGGTGGGGGTCATCACCCAATCACCCATGGGATCCCAGAGCTTAGCTCATAGAAGGGAAACAGGAGGTTGAGTTGTCACCCATACCCACTATTGCCTGGACATAGAGTCCATAGAGACCAAAAGGCCTTGGGGAGTTGTGATTGGTGCCCAGTACCAGGACTTTTAGAGAGTAGAACCACAACCCGTAGAATTCACCATGGGAATTTCCCTCTCCATGTCTTACCTCAGAATTTGGAAGGCCAGTATGGATGGAAGTCACGAAGTATTCGGTGGCATGGAAGGAATTCTGGGGGTGTGTTTTGTGACTGGCAGAAATCCAGGGCAGCTCAAAGATCCTTGGCGGGAGACGGGATTCACTGTGGGAGCCTGGATCTGAGTCACAGCACCAATGTAAGGCTGCCACAAAACACACCCAACACCAGAGTAAGGGAAAGGGTTTATTGGGGGAAACCTGATAGATTGGAGGGAATGGGCAAAGAAGGAAAGAGAGAGAGGAGAGCGTAAGAGAGAGAATGAGAGAAAGATCAAGAGACAGAGAGATCAGGAGACAGAAAGAGAGACAGCTTGAATTTGATAAACATTTCACAATGTATAAAAGAGGATCACACTGTACATTAAACATATACAACTTTATTAATACCTCAGGAAAACTGGTGAAAGGTTTTTCTTTTTCTTTATAAAGATGTATTTAGAAAAGAAACACAAAGAGATCTACCATTCACTGGTTCACTCCCCAAATGACCACAGCGTCCAGGACTGGGCTAGGCCAAAGCCAAGATTCAAAATCTTCAACCTGGTCTCCACATGGATGCAGGGGCATCCCTCTTCCTTCATCCTTTCTCCCTCTCCCTCCCTTCCTTTGTTTTAGAAATCTCTTAGTTTTCAGATGAGGACAGACAGACATTTTTCGTTCTATAGGCTTAAAACATGGCTTTTGTTTCCTTCACATCTTTCCGTACAATTGCTCAGCTAACAAGCTCCCTTTAGTGTAACATTTAGGATTCTTAGCTGTTTCCATCCTTCCTTTCATTGCTGATGACTTCCTTCTGATTGTTAATTGTGCTATTTGAGGACTGGAGTTCACTGTCTGGTTTGGTTTCCCAGATGGGTCAATTCTGAACAACAGGGATTTTGCTGTACCTTGAGGATTATTTGTTTTGAAGGCATACCTTGGTATTGAATTTATTAAAAATACGGTAGGGATCAATATTTCCATCTTGTTCATTTCTGTGTGCTATATTGTACTTCTTTGTTCATTTATGAGGTTGGATATTTTTTGAATTATTAAAGCAAGCCTGAATTCAGTTTTTAAAAAGAATAGGAGTAAATTTTCCTTGCCAGTCGTCCCTTCTGAAGGTACTGATTTCCTTTTATAGTTGAATTCTTGTTCATGTTTGCAACTTAGCATTGTGTTTTAAGTTCTGAGTTGTGAAGATGTAACAAAAAAAGTACATAGTTCTATACTTTGGTGGGAGAGAAGACAGCTTTTTAGTTTTTAACATCAAATATCAAAAGTTATTTTCAGATACTCCACAGCCAAATGGCAGAAAAAACCCAAAACCCTACTACCTGCAAGTCAGTGGAAATGAATTAACAGCATGTGCTGCCATGCAGTACTTATAATTGTTTCAAATTTACTAACACAACAATGAAACACATTTTGCATAATGAAATATTTATTTTTATCCATCATGCTTGCAAGCTGCTTCCCATTCATCATGTTTGCAAACAGCAGCAGCTACATGCCTTATCATGAGCCAAATGTAATTTCCAGCTGTTGAAAGTACTGCTGCTAAGACCTGTTAAAAGCTATCGTCTAACAGAAAAATTCAGTAATTTATTCTGTTCTTTTCTTTTTCTAGTGATTCTTTCCTTGGTTTTACTTACACATTAATGAAAGTGGCTTTTAGTGATACTTAGCATTAGAATAAGTAAAAGAAATTTTGTGTTTGTGTCACTTACCCTATCATTCACCAGGTGAGTTGGTCAGAATTCCCAATTTACATCACTTTCATTTCATAATAAAAGTAAAGTCTAAAGTCTATATCCTATAGAACAGAAAAAAGCTAGATATTTACGTTTTTCCATCTATTGCTGAGTTATGAAGATCTTGCTAGTTTGTAGATTTGGGTCAGGATCTGTGCAGAATGTCAGAGATTGTAAAATGTATCTTCAGCTGTTTCATTGGGAAGGAAGATGTTCAATATGCAAAGTGTGTTATTTGTGCAACTGTTTGTCCTTTAGATTTGATGATTCTCAAAGGACGAGGGCACCTTAAAATGTTCATGGAAAATGGAATCAAAAGATAATGTGCAAATGGATAGAAATAGACATCATTATGCTAATCAAAATAAGCCACGATAAATACAAATACTCTTTGCAAAGACACATACTCTGTATTCTCTCTCATTTTTTTTTTAAATACTAGGGGTGTGTGTTTGATGCAGTGATTAAGACACCACTTAGGACATCCCCATCCTATACTAGAGTGCTTAGTTCACATCCAGCTCCTCCTCTTCCAAACGAGATTGTGTTCTAAGTTCAGCTTGGCCCAGCCCCGGCTGTCATGGGCATTTGGAGAGCCAGCAGATATAAGGTTTCCCTCAGTATCTCTTTCTCTCTCTCTCCCCCTTTCAAATGAAATGAAAAAAAGTAAATAATTTTTTAAAGTAATAGTGATTGTTAGAGTCTGGGAAAAGGTCTAGGGAGCATAGAGGGAGGGGTGGTAATGGAATCCAAAACCCAGTATCCCATAGCAGCACTGCCCAGCTGTAGTTTACAACAGTGTAGGAGAGGAGCTGGTAGGCTGAAGAGTTAAAGAAAATTTAGGGAAATGGAAAAGCTAGTTATCTACTTTGATCAGTTTACACTGTATGTATGTGTTGCAATGTTACATGTACTCCATACAAATGTACAAGTACTACATGTAAAGAAAAAAGCTAAAAATAAAGTAATGCATATTTCCCATGAAACTTTGAAGACCCTTAATATAGTAGATAATAGTCTGAAACAGATATATGGTTAAAAATTACTTTTTGTGTATTTGATGTTTGGTTTCAGTTGTCTAAAGTTGATTCTTTCAGAGAAGAACTAATGCAGAAACACCATCAATATTATTTATTGTCACAGTTTGTAGGGATGAATGTGATGATGCTAGTCTAGTTTGGGTAATGTAGTTAGTTTTTGCCCTCTTACCTCTGCTGCCTGAAATGATTTCATTTTCTTCCTGTTTGTTTATTTTTTCATCTAGCTAACTCATACATTTTCCCCCCAGAAGCTTGTTATTTAAGGTATGCAAACTTCATGCATTTTATAAATGCAGCTTTAGGAACATAGTGATTCTTCCCACCCTATCTGCTGTGCCACCTGCACTCCCACCCTCTTCTTCATCCCTCTCATTTCCATTCTTACTTTTTACGAAGATTTATTTTCAGTTAACTTTGTACACATACTAAGTAAAGAGTTCAACATGTAGTATGAAAAAAATAAACTGTTCCTCAACAGTCAAGACAGGGGCTGTTAAAAGTCATTGCATCTCAAAGTATCAATTTCACTTCTATAGACGACCTTTTAAGTGCTCTGTTAGTTACTACAGATCAGGGAGAACATATGGTATTCGTCTTCTTGGGACTGGCTTATTTCACTAAGTATAATGTTTTACAGTTGCACCCATTTTGTTGCAAACAACAGGATTTCATTTTTTTTACCACTGTGTAGTATTCCATGGTGTACATATCCTATAATTTTTTTATCTAGTCTTCAGGTAATGGACATTTGGGTTGATTCCTTAGCTATTGTGAATCCAGCTGCAATAAACATGGGGGTACAGATGTCTTTTTCATATGTTGATTTCATTTACCAGGAGTGGGATGGCTGGGTCCTATGGTGGAAAAGGCTGAGCCCACCATGGTCCATGTTAATTAGTCTGATTGGCTGCTGGGCACACAGGTGTGGCCATGTAGGGGCATGAGGTAACATAGGGAGTGTGGTGAAGTCGTGATCTTCCAGCTCACAAACCTAATCAATTTTCTTTTAAAAATAAATTCTATTGTGTATATTTAACAGATGCCTTATTGTTATGGGATACATTTAGATAGTAAAAAATTAATATGTGTATTGTCTCATCTTGTTACTGTCCCCCCCTTTCTGTTTGTGGCAAGAGCATCCAAGATCTGCTGTTTCAGCATGAATCCCAAATGCAGTATAATTTTGAAACAGAGTCCACATGTCGTACGTTGGATCTCCAGACTTGTTCTCCCAGAGCTTTGCACCTACCTCACCTTAGGCATCGCTTTGCTGTTTTGTCTCACTTGTCTCATATTACCTTGAACAGAATTGGTTAATAAAGTGTAAGGTAAGCCACATATGAAGAGCCTTCAAAATGTTCAAAGAAAAATGGCATTAAAAGATGTGAATTTTATGGGAACCTTTTGGAGCCCCCTTAAATTTGAATAGTCCATTTAAAAAATAAAAAGAAACAGGAAAAATTAATGTGTTCTTATTTAACCCAACATATTAAGAATATCATTTCTTGACCCCCGAATGAATATCATTTCAACACATAACCAATATAAAGCTTAGAAATGATACATTTTATATTATTTTTGTACTAAGTCTCCAAAATCTAGTGTATTTTACACTCATACACATCTCAGATTCTGGATACCACTGTTACCAGAGAAAAGGCTGTGGAAGCCATGGGGTTCTTTTCTTCACACAAGAAAGAAGTCAAGCATGAACAGAGCAGAGTGATAAGGCTTTATTGGGGATAGGAAATCCATCAGAACAGAACAGAGAGAGAGTGCCCAGCCACTAGCACTGGGGGAGAACAAGGTTGAGAATACACCTGGGCAGGCCAGACAGGCAGCTCAGCAGAGAGGCTGAGAGCTGAGCACAGTCTGTTTGGACTCCCTAGGTTTTCAAGGGAGTCTGTTTACCCACCTCCCCCTCTCCTCCAGGACAGAGGATGGGGAGTCCTAGTGGAAGTGTGTGTTGGGTGAAAATTAGCAAAGGGCAGAGCAGAGGGGCTTCCTTTAGGGCTTACGAGAAGGTTTTATTGCCCCATGTTATCAGGTCAGGTAATGCACTTGGTCCTGAGGAGAGACTTCTGGGAGCTTTCCTTGGGGGCAGGGCTGGGACCACCTGGGAAGTTATCAGGGTCAGGCAGGACTTGGAAGTGCAAGATGCTGGGCTTCTGGAGCTTTCACAGTAGGTGCTGTGTTCAGGCCCTTCTCACACACACACACACAG